>NC_142872.1:70477500-71102500 GCF_051225735.1 Oryctolagus cuniculus
TGTGTGTGTGTGAGTGTTTACAGAGTTGGAGTGCCCAGGCAGGTCCAGTGCTGCATGGTGCACAGGCGCAAGTATGTAGTTTGGAAGCCACATGTGCCTGACTAATGGAAATGTCATCCTGAGGCAGAAACCCAGTCCTCATGTCCCAGGGCCGCTGAAAGATGGTGCTCCGCACCCCTGCCCCTGGCAGTCCACGCCTCTCCCTGTGTCCCAGGATACCAGCCTCTGTGAGTCTTGGAGGATTAGTGCTTAGGCCCGAGGGTAGTCCCGGGTCCACCAGGTGCTTTGAGGGATGCACACCCACCTGGAGACTTCTCCCCACGTTGTTTTCAGCTGGCGTACCGGGTGGCTCTGCAGAGCGCAGAGGATGGTGTGGACCGAGCAGTAGTTCCGGAGAGCCAGGCACTCCTAGGGCAGGGAGCGGATGAATGGCAGGTAGGTGGCTTGGAGCCCCACCTGAGCCAGGCTCAGCCAGCTGTGCTGACATCCCCCTCATGCATCAGAGAGTTGGCCAGGGAGCCAGAGCAGGTCAGTGATGGGACCCCCTTGAGCCACACTCACATGGGCTAGATTGGTTTCAACCCATGTCAGGGGCCTAGGCGGGAAGTGAGCATGTAGTTCTGGGACAAGTGAGTGAGATCAGGCCACCTCGTGGATCCCAAGAGCCCAGGGATTGGGCAGGATCTGTGACCACAGACTGTACACCTGAGAGCTGAGGAAGCAAAGTGGCACGTCCCTGCCGTGCAGAGAGGGAGCCCCTGGGACAGCCTCAGCTTACCTTGGCCACCTTGATCCAGTGTTCCACCACGCGGGCCCTGTCCTCTGCCTTCATGCTGGGGTCCCCCAAGCACGTGGTAGTAACACAATGGGCCACGTGGTGGTAGTGGATGATGACAGCAAGAACAGTAGGGGGCAGCTGCGCATTGACCTCCTTGTTCTGCTGGATCTGGATGGAGCTGTGGCACTGATAGGGGACCACATTCTGGAAGAGCTCCTGGGGGCAAGAGGGTATCCCATGGGCACAGCCAGCCTAGCTCGAATGCAGTGAAGCCCAGCCACCCCAGCAAGTGACAGTGCTCGAAGCTGCAGCTCAGGTAGTTTGGCATGCAGCTCCCCAACGTGGGAGCAGCTGGGCTATGTGTTCTGCCACTGAGGTCGCCTAGCTCCTGCCAGCCCAGATCCCAACCTCCCAAGCCTTGAGGAAAGAGACAGAGGTGTGTGCTCCCTGGCATCTCACCCAGTATCTCATCCTTCTGCTCTCACGGCATCTGCCCTGGAGTCCTTGTCCCTGTGCCAGTGCTGCTCCCTGTGAAAACTGCAACAAGGTGCTTGCTGTTTGATATGGATATGTGTGCTAGGACCCAGGACAGCTGTGGCATCACAGGCAGATGGGAAGGCAGTGGGTGGACCTGGATGCCCTCCACCTAGGCCCGTCCAGTACCCTGTGGGTCAGATCCAGCCCTACTTTCTGCCAGGCCCATGTCAGTTGATCTGGAGAGTCACTGTGCAGCTGGTGTGGTTTGGGTGCCCTCTCTGCCAGCCATGGGAGAAAGGCAGCCTTGGGAGTGAAGACATTGGTCCAGTCACATAGGTGGTGGGACCTGAAGCCTGAACTGCAGCCAGGCCACTGGATTCTGGTCGGGGCAGCTGTGGGGAGGCTGGTGCCAAAGGGGTGTTCGGGCCTGGCCCTGCCGAGACAAGCCCGCTGCTCACCGCGTCCATCAGTGTGAACTGTTCCGCCAGCAGCTTGGCGGGGAATGTGGTGATGCTAGCCATCTTGCGAGGCTGGTTGTTTGCAGGTCCCGGACATGCGCAGGAGACTTTGGTAGTTGTCTTTGGTGCTGATTCTGCGCATGGTGGCAGCCTCAGTTTTGAAATGGATCCTGTCTCCAGAAGAGGTTCTAGCTCTGTGAGCAGTGGGGGATCTGGCTCTAAAGCCAGTGTTTGGCATGACTGCAGCCTGGCAAATAGAGCAGGAGCTGGGAGAAGAGAAAGGGTCAGCAACATCAAGCACTTTCCAATGGCCTCTCCAAAGCCAGGAGCGATCCCATTGCCTCTAAAGGGGCTCCAGCCCCAAAGCCCACCGAGAGAATCTCGCGGAGTGCAGTGCATCTTACCGACTGCTTCTGCCTGTGTGGGATTTGGGTAGGCCATCCTGACACGCAGAAAGCACGCATGGGTCTGCAGGTCTCCTCTGGGCAAGCGGACCTGCTTGGATCCGACCTTCATCTTTAGAAGCGGGAGATCCGTGCGATCGCAGAGTTCGGCCTTGTACTTGGCTTTGCAGCTTTGCAAACAGGAAGCCATGTTCCTGGGGAAGGAGAGTGGGCAGCAGAGTCAGACTTGACCTTACCCTGCTTGCTGCCCTTCCAGGACTCCCTGTGTGGGGTGGGGCACGGAGCCTGCCGGTGAACTCTAGCTTCTTAAAGACAATGCCATGCTTTGCTGTTTTCCAAGGTGATTTCTTGACTGTGAATCCCAAGAGTTAGAGAGAGAGAGGGAGAGACACACACCGGGGCAGAGGTCTTGCATCCACTGCTTGACTCCCCGGATGGGCAGTGGACAGCACTGGGCCAGGCTCATGCGGGGAGTGAGGAGCTCCATCCAGGTCTCCCACATGGGTGGCAGAGGTCCAAATGCTTGGACCATGTTCCCCTGGTTTTCCCAGACCCCGAGCAGGGTCCTGAATCTGGACTGCAACAACAGGGACACCAACCAACACCCACAAGGGATTCTGGCATTGCCGGCAGTAGCTTTCCTTTGGATGGCTTCCTGCTCATGTTCCTTTCAGTGCCTTCCCATTCATTCCCATGGTTTTCTCAGGTGGAGGCCCCTAGGCTCTGGCTCTGAGCAGACTTGGGAGTAGGTTGCTCCTGGGATGGTGGGTTGGGTTGGGTGGTCAGGGAGGGTAGGCAAAGCTGGAAGCAACTGCCCTGGGCATGGCTATGTGGGTGTTGTCTGTGAGCCCCAACATGCCCGCTCCTCTGCAGAATGTGTCTGCTCCTATCCATAGCACTTCTCTTCAGCACTTCCTTTGCATGTGGTGGGGCCAGAAGTTGGAGTTGCACCTACTGTCTGCCTCTGCCTTGCCTCAGCCCTCATTTTCCTGCCACTCTTTCGAGTGACAGAAGGCCGCATCTGCACCCCAATCTCCCCGCATCTTAGTGGGACATGGGGTTCTCCTTGTGATCAGAGTAGGGGACGTTGCAGCTACTCCCAGAGGAGGTCGGCAAGCCTCAGCTCTGCCGCTGCAGGACAGGACTTGTATAGGATCTCGGCTGTGAGGGTCGGATTCCCCACAACTGTGAGGCCCTTGAATGCTTTGTTCACTGGATTTGTGGCAAGTGTCTGGAAAAGTGCACAAGGGAAGGGCTTCCCATATATGTGTAGAGTGAATGATTCGTTGCAGACCTGCCAGGTCGATGAGGGGTCTGGGCAACTGCTACCAACCCTGAGGGCAGCTGTTCTGTGCATATATCGAGGACAGGAGCAGCTGGAACAAGTAGGAAATGTGGCCGGTACGAAGGCATAGCAGCTTCCAATGCCCCTGCCCACGTGTGATGCTGGCAAGCCATATCAGGGTTGGCCAGTTCAAGTCTTGGCTGTTGTCCTTGGTGTCCAGCTCCCTGCTAATGAGCCTGGGGAAGTGCCGGATGATGGCCTAAGTAGTTGGACCCCTGGCACCCCTGAGGGGGCCAGATATAGCTTCAGGCTCCTCAGCCCGGCTTCCCAGAGCCCTGCTTTTTGCAGCCATTTGGGGAGTGACCCAGCAGATAGAAGGACGCATTCTCTCTTTCTCTCAGTCTAACTCTGCCTGTGAAAGAAAACATTTCTGATTCTTGAAAAAGGGGAAAGCAGGATCGCCATCTGGGAGGTTTTCCAACCATAGAGGCACATGGCCGGTTCCCACCTGAGTAGAGACATTGGTTCGTGAGGGTGCAGAGAAAGGAAATCAAGAGGTGTGACGCAGTGTGCCAGTAGCCCTGTCCACAGAGAAAGGCACCCGTTCCATGCCCGCCATGTCTTAAGTCGCTTCGGTCATCTAAAACATGTAAGATTCATCTCTGCATCACCGCAGTGCTGAAAGGCAGCTACCCACCTGCCGAATATCTGGTCTAAGTAATACGGAATGGTGGAGAAGTCACTGTATGTACACAGGAAGGTGTTGAAGTAGCAGATCCTTTTTCCCAGGGGGCCCGGGACCAGGGCATCCAGCAGCATCTCTTTAGTGTCTGGCTGTAGGGTCCGCATGGCACAGACCTCTGCCAAGTAGAGCATGGACCCATTTCCATACTAGGGAGGACCAGAAAGGACGTGAGTCAGTGGCAGTTCCAGGGAGCACAGGGGAGCAGACACCCGGGTTGGGAGAAAACCCCAGTTGGGGCCAAGAGGCTGAACAGGGACTGAGGGATGAGAAAGTCCTGCGAGGGGGCCAGCAGTGAAAGATGATTCCGTGCCCCTTGGGGGAGCTAGAAATGAGGGCAACTGTGTGATTTGCTTTGCCACCAGACTGCAGAATGGAAACAAGTGGGCGGAGTAGGATATGAAGCCCCAGGGGAGGCTAGATCCTGAAAAGAGCCATAGTCAGAGGTGTCTGCCTGTGGCGTAATGACCACAGGCGTTCTGCCAAGTGACCTGACTTGAGGCATTACAACGACACATGTGTAGAGCCAGTCCCCAGCCAGCCTGGTCCTTGGAGTTTGTCCTCAGCAGGGCATCACTGCCTTTTAAGAGCCGAATTGTGGCCCCCATCCCCAACACACACGTGGGGTTGTTCTGACACCAGAGCACTTGAGTGTGACTGCTGCAGTTGGGCCAGTAGTCCGCAAGGAGGTGATTGACCTTACCCCCAGAAATGGCGTGGGCCCCATCCCATTACCTTGCTGTGCTCATTGGCAGATGCGACAGGGGCACAGAGAAGCCCAGGGGAGCATAGGAAATGAAACTGGGGATGGAGATGGCAATGAGCCCTCCTGAGAAATCACCTTGGCCATGCCCTGACATGCAGCCACCAGAAATGGGAACAAGCGACTCCTGTTGGGAGAGCTGCCCAACCTGGGCTCCTGTGCTTTGAGCAGCCTAGCTGATTGTGCTCCGTGAGAGACAGTGAGTCTGTGTCCTGCAGCACCGCTGCCGTGGCAATGCAGCTGAATCCCAGTGCTTCCCAGCAGCCATGCAAGTGTGGCCACAGGGGCAATGTCGTCCCGTGGAATAGAACAGGTGGGGGCCAGGCTCCAGTCCTGTGTGGTATCTTCAGCCTTTTGGTTGAACCCTCTGCCCTTTTGTGTGGGAAAACCTTCCTGGTAGGATCACTGAGTCCTAAAGCTTGGAGAAGACCTGGAAGGCAGTGGAGCTGACTAAGGACTGCACAGGATTCTTGGACTAGGTGGGCAAACATTCAGCACCATGGCCACACACGATGCTTGTGTGAACAGGGAGTTTCCCAACACCCAGTTGCCAAGGGGCTGAGATTTCTTTGAGAGTGGGATGGGGGTCAGTCACTGAGTGGGAGATCACGAGGCCAAAAGCCAGGGGCGTTCCTCCCTTCAGGATGTGGTTCTAGGCACACCGTGGTCATCTCGTGCCCCAACATGTGGGTACTCCTGGGCCCCTCGCTCCCTCCACACCGGCATTAGCCACGTTGTTGGCCTGACTCACGTGTCCATTGACGATGCCTGTGGCTTCCTCATGTGTTCTGTCTGTGGACTCGAGTGTGGAGCTCTGCAAAGAGAGTGTGTGGCAGCCCAGACCGGAGGCATCAGTGTCGTGCTTGGCTGTCCCCACAGAGAATAATTCCCCCCATGAGGCATTCTGTTACTCAGGTTGGGAAAGTAAGGGCCTCTGTACCCTTGTGCAGCCAGAGAGGTCTCCAGAAGACAAGAGGAGGTCCCCCAACACCCACTTGCCCAACCAGCTGTCCACAAAATAGGGTATGAACACGCAAGACACAGGAGGCTCCAACACGTGAATCGTTTTGCTGGGCAGCAAGAGCCCCTCTTCTTCTGCCACTGTCATGGTGAAGGGAGGGGCAAAGAAGACCCAGATGGGGTCACAGGTGATCCCCTGCCAGGACGGGACTGTTCCACTACCTGGGGCTGCCTCCTGGGCTGTTCTGTTCCCTGGGGTGGCCTTGCAGTAAGAGGCCACAGACACCCCGTGTGAGAGCGGAGCCAATGTCTCAAGCGCCGGAAAAGGCCAGAGCCTGGCAACGATTGGCAGCAACGAGAGAACATGGTCTTCTCCTGAACGTCTCCCATCAAGTGAGCCGCTAAGGACTGTTGCTATCAGAGTGTAAGTTCTATCACCAAGGAAGTGAGGTCACATCTTCAAAGTTCCATTCTGTGGAGCCTTTCCCTTAAGAAGATATGCCAAGGCCCCTCTGGGCTGCTGCCACAATATCATCCCCTTAACTGTACACAAGGAGACAAACACAGTGCCATTCCTCAGCTCCCTCAAGAGACTTGAATGTAGACAGGGCCCTACGCCTGCGGACAGACAGACAGCTGGGTCCCAAACCTCCTTTTCGTATCATTTCCAAACACTCTAGCATGTTCCTTCGGGAAAACCCCTAAGAAACAAGCAAGGTATGGAGACCCATGAAAAGCCAAGGTTAGGGACCCAACAGACTCTAAACTGCATCTTGAGTCGTGGATCCTGCCCCTTTGGGAGATGTTGAGGTCACAGCTTAAAGCGCATCTTCCCCGAATACGGGTTCAGTGTCTCTGGCTATGATAGCAGCCATGTCCAAGAACTCCAGGAGAAGGTGAGAGAGCTCACCTGAAAGCCATGCCCCCAAATTGGCATCAGATCTCCCATCTTCAGCATGCAGGGCCCCAGAAACAGGCCACCTTATCGATAGAGCAAAAGACCTCACAGAAAATCACTAGGGCTGGGGGATCAAATACTGGCTAGGAAGCTTCATTGTGACCACAGAGAGTGGCATCCATTTGAAAATAGGTCTGAGCTCATTCAAATTGCCAGCCTCTTTAGAAGAGTGCAATACTAAGGATGCCTGAGGAAATAGACTCCTTCCAGGTCTGGTTTGCTTGGTGTTTTATGAAAGAATCTCAGAGGACATGGGCGAAATCATTTTCCTCGCTAGGGAGTCAAGTGAGGGACTTGGCATTAGACTTAGCTTGTAATCCCTAGAGTTTTGGGTGAGCTGCTTTCTTTTCCATGTCCTCCAAGCAATAGGAAGAGCCCTAGTCCTCCCTGCTTCAAGCGATAAGACTGGGGAATTAAGAAAGTCATGAACGAGGCCAGGAGTCATTTGGGTTCATTTGTAAGATTTATTTATTTAATTTCAAGTCAGTGTTACAGGGAGGCAGAAGAAGACAGACAGAGATAGATAGGTAGGGAGGTACGTAGGTAGGTAGATAGATAGATAGATAGATAGATAGATAGATAGATAGATAATAGAGTTCTTCCATCCCTTGATTCAGTCCCTAGATGGCCGCAATGATTGGAGCTGTGCCGATGCAATTCCAGCAGCCAGGAGCCTGCTCTGGGTCTCCCAACCGGGTGCCAGAGCCCAAGCATTTGGGCCATCATCCACTGCTTTCCCTGGGCCCAGTAGAGAGCTGGATCAGGAGAGGAGCAGCCGGGACTCAGACCTGCACCCATACGGGATGCCAGCACTGCAGGAGGTGCCTTGACCTATGATGTCGCCATGCCATCCATTGCGCTTTCTGTTTTCAAAGAATTCCTATGTATTTGTTTGAAAGGCAGGGACACAGAGATTTTCCATCTGCTGGTTCAGTCCCCCAAAACTTAAGTCAAATAAAGTGCCTCAGACTCCATTTGGGTCAACAACCTGTGTGGCAGGAACCCAAGGATTTGAATCATCACTGACTGTCTTTCCAGGCTGTACGTCTTTCCCAGGCCATTAGCAGGGAGCTGGATAGGCAGTGGAGCAGCCGGGCCTCAAACTGGTGCCCATATGCGATGCCATTGATGCAGGCGGGCGCTTAACCTACTACACTACAGTGCCAGCCCCTCCTAATGACTTCTTATCTCTCATTTTCTTTTGTGCATCATCTATAGGTATCTACTGACACATTGCAATGGGAATCTATAAACTATTCACACCTATAAACATTTAGTTTAGACTTCCACTTCATCCACATAGAAGCAATGTAGTTCCAAATGACTTGCTACAAAATACACATCAGATCCGTATAGTCATTGCAAGTTCTGTGATTTTACTTTAAATTGCATTCCAACTTGTAAAAGTGATTTCTATTCCATGGCGGTAGTGAAGATCCTGTATGTGTCTTTTCCTTTTCTCTTACCCTGGGGCGCTTTGCCACTTTTTGGTTGTTCTGTGTTGCTGCCATGTAGTGTCGATTTGCTTCCAGGAGAGGGCAATAGAGCTTCCCTGTCAGGCAGGTCTAATGCTGATGCTGTCCCTTAACTTGTCCATAAGAAGATGTCATTTTGGTTGGAAGTTTATTCCTTCAGTTATGTGAAGATAAGCTTTCACACGCTTCAGGCCTGTAAAGTTTCTTGTGAGAAACCTGATCGTCTTACCGAATTTGTAGATTCTCATGCATCGCTTTTGATAATTCTCTGGGGCAGGATTCAAGACCTAGAATTCTTGAGAAGGAAATCCTGGTCAACTCTGGTAGATGTTCTTCCACTGAAGTCACCAAAGTATCCCTTTCTACCAGTCATGCCTAGAGAGTGATTTTCTACACATCCTGTGCACCCCCAACTTGCGGTGTGCTCTAAAGGTACTGATGGCCTGCTGTGTGTTCAATACCAGCTGCTGTACTTTGTTCCTACTTGCTGTGGGGACAGGACATGTCTGGTTCACAGTGGATACTGTGGGGTTTCAGCTGAAGGGGTTTCCGTGTGTTTCACTGGATCAACCTCCCTGTCTCCCTCCTCCCTGCCTGTCTCTCTGGCACTCTGCTTTTCAAACAGTAAAATAATTTGACCAGCCAATCTATAGCAGCAGAGAGGCCCTAGTTCACTGGTGGGTGCAGTCAGAAAAATTTTCCCAAAAGGCTGTATGCAAGTTTATTGAGAGCTTTAGTCCTGCCCACCACCGCCTCGGCCACCATCTAATAGTGAATCACATCACCTGCAAAGCAAGCTCGAAACCCAGTAGTAGCCAGTTTCCAGTCTCCCTTCCCCCAGAAATTGCAACTGCCAATTAGTTCTCGGTCTGTGAGTATGCTCTAGATGTTTCATAGAGCTAGCATTATAAACTATTCTCAGCTGTGTCTGGATTCCCTCAAGTTGCACCATGGTTTCAAGTTTTGCCTATGCGGTAGCCCGTATCAGTACTTGTATTCTACTTCATGCTGAATTCCATCATACGAGTAGACCATATTGTGTTTATTCATTCATCTACTGATGGACACTGGAGCTGTGGTTGTGTTTTGGCTAGTGTGAATCCTGTGAAGTCTTCTGGATAAATATTTTTCAAACTTGTTTCCGGTTCTTTTAGATAGCTCGTTGAGAATGCAACTGCAGGTTCATGGTTATTTGAATAGCCTCGAGGTGGTTTGGAAGGGGTATCTATCTCCTTGCAGACTTGATTTGTGATGGCCAATGACCAATAATAGTGTGTCCTTTCAATATAGCTCTTGTGCTGTTCGTCTTTGGAGAAATGTCTGTCCTTGCCCTTGGCCATTGTTGAAGTGAAGTTGTGGGTGAACATTGTGATGCTGTGCGTTAAGCCAGTTTTGGGAAAGTGACTTCTCTCCTTTTGCTTGCTTTTCCTAATTTGCTCTCATACAAAGGACTTAGCAGACATCGACTGGAATAAATCATCACTCTTGTGGTGGGCATCTGGTCCAGTGATTAAAGTACCACAAGGGGCATTCATATCCCCTTTTGGAGTCCTTGTTCCTCTGTGCTTCTGATAGAAGAGCCTGCAGATGCACCTGTGAAACAGACTATGCCCCAACGGATGACAAAATGCCACACAATTCCAAGACCCAGATTGAAGTGCTGGCTCCTGGCTTTGGCTTAGTCCAGCCAGCCCTGGCTGTTGCAGGATTTGGGAAGTGAACCAGGGAATGGAAACTACTCTGTCTTTCCCTCGCTGTCACTCTACCTTTCTATACTAAATCAAGAAATATGAAATATGAACCCAGAAATCTTCCAAGTAAATCAGGAAAGATATTAAAAAATAAAAATACAATGAGGGTCATTAGGCTTTGGGTGAGTTTGTTTCCTTCTGTGTTCTAGAAAGAGGACCATCATCTTTAAATGATATCAGCATTTAGTCCACCTCTAAAGAACTGAGCAGACTGTGAATTTTGTCTATTTTAGAGTATTCACTGTAGAATAATGGTTGGCTTTGATGGATTCTTCTTTCAGTTTTCTTGAGATGTGGAAATACACACAACACACACACACACAGACAGACACATGCAAAGTAATGGAGAGAGAGAGAGAATCTCTATCCACTAATTCACTCTCCAAATACCCACAACGGTCGTGGCTGGGCCTTACTGAAACCGGGGATTGAGGTCCCTGTCAAACAGGCTCCATGTGGTGTTCAGCTGATTTGCTCTCTGACCTTTCTGCCTTCAGCCTTGCACCATGTGACAATGCAATAGTAAGACCTTCATCAGACAAAGCATGCTGATGCCCTGATGTGGGACTTCCCAGGCGCTCCAGGTGTGAGAACTATAAATTTCTGATCTTCACAGATTATCCAGTCTCAGGCATTGAGTGTTAGCAACACAAACACAGAAACCACATATGCCCCTATACTTGTGGAGTTAACTCCCAGAAGTGACAGTGCCAGTGCAAATGGCAGATCTACTGTAGAACTCTATTGCTAGATTCCCCTTTGATAGAGGTTGCATGGTTTCGCATGTTCATTACCACTCCTCGAGGAGTGTCTTCTTATTCCAATATATGCTGCCAAGTACTTGAATTGTAGCCAAATGAGAGATGTGCAGTTTTTATTTGCATTGCCTTGCACAGGAGAAAGGTGGCGCTCTTTCCATTGGAAGAAAAGCCACTTGTGTCCCCTTTCCTGTCAACTGTCCTTGTCCTTTGCCCATCTTTCTGTTGGAATGTTGGCCATTTCTCCCTCGTTTCCAAGAACAATGTGTACGTTAGGTTTCTTTCGTTTTGATATACTAGGCAGACCACCTACACTTTCCTAGTTGGTATTTGTTTTTCCTTTATCTTGGTTTGCCATGCATGAATTAAGGTTTGTGTGTGGCTGAATATAACAGCCTTTTCATTTATAACTAACGCATTTTGTTTCCGAGTTGGCAGGGCCTTTGCCACTCTTCCCATCTTAACATTATAAAGGAACAGAGACAGAGAGAGAGGAGAGGAGCTCCCAACTGCTAATTCACTTCCCAGTCCTGCAAGTGCCTTGAGATGTGCCAGACTGCAACTGGGAACTGGCAATTCCACCCAGGTCGCCCATGTGAATAGCGTGGAACTTGTTATAGGAACCATTGTTTCCCCAGAGGTATTTTAGTAAGAAACTGGAGCTAGGCTCCAGAGATGAGTATCAAAACCAGGTACTCTGATATGAGAAATGGGCATCAGAACTCACCATCAAAGCATCTAAGCCATTAGGCTAAATTCCTTCTCAACCCATGTTTCTTTTGTTAAGAGTATCCCTTGACTGTCACACCCTTACTTCCCACTCCACAAAAGCAAGCATCAGCCTTGGATTTGTTGGAAGCGCAGTGCACCCTCTACTACTAGACGAGACAGGAAAATAGACTACTAGATGTCCATAATTTCTTCCCAAGTGGGATCTTCTAGAGAAAAGACGGAAAGAGCGTTGCCCTGGGTGTACAGCAAAGAGCCCCTGTAGACACTGATTTTCTCTACACAGTGCACAGCCAGCCATGGAATCCTGGATTATTTTATTTCCAGTTTTTCCCAGACACCTTTTATGGAAGCTATACCAACTTGATGCATTTCCTAAACACGGCTTTCGGAACATAGTGATTCTCCCACCATACCTAACTTCACAGCAGCCCTCCCACCTCTCTTCCTCCTCTGTCTCCTTTAGGGGCATCTTCTCTGACAGGAGTAGAATTTACCTAGAACTTGTTAACAAAACATGACGGGCTGAATACTATACGTATTTGGAAACTTTGGAATGGCATATACTTCTATGAAAAAGAGTGAGCATTTGGAGATGCATTTCACTGAACAATGATGTATTTCCTTTTTGATGTGTTTCTCTATTTGTTGACAAAGAGTAGCTGTACATATTGATGTGGTATAATGTAATATTGCCCTACATGCATACATTTAAATGATCATATTAGGTCATCCGCATCCACCGCTTCCCTATTCAAGGTTTCTTTGTAGTATGTACATTCAGAAGTCTTTCTTCTAGCTTTTGAGAAAAGACTGTATGTTTGGTGAAGTATTATTACCCTACTATGCACTAGAACACCGGCAGGCTTGTTTTTACAACAAACAAGAGATGAAAGTGCTTTTGAATTCAATGAAAGTAAGGCTTTCTGCGATTTGACTTACGTATGTCTATAGTATCTGTTGCGGTGGAGTGAGTTAACTTTGGAGAAGAACCCAAGGGCGGTGTGACTTTTGCGAGCATGAGACATTCTTCTAGCTTATAATCCATAGATGGTGTCATTCACGTGAAAGTGTGGTAGATCTTTGTGACCAAGTGGTACTGTTAACTCACATACCTCAACTCTTTGAGCAGAGAGGTCCTGCATGGGAAGTCAGTGCACAGTGACCCCTGCTGAGAATTTCAGAATTAGCACATCAGCGAACACCTGAGGATCTTGACCTGAGCTGCCTCAGCTGTGGAAGCCTGTGGAATCCACTGACTCCTTCCATATTTAGACAGGGCCACGGGGAAGAGGAAGTTCTTTTGTGCCTTCTGAATAAAGTGTATCCTTTGTGGATGACCACTTCTTTCTCTTGGGGTCTACCCACAGAAGTGCTTCATGGGGAACCCTGTTTGCCACAGTGTTTTGTCTTCCCATGCCTGACATGCTCTCATAGGTGTTTTAGCCACATCAGAATGTCTTCAGGGTTGATTCTGAGCCAGGGTGTTATTTGAGGTCATTGTCATTCTGGGAGGCTGCTATATGCAATACTTCCCATGTTGGAGCATTCAGTCTGGTTTGATTCGTTCTATTATTATTATTATTGTTATTATTATTGTTATTATATCTGTGCTCTATTTATTAATATCTAGTATCTATTTTTATAGAAAGCTTTTATTTACTAGATAAATTACATAAGTACAGCTTTCAGATTGTAGCTGTTCTTCCCACCTACCTGCCCTCCCACCCCCAAACCACCCCACCCCCTACTCCCTCTCGCATCCCATTCTTCATGAAGATTCATTTTTAATTATCTTTATATAGAGACCAACTCTATACTCAGTAAAGATTTTCACAGCTTGCACCCACACTGACATGCAAAGTGGAAAGTAATGTTTGAAGGCTAGTGTTACCGTGAATTCTCATAGTACACCACGTTAAGGACAGAGGTCCTACAGGAGGAGCAAGTGCACAGTGACTTCTGTTGTTGATTTAACAATTGACACTCTTATTTATGATGTCAGTGATCAGCCGAGGCTCTTGTGACGAGCTGCTAAGGGTATGGATGCCTCTGGAGTTCACAAACTCTGCCCTTGTTTAGATAAGGCCATCCTTCAAGCGGAATTTCTCTCCAGCATTCAGAGAAAGAAGCTACCTCCTTCTTGGATGGCTCCTTCTTTCCCCTGGGATCTCACTCACGGAGATCTTTCATTTCTACTATCAATTGATAATCTATCTCAGCCAGTTCTCCTTTTTTTTCTTGTTGTAACTTGGCCTTAACTCAAAGAATCTTAGGTTGTTCTTCAAACTTGAGGCAAGTGGATTGGACATAAGAGGACATAAGACATTGCTTTCAGTATTGTCAGAGTTTTGTATCTTTGTGATTGTGGCAAGTAGCATGCTTACAATTTCCTTTAGATAAATGACCACAGTGGCTGACATACTGATGTGTTTTCTTTTTTCATTGTCAGAAACTCTCACTTCGAAGAGTAACAGTGTGTTGACTGACGTAACTTGGAGTTCCAATGGAAGCGATGTGTCAAATGAAGTGAAGACACACTCTGAATCACATAGGGATAATGGACACGGTTCTAGAATGTAGAGGCTTTGGAACGGGGATATTTTGGGTCTAGAAGATGGGGCCAGTGATGGTAAGTTTCTAATGTTGTCAGAAAGTCAGGTTTTGTTCCATATTGGATTCATTATTGGGTGAAGAATTCATTCTCAAAGTTATTATAGGTTTTGATGTTTTTGTGAGGCTTAGCCTGTGTGCCAAGCCTTTCGAAATGCTTTCTGATGTAATGTTTCTTACAGTAACGACTAAGAGCTAGGACTGGTATTATTGGTAACAACTTGAGTTTGGATGTGTAAACTCTGTTGGGGTTCATTGTTAGATCCCCTTGAGTTCAAAGCCAGTTCTCTGAACTCCTACCGAATGCTACACCCACACTACTGCCTGGCTAACTTGTGGTTATTGGGACAAGACTAGAACAGTGCATGTGTGATGGGAGTGTAACTTTCACCAGTTTTGTTTGCTGTGAGTAGTTTGTGTTGCCTCATGGTTTAGACAGTTGAAAATAGGGTTTCTCAGTCTTGGCACTGTTATCGCTTGGGTCCAGATACCTCTGTCGTGAGGAGGAGGACGTTCCTGTGTGTTGCAGAAAGTTTTAGAGTTTCTCCAACGTCTCCCCAGTACATTACAGTGACAGCATCAGTCCCCGTGGACACTCCCAAAGAGGTCTTCTGAGGTGAGGCATCCCCTGAAGGACACACCCCAGTTGATAGATACAGACAAGAATTGTAGAAATCATGTACTTTTCCAAATCTTAAAAGAGATAGCTTAACTAGACTATTTAGACATCTTAATGCACTCAAAGTAAGCTGGTAACTTTTCATCCTCACCGTTCCTATTAGCGACTTACGCTTAATATGAACAAGTTAGGTTTGTACAGACAGCCTCTCTAGAAGATGGCCAATATTCTTTTTGCTTTTGCACTTGGCTGAGTTATTTCCTTTGATATCTGCTGGGTCTTCTGAGCTGAAAATATCCTCCTTTTACAAGGACATTTGGGACTGAGGGCATTCCCTGTTTAGTGGTAAGGACAATCACCTTAATGATGTGAAGTGAAGAAGATCATGGTTTGTACGAAAGGAGGTAAATACAACATGCACAGTTAGCTAGTTACTTGCACAGGCAATGGAGACTCGGCAAGGGTATCCAAGAGCTAACAAATGTGGTTAAGTTTGATTGGGTGGGGTTAAGAGATGCGAGAAACCAAGTGACTAGAAAAGAGGCCAGGGATAACTTTTTCACTGTCTGAATGTAGTTTTAACCTTTATTCAGGAACAGGGCTATACTAACTACTGAGAATACAAATAGTTGTAAACCATTTAATGATTTGAAATGAAGTAAGTTGCAACTTGTGCCTTTTTAGGTGAATTGCATTTCCCTGACTGGGAGCTCGACAGGGACAGGGAAGGTGCTGGTGAATGTAACGAACTTGAAGATGGCAAGGGTGCCGTGGGTCCCTCAGACTGTGCTTCTTGTGCAAGTCGGCAGTCTTTGACGAGTGATGACAGGCTCTCTGAGTTTGCTAAGGTAAGAATGGATCCTTTCAGAAACTCCTATTCTTTTATAACATATGTTCATCAAGGCCTTTTGGTGTTTCTCCCACCGTTCCTTCTCAGGGATCATCCTTTTCACTCTCAGAGCTTTCTTTTGAGCTCCACACCTTGGTCCTTAACTCACATGCTGGTGCTGTGCTTCTCAACATGGGGAAATATGGAGCTCTCTCCCCCCGACTCTCCACTGCCAACTAGGCAATGAACTTTGGTTGTCCCTCCAGGGCCCTAGTACAGATATGTCAGGGTTTGCTTAGTTGAGTGTGCAGCATTTACATCATTGTAATTCCATAAGGACTCTTGATCATCAAGACCAGTGCTAATTATCATGATGCTCTTGAACAATGAGTTGTGTTACTTGGATTTTTTAAAAAAACATATTGGTGTGAAAGGCAGTGGGGCCCAGAGATTGTCCATCTGCTGGGTTCATTCCCTGAATGCTCGCAGCAGCCAAGGGCTGGGTCAGGCTGAATCCAAGAGCCTGAAACTGCATTTGGGTCTAGCACTCGTGTGCCAGGGCTCCAGGTACTTGAGGCTTCTCTGACCACCTCTCTGGATGCACATGAGCAAGAAGGTGGAATCTGAATTGGAGCCAGGACTCAAACCCATGCCCTCTGCCCTGGGGTGTATGCATCCCCAAGTGGCATCTTGACCAATGCGTGAAACACCTGCTCCCCATATTGACCCTTTCTTAGGTCATTTTGCTGAACATTCATAGAATCCTCATATTTCTTCATTGTCTTACAGTCTCATAAACATTTCTATACTTAACAGACTTTCTCTCAGTTTCATTTTCTTGGTGAATGTTTCCCTACCACCTCCTAGTTGCTCCAATGTGGATTCAAGATGCTTTTCTCTTTGTGGATGTTGTCACCCTGGGGTTTCTGTTCCCCATCATTCTAGGAATGTGTTCACTTCTTTGCTGATGGTGCTCCTTGATCTTGCATTTCATGTTTTCCTCAGAGTTTTTTTTTTTCCACGCTTGATTTTGTAAAAAGTTTTATGTATTTATTTATATTTATTTAGTTGACAGGTAGAGTTATCGACAGTGAGAGAGACAGAGACAGAGAGAAAGGTCTTCCTTCTGTTGGTTCACTCCCCAAATGGCCCCCATGGCCTGCGCTGTGCTGATCTGAAGCCAGGAGCCAGGTGCTTCTTCCAGGTCTCCCATGCGGGTGCAGGGCCCAAGCACTTGGGCCATTCTTCACTGCCCTCCCGGGCCACAGCAGAGAGCTGGACTGGAAGAGGGCAACCGGGACTAGAACCCAGCATACATATGGGAAGCCGGCACCGCAGGCAGAGGAATAACCAAGGGAGCTAGGGTGCAGGCCCCTCCACCCTTGATTTTCTGGAGCACATCTTCTGGCAGGTTCTGAGCAATGGCATACAGAAGCGTTTTTGATGCTTGGCATCTCTAGCTATGCTTTCATCTTACTGTCCTGTAATGTAGGATTGAAAACATGTATGCACTTTTAGGTTGGAAATGGTTTTTCCCAAGTTCTGAAGGCACTGATGCATTGTCTTTCAGCTCAAGGATTTTGTGAGTCAGGCTGAAGCTTCTCATTTTTGATCTTTGAAGGTTTTGGTGTTGCTAGTGGTTTTCAGCAGTTAATTGGGACGTGCTTTGGTATGTTTTTCTGCTTAGCGTTTGTCAAGTGTTTTGGATCTGTGGGGTTCTAGGTGTCGCCAGGACCACCCCCAGGTTTGCTCATCTGTAGGACACTGGAGATGTGGTGTAGAGGCATCTCAGGGCTATAGGGAAAGGAGAGGAAGCTGTGTCATCAATTCCCCATGCTCATCTCCCAGTAGATTCACCTAACATGGACAAGCTATGGAAGTTGTGCTCTTCTTGGAGAGCTCTAGCTATTCAATGGGCAGGTTTTGACTGGGGCTCCTACTCGGTGTTCTCTCTTCCTACCCTGTCCTAGAATCCCAGGCTTCCAGAAGGCAAATCCATATCAGTATAAACTGTACATTTTCGCAGTTTCGGCATACATTGTCCAATATCTGTTCATTTGTCTAAATAGGAACATGAGATATCTTTCCCATGATCATGGCATATATTTAGAGCACCTGTGGTTTCTGTGGTAGTGTTTTACCATGACCACTAGACCGATCTTTGGTTGTCTTGGCTCAAGTTACTCCTTTAGTACATTATTTGTATTTTAATTGTTTTCAAGATATATTTATTAAAGGCAGAGTGACAGGGAGGCTGGGAGAGTGAGAGAGCGACCTCCAATCTGCAGGTTCCCTCTGCAAATGGCTGCGATGGCTGGGAGTGAGCCGATTGAAAGCCTACAAGTGTGCAGGGGCCAAACCATTTGTGCCAACCCCTACTGCTTTCCCAGGCCATAGCAGAGTACTGGATCAGAAGAGGAGCAGCCGGGCCTTGAACAGGCGGCCCCATGGGATGTCAGCACTGTAGGCATCACCTTTACCTGCTATGCCACAGTGGCAGCCCCTATGCTTTCATGTTTAAAAGAATCTGACTCATTGGTTGGAAGGCAGAGACACAGAGATGTTCCAGCTGCTGGTTCGGTCCCCAAATACTTGAGTCAAGTACAGTGTCTCCAACGCAGCATGTGTCTCCAACCTGCGGGGCAGGGACCCAGGTGTTTGAAATATCACTTCCTGTCTCCCAGGCTGTATGTCTCTCCCTGGCCATTAGCAGGGAGCTGGGTAGGAAGCAGAGCAGCTGGGACTCAAACGGGCACCCATGTGGGATGCCTTTGCTGCAGGTGGATACTTCACCTGAATACATACAAATCTCTGTGTATATATATGTATACATCGATGAAATTTTTGTCAGTGTTGGCTTCCCAAGATTGTGCACTTTTATTATGTGCATTTCCCACTGAATCTCACAGGGAATTCTCTCTAGTGACTAGGGCTGAGTTGTGTTCTTGGGACATTTTGCTGGTCACTGGTGACACACATCATTTGGAAAACACTGTATAGAGGGCACCACCATCTGAGCCTAAAGGGCCCTAAGCAGCAAACTCCCAAAGCTCGTGGGAGCAAGTGTAGAAGCAGTGAGAGCGTTGTTCTCACCAGATAACGATGGATGTATGAATTGCGCTTCAGAAATAACCCTGAGGGACTCTCTCCACGAGACAGCATGGGGCTCCATGTAGGAGCCTCAGAACTGAAAGAGCACTCATGGTGTGGCATCCTTGCATGGGGAGACACACCCCTCTCGAATCTGCATGAATGTCTTTGTCTGTGGATCTAGAGAATGGTCTCTAATTAGCAGGGCAGGGAAGGGATAAAGAGGAAGAAGGACACTCATGGTCTACCATGTATACTACTTTAATGAAAGGCCTAACCAACTGGTACTAATCATGGTGAACTATATACATAGGAAAATCTAGGAGGAATCCGTGAAATTGGTGATGATGTGACCACCCATCTGAGAGAGGGAGGCCAGTCTCCCAGGCACTGGGTTGTTGCTTGGTCGGCGGGGAACGGAGCGAGTGTCACGGTGCAGTCCCCGAGCCCACAGATGAACTCTGCAGCCCCCACTCTCTGCCTGCATGGGGGACTCAGTCATGCTGATGTTCTCCAAGGCCTGATGTTCTTGGCCTTGAGGATGAGGTGGACATTCTAGCAGAGGGGCTGGAGTAGGCAGGACAGGTTGTAGCTGCAGGACACAGAAGCAGCCATGAGTGCACTCTTGCTCACCTCAGGCTCCCTCCAGGGCCCGCCCTGCAGCCGCAGTCCTGGAGCCCCGCACTGCCCATGGGTAAGGCCCTCTGCTGACCAAGGAGCCATGGGTAGCCCTCTCCTCAGTGCACAACAGGAGAACCTTCCCCATCTGCCACCCTGCACATCCCGCAATCCCTGCCCAGCACTCACCTCTTAGTGTCACTGAGCCTCTCCATGGATTGGAACCACAGTGCAAACTCTGCGTCGTGCAGCAAAGTATATTGACTGGCTGCCACCTGGAGCCGCTGCATTTCTTGGAGAACTTTTATCTCCTGGGGCAAGAGGGGCAGAGAGGATGCTGACAGGCCTGCACTGGGACTGGTGGAGGGGCACACTGTGGCAGGGGCAGGGGGCTGGCCTCTGGGTCTTTTAGCTAGAGAAGCCTTCCCTGGCCATCCCTTCCAGGCTCCAAGCTGTCTTCTGAGTAGCATACACACAGCCCCTCGCCCAGGAAGGAAGTTCTCCTGGATTCCAGTCCCTTAGCCACAGCCTCCCTAGGGATGCTCTCCTCCTTCTGTGTGTATCCATCCCAGTGGAGAGAGCAGACAGACACGCATGGGCTGGAGCCTGGGCTTTCTGCCCAGGGCATCTCTGACCCCTCCATCCCCTCTGTGCCTGGAAGATAGGGCAGAGCTGCTCACCTTTGTCATTTTCAGCATGTTGTTTTTTCCCTGGAAGGCAGAGTCCATCAGAACAGCCCCTGGCCTGTGACTAGCCCCTGGCCCTCCCCTCTGGGTAAGAGGAAGGAAAAGAAGGTGTCCCTGGGACAGGCTGTTAGCTCTGCAGAAGGGGACATGGTGGCTGAGGCTCAGGGAACTGCTGTCCCCACCATGTCTGATGGCAGGCAGGGAAAGTGAGGCCTGGGAATGGATGGGTGCACTGAGGCATGTGGGTGCTGCCTGACCTCACAGGGGCCCAATTTCTCTCCTTCCCTTGGGTGCCACCCAACTCAGAGGCTGAGCAGGCTCAGCCAAGACCTTGTGCAGCTTTGCAGTCAGGGACTCTGGCTATGCAGCTTCAACCGTTGGGGGACAGGGGTGGGCACCTGGTTGCAGGCTCCCGCACTCAGAGGGGATATGCAGGTGAGCCCTCCTCCCTGGGACAGCTTGTGAGGCCTCCGGAGACATGGGCAGCAAGGAGCTGGGGGCTGAGAGCTCAGCCCAGGACCCTCCCCCCAAGCCTCAGGGTCCTGGAGCCTGCCCCACCCATGGCAAGTTCACTCACATCTACGAAGTCCTTCATGGCGATGTCCAGCCTATCCAGATACATGATGAAAGTGCCAAGGAAGGGGACGGCTCCCTGTGCCATGAGGTGGTGGTGGTGGTGAGCAGCTGTTCTCAGGTGCCACCAAGGCCCGGCCCCTGAGATGCACTCCACCCCAGCTGCTGGAGCCCTGGCCACATTCCCCATTGGGAAGCTCCCCGCCCCTAAAGTGCCTTTCCCAATTCTCCCTGCATCCAGCCAACTGCCTCTAGAATCGGACAACCCTGGGAGCCCTGATGGCATGATAACAAGTCACCTTGTGGGGTGCCAGCCCCAGCTCAGGCCCAAGTCTGCTGGGAGCCCTTCAGCTCAGGCCCTCAGCTCTGGTCTCTCAACTGGGCTCTCTCAGCTACTGTGGTGATGGGCGTGGGCAAACAAGGGAGGCAGAAGGCCCTGCTCCCTTGACATGGGCCCCCAGTGGGAGACAGGAGCCCCTGCCCCCCCCTCCCCAGGCACACTTGCCTTCTTCTGCAGCCGCTGCCGCATCTGTGTTCTCTGGGGGTTCTGCTCCCGGGCGGGCAACCTGCAGATCGCCATCTGCCAGGGTCAGGGTCACGTTCAGGGAGATAGTCCTTTCCTGACCGGCCCACATTTGTGCAAACCACCTTGAGCCCTGCATGTCTGGCTCACTTCCATTGGTATAATGCCCACCCTGCACTCCCCTCCTCCCACAAGGTGCTCTGTATGGATTCATGCAGCTCCCACTGGGAAGGTGGCTTTGGGGGATTGACCACGCCTCCCTGTGCCTGCTCCTCAGCTGGAGAGGGTGCTGGCCTCCCCTCCCACCTCAGGTCCCCCTTGCCCTAAGTATCCTTTGACTGACCTGTGCCTCAGCGTGTCCCTGAGAGGAAGCCAGGCCCAGCACCCCATACCCTGCCTCCCTGGATGCACATGAGGCTCCCTGTGCAGACTGAGAGACAGGCTCATGCTGCTTGCTTCTCTCCTCGAGAAGACAGAAGTTCTGCTCCCAGGGCAGCCAGTAAGAGCCAAGGCTTGGCATCCCACTGGACTGCTCAGCCCCTGGCATTCCCAAGCTGTGCAATGTGTGGGGCAGGCTTGGCAGCCCTCCCCATGGAAGGCTGCAACAGAGAACCCTGTAGCAGGCCTGGTTTCCAAAGGACCTCTAGGGCCCCAGCACAGATGGAAGGAAGCCCTTGCTGCCGCATCCACCTCACAGCCTGGGGGAAGCAGGAACAGCATGGGAGCCAGAGACCTGTGGGTGCTCACAGCCCCCTCTGAGAGCCAAGCTGCTCTTGCTGCAGCCCATTCCCATTGCCCTCTGAGCCCGACTGCATCCCACGACCTGTGAACACAGCCCTCTCTTGGCCTGTTGTCCTAGCAGGCACACCCCAGGTTTTCTTTTCAAGCACACTTTCAGTGACACCAAAAGCTCCCCTCTGCCCTGATGCCCTTACAGCCACACCCCTTCCCCTCCTGCCAAGCCCTCACCCCTGTCCCTGAGCCCCCACTTTACCTTCATGGGCACATCTCTGTTGACTTTTTTGTCCTGTGTGCAAAGACGCTGAAATTTCCTGGCACTTTTTCTGTTGTGAGGGGAAAACCAGGAGATATTTGGATGGAATGGTGAGGTGGTGGATCAAACCCCTTTGGTTTAAGAACAAAGATCAGAGGATCCACCCTGCCTGGTAGTATCTTCTGTTTGGATTGTGTGTGTGTGTGTGTGTGTGTGTGTGTGTGAGTGTTTACAGAGTTGGAGTGCCCAGGCAGGTCCAGTGCTGCGTGGTGCACAGGCGCAAGTATGTAGTTTGGAAGCCACATGTGCCTGACTAATGGAAATGTCATCCTGAGGCAGAAACCCAGTCCTCATGTCCCAGGGCTGCTGAAAGATGGTGCTCCCCACCCCTGCCCCCGGCAGTCCACGCCTCTCCCTGTGTCCCAGGATACCAGCCTCTGTGAGTCTTGGAGGATTAGTGCTTAGGCCCGAGGGTAGTCCCGGGTCCACCAGGTGCTTTGAGGGATGCACACCCACCTGGAGACTTCTCCCCACGTTGTTTTCAGCTGGCGTACCGGGTGGCTCTGCAGAGCGCAGAGGATGGTGTGGACCGAGCAGTAGTTCCGGAGAGCCAGGCACTCCTAGGGCAGGGAGCGGATGAATGGCAGGTAGGTGGCTTGGAGCCCCACCTGAGCCAGGCTCAGCCAGCTGTGCTGACATCCCCCTCATGCATCAGAGAGTTGGCCAGGGAGCCAGAGCAGGTCAGTGATGGGACCCCCTTGAGCCACGCTCACATGGGCTAGATTGGTTTCAACCCATGTCAGGGGCCTAGGCGGGAAGTGAGCATGTAGTTCTGGGACAAGTGAGTGAGATCAGGCCACCTCGTGGATCCCAAGAGCCCAGGGATTGGGCAGGATCTGTGACCACAGACTGTACACCTGAGAGCTGAGGAAGCAAAGTGGCACGTCCCTGCCGTGCAGAGAGGGAGCCCCTGGGACAGCCTCAGCTTACCTTGGCCACCTTGATCCAGTGTTCCACCACGCGGGCCCTGTCCTCTGCCTTCATGCTGGGGTCCCCCAAGCACGTGGTAGTAACACAATGGGCCACGTGGTGGTAGTGGATGATGACAGCGAGAACAGTAGGGGGCAGCTGCGCATTGACCTCCTTGTTCTGCTGGATCCGGATGGAGCTGTGGCACTGATAGGGGACCACATTCTGGAAGAGCTCCTGGGGGCAAGAGGGTATCCCATGGGCACAGCCAGCCTAGCTCGAATGCAGTGAAGCCCAGCCACCCCGGCAAGTGACAGTGCTCGAAGCTGCAGCTCAGGTAGTTTGGCATGCAGCTCCCCAACATGGGAGCAGCTGGGCTATGTGTTCTGCCACTGAGGTCGCCTCGCTCCTGCCAGCCCAGATCCCAACCCTCCCAAGCCTTGAGGAAAGAGACAGAGGTGTGTGCTCCCAGGCATCCCGCCCAGTATCTCATCCTTCTGCTCTCGGCATCTGCCCTGGAGTCCTTGTCCCTGTGCCAGTGCTGCTCCCTGTGGCAACTCCAACAAGGTGCTTGCTGTTTGATATGGATATGTGTGCTAGGACCCAGGACAGCTGTGGCATCGCAGGCAGATGGGAAGGCAGTGGGTGGACCTGGATGCCCTCCACCTAGGCCCGTCCAGTACCCTGTGGGTCAGATCCAGCCCTACTTTCTGCCAGGCCCATGTCAGTTGATCTGGAGAGTCACTGTGCAGCTGGTGTGGTTTGGGTGCCCTCTCTGCCAGCCATGGGAGAAAGGCAGCCTTGGGAGTGAAGACATTGGTCCAGTCACATAGGTGGTGGGACCTGAAGCCTGAACTGCAGCCAGGCCACTGGATTCTGGTCGGAGCAGCTGTGGGGAGGCTGGTGCCAAAGGGGTGTTCGGGCCTGGCCCTGCCGAGACAAGCCCGCTGCTCACCGCGTCCATCAGTGTGAACTGTTCCGCCAGCAGCTTGGCGGGGAATGTGGTGATGCTAGCCATCTTGCGAGGCTGGTTGTTTGCAGGTCCCGGACATGCGCAGGAGACTTTGGTAGTTGTCTTTGGTGCTGATTCTGCGCATGGTGGCAGCCTCAGTTTTGAAATGGATCCTGTCTCCAGAAGAGGTTCTAGCTCTGTGAGCAGTGGGGGATCAGGCTCTAAAGCCAGTGTTTGGCATGACTGCAGCCTGGCAAATAGAGCAGGAGCTGGGAGAAGAGAAAGGGTCAGCAACATCAAGCACTTTCCAATGGCCTCTCCAAAGCCAGGCGCGATCCCATTGCCTCTAAAGGGGCTCCAGCCCCAAAGCCCACCGAGAGAATCTCGCGGAGTGCAGTGCATCTTACCGACTGCTTCTGCCTGTGTGGGATTTGGGTAGGCCATCCTGACACGCAGAAAGCACGCATGGGTCTGCAGGTCTCCTCTGGGCAAGCGGACCTGCTTGGATCCGACCTTCATCTTGAGAAGCGGGAGATCCGTGCGATCGCAGAATTCGGCCTTGTACTTGGCTTTGCAGCTTTGCAAACAGGAAGCCATGTTCCTGGGGAAGGAGAGTGGGCAGCAGAGTCAGACTTGACCTTACCCTGCTTGCTGCCCTTCCAGGACTCCCTGTGTGGGGTGGGGCACGGAGCCTGCCGGTGAACTCTAGCTTCTTAAAGACAATGCCATGCTTTGCTGTTTTCCAAGGCGATTTCTTGACTGTGAATCCCAAGAGTTACTGAGAGAGAGGGAGAGACACACAGCGGGGCAGAGGTCTTGCATCCACTGCTTGACTCCCCGGATGGGCAGTGGACAGCACTGGGCCAGGCTCATGCGGGGAGTGAGGAGCTCCATCCAGGTCTCCCACATGGGTGGCAGAGGTCCAAATGCTTGGACCATGTTCCCCTGGTTTTCCCAGACCCCCGAGCAGGGTCCTGAATCTGGACTGCAACAACAGGGACACGAACCAACACCCACAAGGGATTCTGGCATTGCCGGCAGTAGCTTTCCTTTGGATGGCTTTCTTCTCATGTTCTTTTCAGTGCCTTCCCATTCATTCCCATGGTTTTCTCAGGTGGAGGCCCCTAGGCTCTGGCTCTGAGCAGACTTGGGAGTAGGTTGCTCCTGGGATGGTGGGTTGGGTTGGGTGGTCAGGGAGGGTAGGCAAAGCTGGAAGCAACTGCCCTGGGCATGGCTATGTGGGTGTTGTCTGTGAGCCCCAACATGCCCGCTCCTCCGCAGAACGTGTCTGCTCCTATCCATAGCACTGCTCTTCAGCACTTCCTTTGCATGTGGTGGGGCCAGAAGTTGGAGTTGCACCTACTGTCTGCCTCTGCCTTGCCTCAGCCCTCATTTTCCTGCCACTCTTTCGAGTGACAGAAGGCCGCATCTGCACCCCAATCTCCCCGCATCTTAGTGGGACATGGGGTTCTCCTTGTGATCAGAGTAGGGGACGTTGCAGCTACTCCCAGAGGAGGTCGGCAAGCCTCAGCTCTGCTGCTGCAGGACAGGACTTGTTTAGGGTCTCGGCTGTGAGGGTCTGATTCCCCACAACTGTGAGGCCCTTGAATGCTTTGTTCACTGGATTTGTGGCAAGTGTCTGGAAAACTGCACAAGGGAAGGGCTTCCCATATATGTGTAGAGTGAATGATTCCTTGCAGAACTGCCAGGTCGATGAGGGGTCTGGGCAACTGCTACCAACCCTGAGGGCAGCTGTTCTGTGCATATATCGAGGACAGGAGCAGCTGGAACAAGTAGGAAATGTGGCCGGTACGAAGGCATAGCAGCTTCCAATGCCCCTGCCCACATGTGATGCTGGCAAGCCATATCAGGGTTGGCCAGTTCAAGTCTTGGCTGTTGTCCTTGGTGTCCAGCTCCCTGCTAATGAGCCTGGGGAAGTGCTGGATGATGGCCTAAGTAGTTGGACCCCTGGCACCCCTGAGGGGGCCAGATATAGCTTCAGGCTCCTCAGCCCGGCTTCCCAGAGCCCTGCTTTTTGCAGCCATTTGGGGAGTGACCCAGCAGATAGATGGACGCATTCTCTCTTTCTCTCAGTCTAACTCTGCCTGTGAAAGAAAACATTTCTGATTCTTGAAAAAGGGGAAAGCAGGATCGCCATCTGGGAGGTTTTCCAACCATAGAGGCACATGGCCGGTTCCCACCTGAGTAGAGACATTGGTTCGTGAGGGTGCAGAGAAAGGAAATCAAGAGGTGTGACGCAGTGTGCCAGTAGCCCTGTCCACAGAGAAAGGCACCCGTTCCATGCCCGCCATGTCTTAAGTCGCTTAGGTCATCTAAAACATGTAAGATTCATCTCTGCATCACCGCAGTGCTGAAAGGCAGCTACCCACCTGTCGAATATCTGGTCTAAGTAATACGGAATGGTGGAGAAGTCGCTGTATGTACACAGGAAGGTGTTGAAGTAGCAGATCCTTTTTCCCAGGGGGCCCGGGACCAGGGCATCCAGCAGCATCTCTTTAGTGTCTGGCTGTAGGGTCCGCATGGCACAGACCTCTGCCAAGTAGAGCATGGACCCATTTCCATACTAGGGAGGACCAGAAAGGACGTGAGTCAGTGGCAGTTCCAGGGAGCACAGGGGAGCAGACACCCAGGTTGTGAGAAAACCCCAGTTGGGGCCAAGAGGCTGAACAGGGACTGAGGGATGAGAAAGTCCTGCGAGGGGGCCAGCAGTGAAAGATGATTCCGTGCCCCTTGGGGGAGCTAGAAATGAGGGCAACTGTGTGATTTGCTTTGCCACCAGACTGCAGAATGGAAACAAGTGGGCAGAGTAGGATATGAAGCCCCAGGGGAGGCTAGATCCTGAAAAGAGCCATAGTCAGAGGTGTCTGCCTGTGGCGTAATGACCACAGGCGTTCTGCCAAGTGACCTGACTTGAGGCATTACAACGACACATGTGTAGAGCCAGTCCCCAGCCAGCCTGGTCCTTGGAGTTTGTCCTCAGCAGGGCATCACTGCCTTTTAAGAGCCGAATTGTGGCCCCCATCCCCAACACACACGTGGGGTTGTTCTGACACCAGAGCACTTGAGTGTGACTGCTGCAGTTGGGCCAGTAGTCCGCAAGGAGGTGATTGACCTTACCCCCAGAAATGGCGTGGGCCCCATCCCATTACCTTGCTGTGCTCATTGGCAGATGCGACAGGGGCACAGAGAAGCCCAGGGGAGCATAGGAAATGAAACTGTGGATGGAGATGGCAATGAGCCCTCCTGAGAAATCACCTTGGCCATGCCCTGACATGCAGCCACCAGAAATGGGAACAGCGACTCCTGTTGGGAGAGCTGCCCAACCTGGGCTCCTGTGCTTTGAGCAGCCTAGCTGACTGTGCTCCGTGAGAGACAGTGAGTCTGTGTCCTACAGCACCGCTGCCGTGGCAATGCAGCTGAATCCCAGTGCTTCCCAGCAGCCATGCAAGTGTGGCCACAGGGGCAATGTCATCCCATGGAATAGAACAGGTGGGGGCCAGGCTCCAGTCCTGTGTGGTATCTTCAGCCTTTTGGTTGAACCCTCTGCCCTTTTGTGTGGGAAAACCTTCCTGGTAGGATCACTGAGTCCTAAAGCTTGGAGAAGACCTGGAAGGCAGTGGAGCTGACTAAGGACTGCACAGGATTCTTGGACTAGGTGGGCAAACCTTCAGCACCATGGCCACACACGATGCTTGTGTGAACAGGGAGTTTCCCAACACCCAGTTGCCAAGGGGCTGAGATTTCTTTGAGAGTGGGATGGGGGTCAGTCACTGAGTGGGAGATCACGAGGCCAAAAGCCAGGGGCGTTCCTCCCTTCAGGATGTGGTTCTAGGCACACCGTGGTCATCTCGTGCCCCAACATGTGGGTACTCCTGGGCCCCTCGCTCCCTCCACACCGGCATTAGCCACGTTGTTGGCCTGACTCACGTGTCCATTGACGATGCCTGTGGCTTCCTCATGTGTTCTGTCTGTGGACTCGAGTGTGGAGCTCTGCAAAGAGAGTGTGTGGCAGCCCAGACCGGAGGCATCAGTGTCGTGCTTGGCTGTCCCCACAGAGAATAATTCCCCCCATGAGGCATTCTGTTACCCAGGTCGGGAAAGTAAGGGCCTCTGTACCCTTGTGCAGCCAGAGAGGTCTCCAGAAGACAAGAGGAGGTCCCCCAACACCCACTTGCCCAACCGGCTGTCCACAAAATAGGGTATGAACACGCAAGACACAGGAGGCTCCAACACGTGAATCGTGTTGCTGGGCAGCAAGAGCCCCTCTTCTTCTGCCACTGTCATGGTGAAGGGAGGGGCAAAGAAGACCCAGATGGGGTCACAGGTGATCCCCTGCCAGGACGGGACTGTTCCGCTACCTGTGGCTGCCTCCTGGGCTGTTCTGTTCCCTGGGGTGGCCTTGCAGTAAGAGGCCACAGACACCCCGTGTGAGAGCGGAGCCAATGTCTCAAGCGCCGGAAAAGGCCAGAGCCTGGCAACGATTGGCAGCAACGAGAGAACATGGTCTTCTCCTGAACGTCTCCCATCAAGTGAGCCGCTAAGGACTGTTGCTATCAGAGTGTAAGTTCTATCACCAAGGAAGTGAGGTCACATCTTCAAAGTTCCATTCTGTGGAGCCTTTCCCTTAAGAAGATATGCCAAGGCCCCTCTGGGCTGCTGCCACAATATCATCCCCTTAACTGTACACAAGGAGACAAACACAGTGCCATTCCTCAGCTCCCTCAAGAGACTTCAATGTAGACAGGGCCCTAAGCCTGCAGACAGACAGACAGCTGGGTCCCAAACCTCCTTTTCGTATCATTTCCAAACACTCTAGCATGTTCCTTCGGGAAAACCCCTAACAAACAAGCAAGGTATGGAGACCCATGAAAAGCCAAGGTTAGGGACCCAACAGACTCTAAACTGCATCTTGAGTCGTGGATCCTGCCCCTTCGGGAGATGTTGAGGTCACAGCTTAAAGCGCATCTTCCCCGAATACGGGTTCAGTGTCTCTGGCTATGATAGCAGCCATGTCCAAGAACTCCAGGAGAAGGTGAGAGAGATCACCTGAAAGCCATGCCCCCAAATTGGCATCAGATCTCCCATCTTCAGCATGCAGGGCCCCAGAAACAGGCCACCTTATCGATAGAGCAAAAGACCTCACAGAAAATCACTAGGGCTGGGGGATCAAATACTGGCTAGGAAGCTTCATTGTGACCACAGAGAGTGGCATCCATTTGAAAATAGGTCTGAGCTCATTCAAATTGTCCAGCCTCTTTAGAAGAGTGCAATACTAAGGATGCCTGAGGAAATAGACTCCTTCCAGGTCTGGTTTGCTTGGTGTTTTATGAAAGAATCTCAGAGGACATGGGCGAAATCATTTTCCTCCCTAGGGAGTCAAGTGAGGGACTTGGCATTAGACTTAGCTTGTAATCCCTAGAGTTTTGGGTGAGCTGCTTTCTTTTCCATGTCCTCCAAGCAATAGGAAGAGCCCTAGTCCTCCCTGCTTCAAGTGATAAGACTGGGGAATTAAGAAAGTCATGAACGAGGCCAGGAGTCATTTGGGTACATTTGTAAGATTTATTTATTTAATTTCAAGTCAGTGTTACAGGGAGGCAGAAGAAGACAGACAGAGATAGATAGGTAGGTAGGTAGGTAGGTAGATGGATAGATAGATAATAGAGTTCTTCCATCCCTTGATTCAGTCCCTAGATGGCCGCAATGATTGGAGCTGTGCCGATGCAATTCCAGCAGCCAGGAGCCTGCTCTGGGTCTCCCAACCGGGTGCCAGAGCCCAAGCATTTGGGCCATCATCCACTGCTTTCCCTGGGCCCAGTAGAGAGCTGGATCAGGAGAGGAGCAGCCGGGACTCAGACCTGCACCCATACGGGATGCCAGCACTGCAGGAGGTGCCTTGACCTATGATGTCGCCATGCCATCCATTGCGCTTTCTGTTTTCAAAGAATTGCTATGTATTTGTTTGAAAGGCAGGGACACAGAGATTTTCCATCTGCTGGTTCAGTCCCCCAAAACTTAAGTCAAATAAAGTGCCTCAGACTCCATTTGGGTCAACAACCTGTGTGGCAGGAACCCAAGGATTTGAATCATCACTGACTGTCTTTCCAGGCTGTACGTCTTTCCCAGGCCATTAGCAGGGAGCTGGATAGGCAGTGGAGCAGCCGGGCCTCAAACTGGTGCCCATATGCGATGCCATTGATGCAGGCGGGCGCTTAACCTACTACACTACAGTGCCAGCCCCTCCTAATGACTTCTTATCTCTCATTTTCTTTTGTGCATCATCTATAGGTATCTACTGACACATTGCAATGGGAATCTATAAACTATTCACACCTATAAACATTTAGTTTAGACTTCCACTTCATCCACATAGAAGCAATGTAGTTCCAAATGACTTGCTACAAAATACACATCAGATCCGTATAGTCATTGCAAGTTCTGTGATTTTACTTTAAATTGCATTCCAAGTTGTAAAAGTGATTTCTATTCCATGGCGGTAGTGAAGATCCTGTATGTGTCTTTTCCTTTTCTCTTACCCTGGGGCGCTTTGCCACTTTTTGGTTGTTCTGTGTTGCTGCCATGTAGTGTCGATTTGCTTCCAGGAGAGGGCAATAGAGCTTCCCTGTCAGGCAGGTCTAATGCTGATGCTGTCCCTTAACTTGTCCATAAGAAGATGTCATTTTGGTTGGAAGTTTATTCCTTCAGTTATGTGAAGATAAGCTTTCACACGCTTCAGGCCTGTAAAGTTTCTTGTGAGAAACCTGATCGTCTTACCGAATTTGTAGATTCTCATGCATCGCTTTTGATAATTCTCTGGGGCAGGATTCAAGACCTAGAATTCTTGAGAAGGAAATCCTGGTCAACTCTGGTAGATGTTCTTCCACTGAAGTCACCAAAGTATCCCTTTCTACCAGTCATGCCTAGAGAGTGATTTTCTACACATCCTGTGCACCCCCAACTTGCGGTGTGCTCTAAAGGTACTGATGGCCTGCTGTGTGTTCAATACCAGCTGCTGTACTTTGTTCCTACTTGCTGTGGGGACAGGACATGTCTGGTTCACAGTGGATACTGTGGGGTTTCAGCTGAAGGGGTTTCCGTGTGTTTCACTGGATCAACCTCCCTGTCTCCCTCCTCCCTGCCTGTCTCTCTGGAACTCTGCTTTTCAAACAGTAAAATAATTTGACCAGCCAATCTATAGCAGCAGAGAGGCCCTAGTTCACTGGTGGGTGCAGTCAGAAAAATTTTCCCAAAAGGCTGTATGCAAGTTTATTGAGAGCTTTAGTCCTGCCCACCACCGCCTCGGCCACCATCTAATAGTGAATCACATCACCTGCAAAGCAAGCTCGAAACCCAGTAGTAGCCAGTTTCCAGTCTCCCTTCCCCCAGCAATTGCAACTGCCAATTAGTTCTCGGTCTGTGAGTATGCTCTAGATGTTTCATAGAGCTAGCATTATAAACTATTCTCAGCTGTGTCTGGATTCCCTCAAGTTGCACCATGGTTTCAAGTTTTGCCTATGCGGTAGCCCGTATCAGTACTTGTATTCTACTTCATGCTGAATTCCATCATACGAGTAGACCATATTGTGTTTATTCATTCATCTACTGATGGACACTGGAGCTGTGGTTGTGTTTTGGCTAGTGTGAATCCTGTGAAGTCTTCTGGATAAATATTTTTCAAACTTGTTTCCGGTTCTTTTAGATAGCTCGTTGAGAATGCAACTGCAGGTTCATGGTTATTTGAATAGCCTCGAGGTGGTTTGGAAGGGGTATCTATCTCCTTGCAGACTTGATTTGTGATGGCCAATGACCAATAATAGTGTGTCCTTTCAATATAGCTCTTGTGCTGTTCGTCTTTGGAGAAATGTCTGTCCTTGCCCTTGGCCATTGTTGAAGTGAAGTTGTGGGTGAACATTGTGATGCTGTGCGTTAAGCCAGTTTTGGGAAAGTGACTTCTCTCCTTTTGCTTGCTTTTCCTAATTTGCTCTCATACAAAGGACTTAGCAGACATCGACTGGAATAAATCATCACTCTTGTGGTGGGCATCTGGTCCAGTGATTAAAGTACCACAAGGGGCATTCATATCCCCTTTTGGAGTCCTTGTTCCTCTGTGCTTCTGATAGAAGAGCCTGCAGATGCACCTGTGAAACAGACTATGCCCCAACGGATGACAAAATGCCACACAATTCCAAGACCCAGATTGAAGTGCTGGCTCCTGGCTTTGGCTTAGTCCAGCCAGCCCTGGCTGTTGCAGGATTTGGGAAGTGAACCAGGGAATGGAAACTACTCTGTCTTTCCCTCGCTGTCACTCTACCTTTCTATACTAAATCAAGAAATATGAAATATGAACCCAGAAATCTTCCAAGGAAATCAGGAAAGATATTAAAAAATAAAAATACAATGAGGGTCATTAGGCTTTGGGTGAGTTTGTTTCCTTCTGTGTTCTAGAAAGAGGACCATCATCTTTAAATGATATCAGCATTTAGTCCACCTCTAAAGAACTGAGCAGACTGTGAATTTTGTCTATTTTAGAGTATTCACTGTAGAATAATGGTTGGCTTTCATGGATTCTTCGTTCAGTTTTCTTGAGATGTGGAAACACACACAACACACACACACACACACACACACACATTGACAGACACAAGCAAAGTAACGGAGAGAGAGAGAATCTCTATCCACTAATTCACTCTCCAAATACCCACAACGGTCGTGGCTGGGCCTTACTGAAACCGGGGATTGAGGTCCCTGTCAAACAGGCTCCATGTGGTGTTCAGCTGATTTGCTCTCTGGCCCTTCTGCCTTCAGCCTTGCACCATGTGACAATGCAATAGTAAGACCTTCATCAGACAAAGCATGCTGATGCCCTGATGTTGGACTTCCCAGGCGCTCTAGGTGTGAGAACTATAAATTTCTGATCTTCACAGATTATCCAGTCTCAGGCATTGAGTGTTAGCAACACAAACACAGAAACCACATATGCCCCTATACTTGTGGAGTTAACTCCCAGAAGTGACAGTGCCAGTGCAAATGGCAGATCTACTGTAGAACTCTATTGCTAGATTCCCCTTTGATAGAGGTTGCATGGTTTCGCATGTTCATTACCACTCCTCGAGGAGTGTCTTCTTATTCCAATATATGCTGCCAAGTACTTGAATTGTAGCCAAATGAGAGATGTGCAGTTTTTATTTGCATTGCCCTGCACAGGAGAAAGGTGGCGCTCTTTCCATTGGAAGAAAAGCCACTTGTGTCCCTTTTCCTGTCAGCTGTCCTTGTCCTTTGCCCATCTTTCTGTTGGAATGTTGGCCATTTCTCCCTCGTTTCCAAGAACAATGTGTACGTTAGGTTTCTTTCGTTTTGATATACTAGGCAGACCAACTACACTTTCCTAGTTGGTATTTGTTTTTCCTTTATCTTGGTTTGCCATGCATGAATTAAGGTTTGTGTGTGGCTGAATATAACAGCCTTTTCATTTATAACTAACGCATTTTGTTTCTGAGTTGGCAGGGCCTTTGCCACGCTTCCCATCTTAACATTATAAAGGAACAGAGACAGAGAGAGGAGAGGAGCTCCCAACTGCTAATTCACTTCTCAGTCCTGCAAGTGCCTTGAGATGTGCCAGACTGCAACTGGGAACTGGCAATTCCACCCAGGTCGCCCATGTGAATAGCGTGGAACTTGTTATAGGAACCATTGTTTCCCCAGAGGTATTTTAGTAAGAAACTGGAGTTAGGCTCCAGAGATGAGTATCAAAACCAGGTACTCTGATATGAGAAATGGGCATCGGAACTCACCATCAAAGCATCTAAGCCATTAGGCTAAATTCCTTCTCAACCCATGTTTCTTTTGTTAAGAGTATCCCTTGACTGTCACACCCTTACTTCCCACTCCACAAAAGCAAGCATCAGCCTTGGATTTGTTGGAAGCGCAGTGCACCCTCTACTACTAGACGAGACAGGAAAATAGACTACTAGATGTCCATAATTTCTTCCCAAGTGGGATCTTCTAGAGAAAAGACGGAAAGAGCGTTGCCCTGGGTGTACAGCAAAGAGCCCCTGTAGACACTGATTTTCTCTACACAGTGCACAGCCAGCCATGGAATCCTGGATTATTTTATTTCCAGTTTTTCCCAGACACCTTTTATGGAAGCTATACCAACTTGATGCATTTCCTAAACACGGCTTTCGGAACATAGTGATTCTCCCACCATACCTAACTTCACAGCAGCCCTCCCACCTCTCTTCCTCCTCTGTCTCCTTTAGGGGCATCTTCTCTGACAGGAGTAGAATTTACCTAGAACTTATTAACAAAACATGACGGGCTGAATACTATACGTATTTGGAAACTTTGGAATGGCATATACTTCTGTGAAAAAGAGTGAGCATTTGGAGATGCATTTCACTGAACAATGATGTATTTCCTTTTTGATGTGTTTCTCTATTTGTTGACAAAGAGTAGCTGTACATATTGATGTGGTATAATGTAATATTGCCCTACATGCATACATTTAAATGATCATATTAGGTCATCCGCATCCACCGCTTCCCTATTCAAGGTTTCTTTGTAGTATGTACATTCAGAAGTCTTTCTTCTAGCTTTTGAGAAAAGACTGTATGTTTGGTGAAGTATTATTACCCTACTATGCACTAGAACACCGGCAGGCTTGTTTTTACAACAAACAAGAGATGAAAGTGCTTTTGAATTCAATGAAAGTAAGGCTTTCTGCGATTTGACTTACGTATGTCTATAGTATCTGTTGCGGTGGAGTGAGTTAACTTTGGAGAAGAACCCAAGGGCGGTGTGACTTTTGCGAGCATGAGACATTCTTCTAGCTTATAATCCATAGATGGTGTCATTCACGTGAAAGTGTGGTAGATCTTTGTGACCAAGTGGTACTGTTAACTCACATACCTCAACTCTTTGAGCAGAGAGGTCCTGCATGGGAAGTCAGTGCACAGTGACCCCTGCTGAGAATTTCAGAATTAGCACATCAGCGAACACCTGAGGATCTTGACCTGAGCTGCCTCAGCTGTGGAAGCCTGTGGAATCCACTGACTCCTTCCATATTTAGACAGGGCCACGGGGAAGAGGAAGTTCTTTTGTGCCTTCTGAATAAAGTGTATCCTTTGTGGATGACCACTTCTTTCTCTTGGGGTCTACCCACAGAAGTGCTTCATGGGGAACCCTGTGTGCCACAGTGTTTTGTCTTCCCATGCCTGACATGCTCTCATAGGTGTTTTAGCCACATCAGAATGTCTTCAGGGTTGATTCTGAGCCAGGGTGTTATTTGAGGTCATTGTCATTCTGGGAGGCTGCTATATGCAATACTTCCCATGTTGGAGCATTCAGTCTGTTTTGATTCTGTCTATTATTATTATTGTTATTATTATTGTTATTATATCTGTGCTCTATTTATTAATATCTAGTATCTATTTTTATAGAAAGCTTTTATTTACTAGATAAATTACATAAGTACAGCTTTCAGATTGTAGCTGTTCTTCCCACCTACCTGCCCTCCCACCCCCAAACCACCCCACCCCCTACTCCCTCTCGCATCCCATTCTTCATGAAGATTCATTTTTAATTATCTTTATATAGAGACCAACTCTATACTCAGTAAAGATTTTCACAGCTTGCACCCACACTGACATGCAAAATGGAAAGTAATGTTTGAAGGCTAGTGTTACCGTGAATTCTCATAGTACACCACGTTAAGGACAGAGGTCCTACAGGAGGAGCAAGTGCACAGTGACTTCTGTTGTTGATTTAACAATTGACACTCTTATTTATGATGTCAGTGATCAGCCGAGGCTCTTGTGGCGAGCTGCTAAGGGTATGGATGCCTCTGGAGTTCACAAACTCTGCCCTTGTTTAGATAAGGCCATCCTTCAAGCGGAATTTCTCTCCAGCATTCAGAGAAAGAAGGTACCTCCTTCTTGGATGGCTCCTTCTTTCCCCTGGGATCTCACTCACGGAGATCTTTCATTTCTACTATCAATTGATAATCTATCTCAGCCAGTTCTCCTTTTTTTCTTGTTGTAACTTGGCCTTAACTCAAAGAATCTTAGGTTGTTCTTCAAACTTGAGGCAAGAGGATTGGACATAAGACATTGCTTTCAGTATTGTCAGAGTTTTGTATCTTTGTGATTGTGGCAAGTAGCATGCTTACAATTTCCTTTAGATAAATGACCACAGTGGCTGACATACTGATGTGTTTTCTTTTTTCATTGTCAGAAACTCTCACTTCGAAGAGTAACAGTGTGTTGACTGACGTAACTTGGAGTTCCAATGGAAGCGATGTGTCAAATGAAGTGAAGACACACTCTGAATCACATAGGGATAATGGACACGGTTCTAGAATGTAGAGGCTTTGGAACGGGGATATTTTGGGTCTAGAAGATGGGGCCAGTGATGGTAAGTTTCTAATGTTGTCAGAAAGTCAGGTTTTGTTCCATATTGGATTCATTATTGGGTGAAGAATTCATTCTCAAAGTTATTATAGGTTTTGATGTTTTTGTGAGGCTTAGCCTCTGTGCCAAGCCTTTCGAAATGCTTTCTGATGTAATGTTTCTTACAGTAACGACTAAGAGCTAGGACTGGTATTATTGGTAACAACTTGAGTTTGGATGTGTAAACTCTGTTGGAGTTCATTGTTAGATCCCCTTGAGTTCAAAGCCAGTTCTCTGAACTCCTACCGAATGCTACACCCACACTACTGCCTGGCTAACTTGTGGTTATTGGGACAAGACTAGAACAGTGCATGTGTGATGGGAGTGTAACTTTCACCAGTTTTGTTTGCTGTGAGTAGTTTGTGTTGCCTCATGGTTTAGACAGTTGAAAATAGGGTTTCTCAGTCTTGGCACTGTTATCGCTTGGGTCCAGATACCTCTGTCGTGAGGAGGAGGACGTTCCTGTGTGTTGCAGAAAGTTTTAGAGTTTCTCCAACGTCTCCCCAGTACATTACAGTGACAGCATCAGTCCCCGTGGACACTCCCAAAGAGGTCTTCTGAGGTGAGGCATCCCCTGAAGGACACACCCCAGTTGATAGACACAGACAAGAATTGTAGAAATCATGTACTTTTACAAATCTTAAAAGAGATAGCTTAACTAGACTATTTAGACATCTTAATGCACTCAAAGTAAGCTGGTAACTTTTCTTTTTTTTTTTTTTTTTCACAGGTAGAGTGGACAGTGAGAGAGAGAGACAGAGAGAGAAAGGTCTTCCTTTGCTGTTGGTTCACCCTCCAATGGCCGCCGCTGCAGCCGGTGCACCGCGCTGATCCGATGGCAGGAGCCAGGATCCAGGTGCTTTTCCTGGTCTCCCATGGGGTGCAGGGCCCAAGCACCTGGGTCATCCTCCACTGCACTCCCTGGCCATAGCAGAGAGCTGGCCTGGAAGAGGGGCAACCGGGACAGAATCCGGCGCCCCAACCGGGACTAGAACCCGGTGTGCCGGCGCCGCAAGGTGGAGGAACTGGTAACTTTTCATCCTCACCGTTCCTATTAGCGACTTACGCTTAATATGAACAAGTTAGGTTTGTACAGACAGCCTCTCTAGAAGATGGCCAATATTCTTTTTTCTTTTGCACTTGGCTGAGTTATTTCCTTTGATATCTGCTGGGTCTTCTGAGCTGAAAATATCCTCCTTTTACAAGGACATTTGGGACTGAGGGCATTCCCTGTTTAGTGGTAAGGAAAATCACCTTAATGATGTGAAGTGAAAAAGATCATGGTTTGTACGAAAGGAGGTAAATACAACATGCACAGTTAGCTAGTTACTTGCACAGGCAATGGAGACTCGGCAAGGGTATCCAAGAGCTAACAAATGTGGTTAACTTTGATTGGGTGGGGTTACGAGATACGAGAAACCAAGTGACTAGAAAAGAGGCCAGGGATAACTTTTTCACTGTCTGAATGTAGTTTTAACCTTTATTCAGGAACAGGGCTATACTAACTACTGAGAATACAAATAGTTGTAAACCATTTAATGATTTGAAATGAAGTAAGTTGCAACTTGTGCCTTTTTAGGTGAATTGCATTTCCCTGACTGGGAGCTCGACAGGGACAGGGAAGGTGCTGGTGAATGTAACGAACTTGAAGATGGCAAGGGTGCCGTGGGCCCCTCAGACTGTGCTTCTTGTGCAAGTCGGCAGTCTTTGACGAGTGATGACAGGCTCTCTGAGTTTGCTAAGGTAAGAATGGATCGTTTCAGAAACTCCTATTCTTTTATAACATATGTTCATCAAGGCCTTTTGGTGTTTCTCCCACCGTTCCTTCTCAGGGATCATCCTTTTCACTCTCAGAGCTTTCTTTTGAGCTCCACACCTTGGTCCTTAACTCACATGCTGGTGCTGTGCTTCTCAACATGGGGAAATATGGAGCTCTCTCCCCCATGACTCTCCACTGCCAACTAGGCAATGAACTTTGGTTGTCCCTCCAGGGCCCTAGTACAGATATGTCAGGGTTTGCTTAGTTGAGTATGCAGCATTTACATCATTGTAATTCCATAAGGACTCTTGATCATCAAGACCAGTGCTAATTATCATGATGCTCTTGAACAATGAGTTGTGTTACTTGGATTGTTTTAAAAAAACGTATTTGTGTGAAAGGCAGTGGGGCCCAGAGATTGTCCATCTGCTGGGTTCATTCCCTGAATGCTCGCAGCAGCCAAGGGCTGGGTCAGGCTGAATCTAGGAGCCTGAAACTGCATTTGGGTCTAGCACTTGTGTGCCAGGGCTCCAGGTACTTGAGGCTTCTCTGACCACCTCTCTGGGTGCACATGAGCAAGAAGGTGGAATCTGAATTGGAGCCAGGACTCAAACCCATGCCCTCTGCCCTGGGGTGTATGCATCCCCAAGTGGCATCTTGACCAATGCGTGAAACACCTGCTCCCCATATTGACCCTTTCTTAGGTCATTTTGCTGAACATTCATAGAATCCTCATATTTCTTCATTGTCTTACAGTCTCATAAACATTTCTATACTTAACAGACTTTCTCTCAGTTTCATTTTCTTGGTGAATGTTTCCCTACCACCTCCTAGTTGCTCCAATGTGGATTCAAGATGCTTTTCTCTTTGTGGATGTTGTCACCCTGGGGTTTCTGTTCCCCATCATTCTAGGAATGTGTTCACTTCTTTGCTGATGGTGCTCCTTGATCTTGCATTTCATGTTTTCCTCAGAGTTTTTTTTTTTCCACGCTTGATTTTGTAAAAAAATTTTATGTATTTATTTATATTTATTTATTTGACAGGTAGTTATCGACAGTGAGAGAGACAGAGACAGAGAGAAAGGTCTTCCTTCTGTTGGTTCACTCCCCAAATGGCCCCCATGGCCTGCGCTGTGCTGATCTGAAGCCAGGAGCCAGGTGCTTCTTCCAGGTCTCCCATGCGGGTGCAGGGCCCAAGCACTTGGGCCATTCTTCACTGCCCTCCCGGGCCACAGCAGAGAGCTGGACTGGAAGAGGGCAACCTGGACTAGAACCCAGCATACATATGGGAAGCCGGCACTGCAGGCAGAGGAATAACCAAGTGATGTAGGGTGCAGGCCCCTCCACGCTTGATTTTCTGGAGCACATCTTCTGGCAGGTTCTGAGCAATGGCATACAGAAGCGTTTTTGATGCTTGGCATCTCTAGCTATGCTTTGATCTTACTGTCCTGTAATGTAGGATTGAAAACATGTATGTACTTTTAGGTTGGAAATGGATTTTCCCAAGTTCTGAAGGCACTGATGCATTGTCTTTCAGCTCAAGGATTTTGTGAGTCAGGCTGAAGCTTCTCATTTTTGATCTTTGAAGGTTTTGGTGTTGCTAGTGGTTTTCAGCAGTTAATTGGGACGTGCTTTGGTATGTTTTTCTGCTTAGCGTTTGTCAAGTGTTTTGGATCTGTGGGGTTCTAGGTGTCGCCAGGACCACCCCCAGGTTTGCTCATCTGTAGGACACTGGAGATGTGGTGTAGAGGCATCTCAGGGCTATAGGGAAAGGAGAGGAAGCTGTGTCATCAATTCCCCATGCTCATCTCCCAGTAGATTCACCTAACATGGACAAGCTATGGAAGTTGTGCTCTTCTTGGAGAGCTCTAGCTATTCAATGGGCAGGTTTTGACTGGGGCTCCTACTCGGTGTTCTCTCTTCCTACCCTGTCCTAGAATCCCAGGCTTCCAGAAGGCAAATCCATATCAGTATAAACTGTACATTTTCGCAGTTTCGGCATACATTGTCCAATGTCTGTTCATTTGTCTAAATAGGAACATGAGATATCTTTCCCATGATCATGGCATATATTTAGAGCACCTGTGGTTTCTGTGGTAGTGTTTTACCATGACCACTAGACCGATCTTTGGTTGTCTTGGCTCAAGTTACTCCTTTAGTACATTATTTGTATTTTAATTGTTTTCAAGATATATTTATTAAAGGCAGAGTGACAGGGAGGCTGGGAGAGTGAGAGAGCGACCTCCAATCTGCAGGTTCCCTCTGCAAATGGCTGCAATGGCTGGGAGTGAGCCGATCGAAAGCCTACAAGTGTGCAGGGGCCAAACCATTTGTGCCAAACCCTACTGCTTTCCCAGGCCATAGCAGAGTACTGGATCAGAAGAGGAGCAGCCGGGCCTCGAACAGGCGGCCCCATGGGATGTCGGCACTGTAGGCATCACCTTTCCCTGCTATGCCACAGTGGCAGCCCCTGTGCTTTCATGTTTGAAAGAATTCTGACTCATTGGTTGGAAGGCAGAGACACAGAGATGTTCCAGCTGCTGGTTCGGTCCCCAAATACTTGAGTCAAGTACAGTGTCTCCAACGCAGCATGTGTCTCCAACCTGCGGGGCAGGGACCCAGGTGTTTGAAATATCACTTCCTGTCTCCCAGGCTGTATGTCTCTCCCTGGCCATTAGCAGGGAGCTGGGTAGGAAGCAGAGCAGCTGGGACTCAAACGGGCACCCATGTGGGATGCCTTTGCTGCAGGTGGATACTTCACCTGAATACATACAAATCTCTGTGTATATATATGTATACATCGATGAAATTTTTGTCAGTGTTGGCTTCCCAAGATTGTGCACTTTTATTATGTGCATTTCCCACTGAATCTCACAGGGAATTCTCTCTAGTGACTAGGGCTGAGTTGTGTTCTTGGGACATTTTGCTGGTCACTGGTGACACACATCATTTGGAAAACACTGTATAGAGGGCACCACCATCTGAGCCTAAAGGGCCCTAAGCAGCAAACTCCCAAAGCTCGTGGGAGCAAGTGTAGAAGCAGTGAGAGCCTTGTTCTCGCCAGATACCGATGGATGTATGAATTGCGCTTCAGAACAGACCCTGAGGGACTCTCTCCACGAGACAGCATGGGGCTCCATGTAGGAGCCTCAGAACTGAAAGAGCACTCATGGTGTGGCATCCTTGCATGGGGAGACACACCCCTCTCGAATCTGCATGAATGTCTTTGTCTGTGGATCTAGAGAATGGTCTCTAATTAGCAGGGCAGGGAAGGGATAAAGAGGAAGAAGGACACTCATGGTCTACCATGTATACTACTTTAATGAAAGGCCTAACCAACTGGTACTAATCATGGTGAACTATATACATAGGAAAATCTAGGAGGAATCCGTGAAATTGGTGATGATGTGACCACCCATCTGAGAGAGGGAGGCCAGTCTCCCAGGCACTGGGTTGTTGCTTGGTCGGCGGGGAACGGAGCGAGTGTCACGGTGCAGTCCCAGAGCCCACAGATGAACTCTGCAGCCCCCACTCTCTGCCTGCATGGGGGACTCAGTCATGCTGATGTTCTCCAAGGCCTGATGTTCTTGGCCTTGAGGATGAGGTGGACATTCTAGCAGAGGGGCTGGAGTAGGCAGGACAGGTTGTAGCTGCAGGACACAGAAGCAGCCATGCGTGCACTCTTGCTCATCTCAGGCTCCCTCCAGGGCCCGCCCTGCAGCCGCAGTCCTGGAGCCCCGCACTGCCCATGGGTAAGGCCCTCTGCTGACCAAGGAGCCATGGGTAGCCCTCTCCTCAGTGCACAACAGGAGAACCTTCCCCATCTGCCACCCTGGACATCCCGCAATCCCTGCCCAGCACTCACCTCTTAGTGTCACTGAGCCTCTCCATGGATTGGAACCACAGTGCAAACTCTGCGTCACGCAGCAAAGTATATTGACTGGCTGCCACCTGGAGCCACTGCATTTCTTGGAGAACTTTTATCTCCTGGGGCAAGAGGGGCAGAGAGGATGCTGACAGGCCTGCACTGGGACTGGTGGAGGGGCACACTGTGGCAGGGGCAGGGGGCTGGCCTCTGGGTCTTTTAGCTAGAGAAGCCTTCCCTGGCCATCCCTTCCAGGCTCCAAGCTGTCTTCTGAGTAGCATACACACAGCCCCTCGCCCAGGAAGGAAGTTCTCCTGGATTCCAGTCCCTTAGCCACAGCCTCCCTAGGGATGCTCTCCTCCTTCTGTGTGTATCCATCCCAGTGGAGAGAGCAGACAGACACGCATGGGCTGGAGCCTGGGCTTTCTGCCCAGGGCATCTCTGACCCCTCCATCCCCTCTGTGCCTGGAAGATAGGGCAGAGCTGCTCACCTTTGTCATTTTCAGCATGTTGTTTTTTCCCTGGAAGGCAGAGTCCATCAGAACAGCCCCTGGCCTGTGACTAGCCCCTGGCCCTCCCCTCTGGGTAAGAGGAAGGAAAAGAAGGTGTCCCTGGGACAGGCTGTTAGCTCTGCAGAAGGGGACATGGTGGCTGAGGCTCAGGGAACTGCTGTCCCCACCATGTCTGATGGCAGGCAGGGAAAGTGAGGCCTGGGAATGGATGGGTGCACTGAGGCATGTGGGTGCTGCCTGACCTCACAGGGGCCCAATTTCTCTCCTTCCCTTGGGTGCCACCCAACTCAGAGGCTGAGCAGGCTCAGCCAAGACCTTGTGCAGCTTTGCAGTCAGGGACTCTGGCTATGCAGCTTCAACCCTTGGGGGACAGGGATGGGCACCTGGTTGCAGGCTCCCGCACTCAGAGGGGATATGCAGGTGAGCCCTCCTCCCTGGGACAGCTTGTGAGGCCTCCGGAGACATGGGCAGCAAGGAGCTGGGGGCTGAGAGCTCAGCCCAGGACCCTCCCCCCAAGCCTCAGGGTCCTGGAGCCTGCCCCACCCATGGCAAGTTCACTCACATCTACGAAGTCCTTCATGGCGATGTCCAGCCTATCCAGATACATGATGAAAGTGCCAAGGAAGGGGACGGCTCCCTGTGCCATGAGGTGGTGGTGGTGGTGAGCAGCTGTTCTCAGGTGCCACCAAGGCCCGGCCCCTGAGATGCACTCCACCCCAGCTGCTGGAGCCCTGGCCACATTCCCCATTGGGAAGCTCCCCGCCCCTAAAGTGCCTTTCCCAATTCTCCCTGCATCCAGCCAACTGCCTCTAGAATCGGACAACCCTGGGAGCCCTGATGGCATGATAACAAGTCACCTTGTGGGGTGCCAGCCCCAGCTCAGGCCCAAGTCTGCTGGGAGCCCTTCAGCTCAGGCCCTCAGCTCTGGTCTCTCAACTGGGGTCTCTCAGCTACTGTGGTGATGGGCGTGGGCAAACAAGGGAGGCAGAAGGCCCTGCTCCCTTGACATGGGCCCCCAGTGGGAGACAGGAGCCCCTGCCCCCCCCTCCCCAGGCACACTTGCCTTCTTCTGCAGCCGCTGCCGCATCTGTGTTCTCTGGGGGTTCTGCTCCCGGGCGGGCAACCTGCAGATCGCCATCTGCCAGGGTCAGGGTCACGTTCAGGGAGATAGTCCTTTCCTGACCGGCCCACATTTGTGCAAACCACCTTGAGCCCTGCATGTCTGGCTCACTTCCATTGGTATAATGCCCACCCTGCACTCCCCTCCTCACACAACGTGCTCTGTATGGATTCATGCAGCTCCCACTGGGAAGGTGGCTTTGGGGGATTGACCACGCCTCCCTGTGCCTGCTCCTCAGCTGGAGAGGGTGCTGGCCTCCCCTCCCACCTCAGGTCCCCCTTGCCCTAAGTATCCTTTGACTGACCTGTGCCTCAGCGTGTCCCTGAGAGGAAGCCAGACCCAGCACCCCATACCCTGCCTCCCTGGATGCACATGAGGCTCCCTGCGCAGACTGAGAGACAGGCTCATGCTGCTTGCTTCTCTCCTCGAGAAGACAGAAGTTCTGCTCCCAGGGCAGCCAGTAAGACCCAATGCTTGGCATCCCACTCGACTGCTCAGCCCCTGGCATTCCCAAGCTGTGCAATGTGTGGGGCAGGCTTGGCAGCCCTCCCCATGGAAGGCTGCAACAGAGAACACTGTAGCAGGCCTGGTTTCCAAAGGACCTCTAGGGCCCCAGCACAGATGGAAGGAAGCCCTTGCTGCCGCATCCACCTCACAGCCTGGGGGAAGCAGGAACAGCATGGGAGCCAGAGACCTGTGGGCGCTCACAGCCCCCTCTGAGAGCCAAGCTGCTCTTGCTGCAGTCCATTCCCATTGCCCTCTGAGCCCGACTGCATCCCACGACCTGTGAACACAGCCCTCTCTTGGCCTGTTGTCCTAGCAGGCACACCCCAGGTTTTCTTTTCAAGCACACTTTCAGTGACACCAAAAGCTCCCCTCTGCCCTGATGCCCTTACAGCCACACCCCTTCCCCTCCTACCAAGCCCTCACCCCTGTCCCTGAGCCCCCACTTTACCTTCATGGGCACATCTCTGTTGACTTTTTTGTCCTGTGTGCAAAGACGCTGAAATTTCCTGGCACTTTTTCTGTTGTGAGGGGAAAACCAGGAGATATTTGGATGGAATGGTGAGGTGGTGGATCAAACCCCTTTGGTTTAAGAACAAAGATCAGAGGATCCACCCTGCCTGGTAGTATCTTCTGTTTTGATTCTGTGTGTGTGTGTATGTGTGTGTGTGTGTGTGTGAGTGTTTACAGAGTTGGAGTGCCCAGGCAGGTCCAGTGCTGCGTGGTGCACAGGCGCAAGTATGTAGTTTGGAAGCCACATGTGCCTGACTAATGGAAATGTCATCCTGAGGCAGAAACCCAGTCCTCATGTCCCAGGGCCGCTGAAAGATGGTGCTCCCCACCCCTGCCCCCGGCAGTCCACGCCTCTCCCTGTGTCCCAGGATACCAGCCTCTGTGAGTCTTGGAGGATTAGTGCTTAGGCCTGAGGGTAGTCCCGGGTCCACCAGGTGCTTTGAGGGATGCACACCCACCTGGAGACTTCTCCCCACGTTGTTTTCAGCTGGCGTACCGGGTGGCTCTGCAGAGCGCAGAGGATGGTGTGGACCGAGCAGTAGTTCCGGAGAGCCAGGCACTCCTAGGGCAGGGAGCGGATGAATGGCAGGTAGGTGGCTTGGAGCCCCACCTGAGCCAGGCTCAGCCAGCTGTGCTGACATCCCCCTCATGCATCAGAGAGTTGGCCAGGGAGCCAGAGCAGGTCAGTGATGGGACCCCCTTGAGCCACGCTCACATGGGCTAGATTGGTTTCAACCCATGTCAGGGGCCTAGGCGGGAAGTGAGCATGTAGTTCTGGGACAAGTGAGTGAGATCAGGCCACCTCGTGGATCCCAAGAGCCCAGGGATTGGGCAGGATCTGTGACCACAGACTGTACACCTGAGAGCTGAGGAAGCAAAGTGGCACGTCCCTGCCGTGCAGAGAGGGAGCCCCTGGGACAGCCTCAGCTTACCTTGGCCACCTTGATCCAGTGTTCCACCACGCGGGCCCTGTCCTCTGCCTTCATGCTGGGGTCCCCCAAGCACGTGGTAGTAACACAATGGGCCACGTGGTGGTAGTGGATGATGACAGTGAGAACAGTAGGGGGCAGCTGCACATTGACCTCCTTGTTCTGCTGGATCTGGATGGAGCTGTGGCACTGATAGGGGACCACATTCTGGAAGAGCTCCTGGGGGCAAGAGGGTATCCCATGGGCACAGCCAGCCTAGCTCGAATGCAGTGAAGCCCAGCCACCCCGGCAAGTGACAGTGCTCGAAGCTGCAGCTCAGGTAGTTTGGCATGCAGCTCCCCAACGTGGGAGCAGCTGGGCTATGTGTTCTGCCACTGAGGTCCCCTCGTTCCTGCCAGCCCAGATCCCAACCCTCCCAAGCCTTGAGGAAAGAGACAGAGGTGTGTGCTCCCAGGCATCCCGCCCAGTATCTCATCCTTCTGCTCTCACGGCATCTGCCCTGGAGTCCTTGTCCCTGTGCCAGTGCTGCTCCCTGTGGCAACTCCAACAAGGTGGTTGCTGTTTGATATGGATATGTGTGCTAGGACCCAGGACAGCTGTGGCATCACAGGCAGATGGGAAGGCAGTGGGTGGACCTGGATGCCCTCCACCTAGGCCCGTCCAGTACCCTGTGGGTCAGATCCAGCCCTACTTTCTGCCAGGCCCATGTCAGTTGATCTGGAGAGTCACTGTGCAGCTGGTGTGGTTTGGGTGCCCTCTCTGCCAGCCATGGGAGAAAGGCAGCCTTGGGAGTGAAGACATTGGTCCAGTCACATAGGTGGTGGGACCTGAAGCCTGAACTGCAGCCAGGCCACTGGATTCTGGTCGGAGCAGCTGTGGGGAGGCTGGTGCCAAAGGGGTGTTCGGGCCTGGCCCTGCCGAGACAAGCCCGCTGCTCACCGCGTCCATCAGTGTGAACTGTTCCGCCAGCAGCTTGGCGGGGAATGTGGTGATGCTAGCCATCTTGCGAGGCTGGTTGTTTGCAGGTCCCGGACATGCGCAGGAGACTTTGGTAGTTGTCTTTGGTGCTGATTCTGCGCATGGTGGCAGCCTCAGTTTTGAAATGGATCCCGGCTACAGAAGAGGTTCTAGCTCTGTGAGCAGAGGGGGATCTGGCTCTAAAGCCAGTGTTTGGCATGACTGCAGCCTGGCAAATAGAGCAGGAGCTGGGAGAAGAGAAAGGGTCAGCAACATCAAGCACTTTCCAATGGCCTCTCCAAAGCCAGGCGCAATCCCATTGCCTCTAAAGGGGCTCCAGCCCCAAAGCCCACCGAGAGAATCTCACAGAGTGCAGTGCATCTTACCGACTGCTTCTGCCTGTGTGGGATTTGGGTAGGCCATCCTGACACGCAGAAAGCACGCATGGGTCTGCAGGTCTCCTCTGGGCAAGCGGACCTGCTTGGATCCGACCTTCATCTTGAGAAGCGGGAGATCCGTGCGATCACAGAATTCGGCCTTGTACTTGGCTTTGCAGCTTTGCAAACAGGAAGCCATGTTCCTGGGGAAGGAGAGTGGGCAGCAGAGTCAGACTTGACCTTACCCTGCTTGCTGCCCTTCCAGGACTCCCTGTGTGGGGTGGGGCACGGAGCCTGCCGGTGAACTCTAGCTTCTTAAAGACAATGCCATGCTTTGCTGTTTTCCAAGGCGATTTCTTGACTGTGAATCCCAAGAGTTACTGAGAGAGAGGGAGAGACACACAGCGGGGCAGAGGTCTTGCATCCACTGCTTGACTCCCCGGATGGGCAGTGGACAGCACTGGGCCAGGCTCATGCGGGGAGTGAGGAGCTCCATCCAGGTCTCCCACATGGGTGGCAGAGGTCCAAATGCTTGGACCATGTTCCCCTGGTTTTCCCAGACCCCCGAGCAGGGTCCTGAATCTGGACTGCAACAACAGCGACACGAACCAACACCCACAAGGGATTCTGGCATTGCCGGCAGTAGCTTTCCTTTGGATGGCTTCCTTCTCATGTTCCTTTCAGTGCCTTCCCATTCATTCCCATGGTTTTCTCAGGTGGAGGCCCCTAGGCTCTGGCTCTGAGCAGACTTGGGAGTAGGTTGCTCCTGGGATGGTGGGTTGGGTTGGGTGGTCAGGGAGGGTAGGCAAAGCTGGAAGCAACTGCCCTGGGCATGGCTATGTGGGTGTTGTCTGTGAGCCCCAACATGCCCGCTCCTCCGCAGAACGTGTCTGCTCCTATCCATAGCACTGCTCTTCAGCACTTCCTTTGCATGTGGTGGGGCCAGAAGTTGGAGTTGCACCTACTGTCTGCCTCTGCCTTGCCTCAGCCCTCATTTTCCTGCCACTCTTTCGAGTGACAGAAGGCCGCATCTGCACCCCAATCTCCCCGCATCTTAGTGGGACATGGGGTTCTCCTTGTGATCAGAGTAGGGGACGTTGCAGCTACTCCCAGAGGAGGTCGGCAAGCCTCAGCTCTGCCGCTGCAGGACAGGACTTGTATAGGATCTCGGCTGTGAGGGTCTGATTCCCCACAACTGTGAGGCCCTTGAATGCTTTGTTCACTGGATTTGTGGCAAGTGTCTGGAAAAGTGCACAAGGGAAGGGCTTCCCATATATGTGTAGAGTGAATGATTCCTTGCAGACCTGCCAGGTCGATGAGGGGTCTGGGCAACTGCTACCAACCCTGAGGGCAGCTCTTCTGTGCATATATCGAGGACAGGAGCAGCTGGAACAAGTAGGAAATGTGGCCGGTACGAAGGCATAGCAGCTTCCAATGCCCCTGCCCACATGTGATGCTGGCAAGCCATATCAGGGTTGGCCAGTTCAAGTCTTGGCTGTTGTCCTTGGTGTCCAGCTCCCTGCTAATGAGCCTGGGGAAGTGCCAGATGATGGCCTAAGTAGTTGGACCCCTGGCACCCCTGAGGGGGCCAGATATAGCTTCAGGCTCCTCAGCCCGGCTTCCCAGAGCCCTGCTTTTTGCAGCCATTTGGGGAGTGACCCAGCAGATAGAAGGACGCATTCTCTCTTTCTCTCAGTCTAACTCTGCCTGTGAAAGAAAACATTTCTGATTCTTGAAAAAGGGGAAAGCAGGATCGCCATCTGGGAGGTTTTCCAACCATAGAGGCACATGGCCGGTTCCCACCTGAGTAGAGACATTGGTTCGTGAGGGTGCAGAGAAAGGAAATCAAGAGGTGTGACGCAGTGTGCCAGTAGCCCTGTCCACAGAGAAATGCACCCGTTCCATGCCCGCCATGTCTTAAGTCGCTTCGGTCATCTAAAACATGTAAGATTCATCTCTGCATCACCGCAGTGCTGAAAGGCAGCTACCCACCTGCCGAATATCTGGTCTAAGTAATACGGAATGGTGGAGAAGTCACTGTATGTACACAGGAAGGTGTTGAAGTAGCAGATCCTTTTTCCCAGGGGGCCCGGGACCAGGGCATCCAGCAGCATCTCTTTAGTGTCTGGCTGTAGGGTCCGCATGGCACAGACCTCTGCCAAGTAGAGCATGGACCCATTTCCATACTAGGGAGGACCAGAAAGGACGTGAGTCAGTGGCAGTTCCAGGGAGCACAGGGGAGCAGACACCCGGGTTGGGAGAAAACCCCAGTTGGGGCCAAGAGGCTGAACAGGGACTGAGGGATGAGAAAGTCCTGCGAGGGGGCCAGCAGTGAAAGATGATTCCGTGCCCCTTGGGGGAGCTAGAAATGAGGGCAACTGTGTGATTTGCTTTGCCACCAGACTGCAGAATGGAAACAAGTGGGCGGAGTAGGATATGAAGCCCCAGGGGAGGCTAGATCCTGAAAAGAGCCATAGTCAGAGGTGTCTGCCTGTGGCGTAATGACCACAGGCGTTCTGCAAAGTGACCTGACTTGAGGCATTACAACGACACATGTGTAGAGCCAGTCCCCAGCCAGCCTGGTCCTTGGAGTTTGTCCTCAGCAGGGCATCACTGCCTTTTCAGAGCCGAATTGTGGCCCCCATCCCCAACACACACATGGGGTTGTTCTGACACCAGAGCACTTGAGTGTGACTGCTGCAGTTGGGCCAGTAGTCTGCAAGGAGGTGATTGACCTTACCCCCAGAAATGGCGTGGGCCCCATCCCATTACCTTGCTGTGCTCTTTGGCAGATGCGACGGGGGCACAGAGAAGCCCAGGGGAGCATAGGAAATGAAACTGTGGATGGAGATGGCAATGAGCCCTCCTGAGAAATCACCTTGGCCATGCCCTGACATGCAGCCACCAGAAATGGGAACAGCGACTCCTGTTGGGAGAGCTGCCCAACCTGGGCTCCTGTGCTTTGAGCAGCCTAGCTGACTGTGCTCCGTGAGAGACAGTGAGTCTGTGTCCTACAGCACCGCTGCAGTGGCAATGCAGCTGAATCCCAGTGCTTCCCAGCAGCCATGCAAGTGTGGCCACAGGGGCAATGTCGTCCCATGGAATAGAACAGGTGAGGGCCAGGCTCCAGTCCTGTGTGGTATCTTCACCCTTTTGGTTGAACCCTCTGCCCTTTTGTGTGGGAAAACCTTCCTGGTAGGATCACTGAGTCCTAAAGCTTGGAGAAGACCTGGAAGGCAGTGGAGCTGACTAAGGACTGCACAGGATTCTTGGATTAGGTGGGCAAACATTCAGCACCATGGCCACACACGATGCTTGTGTGAACAGGGAGTTTCCCAACACCCAGTTGCCCAGGGGCTGAGATTTCTTTGAGAGTGGGATGGGGGTCAGTCACTGAGTGGGAGATCACGAGGCCAAAAGCCAGGGGCGTTCCTCCCTTCAGGATGTGGTTCTAGGCACACCGTGGTCATCTCGTGCCCCAACACGTGGGTACTCCTGGGCCCCTCGCTCCCTCCACACCAGCATTAGCCACGTTGTTGGCCTGACTCACGTGTCCATTGACGATGCCTGTGGCTTCCTCATGTGTTCTGTCTGTGGACTCGAGTGTGGAGCTCTGCAAAGAGAGTGTGTGGCAGCCCAGACCGGAGGCATCAGTGTCGTGCTTGGCTGTCCCCACAGAGAATAATTCCCCCCATGAGGCATTCTGTTACCCAGGTCGGGAAAGTAAGGGCCTCTGTACCCTTGTGCAGCCAGAGAGGTCTCCAGAAGACAAGAGGAGGACCCCCAACACCCACTTGCCCAACCAGCTGTCCACAAAATAGGGTATGAACACGCAAGACACAGGAGGCTCCAACACGTGAATTGTGTTGCTGGGCAGCAAGAGCCCCTCTTGTTCAGCCACTGTCATGGTGAAGGGAGGGGCAAAGAAGACCCAGATGGGGTCACAGGTGATCCCCTGCCAGGACGGGACTGTTCCGCTACCTGTGGCTGCCTCCTGGGCTGTTCTGTTCCCTGGGGTGGCCTTGCAGTAAGAGGCCACAGACACCCAGTGTGAGAGCGGAGCCAATGTCTCAAGCGCCGGAAAAGGCCAGAGCCTGGCAACGATTGGCAGCAACGAGAGAACATGGTCTTCTCCTGAACGTCTCCCATCAAGTGAGCCGCTAAGGACTGTTGCTATCAGAGTGTAAGTTCTATCACCAAGGAAGTGAGGTCACATCTTCAAAGTTCCATTCTGTGGAGCCTTTCCCTTAAGAAGATATGCCAAGGCCCCTCTGGGCTGCTGCCACAATATCATCCCCTTAACTGTACACAAGGAGACAAACACAGTGCCATTCCTCAGCTCCCTCAAGAGACTTGAATGTAGACAGGGCCCTAAGCCTGCGGACAGACAGACAGCTGGGTCCCAAACCTCCTTTTCGTATCATTTCCAAACACTCTAGCATGTTCCTTCGGGAAAACCCCTAAGAAACAAGCAAGGTATGGAGACCCATGAAAAGCCAAGGTTAGGGACCCAACAGACTCTAAACTGCATCTTGAGTCGTGGATCCTGCCCCTTCGGGAGATGTTGAGGTCACAGCTTAAAGCGCATCTTCCCCGAATACGGGTTCAGTGTCTCTGGCTATGATAGCAGCCATGTCCAAGAACTCCAGGAGAAGGTGAGAGAGCTCACCTGAAAGCCATGCCCCCAAATTGGCATCAGATCTCCCATCTGCAGCATGCAGGGCCCCAGAAACAGGCCACCTTATCGATAGAGCAAAAGACCTCACAGAAAATCACTAGGGCTGGGGGATCAAATACTGGCTAGGAAGCTTCATTGTGACCACAGAGAGTGGCATCCATTTGAAAATAGGTCTGAGCTCATTCAAATTGTCCAGCCTCTTTAGAAGAGTGCAATACTAAGGATGCCTGAGGAAATAGACTCCTTCCAGGTCTGGTTTGCTTGGTGTTTTATGAAAGAATCTCAGAGGACATGGGCGAAATCATTTTCCTCACTAGGGAGTCAAGTGAGGGACTTGGCATTAGACTTAGCTTGTAATCCCTAGAGTTTTGGGTGAGCTGCTTTCTTTTCCATGTCCTCCAAGCAATAGGAAGAGCCCTAGTCCTCCCTGCTTCAACCGATAAGACTGGGGAATTAAGAAAGTCATGAACGAGGCCAGGAGTCATTTGGGTACATTTGTAAGATTTATTTATTTAATTTCAAGTCAGTGTTACAGGGAGGCAGAAGAAGACAGACAGAGATAGATAGGTAGGTAGGTAGGTAGGTAGGTAGATAGATAGATAATAGAGTTCTTCCATCCCTTGATTCAGTCCCTAGATGGCCGCAATGATTGGAGCTGTGCCGATGCAATTCCAGCAGCCAGGAGCCTGCTCTGGGTCTCCCAACCGGGTGCCAGAGCCCAAGCATTTGGGCCATCATCCACTGCTTTCCCTGGGCCCAGTAGAGAGCTGGATCAGGAGAGGAGCAGCCGGGACTCAGACCTGCACCCATACGGGATGCCAGCACTGCAGGAGGTGCCTTGACCTATGATGTCGCCATGCCATCCATTGCGCTTTCTGTTTTCAAAGAATTCCCATGTATTTGTTTGAAAGGCAGGGACACAGAGATTTTCCATCTGCTGGTTCAGTCCCCCAAAACTTAAGTCAAATAAAGTGCCTCAGACTCCATTTGGATCAAGAACCTGTGTGGCAGGAACCCGAGGATTTGAATCATCACTTACTGTCTTTCCAGGCTGTACGTCTTTCCCAGGCCATTAGCAGGGAGCTGGATAGGCAGTGGAGCAGCCGGGCCTCAAACTGGTGCCCATATGCGATGCCATTGATGCAGGCGGGCGCTTAACCTACTACACTACAGTGCCAGCCCCTCCTAATGACTTCTTTTTTTTTTTTTTTTTTTTTTTTAGAAACACAAAGTGAAATATATTATTTGAGTACTCGTTATAGCATTAAATCTCAATGCACAGCACATTAAGGACAGAGATCCTACATGAGGAGTAAGTGCACAGTGACTCCTGTTGTTGACTTTACCAATTGACACTCCTGTCTATGGCATCAGTAATCTCCCTATGCTCCAGTCATGAGTTTCCAAGGCTATGGAAGCCCTCTGAGTTCTCCGACTCTTATCTTGTTTAGACAAGGTCATAGTCAAAGTGGAGGTTCTCTCCTCCCTTCAGAGAAAGGTACCTCCTTCTTTGAAGACCTGTTCTTTCCACTGAGATCTCACTCACAGAGATCTTTTGCCAGAGTGTCTTGGCTTTCCATGCCTGAAATACTCTCATGGGCTTTTCAGCCAGATCCGAGTGCCTTTAGGGCTGATTCTGAGGCCAGAGTGCTATTTAGGGCATCTGCCATTCTATGAGTCTGCTGAGTATCTCACTTCCCATGTTGGATCACTCTCCCCTTTATTTATTCTATCGGTTAGTGTTAGCAGGTACTAGACTTGCTTATGTGCTCCCTTTGACTCTTAGTCCTTTCATTATGATCAATTGCGAACTGAAATTGATCACTTGGACTAGTGAGATGGCATTGGTACATGCCACCTTGATGGGATTAAATTGGAGTCCCCTGGTATGTTTCTAACTCTACCATTTGGGGCAAGTCAGCTTGAGCATGTCCCAAATTATATACCTCTTCCCTCTCTTATTCCTACTCTTATGTTTAACAGGGATCACATTTCAGTTAAATTTCAACACTTAAGAATAACTGTGTATTAATTACAGAATTAAATCAGTCATATTAAGTAGAACAGACAAAAAAACTACTAAGAGGGATAATGTATTAAGTTGTTCATTAACAGTCAGGGCTATGCTGATCAAGTCACCGTTTCCCGTAGTGTCCCTTTCACTTCAAGAAGTTTCCTTTTTGGTGTTCAGTCAGTTGTCACCGATCAGGGAGAACATATGGTATTTGTCCCTTTGGGACTGGCTTATTTCACTCAGCATGATGTGTTCCAGATTCCTCCATGTTGTTGCAAATGACTGGATTTCGTTGTTTCTTACTGCAGTATAGTATTCTAAAGAGTACATATCCCATAATTTCTTTATCCAGTCTACCGTTGATGGGCATTTAGGTTGGTTCCAGGTCTTAGCTATTGTGAATTGTGCTGCAATAAACATTAGGCTGCAGACCGCTTTTTTGTTTGCCAATTTAAATTCCTTTGGGTAAATTCCAAGGAGTGGGATGGTTGGGTCGAACGGTAGGGTTATCTTCAGGTTTCTGAGGAATCTCCAGACTGATTTCCATAGTGGCTTGACCAGTTTGCATTCCCACCAACAGTGGGTTAGTGTCCCTTTTTCCCCACATCCTTGCCAGCATCTGTTGTTGGTAGATTTCTGAATGTGAGCCATTCTAACCGGGGTGAGGTGGAACCTCATTGTGGTTTTGATTTGCATTTCTCTGATTGCTAATGACCTTGAACGTTTTTTCATGTGCCTGTTGGCCATTTGGATTTCCTCTTTTGAAAAATGTCTATTGAGGTCCTTGGCCCATCTCTTAATTGGGTTGTTGGTTTTGTTTTTGTGGAGTTTCTTGATCTCTTTGTAGATTCTGGTTATTAACCCTTTATCTGTTGCATAGTTTGCAAATATTTTTTCCCATTCTGATGGTTGTCTCTTCACTCTCCTGACTGTTTCTTTTGCAGTACAGAAACTTCTCAATTTGATGCAATCCGAATAGTTAATTTTGGCTTTGACTGCCTGTGCCTCCCGGGTCTTTTCCAGAAACTCTTTGCCTGTGCCAATATCTTGAAGGGTTTCTCCAATGTTCTCTAGTAACTTGATGGTGTCAGGTCGTAGATTTAGGTCTTTAATCCATGTTGAGTGGATTTTTGTGTAAGGTGTAAGGTAGGGGTCTTGCTTCATGATTCTGCACGTGGAAATCCAATTTTCCCAGCACCATTTATTAAATAGACTGTCCTTGCTCAAGGAATTAGTTTTAGATCCTTGATCAAATATAAGTTGGCTGTAGATGTTTGGGTTGATTTCTGGTATTTCAATTCTGTTCCATTGGTCTATCCTTCTGTTTCTGTACCAGTACCATGCTGTTTTGATTACAACTGCCCTGTAGTATGTCCTGAAATCTGGTATTGTGATGCCTCCGGCTTTGTTTTTGTTGTACAAGATTGCTTTAGCTATTCGAGGTCTCTTGTGCCTCCATATAAATTTCAGTACCAATTTTTCCAGATCTGAGAAGAAGGTCTTCGGTATCTTGATTGGTATTGCATTGAATCTATAAATTGCTTTTGGGAGAATGGACATTTTGATGATATTGATTCTTCCAATCCATGAGCATGGAAGATTTTTCCATTTCTTGGTATCCTCTTCTATTTCTTTCTTTAAGGTTTTGTAATTTTCATCGTAGAGATCTTTAACGTCCTTGGTTAAGTTTATTCCAAGGTATTTGATTGTTTTTGTAGCTATTGTGAATGGGATTGATCTTAGAATTTCTTCCTCAGCCATGGCATTGTCTGTGTATACAAAGGCTGTTGATTTTTGTGCATTGATTTTATACCCTGCTACTTTGCCAAACTCTTCTATGAGTTCCAATAGTCTCTTGGTAGAGTTCTTTGGGTCCCCTAAATAAAGAACCATGTCATCTGCAAAGAGGGATAGTTTGAGTTCTTCCTTCCCAATTTGTATCCCTTTAATTTCTTTTTCTTGCCTAATAGCTCTGGCTAGAACCTCCAGAACTATATTGAATAGCAGTGGTGAGAGTGGACATCCCTGTCTGGTCCCAGATCTCAGTGGAAATGCTTCCAACTTTTCCCCATTCAATAGGATGTTGGCTGTGGGTTTTTCATAGATTGCTTTGATTGTATTGAGGAATGTTCCTTCCAAACCCAGTTTGCTTAGAGTTTTCATCATGAACGGGTGTTGTATTTTATCAAATGCTTCCTCGGCATCTATTGAGAGAATCATATGGTTTTTCTTCTGCAGTCTGTTAATGTGGTGTATCACATTGATTGTCTTGCGCACATTAAACCATCCCTGCATACCAGGGATAAATCTCACTTGGTCTGGGTGTCCTAATGACTTCTTATCTCTCATTTTCTTTTGTGCATCATCTATAGGTATCTACTGACACATTGCAATGGGAATCTATAAACTATTCACACCTATAAACATTTAGTTTAGACTTCCACTTCATCCACATAGAAGCAATGTAGTTCCAAATGACTTGCTACAAAATACACATCAGATCCGTATAGTCATTGCAAGTTCTGTGATTTTACTTTAAATTGCATTCCAAGTTGTAAAAGTGATTTCTATTCCATGGCGGTAGTGAAGATCCTGTATGTGTCTTTTCCTTTTCTCTTACCCTGGGGCGCTTTGCCACTTTTTGGTTGTTCTGTGTTGCTGCCATGTAGTGTCGATTTGCTTCCAGGAGAGGGCAATAGAGCTTCCCTGTCAGGCAGGTCTAATGCTGATGCTGTCCCTTAACTTGTCCATAAGAAGATGTCATTTTGGTTGGAAGTTTATTCCTTCAGTTATGTGAAGATAAGCTTTCACACGCTTCAGGCCTGTAAAGTTTCTTGTGAGAAACCTGATCGTCTTACCGAATTTGTAGATTCTCATGCATCGCTTTTGATAATTCTCTGGGGGAGGATTCAAGACCTAGAATTCTTGAGAAGGAAATCCTGGTCAACTCTGGTAGATGTTCTTCCACTGAAGTCACCAAAGTATCCCTTTCTACCAGTCATGCCTAGAGAGTGATTTTCTACACATCCTGTGCACCCCCAACTTGCGGTGTGCTCTAAAGGTACTGATGGCCTGCTGTGTGTTCAATACCACCTGCTGTACTTTGTTCCTACTTGCTGTGGGGACAGGACATGTCTGGTTCACAGTGGATACTGTGGGGTTTCAGCTGAAGGGGTTTTCGTGTGTTTCACTGGATCAACCTCCCTGTCTCCCTCCTCCCTGCCTGTCTCTCTGGCACTCTGCCTTTCAAACAGTAAAATAATTTGACCAGCCAATCTATAGCAACAGAGAGGCCCTAGTTCACTGGTGGGTGCAGTCAGAAAAATTTTCCCAAAAGGCTGTATGCAAGTTTATTGAGAGCTTTAGTCCTGCCCACCACCGCCTCGGCCACCATCTAATAGTGAATCACATCACCTGCAAAGCAAGCTCGAAACCCAGTAGTAGCCAGTTTCCAGTCTCCCTTCCCCCAGCAATTGCAACTGCCAATTAGTTCTCGGTCTGTGAGTATGCTCTAGATGTTTCATAGAGCTAGCATTATAAACTATTCTCTGCTGTATCTGGATTCCCTCAACTTGCACCATGGTTTCAAGTTTTGCCTATGCGGTAGCCCGTATCAGTACTTGTATTCTACTTCATGCTGAATTCCATCATACGAGTAGACCATATTGTGTTTATTCATTCATCTACTGATGGACACTGGAGCTGTGGTTGTGTTTTGGCTAGTGTGAATCCTGTGAAGTCTTCTGGATAAATATTTTTCAAACTTGTTTCCGGTTCTTTTAGATAGCTCGTTGAGAATGCAACAGCAGGTTCATGGTAATTTGAATAGCCTCGAGGTGGTTTGGAAGGGGTATCTATCTCCTTGCAGACTTGATTTGTGATGGCCAATGACCAATAATAGTGTGTCCTTTCAATATAGCTCTTGTGCTGTTCGTCTTTGGAGAAATGTCTGTCCTTGCCCTTGGCCATTGTTGAAGTGAAGTTGTGGGTGAACATTGTGATGCTGTGCGTTAAGCCAGTTTTGGGAAAGTGACTTCTCTCCTTTTGCTTGCTTTTCCTAATTTGCTCTCATACAAAGGACTTAGCAGACATCGACTGGAATAAATCATCACTCTTGTGGTGGGCATCTGGTCCAGTGATTAAAGTACCACAAGGGGCATTCATATCCCCTTTTGGAGTCCTTGTTCCTCTGTGCTTCTGATAGAAGAGCCTGCAGATGCACCTGTGAAACAGACTATGCCCCAACGGATGACAAAATGCCACACAATTCCAAGACCCAGATTGAAGGGCTGGCTCCTGGCTTTGGCTTAGTCCAGCCAGCCCTGGCTGTTGCAGGATTTGGGAAGTGAACCAGGGAATGGAAACTACTCTGTCTTTCCCTCGCTGTCACTCTACCTTTCTATACTAAATCAAGAAATATGAAATATGAACCCAGAAATCTTCCAAGGAAATCAGGAAAGATATTAAAAAATAAAAATACAATGAGGGTCATTAGGCTTTGGGTGAGTTTGTTTCCTTCTGTGTTCTAGAAAGAGGACTATCATCTTTAAATGATATCAGCATTTAGTCCACCTCTAAAGAACTGAGCAGACTGTGAATTTTGTCTATTTTAGAGTATTCACTGTAGAATAATGGTTGGCTTTCATGGATTCTTCGTTCAGTTTTCTTGAGATGTGGAAACACACACAACACACACACACACACACACACACACATTGACAGACACAAGCAAAGTAACGGAGAGAGAGAGAATCTCTATCCACTAATTCACTCTCCAAATACCCACAACGGTCGTGGCTGGGCCTTACTGAAACCGGGGATTGAGGTCCCTGTCAAACAGGCTCCATGTGGTGTTCAGCTGATTTGCTCTCTGGCCCTTCTGCCTTCAGCCTTGCACCATGTGACAATGCAATAGTAAGACCTTCATCAGACAAAGCATGCTGATGCCCTGATGTTGGACTTCCCAGGCGCTCTAGGTGTGAGAACTATAAATTTCTGATCTTCACAGATTATCCAGTCTCAGGCATTGAGTGTTAGCAACACAAACACAGAAACCACATATGCCCCTATACTTGTGGAGTTAACTCCCAGAAGTGACAGTGCCAGTGCAAATGGCAGATCTACTGTAGAACTCTATTGCTAGATTCCCCTTTGATAGAGGTTGCATGGTTTCGCATGTTCATTACCACTCCTCGAGGAGTGTCTTCTTATTCCAATATATGCTGCCAAGTACTTGAATTGTAGCCAAATGAGAGATGTGCAGTTTCTATTTGCATTGCCCTGCACAGGAGAAAGGTGGCGCTCTTTCCATTGGAAGAAAAGCCACTTGTGTCCCTTTTCCTGTCAACTGTCCTTGTCCTTTGCCCATCTTTCTGTTGGAATGTTGGCCATTTCTCCCTCATTTCCAAGAACAATGTGTACGTTAGGTTTCTTTCGTTTTGATATACTAGGCAGACCACCTACACTTTCCTAGTTGGTATTTGTTTTTCCTTTATCTTGGTTTGCCATGCATGAATTAAGGTTTGTGTGTGGCTGAATATAACAGCCTTTTCATTTATAACTAACGCATTTTGTTTCTGAGTTGGCAGGGCCTTTGCCACGCTTCCCATCTTAACATTATAAAGGAACAGAGACAGAGAGAGGAGAGGAGCTCCCAACTGCTAATTCACTTCCCAGTCCTGCAAGTGCCTTGAGATGTGCCAGACTGCAACTGGGAACTGGCAATTCCACCCAGGTCGCCCATGTGAATAGCGTGGAACTTGTTATAGGAACCATTGTTTCCCCAGAGGTATTTTAGTAAGAAACTGGAGTTAGGCTCCAGAGATGAGTATCACAACCAGGTACTCTGATATGAGAAATGGGCATCGGAACTCACCATCAAAGCATCTAAGCCATTAGGCTAAATTCCTTCTCAACCCATGTTTCTTTTGTTAAGAGTATCCCTTGACTGTCACACCCTTACTTCCCACTCCACAAAAGCAAGCATCAGCCTTGGATTTGTTGGAAGCGCAGTGCACCCTCTACTACTAGACGAGACAGGAAAATAGACTACTAGATGTCCATAATTTCTTCCCAAGTGGGATCTTCTAGAGAAAAGACGGAAAGAGCGTTGCCCTGGGTGTACAGCAAAGAGCCCCTGTAGACACTGATTTTCTCTACACAGTGCACAGCCAGCCATGGAATCCTGGATTATTTTATTTCCAGTTTTTCCCAGACACCTTTTATGGAAGCTATACCAACTTGATGCATTTCCTAAACACGGCTTTCGGAACATAGTGATTCTCCCACCATACCTAACTTCACAGCAGCCCTCCCACCTCTCTTCCTCCTCTGTCTCCTTTAGGGGCATCTTCTCTGACAGGAGTAGAATTTACCTAGAACTTATTAACAAAACATGACGGGCTGAATACTATACGTATTTGGAAACTTTGGAATGGCATATACTTCTGTGAAAAAGAGTGAGCATTTGGAGATGCATTTCACTGAACAATGATGTATTTCCTTTTTGATGTGTTTCTCTATTTGTTGACAAAGAGTAGCTGTACATATTGATGTGGTATAATGTAATATTGCCCTACATGCATACATTTAAATGATCATATTAGGTCATCCGCATCCACCGCTTCCCTATTCAAGGTTTCTTTGTAGTATGTACATTCAGAAGTCTTTCTTCTAGCTTTTGAGAAAAGACTGTATGTTTGGTGAAGTATTATTACCCTACTATGCACTAGAACACCGGCAGGCTTGTTTTTACAACAAACAAGAGATGAAAGTGCTTTTGAATTCAATGAAAGTAAGGCTTTCTGAGATTTGACTTACGTATGTCTATAGTATCTGTTGCGGTGGAGTGAGTTAACTTTGGAGAAGAACCCAAGGGCGGTGTGACTTTTGCGAGCATGAGACATTCTTCTAGCTTATAATCCATAGATGGTGTCATTCACGTGAAAGTGTGGTAGATCTTTGTGACCAAGTGGTACTGTTAACTCACATACCTCAACTCTTTGAGCAGAGAGGTCCTGCATGGGAAGTCAGTGCACAGTGACCCCTGTTGAGAATTTCAGAATTAGCACATCAGCGAACACCTGAGGATCTTGACCTGAGCTGCCTCAGCTGTGGAAGCCTGTGGAATCCACTGACTCCTTCCATATTTAGACAGGGCCACGGGGAAGAGGAAGTTCTTTTGTGCCTTCTGAATAAAGTGTATCCTTTGTGGATGACCACTTCTTTCTCTTGGGGTCTACCCACAGAAGTGCTTCATGGGGAACCCTGTGTGCCACAGTGTTTTGTCTTCCCATGCCTGACATGCTCTCATAGGTGTTTTAGCCACATCAGAATGTCTTCAGGGTTGATTCTGAGCCAGGGTGTTATTTGAGGTCATTGTCATTCTGGGAGGCTGCTATATGCAATACTTCCCATGTTGGAGCATTCAGTCTGTTTTGATTCTTTCTATTATTATTATTGTTATTATTATTGTTATTATATCTGTGCTCTATTTATTAATATCTAGTATCTATTTTTATAGAAAGCTTTTATTTACTAGATAAATTACATAAGTACAGCTTTCAGATTGTAGCTGTTCTTCCCACCTACCTGCCCTCCCACCCCCAAACCACCCCACCCCCTACTCCCTCTCGCATCCCATTCTTCATGAAGATTCATTTTTAATTATCTTTATATAGAGACCAACTCTATACTCAGTAAAGATTTTCACAGCTTGCACCCACACTGACATGCAAAGTGGAAAGTAATGTTTGAAGGCTAGTGTTACCGTGAATTCTCATAGTACACCACGTTAAGGACAGAGGTCCTACAGGAGGAGCAAGTGCACAGTGACTTCTGTTGTTGATTTAACAATTGACACTCTTATTTATGATGTCAGTGATCAGCCTAGGCTCTTGTGACGAGCTGCTAAGGGTATGGATGCCTCTGGAGTTCACAAACTCTGCCCTTGTTTAGATAAGGCCATCCTTCAAGCGGAATTTCTCTCCACCATTCAGAGAAAGAAGGTACCTCCTTCTTGGATGGCTCCTTCTTTCCCTGGGATCTCACTCACGGAGATCTTTCATTTCTACTATCAATTGATAATCTATCTCAGCCAGTTCTCCTTTTTTTTCTTGTTGTAACTTGGCCTTAACTCAAAGAATCTTAGGTTGTTCTTCAAACTTGAGGCAAGAGGATTGGACATAAGACGTTGCTTTCAGTATTGTCAGAGTTTTGTATCTTTGTGATTGTGGCAAGTAGCATGCTTACAATTTCCTTTAGATAAATGACCACAGTGGCTGACATACTGATGTGTTTTCTTTTTTCATTGTCAGAAACTCTCACTTCGAAGAGTAACAGTGTGTTGACTGACGTAACTTGGAGTTCCAATGGAAGCGATGTGTCAAATGAAGTGAAGACACACTCTGAATCACATAGGGATAATGGACACGGTTCTAGAATGTAGAGGCTTTGGAACGGGGATATTTTGGGTCTAGAAGATGGGGCCAGTGATGGTAAGTTTCTAATGTTGTCAGAAAGTCAGGTTTTGTTCCATATTGGATTCATTATTGGGTGAAGAATTCATTCTCAAAGTTATTATAGGTTTTGATGTTTTTGTGAGGCTTAGCCTGTGTGCCAAGCCTTTCGAAATGCTTTCTGATGTAATGTTTCTTACAGTAACGACTAAGAGCTAGGACTGGTATTATTGGTAACAACTTGAGTTTGGATGTGTAAACTCTGTTGGGGTTCATTGTTAGATCCCCTTGAGTTCAAAGCCAGTTCTCTGAACTCCTACCGAATGCTACACCCACACTACTGCCTGGCTAACTTGTGGTTATTGGGACAAGACTAGAACAGTGCATGTGTGATGGGAGTGTAACTTTCACCAGTTTTGTTTGCTGTGAGTAGTTTGTGTTGCCTCATGGTTTAGACAGTTGAAAATAGGGTTTCTCAGTCTTGGCACTGTTATCGCTTGGGTCCAGATACCTCTGTCGTGAGGAGGAGGACGTTCCTGTGTGTTGCAGAAAGTTTTAGAGTTTCTCCAACGTCTCCCCAGTACATTACAGTGACAGCATCAGTCCCCGTGGACACTCCCAAAGAGGTCTTCTGAGGTGAGGCATCCCCTGAAGGACACACCCCAGTTGATAGACACAGACAAGAATTGTAGAAATCATGTACTTTTCCAAATCTTAAAAGAGATAGCTTAACTAGACTATTTAGACATTTTAATGCACTCAAAGTAAGCTGGTAACTTTTCATCCTCATCGTTCCTATTAGCGACTTACGCTTAATATGAACAAGTTAGGTTTGTAGAGACAGCCTCTCTAGAAGATGGCCAATATTCTTTTTGCTTTTGCACTTGGCTGAGTTATTTCCTTTTATATCTGCTGGGTCTTCTGAGCTGAAAATATCCTCCTTTTACAAGGACATTTGGGACTGAGGGCATTCCCTGTTTAGTGGTAAGGAAAATCACCTTAATGATGTGAAGTGAAAAAGATCATGGTTTGTACGAAAGGAGGTAAATACAACATGCACAGTTAGCTAGTTACTTGCACAGGCAATGGAGACTCGGCAAGGGTATCCAAGAGCTAACAAATGTGGTTAACTTTGATTGGGTGGGGTTAAGAGATGCGAGAAACCAAGTGACTAGAAAAGAGGCCAGGGATAACTTTTTCACTGTCTGAATGTAGTTTTAACCTTTATTCAGGAACAGGGCTATACTAACTACTGAGAATACAAATAGTTGTAAACCATTTAATGATTTGAAATGAAGTAAGTTGCAACTTGTGCCTTTTTAGGTGAATTGCATTTCCCTGACTGGGAGCTCGACAGGGACAGGGAAGGTGCTGGTGAATGTAACGAACTTGAAGATGGCAAGGGTGCCGTGGGTCCCTCAGACTGTGCTTCTTGTGCAAGTCGGCAGTCTTTGACGAGTGATGACAGGCTCTCTGAGTTTGCTAAGGTAAGAATGGATCATTTCAGAAACTCCTATTCTTTTATAACATATGTTCATCGAGGCCTTTTGGTGTTTCTCCCACCGTTCCTTCTCAGGGATCATCCTTTTCACTCTCAGAGCTTTCTTTTGAGCTCCACACCTTGGTCCTTAACTCACATGCTGGTGCTGTGCTTCTCAACATGGGGAAATATGGAGCTCTCTCCCCCCTGACTCTCCACTGCCAACTAGGCAATGAACTTTGGTTGTCCCTCCAGGGCCCTAGTACAGATATGTCAGGGTTTGCTTAGTTGAGTATGCAGCATTTACATCATTGTAATTCCATAAGGACTCTTGATCATCAAGACCAGTGCTAATTATCATGATGCTCTTGAACAATGAGTTGTGTTACTTGGATTGTTTTAAAAAAACGTATTGGTGTGAAAGGCAGTGGGGCCCAGAGATTGTCCATCTGCTGGGTTCATTCCCTGAATGCTCGCAGCAGCCAAGGGCTGGGTCAGGCTGAATCCAGGAGCCTGAAACTGCATTTGGGTCTAGCACTCGTGTGCCAGGGCTCCAGGTACTTGAGGCTTCTCTGACCACCTCTCTGGATGCACATGAGCAAGAAGGTGGAATCTGAATTGGAGCCAGGACTCAAACCCATGCCCTCTGCCCTGGGGTGTATGCATCCCCAAGTGGCATCTTGACCAATGTGTGAAACACCTGCTCCCCATATTGACCCTTTCTTAGGTCATTTTGCTGAACATTCATAGAATCCTCATATTTCTTCATTGTCTTACAGTCTCATAAACATTTCTATACTTAACAGACTTTCTCTCAGTTTCATTTTCTTGGTGAATGTTTCCCTACCACCTCCTAGTTGCTCCAATGTGGATTCAAGATGCTTTTCTCTTTGTGGATGTTGTCACCCTGGGGTTTCTGTTCCCCATCATTCTAGGAATGTGTTCACTTCTTTGCTGATGGTGCTCCTTGATCTTGCATTTCATGTTTTCCTCAGAGTTTTTTTTTCCACGCTTGATTTTGTAAAAAATTTTATGTATTTATTTATATTTATTTATTTGACAGGTAGAGTTATCGACAGTGAGAGAGACAGAGACAGAGAGAAAGGTCTTCCTTCTGTTGGTTCACTCCCCAAATGGCCCCCATGGCCTGCGCTGTGCTGATCTGAAGCCAGGAGCCAGGTGCTTCTTCCAGGTCTCCCATGCGGGTGCAGGGCCCAAGCACTTGGGCCATTCTTCACTGCCCTCCCGGGCCACAGCAGAGAGCTGGACTGGAAGAGGGCAACCTGGACTAGAACCCAGCATACATATGGGAAGCCGGCACTGCAGGCAGAGGAATAACCAAGTGATGTAGGGTGCAGGCCCCTCCACGCTTGATTTTCTGGAGCACATCTTCTGGCAGGTTCTGAGCAATGGCATACAGAAGCGTTTTTGATGCTTGGCATCTCTAACTATGCTTTGATCTTACTGTCCTGTAATGTAGGATTGAAAACATGTATGTACTTTTAGGTTGGAAATGGTTTTTCCCAAGTTCTGAAGGCACTGATGCATTGTCTTTCAGCTCAAGGATTTTGTGAGTCAGGCTGAAGCTTCTCATTTTTGATCTTTGAAGGTTTTGGTGTTGCTAGTGGTTTTCAGCAGTTAATTGGGACGTGCTTTGGTATGTTTTTCTGCTTAGCGTTTGTCAAGTGTTTTGGATCTGTGGGGTTCTAGGTGTCGCCAGGACCACCCCCAGGTTTGCTCATCTGTAGGACACTGGAGATGTGGTGTAGAGGCATCTCAGGGCTATAGGGAAAGGAGAGGAAGCTGTGTCATCAATTCCCCATGCTCATCTCCCAGTAGATTCACCTAACATGGACAAGCTATGGAAGTTGTGCGCTTCTTGGAGAGCTCTAGCTATTCAATGGGCAGGTTTTGACTGGGGCTCCTACTCGGTGTTCTCTCTTCCTACCCTGTCCTAGAATCCCAGGCTTCCAGAAGGCAAATCCATATCAGTATAAACTGTACATTTTCGCAGTTTCGGCATACATTGTCCAATGTCTGTTCATTTGTCTAAATAGGAACATGAGATATCTTTCCCATGATCATGGCATATATTTAGAGCACCTGTGGTTTCTGTGGTAGTGTTTTACCATGACCACTAGACCGATCTTTGGTTGTCTTGGCTCAAGTTACTCCTTTAGTACATTATTTGTATTTTAATTGTTTTCAAGATATATTTATTAAAGGCAGAGTGACAGGGAGGCTGGGAGAGTGAAAGAGCGACCTCCAATCTGCAGGTTCCCTCTGCAAATGGCTGCAATGGCTGGGAGTGAGCCGATCGAAAGCCTACAAGTGTGCAGGGGCCAAACCATTTGTGCCAAACCCTACTGCTTTCCCAGGCCATAGCAGAGTACTGGATCAGAAGAGGAGCAGCCGGGCCTCGAACAGGCAGCCCCATGGGATGTCGGCACTGTAGGCATCACCTTTCCCTGCTATGCCACAGTGGCAGCCCCTGTGCTTTCATGTTTGAAAGAATTCTGACTCATTGGTTGGAAGGCAGAGACACAGAGATGTTCCAGCTGCTGGTTCGGTCCCCAAATACTTGAGTCAAGTACAGTGTCTCCAACGCAGCATGTGTCTCCAACCTGCGGGGCAGGGACCCAGGTGTTTGAAATATCACTTCCTGTCTCCCAGGCTGTATGTCTCTCCCTGGCCATTAGCAGGGAGCTGGGTAGGAAGCAGAGCAGCTGGGACTCAAACGGGCACCCATGTGGGATGCCTTTGCTGCAGGTGGATACTTCACCTGAATACATACAAATCTCTGTGTATATATATGTATACATCGATGAAATTTTTGTCAGTGTTGGCTTCCCAAGATTGTGCACTTTTATTATGTGCATTTCCCACTGAATCTCACAGGGAATTCTCTCTAGTGACTAGGGCTGAGTTGTGTTCTTGGGACATTTTGCTGGTCACTGGTGACACACATCATTTGGAAAACACTGTATAGAGGGCACCACCATCTGAGCCTAAAGGGCCCTAAGCAGCAAACTCCCAAAGCTCGTGGGAGCAAGTGTAGAAGCAGTGAGAGCGTTGTTCTCGCCAGATACCGATGGATGTATGAATTGCGCTTCAGAAAAGACCCTGAGGGACTCTCTCCATGAGACAGCATGGGGCTCCATGTAGGAGCCTCAGAACTGAAAGAGCACTCATGGTGTGGCATCCTTGCATGGGGAGACACACCCCTCTCGAATCTGCATGAATGTCTTTGTCTGTGGATCTAGAGAATGGTCTCTAATTAGCAGGGCAGGGAAGGGATAAAGAGGAAGAAGGACACTCATGGTCTACCATGTATACTACTTTAATGAAAGGCCTAACCAACTGGTACTAATCATGGTGAACTATATACATAGGAAAATCTAGGAGGAATCCGTGAAATTGGTGATGATGTGACCACCCATCTGAGAGAGGGAGGCCAGTCTCCCAGGCACTGGGTTGTTGCTTGGTCGGCGGGGAACGGAGCGAGTGTCACGGTGCAGTCCCAGAGCCCACAGATGAACTCTGCAGCCCCTGCTCTCTGCCTGCATGGGGGACTCAGTCATGCTGATGTTCTCCAAGGCCTGATGTTCTTGGCCTTGAGGATGAGGTGGACATTCTAGCAGAGGGGCTGGAGTAGGCAGGACAGGTTGTAGCTGCAGGACACAGAAGCAGCCATGAGTGCACTCTTGCTCATCTCAGGCTCCCTCCAGGGCCCGCCCTGCAGCCGCAGTCCTGGAGCCCCGCACTGCCCATGGGTAAGGCCCTCTGCTGACCAAGGAGCCATGGGTAGCCCTCTCCTCAGTGCACAACAGGAGAACCTTCCCCATCTGCCACCCTGGACATCCCGCAATCCCTGCCCAGCACTCACCTCTTAGTGTCACTGAGCCTCTCCATGGATTGGAACCACAGTGCAAACTCTGCGTCGCGCAGCAAAGTATATTGACTGGCTGCCACCTGGAGCCGCTGCATTTCTTGGAGAACTTTTATCTCCTGGGGCAAGAGGGGCAGAGAGGATGCTGACAGGCCTGCACTGGGACTGCTGGAGGGGCAGACTGTGGCAGGGGCAGGGGGCTGGCCTCTGGGTCTTTTAGCTAGAGAAGCCTTCCCTGGCCATCCCTTCCAGGCTCCAAGCTGTCTTCTGAGTAGCATACACACAGCCCCTCGCCCAGGAAGGAAGTTCTCCTGGATTCCAGTCCCTTAGCCACAGCCTCCCTAGGGATGCTCTCCTCCTTCTGTGTGTATCCATCCCAGTGGAGAGAGCAGACAGACACGCATGGGCTGGAGCCTGGGCTTTCTGCCCAGGGCATCTCTGACCCCTCCATCCCCTCTGTGCCTGGAAGATAGGGCAGAGCTGCTCACCTTTGTCATTTTCAGCATGTTGTTTTTTCCCTGGAAGGCAGAGTCCATCAGAACAGCCCCTGGCCTGTGACTAGCCCCTGGCCCTCCCCTCTGGGTAAGAGGAAGGAAAAGAAGGTGTCCCTGGGACAGGCTGTTAGCTCTGCAGAAGGGGACATGGTGGCTGAGGCTCAGGGAACTGCTGTCCCAACCATGTCTGATGGCAGGCAGGGAAAGTGAGGCCTGGGAATGGATGGGTGCACTGAGGCATGTGGGTGCTGCCTGACCTCACAGGGGCCCAATTTCTCTCCTTCCCTTGGGTGCCACCCAACTCAGAGGCTGAGCAGGCTCAGCCAAGACCTTGTGCAGCTTTGCAGTCAGGGACTCTGGCTATGCAGATTCAACCCTTGGGGGACAGGGATGGGCACCTGGTTGCAGGCTCCCGCACTCAGAGGGGATATGCAGGTGAGCCCTCCTCCCTGGGACAGCTTGTGAGGCCTCCAGAGACATGGGCAGCAAGGAGCTGGGGGCTGAGAGCTCAGCCCAGGACCCTCCCCCCAAGCCTCAGGGTCCTGGAGCCTGCCCCACCCATGGCAAGTTCACTCACATCTACGAAGTCCTTCATGGCGATGTCCAGCCTATCCAGATACATGATGAAAGTGCCAAGGAAGGGGACGGCTCCCTGTGCCATGAGGTGGTGGTGGTGGTGAGCAGCTGTTCTCAGGTGCCACCAAGGCCCGGCCCCTGAGATGCACTCCACCCCAGCTGCTGGAGCCCTGGCCACATTCCCCATTGGGAAGCTCCCCGCCCCTGAAGTGCCTTTCCCAATTCTCCCTGCATCCAGCCAACTGCCTCTAGAATCGGACAACCCTGGGAGCCCTGATGGCATGATAACAAGTCAGCTTGTGGGGTGCCAGCCCCAGCTCAGGCCCAAGTCTGCTGGGAGCCCTTCAGCTCAGGCCCTCAGCTCTGGTCTCTCAACTGGGGTCTCTCAGCTACTGTGGTGATGGGCGTGGGCAAACAAGGGAGGCAGAAGGCCCTGCTCCCTTGACATGGGCCCCCAGTGGGAGACAGGCGCCCCTGCCCCCCCCTCCCCAGGCACACTTGCCTTCTTCTGCAGCCGCTGCCGCATCTGTGTTCTCTGGGGGTTCTGCTCCCGGGCGGGCAACCTGCAGATCGCCATCTGCCAGGGTCAGGGTCACGTTAGGGGAGATAGTCCTTTCCTGACCGGCCCACATTTGTGCAAACCACCTTCAGCCCTGCATGTCTGGCTCACTTCCATTGGTATAATGCCCACCCTGCACTCCCCTCCTCCCACAACGTGCTCTGTATGGATTCATGCAGCTCCCACTGGGAAGGTGGCTTTGGGGGATTGACCACGCCTCCCTGTGCCTGCTCCTCAGCTGGAGAGGGTGCTGGCCTCCCCTCCCACCTCAGGTCCCCCTTGCGCTAAGGATCCTTTGACTGACCTGTGCCTCAGCGTGTCCCTGAGAGGAAGCCAGGCCCAGCACCCCATACCCTGCCTCCCTGGATGCACATGAGGCTCCCTGTGCAGACTGAGAGACAGGCTCATGCTGCTTGCTTCTCTCCTCGAGAAGACAGAAGTTCTGCTCCCAGGGAGGCCAGTAAGAGCCAAGGCTTGGCATCCCACTCGACTGCTCAGCCCCTGGCATTCCCAAGCTGTGCAATGTGTGGGGCAGGCTTGGCAGCCCTCCCCATGGAAGGCTGCAACAGAGAACCCTGTAGCAGGCCTGGTTTCCAAAGGACCTCTAGGGCCCCAGCACAGATGGAAGGAAGCCCTTGCTGCCGCATCCACCTCACAGCCTGGGGGAAGCAGGAACAGCATGGGAGCCAGAGACCTGTGGGTGCTCACAGCCCCCTCTGAGAGCCAAGCTGCTCTTGCTGCAGCCCATTCCCATTGCCCTCTGAGCCCGACTGCATCCCACGACCTGTGAACACAGCCCTCTCTTGGCCTGTTGTCCTAGCAGGCACACCCCAGGTTTTCTTTTCAAGCACACTTTCAGTGACACCAAAAGCTCCCCTCTGCCCTGATGCCCTTACAGCCACACCCCTTCCCCTCCTGCCAAGCCCTCACCCCTGTCCCTGAGCCCCCACTTTACCTTCATGGGCACATCTCTGTTGACTTTTTTGTCCTGTGTGCAAAGACGCTGAAATTTCCTGGCACTTTTTCTGTTGTGAGGGGAAAACCAGGAGATATTTGGATGGAATGGTGAGGTGGTGGATCAAACCCCTTTGGTTTAAGAACAAAGATCAGAGGATCCACCCTGCCTGGTAGTATCTTCTGTTTTGATTCTGTGTGTGTGTGTGTATGTGTGTGTGTGTGTGTGTGAGTGTTTACAGAGTTGGAGTGCCCAGGCAGGTCCAGTGCTGCGTGGTGCACAGGCGCAAGTATGTAGTTTGGAAGCCACATGTGCCTGACTAATGGAAATGTCATCCTGAGGCAGAAACCCAGTCCTCATGTCCCAGGGCCGCTGAAAGATGGTGCTCCCCACCCCTGCCCCCGGCAGTCCACGCCTCTCCCTGTGTCCCAGGATACCAGCCTCTGTGAGTCTTGGAGGATTAGTGCTTAGGCCTGAGGGTAGTCCCGGGTCCACCAGGTGCTTTGAGGGATGCACACCCACCTGGAGACTTCTCCCCACGTTGTTTTCAGCTGGCGTACCGGGTGGCTCTGCAGAGCGCAGAGGATGGTGTGGACCGAGCAGTAGTTCCGGAGAGCCAGGCACTCCTAGGGCAGGGAGCGGATGAATGGCAGGTAGGTGGCTTGGAGCCCCACCTGAGCCAGGCTCAGCCAGCTGTGCTGACATCCCCCTCATGCATCAGAGAGTTGGCCAGGGAGCCAGAGCAGGTCAGTGATGGGACCCCCTTGAGCCACGCTCACATGGGCTAGATTGGTTTCAACCCATGTCAGGGGCCTAGGCGGGAAGTGAGCATGTAGTTCTGGGACAAGTGAGTGAGATCAGGCCACCTCGTGGATCCCAAGAGCCCAGGGATTGGGCAGGATCTGTGACCACAGACTGTACACCTGAGAGCTGAGGAAGCAAAGTGGCACGTCCCTGCCGTGCAGAGAGGGAGCCCCTGGGACAGCCTCAGCTTACCTTGGCCACCTTGATCCAGTGTTCCACCACGCGGGCCCTGTCCTCTGCCTTCATGCTGGGGTCCCCCAAGCACGTGGTAGTAACACAATGGGCCACGTGGTGGTAGTGGATGATGACAGCGAGAACAGTAGGGGGCAGCTGCGCATTGACCTCCTTGTTCTGCTGGATCCGGATGGAGCTGTGGCACTGATAGGGGACCACATTCTGGAAGAGCTCCTGGGGGCAAGAGGGTATCCCATGGGCACAGCCAGCCTAGCTTGAATGCAGTGAAGCCCAGCCACCCCGGCAAGTGACAGTGCTCGAAGCTGCAGCTCAGGTAGTTTGGCATGCAGCTCCCCAACATGGGAGCAGCTGGGCTATGTGTTCTGCCACTGAGGTCGCCTCGCTCCTGCCAGCCCAGATCCCAACCCTCCCAAGCCTTGAGGAAAGAGCAGAGGTGTGTGCTCCCAGGCATCCCGCCCAGTATCTCATCCTTCTGCTCTCACAGCATCTGCCCTGGAGTCCTTGTCCCTGTGCCAGTGCTGCTCCCTGTGGCAACTCCAACAAGGTGCTTGCTGTTTGATATGGATATGTGTGCTAGGACCCAGGACAGCTGTGGCATCGCAGGCAGATGGGAAGGCAGTGGGTGGACCTGGATGCCCTCCACCTAGGCCCGTCCAGTACCCTGTGGGTCAGATCCAGCCCTACTTTCTGCCAGGCCCATGTCAGTTGATCTGGAGAGTCACTGTGCAGCTGGTGTGGTTTGGGTGCCCTCTCTGCCAGCCATGGGAGAAAGGCAGCCTTGGGAGTGAAGACATTGGTCCAGTCACATAGGTGGTGGGACCTGAAGCCTGAACTGCAGCCAGGCCACTGGATTCTGGTCGGGGCAGCTGTGGGGAGGCTGGTGCCAAAGGGGTGTTCGGGCCTGGCCCTGCCGAGACAAGCCCGCTGCTCACCGCGTCCATCAGTGTGAACTGTTCCGCCAGCAGCTTGGCGGGGAATGTGGTGATGCTAGCCATCTTGCGAGGCTGGTTGTTTGCAGGTCCCGGACATGCGCAGGAGACTTTGGTAGTTGTCTTTGGTGCTGATTCTGTGCATGGTGGCAGCCTCAGTTTTGAAATGGATCCTGGCTCCAGAAGAGGTTCTAGCTCTGTGAGCAGTGGGGAATCTGGCTCTAAAGCCAGTGTTTGGCATGACTGCAGCCTGGCAAATAGAGCAGGAGCTGGGAGAAGAGAAAGGGTCAGCAACATCAAGCACTTTCCAATGGCCTCTCCAAAGCCAGGCGCGATCCCATTGCCTCTAAAGGGGCTCCAGCCCCAAAGCCCACCGAGAGAATCTCGCGGAGTGCAGTGCATCTTACCGACTGCTTCTGCCTGTGTGGGATTTGGGTAGGCCATCCTGACACGCAGAAAGCACGCATGGGTCTGCAGGTCTCCTCTGGGCAAGCGGACCTGCTTGGATCCGACCTTCATCTTGAGAAGCGGGAGATCCGTGCGATCGCAGAATTCGGCCTTGTACTTGGCTTTGCAGCTTTGCAAACAGGAAGCCATGTTCCTGGGGAAGGAGAGTGGGCAGCAGAGTCAGACTTGACCTTACCCTGCTTGCTGCCCTTCCAGGACTCCCTGTGTGGGGTGGGACACGGAGCCTGCCGGTGAACTCTAGCTTCTTAAAGACAATGCCATGCTTTGCTGTTTTCCAAGGCGATTTCTTGACTGTGAATCCCAAGAGTTACAGAGAGAGAGGGAGAGACACACACCGGGGCAGAGGTCTTGCATCCACTGCTTGACTCCCCGGATGGGCAGTGGACAGCACTGGGCCAGGCTCATGCGGGGAGTGAGGAGCTCCATCCAGGTCTCCCACATGGGTGGCAGAGGTCCAAATGCTTGGACCATGTTCCCCTGGTTTTCCCAGACCCCCGAGCAGGGTCCTGAATCTGAAGTGCAACAACAGGGACACCAACCAACACCCACAAGGGATTCTGGCATTGCCGGCAGTAGCTTTCCTTTGGATGGCTTCCTTCGCATGTTCCTTTCAGTGCCTTCCCATTCATTCCCATGGTTTTCTCAGGTGGAGGCCCCTAGGCTCTGGCTCTGAGCAGACTTGGGAGTAGGTTGCTCCTGGGATGGTGGGTTGGGTTGGGTGGTCAGGGAGGGTAGGCAAAGCTGGAAGCAACTGCCCTGGGCATGGCTATGTGGGTGTTGTCTGTGAGCCCCAACATGCCCGCTCCTCTGCAGAACGTGTCTGCTCCTATCCATAGCACTGCTCTTCAGCACTTCCTTTGCATGTGCTGGGGCCAGAAGTTGGAGTTGCACCTACTGTCTGCCTCTGCCTTGCCTCAGCCCTCATTTTCCTGCCACTCTTTCGAGTGACAGAAGGCCGCATCTGCACCCCAATCTCCCCGCATCTTAGTGGGACATGGGGTTCTCCTTGTGATCAGAGTAGGGGACGTTGCAGCTACTCCCAGAGGAGGTCGGCAAGCCTCAGCTCTACCGCTGCAGGACAGGACTTGTATAGGATCTCGGCTGTGAGGGTCTGATTCCCCACAACTGTGAGGCCCTTGAATGCTTTGTTCACTGGATTTGTGGCAAGTGTCTGGAAAAGTGCACAAGGGAAGGGCTTCCCATATATGTGTAGAGTGAATGATTCCTTGTAGACCTGCCAGGTCGATGAGGGGTCTGGGCAACTGCTACCAACCCTGAGGGCAGCTCTTCTGTGCATATATCGAGGACAGGAGCAGCTGGAACAAGTAGGAAATGTGGCCGGTACGAAGGCATAGCAGCTTCCAATGCCCCTGCCCACATGTGATGCTGGCAAGCCATATCAGGGTTGGCCAGTTCAAGTCTCGGCTGTTGTCCTTGGTGTCCAGCTCCCTGCTAATGAGCCTGGGGAAGTGCCGGATGATGGCCTAAGTAGTTGGACCCCTGGCACCCCTGAGGGGGCTAGATATAGCTTCAGGCTCCTCAGCCCGGCTTCCCAGAGCCCTGCTTTTTGCAGCCATTTGGGGAGTGACCCAGCAGATAGAAGGACGCATTCTCTCTTTCTCTCAGTCTAACTCTGCCTGTGAAAGAAAACATTTCTGATTCTTGAAAAAGGGGAAAGCAGGATCGCCATCTGGGAGGTTTTCCAACCATAGAGGCACATGGCCGGTTCCCACCTGAGTAGAGACATTGGTTCGTGAGGGTGCAGAGAAAGGAAATCAAGAGGTGTGACGCAGTGTGCCAGTAGCCCTGTCCACAGAGAAAGGCATCCGTTCCATGCCCGCCATGTCTTAAGTCGCTTCGGTCATCTAAAACATGTAAGATTCATCTCTGCATCACCGCAGTGCTGAAAGGCAGCTACCCACCTGCCGAATATCTGGTCTAAGTAATACGGAATGGTGGAGAAGTCGCTGTATGTACACAGGAAGGTGTTGAAGTAGCAGATCCTTTTTCCCAGGGGGCCCGGGACCAGGGCATCCAGCAGCATCTCTTTAGTGTCTGGCTGTAGGGTCCGCATGGCACAGACCTCTGCCAAGTAGAGCATGGACCCATTTCCATACTAGGGAGGACCAGAAAGGACGTGAGTCAGTGGCAGTTCCAGGGAGCACAGGGGAGCAGACACCCGGGTTGGGAGAAAACCCCAGTTGCGGCCAAGAGGCTGAACAGGGACTGAGGGATGAGAAAGTCCTGCGAGGGGGCCAGCAGTGAAAGATGATTCCGTGCCCCTTGGGGGAGCTAGAAATGAGGGCAACTGTGTGATTTGCTTTGCCACCAGACTGCAGAATGGAAACAAGTGGGCGGAGTAGGATATGAAGCCCCAGGGGAGGCTAGATCCTGAAAAGAGCCATAGTCAGAGGTGTCTGCCTGTGGCGTAATGACCACAGGCGTTCTGCAAAGTGACCTGACTTGAGGCATTGCAACGACACATGTGTAGAGCCAGTCCCCAGCCAGCCTGGTCCTTGGAGTTTGTCCTCAGCAGGGCATCACTGCCTTTTAAGAGCCGAATTGTGGCCCCCATCCCCAACACACACGTGGGGTTGTTCTGACACCAGAGCACTTGAGTGTGACTGCTGCAGTTGGGCCAGTAGTCCGCAAGGAGGTGATTGACCTTACCCCCAGAAATGGCGTGGGCCCCATCCCATTACCTTGCTGTGCTCATTGGCAGATGCGACAGGGGCACAGAGAAGCCCAGGGGAGCATAGGAAATGAAACTGTGGATGGAGATGGCAATGAGCCCTCCTGAGAAATCACCTTGGCCATGCCCTGACATGCAGCCACCAGAAATGGGAACAAGCGACTCCTGTTGGGAGAGCTGCCCAACCTGGGCTCCTGTGCTTTGAGCAGCCTAGCTGACTGTGCTCCGTGAGAGACAGTGAGTCTGTGTCCTACAGCACCGCTGCCGTGGCAATGCAGCTGAATCCCAGTGCTTCCCAGCAGCCATGCAAGTGTGGCCACAGGGGCAATGTCATCCCATGGAATAGAACAGGTGGGGGCCAGGCTCCAGTCCTGTGTGGTATCTTCAGCCTTTTGGTTGAACCCTCTGCCCTTTTGTGTGGGAAAACCTTCCTGGTAGGATCACTGAGTCCTAAAGCTTGGAGAAGACCTGGAAGGCAGTGGAGCTGACTAAGGACTGCACAGGATTCTTGGACTAGGTGGGCAAACCTTCAGCACCATGGCCACACACGATGCTTGTGTGAACAGGGAGTTTCCCAACACCCAGTTGCCAAGGGGCTGAGATTTCTTTGAGAGTGGGATGGGGGTCAGTCACTGAGTGGGAGATCACGAGGCCAAAAGCCAGGGGCGTTCCTCCCTTCAGGATGTGGTTCTAGGCACACCGTGGTCATCTCGTGCCCCAACACGTGGGTACTCCTGGGCCCCTCGCTCCCTCCACACCGGCATTAGCCACGTTGTTGGCCTGACTCACGTGTCCATTGACGATGCCTGTGGCTTCCTCATGTGTTCTGTCTGTGGACTCGAGTGTGGAGCTCTGCAAAGAGAGTGTGTGGCAGCCCAGACCGGAGGCATCAGTGTCGTGCTTGGCTGTCCCCACAGAGAATAATTCCCCCCATGAGGCATTCTGTTACCCAGGTCGGGAAAGTAAGGGCCTCTGTACCCTTGTGCAGCCAGAGAGGTCTCCAGAAGACAAGAGGAGGACCCCCAACACCCACTTGCCCAACCAGCTGTCCACAAAATAGGGTATGAACACGCAAGACACAGGAGGCTCCAACACGTGAATCGTTTTCCTGGGCAGCAAGAGCCCCTCTTCTTCTGCCACTGTCATGGTGAAGGGAGGGGCAAAGAAGACCCAGATGGGGTCACAGGTGATCCCCTGCCAGGACGGGACTGTTCCGCTACCTGTGGCTGCCTCCTGGGCTGTTCTGTTCCCTGGGGTGGCCTTGCAGTAAGAGGCCACAGACACCCCGTGTGAGAGCGGAGCCAATGTCTCAAGCGCCGGAAAAGGCCAGAGCCTGGCAACGATTGGCAGCAACGAGAGAACATGGTCTTCTCCTGAACGTCTCCCATCAAGTGAGCCGCTAAGGACTGTTGCTATCAGAGTGTAAGTTCTATCACCAAGGAAGTGAGGTCACATCTTCAAAGTTCCATTCTGTGGAGCCTTTCCCTTAAGAAGATATGCCAAGGCCCCTCTGGGCTGCTGCCACAATATCATCCCCTTAACTGTACACAAGGAGACAAACACAGTGCCATTCCTCAGCTCCCTCAAGAGACTTGAATGTAGACAGGGCCCTAAGCCTGCGGACAGACAGACAGCTGGGTCCCAAACCTCCTTTTCGTATCATTTCCAAACACTCTAGCATGTTCCTTCGGGAAAACCCCTAAGAAACAAGCAAGGTATGGAGACCCATGAAAAGCCAAGGTTAGGGACCCAACAGACTCTAAACTGCATCTTGAGTCGTGGATCCTGCCCCTTCGGGAGATGTGGAGGTCACAGCTTAAAGCGCATCTTCCCCGAATACGGGTTCAGTGTCTCTGGCTATGATAGCAGCCATGTCCAAGAACTCCAGGAGAAGGTGAGAGAGCTCACCTGAAAGCCATGCCCCCAAATTGGCATCAGATCTCCCATCTGCAGCATGCAGGGCCCCAGAAACAGGCCACCTTATCGATAGAGCAAAAGACCTCACAGAAAATCACTAGGGCTGGGGGATCAAATACTGGCTAGGAAGCTTCATTCTGACCACAGAGAGTGGCATCCATTTGAAAATAGGTCTGAGCTCATTCAAATTGTCCAGCCTCTTTAGAAGAGTGCAATACTAAGGATGCCTGAGGAAATAGACTCCTTCCAGGTCTGGTTTGCTTGGTGTTTTATGAAAGAATCTCAGAGGACATGGGCGAAATCATTTTCCTCGCTAGGGAGTCAAGTGAGGGACTTGGCATTAGACTTAGCTTGTAATCCCTAGAGTTTTGGGTGAGCTGCTTTCTTTTCCATGTCCTCCAAGCAATAGGAAGAGCCCTAGTCCTCTCTGCTTCAACCGATAAGACTGGGGAATTAAGAAAGTCATGAACGAGGCCAGGAGTCATTTGGGTACATTTGTAAGATTTATTTATTTAATTTCAAGTCAGTGTTACAGGGAGGCAGAAGAAGACAGACAGAGATAGATAGGTAGGTAGGTAGGTAGGAAGTTAGGTAGATAGATAGATAGGTAGGTAGGTAGGTAGGTAGGTAGATAGATAGATAGATAATAGAGTTCTTCCATCCCTTGATTCAGTCCCTAGATGGCCGCAATGATTGGAGCTGTGCCGATGCAATTCCAGCAGCCAGGAGCCTGCTCTGGGTCTCCCAACCGGGTGCCAGAGCCCAAGCATTTGGGCCATCATCCACTGCTTTCCCTGGGCCCAGTAGAGAGCTGGATCAGGAGAGGAGCAGCCGGGACTCAGACCTGCACCCATACGGGATGCCAGCACTGCAGGAGGTGCCTTGACCTATGATGTCGCCATGCCATCCATTGCGCTTTCTGTTTCAAAGAATTCCTATGTATTTGTTTGAAAGGCAGGGACACAGAGATTTTCCATCTGCTGGTTCAGTCCCCCAAAACTTAAGTCAAATAAAGTGCCTCAGACTCCATTTGGGTCAACAACCTGTGTGGCAGGAACCCAAGGATTTGAATCATCACTGACTGTCTTTCCAGGCTGTATGTCTTTCCCAGGCCATTAGCAGGGAGCTGGATAGGCAGTGGAGCAGCCGGGCCTCAAACTGGTGCCCATATGCGATGCCATTGATGCAGGCGGGCGCTTAACCTACTACACTACAGTGCCAGGCCCTCCTAATGACTTCTTATCTCTCATTTTCTTTTGTGCATCATCTACAGGTATCTACTGACACATTGCAATGGGAATCTATAAACTATTCACACCTATAAACATTTAGTTTAGACTTCCACTTCATCCACATAGAAGCAATGTAGTTCCGAATGACTTGCTACAAAATACACATCAGATCCGTATAGTCATTGCAAGTTCTGTGATTTTACTTTAAATTGCATTCCAAGTTGTAAAAGTGATTTCTATTCCATGGCGGTAGTGAAGATCCTGTATGTGTCTTTTCCTTTTCTCTTACCCTGGGGCGCTTTGCCACTTTTTGGTTGTTCTGTGTTGCTGCCATGTAGTGTCGATTTGCTTCCAGGAGAGGGCAATAGAGCTTCCCTGTCAGGCAGGTCTAATGCTGATGCTGTCCCTTAACTTGTCCATAAGAAGATGTCATTTTGGTTGGAAGTTTATTCCTTCAGTTATGTGAAGATAAGCTTTCACACGCTTCAGGCCTGTAAAGTTTCTTGTGAGAAACCTGATCGTCTTACCGAATTTGTAGATTCTCATGCATCGCTTTTGATAATTCTCTGGGGGAGGATTCAAGACCTAGAATTCTTGAGAAGGAAATCCTGGTCAACTCTGGTAGATGTTCTTCCACTGAAGTCACCAAAGTATCCCTTTCTACCAGTCATGCCTAGAGAGTGATTTTCTACACATCCTGTGCACCCCCAACTTGCGGTGTGCTCTAAAGGTACTGATGGCCTGCTGTGTGTTCAATACCACCTGCTGTACTTTGTTCCTACTTGCTGTGGGGACAGGACATGTCTGGTTCACAGTGGATACTGTGGGGTTTCAGCTGAAGGGGTTTTCGTGTGTTTCACTGGATCAACCTCCCTGTCTCCCTCCTCCCTGCCTGTCTCTCTGGCACTCTGCCTTTCAAACAGTAAAATAATTTGACCAGCCAATCTATAGCAGCAGAGAGGCCCTAGTTCACTGGTGGGTGCAGTCAGAAAAATTTTCCCAAAAGGCTGTATGCAAGTTTATTGAGAGCTTTAGTCCTGCCCACCACCGCCTCGGCCACCATCTAATAGTGAATCACATCACCTGCAAAGCAAGCTCGAAACCCAGTAGTAGCCAGTTTCCAGTCTCCCTTCCCCCAGCAATTGCAACTGCCAATTAGTTCTCGGTCTGTGAGTATGCTCTAGATGTTTCATAGAGCTAGCATTATAAACTATTCTCTGCTGTATCTGGATTCCCTCAACTTGCACCATGGTTTCAAGTTTTGCCTATGCGGTAGCCCGTATCAGTACTTGTATTCTACTTCATGCTGAATTCCATCATACGAGTAGACCATATTGTGTTTATTCATTCATCTACTGATGGACACTGGAGCTGTGGTTGTGTTTTGGCTAGTGTGAATCCTGTGAAGTCTTCTGGATAAATATTTTTCAAACTTGTTTCCGGTTCTTTTAGATAGCTCGTTGAGAATGCAACTGCAGGTTCACGGTAATTTGAATAGCCTCGAGGTGGTTTGGAAGGGGTATCTATCTCCTTGCAGACTTGATTTGTGATGGCCAATGACCAATAATAGTGTGTCCTTTCAATATAGCTCTTGTGCTGTTCGTCTTTGGAGAAATGTCTGTCCTTGCCCTTGGCCATTGTTGAAGTGAAGTTGTGGGTGAACATTGTGATGCTGTGCGTTAAGCCAGTTTTGGGAAAGTGACTTCTCTCCTTTTGCTTTGTAGCCAAATGAGAGATGTGCAGTTTTTATTTGCATTGCCCTGCACAGGAGAAAGGTGGCGCTCTTTCCATTGGAAGAAAAGCCACTTGTGTCCCTTTTACTGTCACCTGTCCTTGTCCTTTGCCCATCTTTCTGTTGGAATGTTGGCCATTTCTCCCTCGTTTCCAAGAACAATGTGTACGTTAGGTTACTTTCGTTTTGATATACTAGGCAGACCACCTACACTTTCCTAGTTGGTATTTGTTTTTCCTTTATCTTGGTTTGCCATGCATGAATTAAGGTTTGTGTGTGGCTGAATATAACAGCCTTTTCATTTTAACTAACGCATTTTGTTTCCGAGTTGGCAGGGCCTTTGCCACGCTTCCCATCTTAACATTATAAAGGAACAGAGACAGAGAGAGAGGAGAGGAGCTCCCAACTGCTAATTCACTTCCCAGTCCTGCAAGTGCCTTGAGATGTGCCAGACTGCAACTGGGAACTGGCAATTCCACCCAGGTCGCCCATGTGAATAGCGTGGAACTTGTTATAGGAACCATTGTTTCCCCAGAGGTATTTTAGTAAGAAACTGGAGTTAGGCTCCAGAGATGAGTATCAAAACCAGGTACTCTGATATGAGAAATGGGCATCGGAACTCACCATCAAAGCATCTAAGCCATTAGGCTAAATTCCTTCTCAACCCATGTTTCTTTTGTTAAGAGTATCCCTTGACTGTCACACCCTTACTTCCCACTCCACAAAAGCAAGCATCAGCCTTGGATTTGTTGGAAGCGCAGTGCACCCTCTACTACTAGACGAGACAGGAAAATAGACTACTAGATGTCCATAATTTCTTCCCAAGTGGGATCTTCTAGAGAAAAGACGGAAAGAGCGTTGCCCTGGGTGTACAGCAAAGAGCCCCTGTAGACACTGATTTTCTCTACACAGTGCACAGCCAGCCATGGAATCCTGGATTATTTTATTTCCAGTTTTTCCCAGACACCTTTTATGGAAGCTATACCAACTTGATGCATTTCCTAAACACGGCTTTCGGAACATAGTGATTCTCCCACCATACCTAACTTCACAGCAGCCCTCCCACCTCTCTTCCTCCTCTGTCTCCTTTAGGGGCATCTTCTCTGACAGGAGTAGAATTTACCTAGAACTTATTAACAAAACATGACGGGCTGAATACTATACGTATTTGGAAACTTTGGAATGGCATATACTTCTATGAAAAAGAGTGAGCATTTGGAGATGCATTTCACTGAACAATGATGTATTTCCTTTTTGATGTGTTTCTCTATTTGTTGACAAAGAGTAGCTGTACATATTGATGTGGTATAATGTAATATTGCCCTACATGCATACATTTAAATGATCATATTAGGTCATCCGCATCCACCGCTTCCCTATTCAAGGTTTCTTTGTAGTATGTACATTCAGAAGTCTTTCTTCTAGCTTTTGAGAAAAGACTGTATGTTTGGTGAAGTATTATTACCCTACTATGCACTAGAACACCGGCAGGCTTGTTTTTACAACAAACAAGAGATGAAAGTGCTTTTGAATTCAATGAAAGTAAGGCTTTCTGCGATTTGACTTACGTATGTCTATAGTATCTGTTGCGGTGGAGTGAGTTAACTTTGGAGAAGAACCCAAGGGCGGTGTGACTTTTGCGAGCATGAGACATTCTTCTAGCTTATAATCCATAGATGGTGTCATTCACGTGAAAGTGTGGTAGATCTTTGTGACCAAGTGGTACTGTTAACTCACATACCTCAACTCTTTGAGCAGAGAGGTCCTGCATGGGAAGTCAGTGCACAGTGACCCCTGTTGAGAATTTCAGAATTAGCACATCAGCGAACACCTGAGGATCTTGACCTGAGCTGCCTCAGCTGTGGAAGCCTGTGGAATCCACTGACTCCTTCCATATTTAGACAGGGCCACGGGGAAGAGGAAGTTCTTTTGTGCCTTCTGAATAAAGTGTATCCTTTGTGGATGACCACTTCTTTCTCTTGGGGTCTACCCACAGAAGTGCTTCATGGGGAACCCTGTGTGCCACAGTGTTTTGTCTTCCCATGCCTGACATGCTCTCATAGGTGTTTTAGCCACATCAGAATGTCTTCAGGGTTGATTCTGAGCCAGGGTGTTATTTGAGGTCATTGTCATTCTGGGAGGCTGCTATATGCAATACTTCCCATGTTGGAGCATTCAGTCTGTTTTGATTCTTTCTATTATTATTATTGTTATTATTATTGTTATTATATCTGTGCTCTATTTATTAATATCTATTATCTATTTTTATAGAAAGCTTTTATTTACTAGATAAATTACATAAGTACAGCTTTCAGATTGTAGCTGTTCTTCCCACCTACCTGCCCTCCCACCCCCAAACCACCCCACCCCCTACTCCCTCTCGCATCCCATTCTTCATGAAGATTCATTTTTAATTATCTTTATATAGAGACCAACTCTATACTCAGTAAAGATTTTCACAGCTTGCACCCACACTGACATGCAAAGTGGAAAGTAATGTTTGAAGGCTAGTGTTACCGTGAATTCTCATAGTACACCACGTTAAGGACAGAGGTCCTACAGGAGGAGCAAGTGCACAGTGACTTCTGTTGTTGATTTAACAATTGACACTCTTATTTATGATGTCAGTGATCAGCCTAGGCTCTTGTGACGAGCTGCTAAGGGTATGGATGCCTCTGGAGTTCACAAACTCTGCCCTTGTTTAGATAAGGCCATCCTTCAAGCGGAATTTCTCTCCACCATTCAGAGAAAGAAGGTACCTCCTTCTTGGATGGCTCCTTCTTTCCCTGGGATCTCACTCACGGAGATCTTTCATTTCTACTATCAATTGATAATCTATCTCAGCCAGTTCTCCTTTTTTTTCTTGTTGTACCTTGGCCTTAACTCAAAGAATCTTAGGTTGTTCTTCAAACTTGAGGCAAGAGGATTGGACATAAGACGTTGCTTTCAGTATTGTCAGAGTTTTGTATCTTTGTGATTGTGGCAAGTAGCATGCTTACAATTTCCTTTAGATAAATGACCACAGTGGCTGACATACTGATGTGTTTTCTTTTTTCATTGTCAGAAACTCTCACTTCGAAGAGTAACAGTGTGTTGACTGACGTAACTTGGAGTTCCAATGGAAGCGATGTGTCAAATGAAGTGAAGACACACTCTGAATCACATAGGGATAATGGACACGGTTCTAGAATGTAGAGGCTTTGGAACGGGGATATTTTGGGTCTAGAAGATGGGGCCAGTGATGGTAAGTTTCTAATGTTGTCAGAAAGTCAGGTTTTGTTCCATATTGGATTCATTATTGGGTGAAGAATTCATTCTCAAAGTTATTATAGGTTTTGATGTTTTTGTGAGGCTTAGCCTGTGTGCCAAGCCTTTCGAAATGCTTTCTGATGTAATGTTTCTTACAGTAACGACTAAGAGCTAGGACTGGTATTATTGGTAACAACTTGAGTTTGGATGTGTAAACTCTGTTGGGGTTCATTGTTAGATCCCCTTGAGTTCAAAGCCAGTTCTCTGAACTCCTACCGAATGCTACACCCACACTACTGCCTGGCTAACTTGTGGTTATTGGGACAAGACTAGAACAGTGCATGTGTGATGGGAGTGTAACTTTCACCAGTTTTGTTTGCTGTGAGTAGTTTGTGTTGCCTCATGGTTTAGACAGTTGAAAATAGGGTTTCTCAGTCTTGGCACTGTTATCGCTTGGGTCCAGATACCTCTGTCGTGAGGAGGAGGACGTTCCTGTGTGTTGCAGAAAGTTTTAGAGTTTCTCCAACGTCTCCCCAGTACATTACAGTGACAGCATCAGTCCCCGTGGACACTCCCAAAGAGGTCTTCTGAGGTGAGGCATCCCCTGAAGGACACACCCCAGTTGATAGACACAGACAAGAATTGTAGAAATCATGTACTTTTCCAAATCTTAAAAGAGATAGCTTAACTAGACTATTTAGACATCTTAATGCACTCAAAGTAAGCTGGTAACTTTTCATCCTCACCGTTCCTATTAGCGACTTACGCTTAATATGAACAAGTTAGGTTTGTAGAGACAGCCTCTCTAGAAGATGGCCAATATTCTTTTTGCTTTTGCACTTGGCTGAGTTATTTCCTTTGATATCTGCTGGGTCTTCTGAGCTGAAAATATCCTCCTTTTACAAGGACATTTGGGACTGAGGGCATTCCCTGTTTAGTGGTAAGGAAAATCACCTTAATGATGTGAAGTGAAAAAGATCATGGTTTGTACGAAAGGAGGTAAATACAACATGCACAGTTAGCTAGTTACTTGCACAGGCAATGGAGACTCGGCAAGGGTATCCAAGAGCTAACAAATGTGGTTAACTTTGATTGGGTGGGGTTAAGAGATGCGAGAAACCAAGTGACTAGAAAAGAGGCCAGGGATAACTTTTTCACTGTCTGAATGTAGTTTTAACCTTTATTCAGGAACAGGGCTATACTAACTACTGAGAATACAAATAGTTGTAAACCATTTAATGATTTGAAATGAAGTAAGTTGCAACTTGTGCCTTTTTAGGTGAATTGCATTTCCCTGACTGGGAGCTCGACAGGGACAGGGAAGGTGCTGGTGAATGTAACGAACTTGAAGATGGCAAGGGTGCCGTGGGCCCCTCAGACTGTGCTTCTTGTGCAAGTCGGCAGTCTTTGACGAGTGATGACAGACTCTCTGAGTTTGCTAAGGTAAGAATGGATCGTTTCAGAAACTCCTATTCTTTTATAACATATGTTCATCAAGGCCTTTTGGTGTTTCTCCCACCGTTCCTTCTCAGGGATCATCCTTTTCACTCACAGAGCTTTCTTTTGAGCTCCACACCTTGCTCCTTAACTCACATGCTGGTGCTGTGCTTCTCAACATGGGGAAATATGGAGCTCTCTCCCCCCTGACTCTCCACTGCCAACTAGGCAATGAACTTTGGTTGTCCCTCCAGGGCCCTAGTACAGATATGTCAGGGTTTGCTTAGTTGAGTATGCAGCATTTACATCATTGTAATTCCATAAGGAATCTTGATCATCAAGACCAGTGCTAATTATCATGATGCTCTTGAACAATGAGTTGTGTTACTTGGATTTTTTAAAAACACGTATTGGTGTGAAAGGCAGTGGGGCCCAGAGATTGTCCATCTGCTGGGTTCATTCCCTGAATGCTCGCAGCAGCCAAGGGCTGGGTCAGGCTGAATCCAGGAGCCTGAAACTGCATTTGGGTCTAGCACTTGTGTGCCAGGGCTCCAGGTACTTGAGGCTTCTCTGACTACCTCTCTGGGTGCACATGAGCAAGAAGGTGGAATCTGAATTGGAGCCAGGACTCAAACCCATGCCCTCTGCCCTGGGGTGTAGGCATCCCCAAGTGGCATCTTGACCAATGCGTGAAACACCTGCTCCCCATATTGACCCTTTCTTAGGTCATTTTGCTGAACATTCATAGAATCCTCATATTTCTTCATTGTCTTACAGTCTCATAAACATTTCTATACTTAACAGACTTTCTCTCAGTTTCATTTTCTTGGTGAATGTTTCCCTACCACCTCCTAGTTGCTCCAATGTGGATTCAAGATGCTTTTCTCTTTGTGGATGTTGTCACCCTGGGGTTTCTGTTCCCCATCATTCTAGGAATGTGTTCACTTCTTTGCTGATGGTGCTCCTTGATCTTGCATTTCATGTTTTCCTCAGAGTTTTTTTTTCCACGCTTGATTTTGTAAAAAGTTTTATGTATTTATTTATATTTATTTAGTTGACAGGTAGAGTTATCGACAGTGAGAGAGACAGAGACAGAGAGAAAGGTCTTCCTTCTGTTGGTTCACTCCCCAAATGGCCCCCATGGCCTGCGCTGTGCTGATCTGAAGCCAGGAGCCAGGTGCTTCTTCCAGGTCTCCCATGCGGGTGCAGGGCCCAAGCACTTGGGCCATTCTTCACTGCCCTCCCGGGCCACAGCAGAGAGCTGGACTGGAAGAGGGCAACCGGGACTAGAACCCAGCATACATATGGGAAGCCGGCACCGCAGGCAGAGGAATAACCAAGGGAGCTAGGGTGCAGGCCCCTCCACCCTTGATTTTCTGGAGCACATCTTCTGGCAGGTTCTGAGCAATGGCATACAGAAGCGTTTTTGATGCTTGGCATCTCTAACTATGCTTTGATCTTACTGTTCTGTAATGTAGGATTGAAAACATGTATGTACTTTTAGGTTGGAAATGGTTTTTCCCAAGTTCTGAAGGCACTGATGCATTGTCTTTCAGCTCAAGGATTTTGTGAGTCAGGCTGAAGCTTCTCATTTTTGATCTTTGAAGGTTTTGGTGTTGCTAGTGGTTTTCAGCAGTTAATTGGGACGTGCTTTGGTATGTTTTTCTGCTTAGCGTTTGTCAAGTGTTTTGGATCTGTGGGGTTCTAGGTGTCGCCAGGACCACCCCCAGGTTTGCTCATCTGTAGGACACTGGAGATGTGGTGTAGAGGCATCTCAGGGCTATAGGGAAAGGAGAGGAAGCTGTGTCATCAATTCCCCATGCTCGTCTCCCAGTAGATTCACCTAACATGGACAAGCTATGGAAGTTGTGCTCTTCTTGGAGAGCTCTAGCTATTCAATGGGCAGGTTTTGACTGGGGCTCCTACTCGGTGTTCTCTCTTCCTACCCTGTCCTAGAATCCCAGGCTTCCAGAAGGCAAATCCATATCAGTATAAACTGTACATTTTCGCAGTTTCGGCATACATTGTCCAATGTCTGTTCATTTGTCTAAATAGGAACATGAGATATCTTTCCCATGATCATGGCATATATTTAGAGCACCTGTGGTTTCTGTGGTAGTGTTTTACCATGACCACTAGACCGATCTTTGGTTTTCTTGGCTCAAGTTACTCCTTTAGTACATTATTTGTATTTTAATTGTTTTCAAGATATATTTATTAAAGGCAGAGTTACAGGGAGGCTGGGAGAGTGAGAGAGCGACCTCCAATCTGCAGGTTCCCTCTGCAAATGGCTGCAATGGCTGGGAGTGAGCCGATCGAAAGCCTACAAGTGTGCAGGGGCCAAACCATTTGTGCCAAACCCTACTGCTTTCCCAGGCCATAGCAGAGTACTGGATCAGAAGAGGAGCAGCCGGGCCTCGAACAGGCAGCCCCATGGGATGTCGGCACTGTAGGCATCACCTTTCCCTGCTATGCCACAGTGGCAGCCCCTGTGCTTTCATGTTTGAAAGAATTCTGACTCATTGGTTGGAAGGCAGAGACACAGAGATGTTCCAGCTGCTGGTTCGGTCCCCAAATACTTGAGTCAAGTACAGTGTCTCCAACGCAGCATGTGTCTCCAACCTGCGGGGCAGGGACCCAGGTGTTTGAAATATCACTTCCTGTCTCCCAGGCTGTATGTCTCTCCCTGGCCATTAGCAGGGAGCTGGGTAGGAAGCAGAGCAGCTGGGACTCAAACGGGCACCCATGTGGGATGCCTTTGCTGCAGGTGGATACTTCACCTGAATACATACAAATCTCTGTGTATATATATGTATACATCGATGAAATTTTTGTCAGTGTTGGCTTCCCAAGATTGTGCACTTTTATTATGTGCATTTCCCACTGAATCTCACAGGGAATTCTCTCTAGTGACTAGGGCTGAGTTGTGTTCTTGGGACATTTTGCTGGTCACTGGTGACACACATCATTTGGAAAACACTGTATAGAGGGGACCACCATCTGAGCCTAAAAGGCCCTAAGCAGCAAACTCCCAAAGCTCGTGGGAGCAAGTGTAGAAGCAGTGAGAGCGTTGTTCTCGCCAGATACCGATGGATGTATGAATTGCGCTTCAGAACAGACCCTGAGGGACTCTCTCCACGAGACAGCATGGGGCTCCATGTAGGAGCCTCAGAACTGAAAGAGCACTCATGGTGTGGCATCCTTGCATGGGGAGACACACCCCTCTCGAATCTGCATGAATGTCTTTGTCTGTGGATCTAGAGAATGGTCTCTAATTAGCAGGGCAGGGAAGGGATAAAGAGGAAGAAGGACACTCATGGTCTACCATGTATACTACTTTAATGAAAGGCCTAACCAACTGGTACTAATCATGGTGAACTATATACATAGGAAAATCTAGGAGGAATCCGTGAAATTGGTGATGATGTGACCACCCATCTGAGAGAGGGAGGCCAGTCTCCCAGGCACTGGGTTGTTGCTTGGTCGGCGGGGAACGGAGCGAGTGTCACGGTGCAGTCCCAGAGCCCACAGATGAACTCTGCAGCCCCCACTCTCTGCCTGCATGGGGGACTCAGTCATGCTGATGTTCTCCAAGGCCTGATGTTCTTGGCCTTGAGGATGAGGTGGACATTCTAGCAGAGGGGCTGGAGTAGGCAGGACAGGTTGTAGCTGCAGGACACAGAAGCAGCCATGAGTGCACTCTTGCTCATCTCAGGCTCCCTCCAGGGCCCGCCCTGCAGCCGCAGTCCTGGAGCCCCGCACTGCCCATGGGTAAGGCCCTCTGCTGACCAAGGAGCCATGGGTAGCCCTCTCCTCAGTGCACAACAGGAGAACCTTCCCCATCTGCCACCCTGGACATCCCGCAATCCCTGCCCAGCACTCACCTCTTAGTGTCACTGAGCCTCTCCATGGATTGGAACCACAGTGCAAACTCTGCGTCGTGCAGCAAAGTATATTGACTGGCTGCCACCTGGAGCCGCTGCATTTCTTGGAGAACTTTTATCTCCTGGGGCAAGAGGGGCAGAGAGGATGCTGACAGGCCTGCACTGGGACTGGTGGAGGGGCACACTGTGGCAGGGGCAGGGGGCTGGCCTCTGGGTCTTTTAGCTAGAGAAGCCTTCCCTGGCCATCCCTTCCAGGCTCCAAGCTGTCTTCTGAGTAGCATACACACAGCCCCTCGCCCAGGAAGGAAGTTCTCCTGGATTCCAGTCCCTTAGCCACAGCCTCCCTAGGGATGCTCTCCTCCTTCTGTGTGTATCCATCCCAGTGGAGAGAGCAGACAGACACACATGGGCTGGAGCCTGGGCTTTCTGCCCAGGGCATCTCTGACCCCTCCATCCCCTCTGTGCCTGGAAGATAGGGCAGAGCTGCTCACCTTTGTCATTTTCAGCATGTTGTTTTTTCCCTGGAAGGCAGAGTCCATCAGAACAGCCCCTGGCCTGTGACTAGCCCCTGGCCCTCCCCTCTGGGTAAGAGGAAGGAAAAGAAGGTGTCCCTGGGACAGGCTGTTAGCTCTGCAGAAGGGGACATGGTGGCTGAGGCTCAGGGAACTGCTGTCCCCACCATGTCTGATGGCAGGCAGGGAAAGTGAGGCCTGGGAATGGATGGGTGCACTGAGGCATGTGGGTGCTGCCTGACCTCACAGGGGCCCAATTTCTCTCCTTCCCTTGGGTGCCACCCAACTCAGAGGCTGAGCAGGCTCAGCCAAGACCTTGTGCAGCTTTGCAGTCAGGGACTCTGGCTATCCAGCTTCAACCCTTGGGGGACAGGGGTGGGCACCTGGTTGCAGGCTCCCGCACTCAGAGGGGATATGCAGGTGAGCCCTCCTCCCTGGGACAGCTTGTGAGGCCTCCGGAGACATGGGCAGCAAGGAGCTGGGGGCTGAGAGCTCAGCCCAGGACCCTCCCCCCAAGCCTCAGGGTCCTGGAGCCTGCCCCACCCATGGCAAGTTCACTCACATCTACGAAGTCCTTCATGGCGATGTCCAGCCTATCCAGATACATGATGAAAGTGCCAAGGAAGGGGACGGCTCCCTGTGCCATGAGGTGGTGGTGGTGGTGAGCAGCTGTTCTCAGGTGCCACCAAGGCCCGGCCCCTGAGATGCACTCCACCCCAGCTGCTGGAGCCCTGGCCACATTCCCCATTGGGAAGCTCCCCGCCCCTAAAGTGCCTTTCCCAATTCTCCCTGCATCCAGCCAACTGCCTCTAGAATCGGACAACCCTGGGAGCCCTGATGGCATGATAACAAGTCAGCTTGTGGGGTGCCAGCCCCAGCTCAGGCCCAAGTCTGCTGGGAGCCCTTCAGCTCAGGCCCTCAGCTCTGGTCTCTCAACTGGGGTCTCTCAGCTACTGTGGTGATGGGCGTGGGCAAACAAGGGAGGCAGAAGGCCCTGCTCCCTTGACATGGGCCCCCAGTGGGAGACAGGAGCCCCTGTCCCCCCCTCCCCAGGCACACTTGCCTTCTTCTGCAGCCGCTGCCGCATCTGTGTTCTCTGGGGGTTCTGCTCCCGGGCAGGCAACCTGCAGATCGCCATCTGCCAGGGTCAGGGTCACGTTCAGGGAGATAGTCCTTTCCTGACCGGCCCACATTTGTGCAAACCACCTTGAGCCCTGCATGTCTGGCTCACTTCCATTGGTATAATGCCCACCCTGCACTCCCCTCCTCCCACAACGTGCTCTGTATGGATTCATGCAGCTCCCACTGGGAAGGTGGCTTTGGGGGATTGACCACGCCTCCCTGTGCCTGCTCCTCAGCTGGAGAGGGTGCTGGCCTCCCCTCCCACCTCAGGTCCCCCTTGCCCTAAGTATCCTTTGACTGACCTGTGCCTCAGCGTGTCCCTGAGAGGAAGCCAGGCCCAGCACCCCATACCCTGCCTCCCTGGATGCACATGAGGCTCCCTGTGCAGACTGAGAGACAGGCTCATGCTGCTTGCTTCTCTCCTCGAGAAGACAGAAGTTCTGCTCCCAGGGCAGCCAGTAAGACCCAATGCTTGGCATCCCACTCGACTGCTCAGCCCCTGGCATTCCCAAGCTGTGCAATGTGTGGGGCAGGCTTGGCAGCCCTCCCCATGGAAGGCTGCAACAGAGAACCCTGTAGCAGGCCTGGTTTCCAAAGGACCTCTAGGGCCCCAGCACAGATGGAAGGAAGCCCTTGCTGCCGCATCCACCTCACAGCCTGGGGGAAGCAGGAACAGCATGGGAGCCAGAGACCTGTGGGTGCTCACAGCCCCCTCTGAGAGCCAAGCTGCTCTTGCTGCAGCCCATTCCCATTGCCCTCTGAGCCCGACTGCATCCCACGACCTGTGAACACAGCCCTCTCTTGGCCTGTTGTCCTAGCAGGCACACCCCAGGTTTTCTTTTCAAGCACACTTTCAGTGACACCAAAAGCTCCCCTCTGCCCTGATGCCCTTACAGCCACACCCCTTCCCCTCCTGCCAAGCCCTCACCCCTGTCCCTGAGCCCCCACTTTACCTTCATGGGCACATCTCTGTTGACTTTTTTGTCCTGTGTGCAAAGACGCTGAAATTTCCTGGCACTTTTTCTGTTGTGAGGGGAAAACCAGGAGATATTTGGATGGAATGGTGAGGTGGTGGATCAAACCCCTTTGGTTTAAGAACAAAGATCAGAGGATCCACCCTGCCTGGTAGTATCTTCTGTTTGGATTGTGTGTGTGTATGTGTGTGTGTGTGTGTGTGTGTGTGAGTGTTTACAGAGTTGGAGTGCCCAGGCAGGTCCAGTGCTGCGTGGTGCACAGGCGCAAGTATGTAGTTTGGAAGCCACATGTGCCTGACTAATGGAAATGTCATCCTGAGGCAGAAACCCAGTCCTCATGTCCCAGGGCCGCTGAAAGATGGTGCTCCCCACCCCTGCCCCCGGCAGTCCACGCCTCTCCCTGTGTCCCAGGATACCAGCCTCTGTGAGTCTTGGAGGATTAGTGCTTAGGCCTGAGGGTAGTCCCGGGTCCACCAGGTGCTTTGAGGGATGCACACCCACCTGGAGACTTCTCCCCACGTTGTTTTCAGCTGGCGTACCGGGTGGCTCTGCAGAGCACAGAGGATGGTGTGGACCGAGCAGTAGTTCCGGAGAGCCAGGCACTCCTAGGGCAGGGAGCGGATGAATGGCAGGTAGGTGGCTTGGAGCCCCACCTGAGCCAGGCTCAGCCAGCTGTGCTGACATCCCCCTCATGCATCAGAGAGTTGGCCAGGGAGCCAGAGCAGGTCAGTGATGGGACCCCCTTGAGCCACGCTCACATGGGCTAGATTGGTTTCAACCCATGTCAGGGGCCTAGGCGGGAAGTGAGCATGTAGTTCTGGGACAAGTGAGTGAGATCAGGCCACCTCGTGGATCCCAAGAGCCCAGGGATTGGGCAGGATCTGTGACCACAGACTGTACACCTGAGAGCTGAGGAAGCAAAGTGGCACGTCCCTGCCGTGCAGAGAGGGAGCCCCTGGGACAGCCTCAGCTTACCTTGGCCACCTTGATCCAGTGTTCCACCACGCGGGCCCTGTCCTCTGCCTTCATGCTGGGGTCCCCCAAGCACGTGGTAGTAACACAATGGGCCACGTGGTGGTAGTGGATGATGACAGCAAGAACAGTAGGGGGCAGCTGCGCATTGACCTCCTTGTTCTGCTGGATCTGGATGGAGCTGTGGCACTGATAGGGGACCACATTCTGGAAGAGCTCCTGGGGGCAAGAGGGTATCCCATGGGCACAGCCAGCCTAGCTCGAATGCAGTGAAGCCCAGCCACCCCGGCAAGTGACAGTGCTCGAAGCTGCAGCTCAGGTAGTTTGGCATGCAGCTCCCCAACGTGGGAGCAGCTGGGCTATGTGTTCTGCCACTGAGGTCGCCTAGCTCCTGCCAGCCCAGATCCCAACCCTCCCAAGCCTTGAGGAAAGAGACAGAGGTGTGTGCTCCCAGGCATCCCGCCCAGTATGTCATCCTTCTGCTCTCACGGCATCTGCCCTGGAGTCCTTGTCCCTGTGCCAGTGCTGCTCCCTGTGACAACTGCAACAAGGTGCTTGCTGTTTGATATGGATATGTGTGCTAGGACCCAGGACAGCTGTGGCATCACAGGCAGATGGGAAGGCAGTGGGTGGACCTGGATGCCCTCCACCTAGGCCCGTCCAGTACCCTGTGGGTCAGATCCAGCCCTACTTTCTGCCAGGCCCATGTCAGTTGATCTGGAGAGTCACTGTGCAGCTGGTGTGGTTTGGGTGCCCTCTCTGCCAGCCATGGGAGAAAGGCAGCCTTGGGAGTGAAGACATTGGTCCAGTCACATAGGTGGTGGGACCTGAAGCCTGAACTGCAGCCAGGCCACTGGATTCTGGTCGGGGCAGCTGTGGGGAGGCTGGTGCCAAAGGGGTGTTCGGGCCTGGCCCTGCCGAGACAAGCCCGCTGCTCACCGCGTCCATCAGTGTGAACTGTTCCGCCAGCAGCTTGGCGGGGAATGTGGTGATGCTAGCCATCTTGCGAGGCTGGTTGTTTGCAGGTCCCGGACATGCGCAGGAGACTTTGGTAGTTGTCTTTGGTGCTGATTCTGCGCATGGTGGCAGCCTCAGTTTTGAAATGGATCCTGGCTCCAGAAGAGGTTCTAGCTCTGTGAGCAGTGGGGGATCTGGCTCTAAAGCCAGTGTTTGGCATGACTGCAGCCTGGCAAATAGAGCAGGAGCTGGGAGAAGAGAAAGGGTCAGCAACATCAAGCACTTTCCAATGGCCTCTCCAAAGCCAGGCGCGATCCCATTGCCTCTAAAGGGGCTCCAGCCCCAAAGCCCACCGAGAGAATCTCGCGGAGTGCAGTGCATCTTACCGACTGCTTCTGCCTGTGTGGGATTTGGGTAGGCCATCCTGACACGCAGAAAGCACGCATGGGTCTGCAGGTCTCCTCTGGGCAAGCGGACCTGCTTGGATCCGACCTTCATCTTTAGAAGCGGGAGATCCGTGCGATCGCAGAGTTCGGCCTTGTACTTCGCTTTGCAGCTTTGCAAACAGGAAGCCATGTTCCTGGGGAAGGAGAGTGGGCAGCAGAGTCAGACTTGACCTTACCCTGCTTGCTGCCCTTCCAGGACTCCCTGTGTGGGGTGGGGCACGGAGCCTGCCGGTGAACTCTAGCTTCTTAAAGACAATGCCATGCTTTGCTGTTTCCAAGGTGATTTCTTGACTGTGAATCCCAAGAGTTAGAGAGAGAGAGGGAGAGACACACACCGGGGCAGAGGTCTTGCATCCACTGCTTGACTCCCCGGATGGGCAGTGGACAGCACTGGGCCAGGCTCATGCGGGGAGTGAGGAGCTCCATCCAGGTCTCCCACATGGGTGGCAGAGGTCCAAATGCTTGGACCATGTTCCCCTGGTTTTCCCAGACCCCGAGCAGGGTGCTGAATCTGGACTGCAACAACAGGGACACCAACCAACACCCACAAGGGATTCTGGCATTGCCGGCAGTAGCTTTCCTTTGGATGGCTTCCTTCGCATGTTCCTTTCAGTGCCTTCCCATTCATTCCCATGGTTTTCTCAGCTGGAGGCCCCTAGGCTCTGGCTCTGAGCAGACTTGGGAGTAGGTTGCTCCTGGGATGGTGGGTTGGGTTGGGTGGTCAGGGAGGGTAGGCAAAGCTGGAAGCAACTGCCCTGGGCATGGCTATGTGGGTGTTGTCTGTGAGCCCCAACATGCCCGCTCCTCTGCAGAATGTGTCTGCTCCTATCCATAGCACTTCTCTTCAGCACTTCCTTTGCATGTGGTGGGGCCAGAAGTTGGAGTTGCACCTACTGTCTGCCTCTGCCTTGCCTCAGCCCTCATTTTCCTGCCACTCTTTTGAGTGACAGAAGGCCGCATCTGCACCCCAATCTCCCCGCATCTTAGTGGGACATGGGGTTCTCCTTGTGATCAGAGTAGGGGACGTTGCAGCTACTCCCAGAGGAGGTCGGCAAGCCTCAGCTCTGCCGCTGCAGGACAGGACTTGTATAGGATCTCGGCTGTGAGGGTCTGATTCCCCACAACTGTGAGGCCCTTGAATGCTTTGTTCACTGGATTTGTGGCAAGTGTCTGGAAAAGTGCACAAGGGAAGGGCTTCCCATATATGTGTAGAGTGAATGATTCCTTGCAGACCTGCCAGGTCGATGAGGGGTCTGGGCAACTGCTACCAACCCTGAGGGCAGCTGTTCTGTGCATATATCGAGGACAGGAGCAGCTGGAACAAGTAGGAAATGTGGCCGGTACGAAGGCATAGCAGCTTCCAATGCCCCTGCCCACGTGTGATGCTGGCAAGCCATATCAGGGTTGGCCAGTTCAAGTCTTGGCTGTTGTCCTTGGTGTCCAGCTCCCTGCTAATGAGCCTGGGGAAGTGCCGGATGATGGCCTAAGTAGTTGGACCCCTGGCACCCCTGAGGGGGCCAGATATAGCTTCAGGCTCCTCAGCCCGGCTTCCCAGAGCCCTGCTTTTTGCAGCCATTTGGGGAGTGACCCAGCAGATAGAAGGACGCATTCTCTCTTTCTCTCAGTCTAACTCTGCCTGTGAAAGAAAACATTTCTGATTCTTGAAAAAGGGGAAAGCAGGATCGCCATCTGGGAGGTTTTCCAACCATAGAGGCACATGGCCGGTTCCCACCTGAGTAGAGACATTGGTTCGTGAGGGTGCAGAGAAAGGAAATCAAGAGGTGTGACGCAGTGTGCCAGTAGCCCTGTCCACAGAGAAAGGCACCCGTTCCATGCCCGCCATGTCTTAAGTCGCTTCGGTCATCTAAAACATGTAAGATTCATCTCTGCATCACCGCAGTGCTGAAAGGCAGCTACCCACCTGCCGAATATCTGGTCTAAGTAATACGGAATGGTGGAGAAGTCGCTGTATGTACACAGGAAGGTGTTGAAGTAGCAGATCCTTTTTCCCAGGGGGCCCGGGACCAGGGCATCCAGCAGCATCTCTTTAGTGTCTGGCTGTAGGGTCCGCATGGCACAGACCTCTGCCAAGTAGAGCATGGACCCATTTCCATACTAGGGAGGACCAGAAAGGACGTGAGTCAGTGGCAGTTCCAGGGAGCACAGGGGAGCAGACACCCGGGTTGGGAGAAAACCCCAGTTGGGGCCAAGAGGCTGAACAGGGACTGAGGGATGAGAAAGTCCTGCGAGGGGGCCAGCAGTGAAAGATGATTCCGTGCCCCTTGGGGGAGCTAGAAATGAGGGCAACTGTGTGATTTGCTTTGCCACCAGACTGCAGAATGGAAACAAGTGGGCGGAGTAGGATATGAAGCCCCAGGGGAGGCTAGATCCTGAAAAGAGCCATAGTCAGAGGTGTCTGCCTGTGGCGTAATGACCACAGGCGTTCTGCCAAGTGACCTGACTTGAGGCATTACAACGACACATGTGTAGAGCCAGTCCCCAGCCAGCCTGGTCCTTGGAGTTTGTCCTCAGCAGGGCATCACTGCCTTTTAAGAGCCGAATTGTGGCCCCCATCCCCAACACACACGTGGGGTTGTTCTGACACCAGAGCACTTGAGTGTGACTGCTGCAGTTGGGCCAGTAGTCCGCAAGGAGGTGATTGACCTTACCCCCAGAAATGGCGTGGGCCCCATCCCATTACCTTGCTGTGCTCATTGGCAGATGCGACAGGGGCACAGAGAAGCCCAGGGGAGCATAGGAAATGAAACTGGGGATGGAGATGGCAATGAGCCCTCCTGAGAAATCACCTTGGCCATGCCCTGACATGCAGCCACCAGAAATGGGAACAAGCGACTCCTGTTGGGAGAGCTGCCCAACCTGGGCTCCTGTGCTTTGAGCAGCCGAGCTGACTGTGCTCCGTGAGAGACAGTGAGTCTGTGTCCTACAGCACTGCTGCCGTGGCAATGCAGCTGAATCCCAGTGCTTCCCAGCAGCCATGCAAGTGTGGCCACAGGGGCAGTGTCGTCCCATGGAATAGAACAGGTGGGGGCCAGGCTCCAGTCCTGTGTGGTATCTTCACCATTTTGGTTGAACCCTCTGCCCTTTTGTGTGGGAAAACCTTCCTGGTAGGATCACTGAGTCCTAAAGCTTGGAGAAGACCTGGAAGGCAGTGGAGCTGACTAAGGACTGCACAGGATTCTTGGACTAGGTGGGCAAACATTCAGCACCATGGCCACACACGATGCTTGTGTGAACAGGGAGTTTCCCAACACCCAGTTGCCAAGGGGCTGAGATTTCTTTGAGAGTGGGATGGGGGTCAGTCACTGAGTGGGAGATCACGAGGCCAAAAGCCAGGGGCGTTCCTCCCTTCAGGATGTGGTTCTGGGCACACCGTGGTCATCTCGTGCCCCAACACGTGGGTACTCCTGGGCCCCTCGCTCACTCCACACCAGCATTAGCCACATTGTTGGCCTGACTCACGTGTCCATTGACGATGCCTGTGGCTTCCTCATGTGTTCTATCTGCGGACTCCAGTGTGGAGCTCTGCAAAGAGAGTGTGTGGCAGCCCAGACCGGAGGCATCAGTGTCGTGCTTGGCTGTCCCCACAGAGAATAATTCCCCCCATGAGGCATTCTGTTACTCAGGTTGGGAAAGTAAGGGCCTCTGTACCCTTGTGCAGCCAGAGAGGTCTCCAGAAGACAAGAGGAGGTCCCCCAACACCCACTTGCCCAACCAGCTGTCCACAAAATAGGGTATGAACACGCAAGACACAGGAGGCTCCAACACGTGAATCGTTTTGCTGGGCAGCAAGAGCCCCTCTTCTTCTGCCACTGTCATGGTGAAGGGAGGGGCAAAGAAGACCCAGATGGGGTCACAGGTGATCCCCTGCCAGGACGGGACTGTTCCGCTACCTGTGGCTGCCTCCTGGGCTGTTCTGTTCCCTGGGGTGGCCTTGCAGTAAGAGGCCACAGACACCCCGTGTGAGAGCGGAGCCAATGTCTCAAGCGCCAGAAAAGGCCAGAGCCTGGCAACGATTGGCAGCAACGAGAGAACATGGTCTTCTCCTGAACGTCTCCCATCAAGTGAGCCGCTAAGGACTGTTGCTATCAGAGTGTAAGTTCTATCACCAAGGAAGTGAGGTCACATCTTCAAAGTTCCATTCTGTGGAGCCTTTCCCTTAAGAAGATATGCCAAGGCCCCTCTGGGCTGCTGCCACAATATCATCCCCTTAACTGTACACAAGGAGACAAACACAGTGCCATTCCTCATCCTACTTGAATGTAGACAGGGCCCTAAGCCTGCGGACAGACAGACAGCTGGGTCCCAAACCTCCTTTTCGTATCATTTCCAAACACTCTAGCATGTTCCTTCGGGAAAACCCCTAAGAAACAAGCAAGGTATGGAGACCCATGAAAAGCCAAGGTTAGGGACCCAACAGACTCTAAACTGCATCTTGAGTCGTGGATCCTGCCCCTTTGGGAGATGTTGAGGTCACAGCTTAAAGCGCATCTTCCCCGAATACGGGTTCAGTGTCTCTGGCTATGATAGCAGCCATGTCCAAGAACTCCAGGAGAAGGTGAGAGAGCTCACCTGAAAGCCATGCCCCCAAATTGGCATCAGATCTCCCATCTGCAGCATGCAGGGCCCCAGAAACAGGCCACCTTATCGATAGAGCAAAAGACCTCACAGAAAATCACTAGGGCTGGGGGATCAAATACTGGCTAGGAAGCTTCATTGTGACCACAGAGAGTGGCATCCATTTGAAAATAGGTCTGAGCTCATTCAAATTGTCCAGCCTCTTTAGAAGAGTGCAATACTAAGGATGCCTGAGGAAATAGACTCCTTCCAGGTCTGGTTTGCTTGGTGTTTTATGAAAGAATCTCAGAGGACATGGGCGAAATCATTTTCCTCGCTAGGGAGTCAAGTGAGGGACTTGGCATTAGACTTAGCTTGTAATCCCTAGAGTTTTGGGTGAGCTGCTTTCTTTTCCATGTCCTCCAAGCAATAGGAAGAGCCCTAGTCCTCCCTGCTTCAAGTGATAAGACTGGGGAATTAAGAAAGTCATGAACGAGGCCAGGAGTCATTTGGGTTCATTTGTAAGATTTATTTATTTAATTTCAAGTCAGTGTTACAGGGAGGCAGAAGAAGACAGACAGAGATAGATAGGTAGGTAGGTACGTAGGTAGATAGATAGATAGATAGATAGATAGATAGATAGATAGATAGATAGATAATAGAGTTCTTCCATCCCTTGATTCAGTCCCTAGATGGCCGCAATGATTGGAGCTGTGCCGATGCAATTCCAGCAGCCAGGAGCCTGCTCTGGGTCTCCCAACCAGGTGCCAGAGCCCAAGCATTTGGGCCATCATCCACTGCTTTCCCTGGGCCCAGTAGAGAGCTGGATCAGGAGAGGAGCAGCCGGGACTCAGACCTGCACCCATACGGGATGCCAGCACTGCAGGAGGTGTCTTTACCTATGATGTCACCATGCCATCCATTGTGCTTTCTGTTTTCAAAGAATTCCTATGTATTTGTTTGAAAGGCAGGGACACAGAGATTTTCCATCTGCTGGTTCAGTCCCCTAAAACTTAAGTCAAATAAAGTGCCTCAGACTCCATTTGGATCAAGAACCTGTGTGGCAGGAATCCAAGGATTTGAATCATCACTTACTGTCTTTCCAGGCTGTACGTCTTTCCCAGGCCATTAGCAGGGAGCTGGATAGGCAGTGGAGCAGCCGGGCCTCAAACTGGTGCCCATATGCGATGCCATTGATGCAGGCGGGCGCTTAACCTACTACACTACAGTGCCAGCCCCTCCTAATGACTTCTTATCTCTCATTTTCTTTTGTGTATCATCTATAGGTATCTACTGACACATTGCAATGGGAATCTATAAACTATTCACACCTATAAACATTTAGTTTAGACTTCCACTTCATCCACATAGAAGCAATGTAGTTCCAAATGACTTGCTACAAAATACACATGAGATCCGTATAGTCATTGCAAGTTCTGTGATTTTACTTTATATTTCATTCCAAGTTGTAAAAGTGATTTCTATTCCATGGCGGTAGTGAAGATCCTGTATGTGTCTTTTCCTTTTCTCTTACCCTGGGGCGCTTTGCCACTTTTTGGTTGTTCTGTGTTGCTGCCATGTAGTGTCGATTTGCTTCCAGGAGAGGGCAATAGAGCATCCCTGTCAGGCAGGTCTAATGCTGATGCTGTCCCTTAACTTGTCCATAATAAGATGTCATTTTGGTTGGAAGTTTATTCCTTCAGTTATGTGAAGATAAGCTTTCACACGCTTCAGGCCTGTAAAGTTTCTTGGGAGAAACCTGATCGTCTTACCGAATTTGTAGATTCTCATGCATCGCTTTTGATAATTCTCTGGGGGAGGATTCAAAACCTAGAATTCTTGAGAAAGAAATCCTGGTCAACTCTGGTAGATGTTCTTCCACTGAAGTCACCAAAGTATCCCTTTCTACCAGTCATGCCTAGAGAGTGATTTTCTACACATCCTGTGCACCCCCACCTTGCGGTGTGCTCTAAAGGTACTGATGGCCTGCTGTGTGTTCAATACCACCTGCTGTACTTTGTTCCTACTTGCTGTGGGGACAGGACATGTCTGGTTCACAGTGGATACTGTGGGGTTTCAGCTGAAGGGGTTTTCGTGTGTTTCACTGGATCAACCTCCCTGTCTCCCTCCTCCCTGCCTGTCTCTCTGGCACTCTGCCTTTCAAACAGTAAAATAATTTGACCAGCCAATCTATAGCAGCAGAGAGGCCCTAGTTCACTGGTGGGTGCAGTCAGAAAAATTTTCCCAAAAGGCTGTATGCAAGTTTATTGAGAGCTTTAGTCCTGCCCACAACCGCCTCGGCCACCATCTAATAGTGAATCACATCACCTGCAAAGCAAGCTCGAAACCCAGTAGTAGCCAGTTTCCAGTCTCCCTTCCCCCAGCAATTGCAACTGCCAATTAGTTCTCGGTCTGTGAGTATGCTCTAGATGTTTCATAGAGCTAGCATTATAAACTATTCTCTGCTGTATCTGGAGTCCCTCAACTTGCACCATGGTTTCAAGTTTTGTCTATGCGGTAGCCCGTATCAGTACTTGTATGCTACCTCATGCTGAATTCCATCATATGACTAGACCATATTGTGTTTATTCATTCATCTACTGATGGACACTGGAGCTGTGGTTGTGTTTTGGCTAGTGTGAATCCTGTGAAGTCTTCTGGGTAAATATTTTTCAAACTTGTTTCCGGTTCTTTTAGATAGCTCGTTGAGAATGCAACTGCAGGTTCATGGTAATTTGAATAGCCTCGAGGTGGTTTGGAAGGGGTATCTATCTCATTGCAGACTTGATTTGTGATGGCCAATGACCAATAATAGTGTGTCCTTTCAATATAGCTCTTGTGCTGTTCGTCTTTGGAGAAATGTCTGTCCTTGCCCTTGGCCATTGTTGAAGTGAAGTTGTGGGTGAACATTGTGATGCTGTGTGTTAAGCCAGTTTTGGGGATGTGACTTCTCTCCTTTTGCTTGCTTTTCCTAATTTGCTCTCATACAAAGGACTTAGCAGACATCGACTGGAATAAATCATCACTCTTGTGGTGGGCATCTGGTCCAGTGATTAAAGTACCACAAGGGGCATTCATATCCCCTTTTGGAGTCCTTGTTCCTCTGTGCTTCTGATAGAAGAGCCTGCAGATGCACCTGTGAAACAGACTATGCCCCAACGGATGACAAAATGCCACACAATTCCAAGACCCAGATTGAAGTGCTGGCTCCTGGCTTTGGCTTGGTCCAGCCAGCCCTGGCTGTTGCAGGATTTGGGAAGTGAACCAGGGAATGGAAACTCTGTCTTTCCCTTGCTGTCACTCTACCTTTCTATACTAAATCAAGAAATATGAAATATGAACCCAGAAATCTTCCAAGTAAATCAGGAAAGATATTAAAAAATAAAAATACAATGAGGGTCATTCAGCTTTGGGTGAGTTTGTTTCCTTCTGTGTTCTAGAAAGAGGACCATCAGCATTTAGTCCACCTCTTAAGAACTGAGCAGACTGTCAATTTTTATCTATTTTAGAGTGTTCACTGTAGAATAATGGTTGGCTTTGATGGATTCTTCTTTCAGTTTTCTTGAGATGTGGAAACACACACAACACACACACACACAGACACACACAAGCAAAGTAACAGAGAGAGAGAGAGAGAATCTCTATCCACTAATTCACTCTCCAAATACCCACACGGTCGTGCCTGGGCCTTACTGAAACCGGGAATTGAGGCCCCTGTCAAACAGGCTTCATTTGATGTTCAGCTAATTTGCTCTCTTGCCCTTCTGCCTTCAGCCTTGCACCATGTGACAATGCAATAGTAAGACCTTCATCAGACAAAGCATGCTGATGCCCTGATGTTGGACTTCCCAGGCGCTCTAGGTGTGAGAACTATAAATTTCTGATCTTCACAGATTATCCAGTCTCAGGCATTGAGTGTTAGCAACACAAACACAGAAACCACATATGCCCCTATACTTGTGGAGTTAACTCCCAGAAGTGACAGTGCCAGTGCAAATGGCAGATCTACTGTAGAACTCTATTGCTAGATTCCCCTTTGATAGAGGTTGCATGGTTTCGCATGTTCATTACCACTCCTCGAGGAGTGTCTTCTTATTCCAATATATGCTGCCAAGTACTTGAATTGTAGCCAAATGAGAGATGTGCAGTTTTTATTTGCATTGCCCTGCACAGGAGAAAGGTGGCGCTCTTTCCATTGGAAGAAAAGCCACTTGTGTCCCTTTTCCTGTCAACTGTCCTTGTCCTTTGCCCATCTTTCTGTTGGAATGTTGGCCATTTCTCCCTCGTTTCCAAGAACAATGTGTACGTTAATTTTCTTTCATTTTGATGTAATAGGCAGACCAACTACACTTTCTTAGTCGGTATTTGTTTTTCCTTTATCTTGGTTTGCCATGCATGAATTAAGGTTTGTGTGTGGCTGAATATAACAGCCTTTTCATTTATAACTAACGCATTTTGTTTCCGAGTTGGGAAGGCCTTCACCACTCTTCCCATCTTTACATAATAAATGAACTGAGACAGAGGAAAAGGAGCTCCCATCTGCTAGTTCACTTCCCAATGCTAGAGGTGCCTTGAGATGTGCCAGACTGCAACTGGGAACTGGCAATTCCACCCAGGTCACCCAAGTGAATAGCATGGAACTTGTTATGGGAGCCGTGGTCACCATTGCTTCCCCAGAGGTATTTTAGTAAGAAACTGGAGTCAGGCTCCAGAGATGAGTATCAAAACCAGGTATTTTGATGTCTATTCTAGTGATGTTCCTGTATATAGAGTATTGTGAAGATTATGTTATTTTTCTCCATTGACTGTTAGAAACCTGGAGCACAATAAAAATGTTACTCATGCCTGGATTTATGAACTTTAGCCTTTTCACCTACTTCCAGTGTGAACTACAAATTTATGTTTTCTTTGAATGCTATTATAGTCTGGTTTGTGCCAGTAGAATCTTATTATTGTTTCATCCTAATCTGGACTAGTATATTTCCAGAAAATATGGGGATTTTCTTGTTTTCAAAAAAATTAATATTTTTCTATCACCTGTTCATTCTTTTTGTGGTATAAAGGGCTTTATTAGTTGGCATTCTTATTATATCAAAATAAAAGAAACCTAACATACACATTGTTCTTGGAAACAAGGGAGAAACAGCCAAATTACTGTTACTGGACTTCCAAAGGTTAATGAATGCACTTTTCTTTGAGGCTTACCCAAAGGTTGGTTGTTGCAGATGATAGTGTATCTTGTAGTCCTATAATTTGTGGCATACTCAGAGCTCACATGTCAGGTCCTGATATGGTAGTATATGAAGCAGCAGGGGAGTGTTACTGATGACCAAATAAGAATTACGTGGCTTACAATTGTTATGAGCAAAATTGAAGCCATAGATGGCTTAGAGTTTTAACAGCCCTTATCTTATCCTTCGTATTGTGGTATGTACTGCTGTTATGCAGAATATAAAGTTTCCTAGTATTTCTTTGTCTTTTAAAAAAGATTTATTTATTTATTTATTATTTATTTATTTATTTATTTTTCAGTCAGAGAGAGGTAGACAGAGGTATCTTCCATCTGCTGATTCATTCCCCTGGTGGCCACAACAGGCAGCACTGGGCCAGGCCAAGCTGGGAGCTAGAAGCTTCATCCAGGTCTCCCACATGGGTGGCAGGGTCCCAAATACTTAGGTCATCTGCTGTTACTTTTACCAGGCCAATTAGCAGGGAGCTGGATTGGAAGTGGCACAGCCAGGACACAGGGATGCTGGAGTTGCAGGAAGTAACTTTACCCACTATGTCACAATGCCAGTCCCTATTCCTTTGTCTTGAATATCTTATAAGACTACTGTGCTGAGCAGACAGCACAGTAGTGTACCGTACTAATGTTAGAATTGGTATGTTACAAATATGTTACAAAATCCTCACTTTATTACTGTAGTTTGATATAATTTTTTTTTTGAGTTTGTCTAAGGGTGATTTCTAAGGTTTTATGTTAGTGGAGTTTTCCCTTTGCTTCCTGTGGTCCATTATGTGTTTCTGTCTCCATTGACACTAACATCTTGAAAGGAGATGGATTAATAATTTTTAACTTTTGCATTTATATGAACTTGCATTCTTGTCTATATCTCTTTTATTGTTGACCATATATTCTATAGAGTTTTTTTTTTTTTTTTATAAATAAACATGAGTGGTAGATACTATGGTGTAATGGGTTAAATCACTCCTTGGGATACCTGTAGCCCAAATTGGAGTGTGTCTGGTATTGAGTCCTGACTCCACTTCTGATTCAGCTTCCTGCTAATGTGCACCCTGGGAGACAGAAGATAATGGCTCAAATGCTTGGGTTTCTGCCACCCATGTGGGAGACCTTCAGATCTGGGCTTCTGGCTTTGGCCTGGGCCAGCCCCAACTGTTGCAGGCCATTTGGGGGAGTGAACAGATGTAAGATCTATATCTATTGATCTATCAATATCTAATCTAGCAGCTACTTGCTCTTTTTTTCAAATAAATAAAAGCTTTCTAAAAAATCAATGAGTGTGAGATATCATGTTATTCTTTTTCTCTTAAGGTTACAACATGCTATAGGCAGTGGCAGTTGGAAATCCTTTTGTTGTACTATAGCTCTTAATTGCCTTTTGAATAGACCATTTCCTATATCCTGCTGCTGTAGTATTTCATGCCAAATGGAAATTACATTGTATGACCCATTTATCTGCCAGTCTTTGTACAGCCCTGGCTATGAAATATGTTCCCTGCTCATCTCATTCTCTTTTATTTAGGATTCCCAAGGTGGGTTTTCCAGAGCTAATGTTAATATTGTGAATGTTTGTAGATAGGCTTTTTTTTTTCTTTTTTTTTTTTTTTTTTTTTTTTGACAGGCAGAGTGGACAGTGAGAGAGAGAGACAGAGAGAAAGGTCTTCCTTTGCCGTTGGTTCACCCTCCAATGGCTGCTGTGGTCGGCGCGCTACAGCCGGCGCACCGCACTGATCCGATGGCAGGAGCCAGGTACTTATCCTGGTCTCCCATGGGGTGCAGGGCCCAAGGACTTGGGCCATCTTCCACTGCACTCCCTGGCCACAGCAGAGGGCTGGCCTGGAAGAGGGGCAACTGGGACAGAATCCGGCACCCCGACCGGGACTAGAACCCGGTGTGCCGGCGCTGCTAGGCAGAGGATTAGCCTAGTGATAGGCTTGTTTTTGTCAATGCTATTCCTATTCTTGAATTATCTATATTATATATATTATAAACACACACACACACATTTCTGTAACATATGGTTAAATGTCTATCATGTATATGTCTATTGAATTTGTGAATCTGTATTTCTCTAGGTTTGTTTTACATTGTCCAAAGTTTGTTAGTGCCCTCTTAATTTGCTGCTGTGTTATTTTCTGGTTTCTATCTTGGAACTATTTATGTAGTGAACGTGTCCCTCCCTAGATGTTCCTCTTCCTCACAAATAGTCAAAATTACCTGAGGTGGGTATTCTGCTACTGGGATTTTAAAAATGTTGTAGACAACCTCTTAAATAGTCAATGAAGCTTTTTCTTTTTAATGGTAATGAAGGGTACTGGTAGTAGTTCCAATTCTTATTTTTTCCTTTCTGGTGTAAATGGAGGTTAAGGTGTGCCTCCATGAGTCATTTGGATTTCTATCTTTAATTTAGGTATTTGCTTATCATTTATTGTTATGTTTCTTATTAATGCATCCACCTGATTTTTGCATTGCTTTTCCTCTGAGTTATCTTTCTGGTATAGTGACAAGTGTGAGAGTTACATTTTGATTTTTTCAACTACTTTATATTATCCTTCCCAATATGTTCTAGATTCCACCTCCTTTCCATTATTTTTTAAATAATTTGCCTTTCACATATGTGACCTAAAGGCTATGCTATTTTTCTGCTGTCCATGCATCTGTATACAATTTCTTTTTGTCCTTCCTTCATTGAGCATCTGTCATCACTACTGCTATTAATTTGACATTTCGGACTGATAATGCTTTATCTGTTTCTTTGAGGTGAGCTGATCAAGACAGCTGCCATCTGTTTTGTTTGTCCAGAGGTCACATCACAGAGGTTGGTCCATCTGGAAACCAGGAATTTGGCAAGACATTTGACCAGGCTGAACCCCAGGCTGATGCTTTGAGTTCCATCATGAGTTTTTCTATCCTTAGAATAAAATCTGGTAGGTCAACTTCTGTCTTGTGCATCTCTGTAAGGAGTCCTGGCTTTATGCAGGTCAAAAGTGTCATATTTTTAAGGCTTTATGCATTAGCCATATGTACAGCTCAAAAGGTGAGTATTCTCAGTGTACAGGAGCTTACTGGTCCATAAAACCACTGGTAAAAAGAATTTGCTCCCTAGCTCCTTTTTGCATAATGCCCATGTACCAATTTTTATCTATGTCAGTTGTGGCGAGCAAGTCCCATTTGTAAGAAAAGGGTTGTCTACATGAGTTACGTTCTTCCACAATGTCAAGCTTTATTAATGGGTCACATATTAACTCAGTTACAAGCTACATGGGCTTCACTGAGCACACAATGACCTCAGGTACTCCCCACTTCACTTGCTTGCCATTAGGTCAAATTGGTAAGGCACGTGCAGTCATAGCAAATGGGAAAATGTTCTCATCAATATACTACTATAACTTATCATTAATACAGCGATTAAAATTACAATCATACCATAAATTGAAGAGAAATAGGGAAAGACAGAGCAAGAGACTTGGGGTTAATGAACAAGTCCCAGGTGTAGTCCAGACACAGGTCCTCACCTTGCAAGGGAATCTTCTGGTCAGTGTCTTGCAAGGAAGTTGTAGTAGACTCATCTGTGACGTTGTCTGACAGTGAAGGTTTAGCAGTGGATTCTGTAGCAACCACTAAAGATGACACTGATTGACAAGACCACTCACAGACCATGCATGGGAGGCAGAAACTCCTCCCTTTCTGGTATTTTGGTTTGGATGGTTCTAATCACACCTTAGGTTTGATTGGTTACATCCTTGGTTCTTTGTTCTTGGATTGGTTATTCCTTATAAATTAGTTTGCCTTCTGATTGACTGTAGCTGACGTAATCCTGGCTACTTTTTGGTATACATGTTGCTTTGAAGACCCAGTTGCCTCACTTACTTTAGAGTTCTATGTTTCTCAAAATGGACTCAGTCTTACTCTCTACACTATTGTATGAGTTAATATGACTGCCCAACTTCAAGGTCACCTGCCTTATACTCCTCCTTAGGTCCCTCTCTTTTAAAATGATTCATAAGTAATATATTCACAACAGTTTTGGATTTCAGTAAACATTAAAAGAAAATGTGCCAAAATGAAGCACTTTATTATAACAATTCACCTACTACATAACATGGCTGGGTGATTCAGTAGAAACTGACTTTGTTTAAGAGCCTCCAGAATTACAGAGCTGGTGTTTTGGTCTTTGCATACCGATGAGAACAAAGGACCCTGGGAGCACCCAGTGACAGTCTCCAGAGCAAAAGTGACTGAAAAGGAACCACAAGGGGCCAGTGTTAGTGGATAAAGCTGCTGCCTGCGACACTGGCATCCCATATGGATACCGGTTCAAGTCTCGGCTGCTCCACTTCTGATCCAGCTCCCTGCTAACACACCTGGAAAAGCAATAGAAGATGGTACAAGTGTTCAGGCCCCTGCACCCATATTGGAGACCCGGAAGAAGCTCCTGGATCCTGACTTCAGCCTGGCCCAGCCCTGGCTATTGTGGTCATTTGGGGAATGAACCAGCAGATGGAAGTGTTTCTCTCTCTCTCTCTCTCTCTTTTTCCCCTCCTCCTCTGTATCTCCCTCTCTCTAAAATGGTGTCTTTCAAATAAATAAATCTTAAAAAAAAAACCAACTCAATCCTTCCTAAAACTAACTTGACCTGCTTATCATTAAAAGTAATTAAAAAATGCAAAAAGTATTGCAAACATATATATGTATATATTCATACACACAGTCCTTCCTAGTAAATGAAAAAAACAATTTCTTACATCAACTATTCAAAACCATAAAAAGTCAGGCTAGAAAGCGTTTCATCACAAAATGCAATATGCATTCTACATTAAATGTTGATAATGATGATGTACATGATACATGATATCGAATATGATGATGTTATTGCCATACATTTCAAATCTTTAATATGAAGTTTAAAGTACCATATTTGTGTAAGCAGATAAATCACACACAAAACCCCATTTAAATAAAATATTCTGTAGGTTTAAGAGCAAACAACAGGGCTGGGGATTTGACTCAGCAGTTACCTATGTTGCTCATATCCCATATTGGAGTACCTGGTTGGAAGTGCTGGCTCTGCTCCTGATTCCAGCTTCCTGATGATGATGCCACTTATACGGGAGACCTGTATCAAGTCTCTGACTCACAGTATCAGCCTGATCATTGTTATTATGGGCCTTTGGGCAGTGAAACACAGATGGAAGCTCTCTTACTTTCTCTCAGTCTCTCCCAGTCTCTCTGCCTCTCAAATAAAACACTCAGTTTAAGAAAAGAAGCAATATTGGCAGATCATTACCTCTCCTTTGTTAAGTGACACTCAGACCACTCTGAAAGGCTCTCTCTGGTCCTGGGTTTTACAATGCTACTGACCCCTGTTTACAGAGATCTTATTACTAAAGGATTTTGGAATTCTCTCCATTCTGATTCTTTGTCTCTCTGAATAGAAACCATACATGATGTTTGTGATCTGAGATTAGGCCCTAGGTTCTCACTAAGCAAATGAAAAAGAAGATAAAGAGAATAATAAAGAGAAAATAAAGTGGCAAGTCACTTCCAATTCTGAAGTTTCACACAGAGTCAAGAAAAGTTTACTAAACATCAAGTCTTTGACTCTTCTCTTTTCAGCTACAGATACTATCTGGATCAATGTTTTTGGTCCTCTACTTTCCATCTTTTCGAACACACTCAGAGCATCTTTGCTTGAATTAATTAATACCTTTGCTCCTAAGACTCATATCATTGTACAGAAACAGGTTGGGTGTAAAAATTAAACAGATTAGAGCTTAAATCATGTCTTGGCCGCTTACTATCTGTGGCCCTTGGTTATAACTTTATACTCTGAGCCTTAGTTTTTATTACCTAAAATGATAATATAGGCCTATGTGCATGGAAGTCCCTGAGGTTGATACATAGGAAGGGATGCAAAATGAATAGCTGAATGAGTTCCTCCTTCCTCCAGGATGTTTTCTTCTCAACAGGGCTTACAGAATTAATCTCTTAACAGTGGACTTTAAGTGACAAATGCTAGCATGTGTACACGATCCTTATCACAGGGGTAATGTCTTCAATTCTTTCTCATCACTCACTACTCACTGTCTACATGTAGCTCTTTCATACTCTCTGGGATGGTTTACTGCTTTGCTGGTTTCCCCATGTCCACAAAACCCTTTCAGTAAGCAAACGTGTTCTTGAGTATGTACCTCCTGAAAAGCAGTATGGTATGGGGAAATTAAAATTAGTTGAAAATTATGGCCATAACTGCAAAACAGCATTTTAAGGAAAACAAGTTACATGTTAAGTACATAACTTTTCCTCAGCAGTCTTGACTATTGGGGGAAAAGGCCCAGAAGAGTTAATGGGGGGAGGGGGGTCTCAAATAGAACATGTGTATATCTCTAAAACTAGAATTCACAGCTTACCTTCCTGTGGGACACTGGTAATCCCTCCAGGAATCAATTACCAATTCATGACAATTATTCTCAGAAGACTAAGCTTTGCAGTTATGGTGTTCACATTACTCTCCCTTTTGAAAAAAATGCACAAGACTGTGGTTTAAATGAAGGGCAGTAAGCTACTTCAAAGGAATCATTGTATTAAGTTTAATATACCTTTCATTTTTGAAACATAGGCCTGAAATGGTTCTCCTCCAGGAAGTACAGTATAGAAACAGAGTCTTGTATTAAATTTTCTCCAGCTTTAAAAATCTTCCATACAGTGGTCCTTTAAATTATATTTATAATTATACAGATAAAACAAAAGTTGAAGAATGTAAGAATTTCTTTTGTAGGTAATATTTCCATTTGTCTTTTCCACATTTACAAAGGATAGCCTGCTGCCTTTATGATTCTTTTTAGATCATATATTACTAAAAGAACATAATATTTGGTGAATATATAGAATTGGTTTTATTGTGTTTTGCCAATTAAATTAGAGTTCCAAGAACAGAGAACTTGCTCACAACCTAATGCTTCTGAGTACCTAAATACTTAATTAGACTTGGGTAATAACAGTTGTCCAGAGCAGCCTTCTTCCTGATACTTTTACTAATGTAGACTGCCTTTAGAGATTCAGGTGTTTTTGTTTTTGTTTTTTCTCAGAGCTACTTCTGTGTCTGCAGTTTTTCAGAATAATCAAGTCAAAGTATACTAAAGAAGTATACTTTTGGGTAGCATATTCTAGTCTCTTGCAATCATATTTTTGGTGTGCTGTGTACATAGTCCCTACAGTGGCAATAACAGAAAATCTAAAGTGTACTTTTCTGTTCATCCTGAAACTCTGTGGTATTTGAGACAAAATAGCAGAAGACAAGCTGGGTCATCTGCGAAAGGAGTCACAGAGTGACAGTTCCAGTTGCCAAGTCGTGGGAGGGAACACCATGGATGTCTTCAGTGAGTAACTTTTCAGATTGCCATTTCCAATGTTCTTACTTGTTACGTGAGGATTTCTCCTCTTTCTATGCATTAAGCTTTGTAAACAAGACAGTGGCCTCGATGGAAGTCACATGATAGCATCACAGTAAATGCTCTCACCAATAAGGGTTTTAACAGGTCTACATTGAGGATACTATGGCCAGCCTATTCCTGGAGCTAAGCAACACCAAAGGGACTTTTACTCCAACCAACACCTTGCATCCCAATGAAACTGCCCTGGATTTTAGGGTGGTGACTAAGGGAGAGAGGACAGCAATGGGAAAGTCAGGTGCCAGGAATTCAGTGTGGGTACAGGAATACTATGTGGGTGCAGGAATCCAATAACCTGCAGCCTCCAATGGTATGCACTGCAGGAAGCTGGAATCAGGAGTAGACCTGGGATTAAAACTCAGGCACTCTCACTTGAGATGCAAGCAGGCACAAGCTGCTTCAAAACCACTGCACCAAACTCTCATCCTCCAAACTCACTTTTACCAAGGGGAAAGAGGCTGAATGAAGGAGTAGCCAGAAGAGCAAAGCCAAGACCCAGGGAAGGCAGTCACAGCTGCTAAGAATCATGCATGTGTGTGTTTGTATATATGTGTGCAGTGGAGAGGACAAGTAAGTCTCCAGGCTCACTTGGCTTGGGGGATGCTGCTACCCACAGTCCTGACTCCCACCCTCATTGGCCATGGATTTAGAACAACAGAAGCCCTGGGCCACTAGGTCCCATGCCCCAGTTCTATTCTAAGGCACACTTCCCATCGTTGACCAGGAGTTGTATCCTTGCCAGACCTCTCAAATTTCTCAAACCTGCTCTTACTACCTCTTGCCTACTGCTCTGCCTGCTGTTTCCCTTCTGTGCCCCCTATTCCCAAGGCCTGCCTGACCTCAGAAATTCCTCCCTAGGAAGAGCCTGCCCTGAATAAAGGAAAACCCAATGGGGAATCTAACTTCATTTACCACCTCCCCAACTCAGAGGATGTAGCTGGCATGAGGACACTAGTTAAGGACACCACAGCCCAGCAGAGTATCAGACAAGAAGGGAATCCCAACACCTTGAATTGGGCTAACTGTGGCAAGGCAGGAGGTGCAGCTTTGCCCCTGCATGTTGCCATGGGAGTTCATGAGTTGGTGGCCGAGGAGGGAGTACAGAGGGGGAACTGGAGTGGCCCTAATGCTTGGAGCAAAAAGCATTACTGCTGCCTGAACTTTTTTCAGAAATGTAAATGTGTTCTCTGTGGTGAGGGAGAAAAGGGGAGGGGAGAAGTCTGAGTAGATGAGGAGGGGTGGTAACAAGAAGGAGAACTGCATATTTTACAGCTCACTGACCATTTGGCAATCCATTAAGAGGAGGGTTTGGAAATGTGACTCTTTTGTAAAGCACTTTCTAGAACTGGGGTTTCTAATTTACCTCTCATTAGCTATTTGGGTGGCCAGTGAGGTATAAGGTCAGCAGGAAAAGCAGACAGCCAAGATCCTTGGCACACATGGACAGATGCCCTGTTACAGGCAGATTGCCTGGAGAGGACAGGCAACTACATGCAGAGCCTTCTGCCTTCTAATCCTGTGCATGTTTACTTGGATGGCACTGGATGGATTCATCAAAAAGATATATATTTTTTTCTGTGGTATAAGAAATGAGTCCAAAGTTGACTGCTTCATAGTGACCACTGCCCCTCAGTGACATCAGCTGAGTGATCCACCAGGAACTGCCTTGCACCCAGCTCTCCATGTCCCCTCCCCAGTCATGTACTAACCTAGCAGCTATTAGTCAGGCTTGTCTTCCCTGTGTCCACCCTACACTGCCTTGTCCCCCCAGTCATCTGCACACCAGCAGATTGCACTACTAGAGGAGGCATGGACATGTGAGGGTGCTTGTTGTGAGGACTAAGAAAGACTGATTTCCCATCGTACTCAGGAGTTGCTCATGATGGGGTGGTCCCATGGCATGTGCACTGCAGGGCAAAGAGTATACTTTACTGTCATAGCAAGAAGCTCCAGTGCTCAAAGTCTGAGAGGTGATCTTTGTCCAGGATGGGATGGAAGGGAGGCTTAGTCAAGGAGCTGAGGGCTGAACTCTGCTATGTGAGCAAGACTTCCTGAGGTGGAGGGAGACAGGTGGGCATTCCAGGCAAAGGTAAGTGTACACAGGCCTAGCAGCGAAGGATGGCTTATCATGCACGGGGGACTCCATCCCAGGAGCTAGGAAGGTGTGCTGCTGCATTTTATTAACAAGGAGATAGTTACCCAAGTTCCCTGCTGGGAATGGGGTTATGAGCCTGACTCCCACAAGAGGAAACAGGTTTGGGAGATTGGGTGCTTGCCAGACCTTTGAATGGGGGAGTAGGAGGTGACTACTGTAGGACTCTGGGGGAGGAATCACATGGGCTAGTTGAACGTTCTGGGACATAAGTTGTGGAAAGATCTGAGGTGGGGACGCTCAGAGATGGTGAGCTCAGTTACTAGGAGGACCCAACATGACACCCCCTCAGGCCAGCAATAGGCTGGAGGCTTCTACCCTGTAGAAGCTCTGGGGAATCTGAGGCCCCTTCATCCATATGACTGGTGACTTCTGTGCCCATACTCACAAAGCTTATTGCTTTGGAGACACGACTTGCTCATCAGGAAAATGGACAATGAAAGACCCTCAGTGACTCATACACTGCTTATTCCACCCTTCCTGGCCCACTATATGTTCCCATCCCGCAGTTTCAAGGCACCTTTGCTTCCAGTGGCTGTGGCATCTATGGGCTGACTTCATCCCTCATGACCACCTGCCTGTGCTCAGCAATGTCAATGTTGGAGGCTCCAGGTATGGTGAAATCAAGCTGCAGTCTGAAGACTCTCACACTCAAGGTGCAAATGCACAAAAAACATTTTACCCACCTGGAAAATCCCATGTGCTGGGTCTTCCTCAATCACTTGGATTGCCATATTTTACCATGTCTCATAGGACTCCAGGCTATGCCCTTTCTGCTCCCAGTATCACTGTTTATCAGTAGTCAGTCAGTAGGAGGAGACAGACATGCTGTACTCTTCAGTTTCTGGATCCATGGTGCCTTGTCCTGGCAAGAAACTTGTTCAGTATATGGTTGTATTGGCAGGTCCTGTTAGCCAATATGGTTAACAGGACACTGGCAGTCATATGGGATACTGACTCAGCAGTTTGCTCTCATGGCTTCTTTGCTGGTAATGGCTGTCATCATGGGGGAGAGATTTGTCATTCTCTGTATTCTGAAAATCAGGGCAAGAGCTGGAAGGCCATTCTTCTATGACAAAGTGATCTCTATACAAACCCCCCAAGGGCATACTTGATGGCATCAGACTTGGATCTGGTGATCAAGCAGTGGGACCTGGGGGCTAGTAAGTATAAAAGGCAGTACAAAGGTCACATGGATGAGTGCTCCTGTCTGTCCATGCATGTGAATGAGGAATAATGAATCCTGGTGGCACTGCACAGGACTGCTACATGAGAATCTGGAGCTTCCAAAATACCCACCTGCTCAGTATTGCTTCTCCTCCAAGGTCAACATCTTCAGTGTGGCCTTCTCTTCTTGGCTTCAGGGGCTGAGGGTGCTAGGATTGTTTATGGCCAGCCAATGCAAGCTTAATACTGTTTCTACTATAGCTTAGTCCTCCAGGGTGCAATGTATAGGAAGACAGATTTGACTTTTGAGGGAGTAAAGAATGACTTCTTTCTGCTTCTAATGAGAGCATTTTAAGCGACATGTGTAAACACGTCCCATTCTTCTGGCTGCTGGGGGCAAGTACTAAGTGTTTTCTGTGAAAATAATACTTCAGCAAACTTGCATCACATAAATTCAGTGCTCTGAGAGCTTAGAAATCCTTTTCATGAAAGCATTTATTAAAAAAAAAAAGAGGTATTTCTTTTTCTTCTTAAATCCCATAGAAGAGTCCCTTCCTCCTTTTTTTTTTTTTTAATTTTTATTTTTTTTGACAGGCAGAGTGGACAGTGAGAGAGACAGACAGAGAGAAAGGTCTTCCTTTGCCGTTGGTTCACCCTCCAATGGCCGCTGCGGCCAGCGTGCTGCGGCTGGCGCACCGCGCTAATCCGAAGCCAGGAGCCAGGTGCTTCTCCTGGTCTCCCATGCGGGTGCAGGGCCCAAGCACTTGGGCCATCCTCTACTGCACTCCTGGGCCATACCAGAGAGATGGCCTGGAAGAGGGGCAACCGGGATGGAATCTGGCACCCCGACCGGGACTAGAACCCGGTGTGCTGGCACCACATGTGGAGGATTAGCCTATTGAGCCGTGGCGCTGGCCTTGTTTATTTTTTTTAACAAAACTTTTTTCAGGCCCTACAGGCTGAAGATTAGCAAAAACTAAAATAATTACACTTCTTTCATAAAATGTCCTCTGGACAAACCCAATGATGAGGCTAGCAACACTGTTTTAGTAGTCTGGGAATAGCTGGGTCCTAGGAATATGTTCATTCATACTTGAGATAGCCACCTGAAGCAGGAAGAGGAAGTCATTTCTCTAAGTTTGTACAGAAAGAGTTAAGGATAGAGTTTGGAATTATAAACCTAACTGTCTCTAACTCAGCATCAACAGCAATAATCTGAGATTTTACTATTTTATGCATACACTTTGGAAGGGAAGATATTTTGATTTTAAAAGTTTAAATTATTTTCATTTTATTTCAAAGGCAGAGAGACAGAAAGCAAGGAGAGACATAAATAAAAAGATCTTTCGATATTCTGAGCCAGGCCAAAGCCAAAAGCCTGCAGTTCAATCCAAGTCTCCCATGTGCACCGCAGAGACCCAAGTACTCAAGTCACCACTGTTGCCCTCCGGGGTGTGTATTAGCCAGAAGCTGGGACTTGAACCCAGGCACTACAATATGAGATGCAAGAATCCCAAGTGGTATCTTAGTGACTATTCCAAACACTTGCCCCAGGAAGATCTTTTTAAATGCTAGAATTTTAAAATAGTTTTTACTTGCCTTTGTTGAGGAAACATCTAGAATCTGAATGTCAAATTTAAGGGTCCAGGGTCAAAGAAAATTGGCAAGACTTATGTTTTGTAGTAGCAGTGGTATATGAGATATTTGTATCAAGTGTTAAAGAATCTGTTCATCCACCAACCAATAAACTATGAAGAAGCAAAAATTAATAATTTTCAGAGATAATACCTAGATAAAAATAAAATTAAAATGCATTTAGAAGTTATAAGAAGGGGGATTATTTCTTTAAAATTTACAGAAACCAAATTTGTCAAAAATTAGAATACATTAAAATGAAAATTCTATTAATTAAATAACACTATTAAAGAGTGGGAGAAAACAATTTCTCACATATGACCAAATGCTATTTTAATAAGGCAGAGATCTGAATAGAAAGGTAGACAAGACCTTGAAAAAATTACTGCACACAGAAGATTTCTAAGTGTTTGACAATCACATGAAACATGCTCTATATCTTTATAAATGAGGGAAAATGCAAAACACCTCAGATAAACAAAATTAATAAATTTTTCCAATGAATTAGTGGAACAGTTGAATACTCATGAACTGATGCTGGGGTTTAGGTTGTTTTATACATTTGAGAAAACCTCCTGTGGAAGGTACATGAGACATCACCATAGGCATAAGATTTAGAGAAACGTCCACATGTATGTTTCATAGAAGGATACTCACAGTAGCATTAGTCCAAACACTTGAATCCCAGGCAGAGTAGGGCAAGAGGAGGTACATTCAGGAAGAGATAAATGGGAAGGTGTGTGGAAAGTGGTAGGGGTCAGCCATGTTCAAGGTTTTAAATGTTCCATTTAACAAATAATATAAACATTACATAAGTTTTATGTTATATGCATGTCCTATTTCATATATGTGCATTTTTAAAAAGAAATATGTACACTCTATAATATAATAAAGGCTTGCAGTACATGAGAAGACTTGAATATACATACTTTGTGTGTAAATGAGAAAACCCATCATTACAAAGATGACCATATTTCCCCCAAAATAATCTATAAATATACTATCACATTGAAATATTAATGGAAAAAGGCACCCCAAAATTATAAAATTTATCTGAAAGGTTATATACAAATACACAAGGGTACTTCAAAAAATTCATGGAGAAAATGAATTAAATTATTTTGGTGCCAGTTTTGAATCTATGCATAGATTTTTATTGTATGTATTTCTATGAACTTTTGGAAGAACCCTCCTATATTTGAAATTAGCCAAGAAAGTTACCAATTATCACAGCAATGGGAGTAACTACCATTATGTGACATTAACATACATGATATAATATTCCAATACTAGATGAAGATAGAGAAATCAGAATATGAACAAAATCCAGAAATGTATCCATATAATATAGAAATTGCTTGTATGTTATAAGTTGCATTGAAGAGCAATAGAGAATAAATCCAACTACACAGGAATAACACTAAATGTGGAAAGATTAAATTACCAATCAAAGGCAGATTTTAAGGGGGGAGTGACATCAGCAACATAGTCAAACAGGATGCTCCTGACTCACCACCCATGAATGCACCAAATATGCATCTCTTCATGTTTCAATTGTCTCTGTTATTCATATGTTGAGTACAAACAAGGCAATTCATGAAATAACCCCATGAAATGGGTAGGAAAAGCTGTCATACATGGGTATGGATACTTCTCCAGGCACTGTGCCATGTAATTAGCAAGGAAAACCCAACACTGAGCATCACCCTGAACACAGGAGGGTTTGAGTCATGCATATAGTATCCCAATTCTAAAGTTCCTCATGTCATGACTCTTAATTCATGTAGTTCTGGTGACCGATAAGATTAGGCATGCATCAGTCTCCCTTGACCAAAGAACAAAGTGGCAGCTGTATATTATCCTGAGAGTATTTACAGGATCTTCATTTCCCAGGGCCAGTGAACGGAAGGGGTAAAACTCAAAGGTGCCACTTCCTCCCCAGTAGGTATCTGCTAGCTTACTGTGACAACCGGCAACTCTGTCAGTTGAACTGATCAACAGCCTGCATCAGGAAGTGAATGGGTCAAACATTTGTCTCTGGTATCCCAAGTAGGAGCTCAGCCCCTTCCAAGACCTCTTTCGTGGATTTCCCAGTGATAACTCTAGGTCAACAATTCTCCCTGGAAGTAGTTTGTCTATGTATCAAATGCCTTAAGATGTATACCTTCCATTCAAGGGATGCCATCCTATATCGCCTAAGCTCTGGGATCAGAGATTAGTCTTCCCAGATCACAGAAAAAGGTAATTTAAAATGGATGTGCAAGCACTTCCAGGAGCTTCAATCCCAAGGAGCAGTGCAGAGAAAAGGCTAAAAAGCACAATTTCCTGTTTCTCCACAGAAGGGATTCACAGCATACTTTCAGTGCCTACTAGCTGATTCTTGAGTAGCTCTAACAGGCACCTGGAACTTCCTTCCTGGAAGGAGCTTAACTATGCATCAAATGCTGTGACTTTCATAGCTCCTTCCAAGGACGTGCCTCTGTAACCACCATCTTTGGAAGAGAAGGGACTCTGAATTCCTGTCTCCCTGCACCACAAAAAACAGAGATAAACACACAATGCGCTCACTTTCAGTTCCTATACCCCCAGGAACAATGGGTGCAATGTGACAGCAACTGCATGCATAGACAGTGCAGATCCTTCACCAGATTAGTGCAGAGTGGGAGATAAATGCCCACTTTCAGCTTCACTGAGAAGACAGAAGGAACTAGAATATATATCTAACACTCCAAGCTCACTAGTCACATCTACAGTCTCTTCTAACTTATGGTTGTGGAGTATTGACAGATTGTAGTACTCTCTAATCACTTTTGAGGCACAAAATTAGAAACAGCAGACTGGACAAATACAAATTTGAGTGATACTTTTAGAATCTCTGGATGAATAAATAGGTGAGATTCCTCTCTTTAAAAAGGACAGTCTGGAACAACATGCTCCTGAATGAACGCTGGGTCATAGAAGAAATCAAAAGAGAAATCAAAAATTTTCTGGAAGTAAATGAGGATAACAACATAACATATCAAAACTTATAGGATACAGCAAAAGCAGTAATAATAGGAAAGTTTATAGCAATAGGTGCCTACATCAAGAAATTGGAAAGGCGGGCCAGTGCCGTGGCTCAATAGGCTAATCCTCTGCCTTGTGGCGCCAGCACACTGGGTTCTAGTCCCGGTTGGGGCGCCGGATTCTGTCCCAGTTGCCCCTCTTCCAGGCCAGCTCTCTGCTGTGGCCCAGGAGAGCAGTGGAAGATGGCCCAAGTCCTTGGGCCCTGCACCCGCATGGGAGACCAGGAGAAGCCCCTGGCTCCTGCCATCAGATCAGCGTGGTGCACCAGCCGCAGCGCGCTGGCCGTGGCGGCCATTGGAGGGTGAACCAATGGCAAAGGAAGATCTTTCTCTCTGTCTCTCTCTCACTGTCCACTCTGCCTGTCAAAAAAAAAAAAAAAAGAGAAAGAAATTGGAAAGACACCAAATAAATGAGCTTTGAATGCACCTCAAGGATCTGAAAAACTTCAGCAAAAGAGTCCTGAAACTAGTAGAAGAGAAATAATTAAAATCAAGGAAGAAATCAACAGAATTGAATAAAAAAAAAACCATTACAAAAGATCAGCCAAATGAAGAGCTGCTTTTTTGAAAAAACAAAATTGACACACCATTGGTCCAACTAACTAAAAAAAAGAAGAGAAAAGACCCAAATCAATAAAAATCAGAGGTGAAAAAGGGAATGTAACAACAGATACCATAGAAATAAAAAGAGTCATCAGAAATTACTACAAAGAGTTGTATGCCAGCAATCAGGAAAATCTATCAGAAATGGATAGATTCCTGGACACAAGCTACCTACCTAAATTGAACCATGAAGACATAGAAAACCTAATCAGACCCATAACTGAGACAGAAATTGAATCAGTAATAAAGTCCCTCCCAACAAAATAAAACTCAGGACCAGATGGATTCACTGCTGAATTCTACCAGACATTTAAAGAAGAACTAACTCCAATTCTTCTCAAATGATTCAGAACAATCGAAAAAGAGGGAATCTTCCCAAATTCCTTCTGTGAAGCCAGCATCTCCTTAATCTGTAGGCCAGAAAAAGATGCATCATTGAAAGAAAATTACAGACCAATATCCCTGATGAACATAGATGCAAAAATCCTCAATAAAATTCTGGCCAATAAATGCAAAAACACATCAGAAAGATCATCCACCCAGACCAAATTGGATCTACACCTGGTATGCAGGGATGGTTCAATGTTCGCAAATCAATCAATGTGATACACCACATTAACAAACTGCAGGAGAAAAACCATATGATTATCTCAATAGATGCAGAGAAAGCATTTGATAAGATACAACACCCTTTCATGATGAAAACTCTAAACAAATTGGGTATAGAAGGAACATTCCTCAATATAATCAAAGCAATTTATGAAAAAAACATGGCCAGCATCGTACTGAATGGGGAAAAGCTGGAAGCATTTCCACTGAGATCTGGTACCAGACAGGTATGCCCACTCTTACCATTGTTATTCAATATAGTTCTGGAAGTTTTAGCCAGAGCCATTAGGCAAGAAAAAGAAATTGAAGGGATACAAATTGGGAAGGAAGAAGTCAAACAATCCCTCTTTGCAGATGATATGATTATTTATTTAGGGGATCAACAGAACTCTACTAAGAGACTATTGAAACTCATAGAAGAGTTTGGAAAAGTAGCAGGATATAAAATCAATGAACAAAATCAACAGCCTTTGTATACACAGGCAATGCCACTGCTGAGAAATAACTTCTAAGATCAATCCCATTCACAATAGCTACAAACACAATCAAATACCTTAGAATAAACTTAACCAAGAACATCAAAGATCTCTAAAATGACATTACAAAATCTTTTTTAAAAAATTTATTTTGTTTATTTGAAAGACAGAGTTACAGAGAGAGGTAGAGACAGAGAGAGAGGTCTTCCATCTGCTGGTTCACTCCCCAGATGGCTGCAATTGCTGGAGCTGTGCCAATCCAAAGCCAGGAGCCAGGAGCTTCTTCCAGGTCTCCCACACAGGTGCAGGGACCCAAGGACTTGGGCCATCTTCTACTGCTTTCCCAGGCCATAGCAGAGAGTTGGATAGGAAGAGGAACAGCCGGGGCTAGAACCGGCGCCCATATGAGATGCTGGTACTTCAGGCCTGGGCTTTAACCCACTGCGCCACAGTGCCAGCCCCTGCAATTAAAAAATCTTTAAGAAAGAAATAGAAGAGGATACCAAAAAATGAAAAATCTTCCATGCTCATGGATTGGAAGAATCAATATCATCAAAATGTCCATTCTCCCAAAAGCAATTTATAGATTCAATGCAATACCAATTAAAATACCAAAGACATTCTTCTCAGATCTGGAAAAAATGATGCTGAAATTCATATGGAGGCACAGTAGACCTCGAATAGCTAAAGCAATCTTGTACAATGAAAACAAAGCTGGAGTTTCAGGACACACTATAGGGCAGTTGTTATCAAAACAGCATGGTACTGGTACAGAAACAGATGGATAGACCAAGGGAACAGAATAGCAACACCAGAAATCAATCCAAACATCTAGAGCCAACTATATTTGATCAAGGATCTAAAACCAATTCCTGGAGCAAGGACAGTCTATTCAGTAAATGGTGCTGGGAAAACTGGATTTCCATGTGCAGAAGCATGAAGCAAGACCCCTACCTTACACCTTACACAAAAATCCACCAACATGGATTAAAAATCTAAATCTATGATCCGACACCATCAAATTATTAGAGAACATTGGAGAAACCCTGCAAGATATAGGTACCGGCAAAGATTTCTTGGAAAAGACCCCAGCGGCACAAGCAGTCAAAACCAAAATTAACAATTGGGATTATATCAAATTGAGAAGTTTCTGTACTACAAAAGAAACCGGAAAGTAAAGAGGCAACCAACAGAATGGGAAAAAATATTTGCAAACTATGCAACAGATAAAGGATTAATAACCAGAATCTACAAAGAAATCAAGAAACTCCACAACAACAAAACAAACAACCCAATAAAAAATGGGCCAAGGACCTTAACAGACATTTTTCAAAAGAGGAAATCCAAATGGCCAACAGACACATGAAAAAATGTTCAAGATCACTAGCAATCAGAGAAATGCAAATCAAAACTACAATGAGGTTTCACCTCACCCCGGTTAGAATGGCTCACATACAGAAATCTATCAACAACAGATGCTGGTGAGGATGTGGGGAAAAAGAGACACTAACCCACTGTTGGTGAGAATGCAAACTGGTAAAGCCACTATTGTCGGGGACCACGCAGCATGTGACCTCTTAGTTGAGAGACAGGGCTGGACAGGCCAGACCTGATAATACTGATAACGCAACCTTGTGTGACCTTGTGCCTTAAGGCCTTGTAACCTTTCCCCTACTTGCACTAGCATTGCAGCTACAAGATAAGCCCCCTCTCCTTCCCCCTCCCGATACCCTGCCTCGATGATATATAAGTGTGTGGTTGAAAAATAAAGTCGCAGCTTGATCGGCACCTGTCTTGCTGCCATCTTTGTGTCTCCTGTCCCTTTCATTTCTCCTTCTAGGTGCTCGGCCCCAGTTGCTGTCCCGCGGGACGGGACAACTGGCGCCCAACGTGGGGCTCAAGTGCGGCCCTTGGGGTTCGAGTGCCTGTAAGATTGGAGGAACGCCGCCTTCCAGGAGGAAAACTTGGATCCAAGTGATTGTGCGACCGGCTCGGAACTGCCCACCCGAGATCATCAGCATCGGTCGACGCTGTGGAGTGAAGACGGCGCAAGGTAAGTGACAGCCATGGGACAGGCATTATCGTCACGGGAAATGTTCATTTCGGGTCTCAGGGAGGCCCTCAAGACACGAGGAGTTCGAGTTAAAAATAAGGATCTAAAGGCATTTTTTGAGTATGTAGAAAGATTGTGTCCCTGGTTCCCCAAGGAAGGAACAATTGACGAGATCAAGTGGGAAAGAGTTGGAAGTTGTTTAAAGGATTTTCATGAGACCTTTGGCCCTGCAAAAGTGCCTATTACGATTTTTTCATATTGGAACCTGATTAATGACATTCTAAAAACCCGTCACCTAGATAAGACTATTGATGCCCTAGTAAGGGATGGTGAGGAGACGTTACAGCAATCCTCCCGACCTGCATCTAAATGCCCATCTGTCATTCTAGATATACCCTCCACTGATGATGACCCCAACAATAAAATTAAAGAGCCCACTTTAGCCCCTACCAATGAAGCGAGCCGACTATATCCTGCCATCCGAGACAAATTAGATTCAGATGAGGAAGCTGCCCCAGAGGAAGAGGTCGTGCACTATCATAATTCCAATTGGCCCCAAAATGTTAAAAATCCCCCGCCATACAATACTCACCCGCACCTTCCCATTTGTGCCCCCGCTCTCTATGACTTTAACCCTCCTGTGCCTGACTTGTCGGCCTTGCGACAGTCACTTCAACAGAGACGAGAGCACATCCAGCTCCTTAAGGAAATAAAATCCCTTGACGAGGAGCTCCACCACCTTGCCTTAGAGCAGCCCCTTCCAAAACCTAAACAAGGTAAAGTCAGGTCCAAAACCCAACCCCTTCTAGCTTTCCCTGTAACCAGGAGGCAAGCCGGAGGTCATTCTGAGCCTGCCGCTGATGGGGTAAATGAGGCTGAGGAGAATTCGCCCCACCACTCTGAGGAAGATAGTGAGGAACCTGGGTCGGAGGAGGAAGATCAGGTCCCCAATCAAGGACCTGGTAATGGACAGCCGCCACCCTATAAAAAACTTAGTCTCAGATTTATTGAAAAACTTAAAACTGCTTGCACCCAGTATGGTCCCACTGCCCCGTATACTCAGGCCTTATTGGAAAGCCAGAGTGCCCGGTGGCTTACACCTAATGATTGGGACTTCCTCGCCAGAGCTGCTCTCAGCGGAGGTGACTATGTCCTGTGGAGGGCTGATTATGTTCAAATTTGTAAAGAAATAGCCCAACAAAATTTTGCTAAAGCTTCATCTAAAAATTGGACCCTCAAAAAACTTTTGGGAGATGCCCCGTATAATTCCAACAATTCACAAGCCCAGTTCCCTGATGGACTTCTGGCGCAAATTAAAACTGCCGGACTAGGGGCTTGGAGAAAGCTCCCTCAAAGGGGAGCAGTCACTACCTCTTTGGCTAAGATTCAGCAGGGGCCCGACGAGCCTTATAGTGATTTTGTCTCGCGCCTTAATGTTGCAGCTGAGAGACTAGTTGGCCCAGGAGAAAATGGAAGTGCATTTGTTACGCACCTCGCCTTTGAAAATGCCAACCCAGCTTGTAAAGATATTCTTCGGCCTCATAAACATAAGGGTGATCTTTCAGACTATGTGAGGCTCTGCGCTGGTGTGGGATCGGCCCATGCCATGGGCTTGGCAATTGGGGCCGCACTCAAACTGACCCAAAATCCCTCCAAGGGGACCTCCACTTGCTACGCCTGTAAACAGCCTGGACATTTTGCCCGCGAATGTCCAACTGCCTTATCAAACAGGCCCATGGCCCAAGGCGCGACTCCATCTCCTCCAGGTAGGCCGTTCCCCTCCACCCCATGCCCCCGATGTCATAGGGGTTATCACTGGGCAAATGAATGCAGGTCAAAGACTAATTCTTCAGGCCAACCCCTCCCTCCTAGTGTGCCGGGAAACTGCCAGAGGGGCCAGCCCCTGGCCCCAGTTTCTCAAAGGACAAACCCTGGGGCAGTACGGTTTGTCCCTTCCCAGCCTCAGGCTCAGCAAATACCTCAACAATTGCTTCTCTCCAACGAGCAACCCCAGGTAGCGCAGGACTGGACCTCTGTGCCGCCTCCGATACAATATTAGATTCCACCCAGGGCCCACAAATTATCCCTACAGGGGTGTGGGGCCCCTTGCCTTCGGGTACCTGTGCTTTTATTCTTGGCCGAGCATCAGCCACCCTTAAAGGCATTCAAGTTTTTCCCGGTATTATTGACGGTGACTTTACCGGGGAAATAAAAATCCTAGCAGCCGCTATCAATGGAGTAGCTGCCGTTCCACAGGGCACCCGTCTAGCACAACTGGTTCTTCTGCCTTTAATTACTGGAAGTACATCCTCAATTTCTTCCAGGCCCCGAGGCATTACCCCTTTGGGCTCCTCGGATGCTTATTGGGTCCAGCCAATTACAAAAAATAGGCCTGTGTTAACCCTTACTATTGAAGGAAAGGATTTCAAGGGCATTTTGGACACAGGGGCAGATGCCACGGTCATATCTCAAGATCATTGGCCCGCCCATTGGCCGCTGACCGCATCTCTCACCGATTTGCGAGGTATAGGTCAGTCCAATAACCCCCAAGTCAGCTCAAGGGTATTACGCTGGAAAGATAAGGAAGGCAATCAGGGCACTGTGACTCCTTTTGTATTACCAGGCCTTCCTGTTAACCTGTGGGGACGTGACATTCTCTCCCAAATGGAAGTTATCCTGTGCAGCCCTAATGCTGTGGTCACACAACAAATGCTGCGCATGGATTATGTGCCTGGCACAGGACTTGGAAAAATGAGACAGGGCATAACTCAACCTATTACAGCCCCCTCTAAAACAGATAGACATGGGCTCGGATATTTGGATTTTTAGTAACGGCCACTGGCCTTCCTGTACCCCATGCAGATAAAATCACATCGAATACTCAAACTCCTGTTTGGGTGGATCAGTGGCCGCTTACTCAAGAAAAGCTAAATGCCGCTACAGCGCTTGTACAGGAGCAGCTCGTGGCTGGACACCTAGAGCCTTCCAATTCTCCCTGGAATATGCCCATTTTTGTCATAAAGAAAAAATCTGGTAAATGGCGCCTTTTACAGGATTTGCGCGCCATTAATAAGGTCATGGCACCCATGGGTGCCCTCCAACCTGGCATCCCAACCCCCGTGGCCATCCCAAATGGTTATTACAAAATAATTATAGATCTCAAAGACTGCTTTTTCACTATTCCTCTACACCCTGATGATCGTCCTTATTTTGCCTTTAGCCTCCCCCGTGTCAATTTCCAGGGACCGATGCAAAGATTTCACTGGAAAGTATTGCCCCAGGGAATTGCCAATAGCCCCACCCTTTGTCAAAAGTTTGTAGCACAGGCAGTGGACCCGGTTCGTTTACACTGGCCACACATTTATATTCTACATTATATGGATGACATTTTACTGGCGGCTCAAAACAAGTCAGACCTACAAGATTGCTTTACAGCACTTTCTAAAGCCTTTCTTACCCTTGGTTTACAAATTGCTCCTGATAAGTTCCAGTTACAAGACCCCTTTACCTATTTAGGTTTAAAATTACAACAGGATTTGGTTTTTGTGCCCCGCATCCAGTTCCGCTTGGATTGCCTCCATACCCTTAATGATTTTCAAAAACTTCTAGGAGATATTCAATGGCTCAGGCCCTATTTAAAAATATCTAATAATGTCCTTTTACCCCTCAATGACATTCTGCGAGGAGACCCAGATCCCTCTTCCCCCCGTGAGCTCACCCCTGCTGCAGGAGACGCATTAAACCAAGTAGCGCAAGCCATCAGCCAACAGTTTGTTTCACAGATTTCTTATACTCTCCCCCTGCTTTTTGTAGTTTTAGCCACACCACATACGCCCACTGGAGTTTTTTGGCAAAAATCCCTCATGCCCAATAAAAAGGGTCAACCTCTTTTCTGGGTTCATCTCCCCATTTCCTCATCTAAGGTAATTGCAGTATATTTGTCTCAGGTTGCTTCAATAATCATCAAGGCTCGTTTCCTTTCCCGCCAATATTTTGGAAAAGACCCCGATGTTGTAGTAGTGCCATATACCCGAGAACAGACCCAGTTCCTTCTTCAAACTTCTGATGACTGGGGAATAGCCATGTCAGGATTTATGGGAGTCATTGACAATCACCTCCCTGATGACCCCGTGTTACAGTTTGCCCAATCCTATTCCTTTATTTTCCCAAAAAATACAAAAAGTAACCCCATTCCAAAGGCTGTTACGGTGTTTACAGATGGGTCCTCCAATGGAATAGCTGCCTTCGTGGCAGATAACCGTTCCCACGTATTTAAAACATCTTATCAGTCGGCTCAGTTGGTTGAGCTGTATGCCATACTTCAAGTCTTTACACAGTTTTCCAGTCAGGCTGTAAATATTTATACCGATAGTGCATATGTAGCTCACTCCATTCCGTTGCTTGAGACTTCTCCTTTTCTTAAAACAACTTCCAACGCTATGCCCTTGTTTATACAAATTCAAAAGCTAATACGAGAAAGACAACAGCCCTTCTATTTGGGACATATTAGGGCACACACAAGCCTACCAGGGTCACTCTCAGAAGGTAATGCCCAGGCAGATGCTGCTACAAGGCTTACCTTCCCCACAACTGTGGGATCAGTGCAGGAAGCTCAGAACTCAGAAGGTAATGCCCAGACAGATGCTGCTACAAGGCTTACCTTCCCCACAACTGTGGGATCAGTGCAGAAAGCTCAGAACTCAGAAGGTAATGCCCAGACAGATGCTGCTACAAGGCTTACCTTCCCCATAATTGTGGGATCAGTACAGGAAGCTCAAAACTTGCATAGGTTGCATCACTTAAATGCTCAATCTCTCCATTTGTTTTGTAAAATTTCACGAGAACAGGCTCATGAAATAGTCAAAAAATGCCCCTCATGTGTTACAAGCCAACCTGTACCGCATTTGGGAGTCAATCCGCGTGGTCTTCTCCCTAATCAACTGTGGCAAATGGATGTCACACACTTCCCAAAATTTGGCAAACTAAAGTATCTCCATGTCTCTATAGACACCTATAGTGGCTTTGTCTTTGCCTCCCCCCACACAGGAGAAGCTGCTAAGGATGTTATCTCGCACCTTATCACAGCTCTTTCTGTACTGGGAAAACCTGTTAAGATTAAGACAGACAATGGTCCTGCTTATGTCAGCACTAAGTTTAAACAATTTTGTGAGGCGCTCCATATTAACCACATTACAGGAATTCCCTACAATCCACAGGGACAGGGAATCGTTGAAAGAGCCCATCAAACACTAAAAACTTGGCTCACTCGGCTTGAAGCCACTTCCTTGTCTTTTGCCTCTCCCCGCGACCGATTGAATCATGCGCTCTTTGTGCTAAACTTCCTGACCTTGGATAATAATAATCATTCAGCTGCGGACCGTCATTGGCACCCTTCCCCTGATACGGCTCCGCCTATGGTAATGTGGCGAGACCCCCTCACCAGTAGCTGGCACGGCCCAGATCCAGTACTCATTTGGGGACGTGGCTCAGCCTGCATCCTGGACCAAAAACAATCGGCACCAAGATGGCTACCTGAAAGATTAATTAAACAAGTTAATCCGCCCATTCCTACAAATAATGATGTTGTTCCAGAGCCTGTACTTGGCCCTGAGAACGCCTTTTCTTTATACCCACAGGAATGAAAAGACCCGGCTGGACGCTACTGGGACTCATTACAGGACTCCTTATTATTGTTGGAATTGTTGCCATTGTTGCTATTTGAGTATCTTATCTTCTCTCTATTCTCTCCTCCCCTGCTACATTTCCTGAGGGCTCACTGATTAACCCCTCCAAAGGGCCCTAATACAATGGCCCTCAGCCTTGCTCTCCTGATGATGGCAATCTACACCATCCATTGGGCTCCACCAGTCTTTGCAGGGCTTGACAACCCTCAGGGCATTCAAAAATACCTTCAACAGCATCACCCTTGTACCTGCTCAGGGGGCATAATAGTATCCTTCCCACGAACCCGTGGCCGTGGCCGTGCTCAAAAGCCGCATTTTACACAAGACTGCGGAGATAAAACTGCTTATCTGACCGTCCCGGGTTCCCGATGGTTCTGTGTTCCCAAACCTAAGCTAGACTCTTACCGCACTGGGGATCAGTGCCCATCAGAGTGCAATAAAACTATCCATTACTCCATGCACTCCTCCTGTTATACACAGTATCAAACCTGTAATAAGGGAAATCAGCGTTTATTGTTTGCCGTTATATCAGGAGATTATGAGGGAACGTTCGGAGGAGAGTTGTCCTCTTCACGCTTCAGCTCCCCCTCCTGCCCCACTAAGGGACAAGTAGCCTGCTGGTACCCTATAGCCCCTGTGGGAGTGTCTGACGGTGGAGGCCCTCAGGATACCCTTACTAAATTAAAAACACAAAAGGTACTCGAAACCGTATTTGAAAGCCTTTACCCTTCCCTCCAATACCACCCCCTGGCTAAAGTTCATTCCAGAGGAAATAAAGACTTGGATGTCAATACCATCGATATCCTTACCAACACCCATAAACTGCTTAATCTCTCTGCCCCAAACCTTGCAAGAGACTGCTGGCTCTGTTTACGCCAGGGACCCCCCCCTTCCTCTTGCCATTTTTCTACCGCTTAATAATACCCTTGAGTTCAATAGCTTCTTGGGCCACCCCCCTATGCAGCCCTTTCCTGTTCTTCCTGTCCCAACGGAAAATATCACTTGCCTTTATAAACCTCCCAACAATAATCCCTTCGATATCGATGTAGGCCTTGCTCCTTTCTGTACAAATAATGTAACAGTAAACTACCCTCTTTATGCCCCTAATTCCACCGTTTTTGTATGTAGGGATAATTTAGCTTATGCCATTTTACCAACAAATTGGACCGGTAATTGCATGCATGCTATACTTTTTCCTGATATAGAGATTATCAATGGAGATACCCCTGTTCCTATCCCCTCCCTTGATTATATTGCAGGGAGACAAAAACGAGCTATTCAATTTATTCCTTTATTAGCCACATTGGGAATTTCCTCAGCTATGGTTACAGGATCCACAGGACTAGGAATCGCGGTCCACAAATAAAGAGAATTGTCCCAACAACTTATTAATGATGTGCAGACCCTATCCACCACCATTCAGGACCTTCAAGATCAAATTGATTCCCTAGCGGAAGTGGTTCTACAAAATCGTAGAGGCTTAGACTTGCTTACTGCTGAACGGGGAGGTATTTGCTTGGCTTTACAGGAAAAATGCTGTTTTTATGCTAACAAGTCCGGCATTGTTCGTGATAAAATCAAGACACTTCAAGAAGATCTGGAGCGTCGTCGACGTGCCATGGCTGAAAATCCCTTTTGGAATGGATGGAATGGACTGCTTCCCTATTTGCTACCGCTTTTAGGCCCCATTGTTGGGTTGCTTGTTGTGCTATCTATAGGTCCTTGTCTCCTCAATAGGCTGATGACCTTTATCAGACAACAAGTAGATAATTTAGCAGTCAGACCAATTCAAATACATTACCAAAGTCTGGCCATGGAAGATCCCATGGAAAACGTTATCTCTCTGGCCGGTGAAGTCTGGCCAGTGAGGTCACGGTCCCTCCAACAACTGACTCTCCCCTTCGGTCTGCCGCTGCCCCAGTCGGGAGCCCAGGAAGGGCCCCAGGCCTATCAATAAAATGAGCAGTAAGCCAATGACGGGCACCTTCCCGGAACCTCACCCACCTAAGACAGGAGTCCTTGGGGACTGGCAAGGATATCCAATGACGGGTAAGAGGTGATGGAGCCCCGGGTCGATTCCTAAGACAGGCACTGCTCGCTCATCACGCTTGGCCTAACCGGTAGCCATTTCTGTTTAATTGATAAGAAAGGGGGATATGTCGGGGACCACGCAGCATGTGACCTCTTAGTTGAGAGACAGGGCTGGACAGGCCAGACCTGATAATACTGATAACGCAACCTTGTGTGACCTTGTGCCTTAAGGCCTTGTAACCTTTCCCCTACTTGCACTAGCATTGCAGCTACAAGATAAGCCCCCTCTCCTTCCCCCTCCCGATACCCTGCCTCGATGATATATAAGTGTGTGGTTGAAAAATAAAGTCGCAGCTTGATCGGCACCTGTCTTGCTGCCATCTTTGTGTCTCCTGTCCCTTTCATTTCTCCTTCTAGGTGCTCGGCCCCAGTTGCTGTCCCGCGGGACGGGACAACTATGGAAGTCAGTCTGGAGATTCCTCAGAAACCTGAATATAACCCTACCATACAACCCAGCCATCCCACTCCTTGGAATTTACCCAAAGGAAATTAAATTGGCAAATAAAAGAGCTGTCTGCACCTCAATGTTTATTGCAGCTCAATTCACAATAGCCAAGACCTGGAACCAACCTAAATGCCCATCAACGGTAGACTGGATAAAGAAATTATGGGATATGTACTCTTTAGAATACTATACTGCAGTAAGAAACAATGAAATCCAGTCATTTGCAATAAAATGGAGGAATCTGGAACACATCATGCTGAGTGAAATAAGCCAGTCCCAAAGGGACAAATACCATATGTTTTCCCTGATCGGTGACAACTAACTGAGCACCAAAAAGGAAACCTGTTGAAAGTGAAATCGACATTATGTAACAATGAATTCATCAGCCCTTGTTCTGACTATCAAGGAACTACTTAATACTTTATCCCTTTTAGTATTTTTTTTGTTCTACTTATTACTATTGGTTGAACTCTTTAATTAACACACAATTATTCTTAGGTGTTTAAATTTAATTGAAAAGTGATCCCTGTTAAATATAAGAATGGGAATAAGAGAAGGAGGAGATGTACAGTTCAGCACATGCTCAATCAGACTTGCCCCAAACGGTAGAGTTAGAAATGTGCCAGGGGATTCCAATTCATTCCCATCAAGGTGGCATGTACCAATGCCATCTCACTAGTCCCAGTGATCAATTTCTGTTCACAACTGATCATAATGATAGGACTAAGAACCAAAGGGATCACATAAACAAGACTAGTGTCTGCTAAAACTAACTGATAGAATTAAAAAAGAGAGAACGATCCAACATGGGAAACGGAATACACACCAGACTCATAGAATGGCAGATGTCCTAAACAGCACTTTGGCCTCAGAATCAACCCTTAAGGCATTCAGATCTGGCTAAAAAGCCCATGAAAGTATTTCAAGCATGGAAAGCCAAGACACTGTGGCAAAAAAAGAGAAAAAAATGACCTAAATGAAAGATCTCTGTGAGTGAGATCCCAGTGGAAAGACTGGGCCATCAAAAAGGGGGTACCTTTTTCTGAAGGGAGGAGAGAACTTCCACTTTGACTATGACCTTGTCTAAATAAGATCAGAGTCAGTGAACTCAAAAGGCTTCCATAGCCTTGGCATCTCATGACAAGAGCCTAGGGTAATTACTGATGCCATAAACAAGAGTGTCAATTGTTAAATTAACAACAGGAGTTACTGTGCACCTACTCCCCATGTAGGATCTCTGTCCTTAATGTGTTGTATTATGTGAATGAACTGTATAACTAGTCCTCAAACAGTACTTTATACTTTATGTTTCTATGTGGGTGCAAACTGTTGAAATCTTTACTTAGTATATACTAAATTGATATTGTGTATATAAAGACAATTGAAAATGAATCTTGATGTGAATGGGATGGGAGAAGGAGTGGGAGATGGGATGGTTATTGGAGGGAAAAATCCACTATAATCCAAAAGTTGTACTTTGGAAATTTATATTTATTAAATAAAAATTTTAAAAAAAGTTTATATGTGAAAAAATTTACAATAGTTTCTGAGACACAGTACAGGTTATTACATAAGTATTTCCCATTCTGACTCAGCAAACTTTCATTGGTTCACAGCACTCCTTATTTGCTGAATTGCTCTGTAATTTTTCTCTTTGTTAAAGGTTTATTTATTTGAAAGAGTTGCAGAGAGGGAGGGAGGGACAGAGAATTTTCCATCCACTGCGTCACACCCCAAATATCTGCAATGGCCAAGGTTGAGTCAGGCAAAAGCCAGGAACAGGAGTTTCATTCAGGTCTCTCACGTGGGTGGCAGGGGCCCAAACTTGGCACATCTTCCCCTACTTTTCCTAGACCATTAGCAGAGAGCCAGATCAGAAGTGAAGAAGCTGTGAAATGAACCAAATCTGATATGGGCTACTAGCATTGGAGGCAGCAGCTTTACTCACTATACCACAATCTGGTTCCTGAAATTTTTACTAAATTTGTTTTTCTGCCTTTATATATTGATGAAAAGTAGGAGGCCAGCTGATAGACCAACTTGAAAAAAATTCTATTAAATGGCATTATTTACTCTTTTCCTTTACATTTACTAACTGCCTTTTGAAGTTAGTATTCTTGCTCTTACAACAAAGGAAACTTTGGAACATCCATTGATTGTCCTGGAGCCTCCTTCTCCTACATTTACCTTCTGAATTTCCCATGCCAGCTACCTAGAGACCCAGTTGCACCCCTTACCCTAACATGCAATCACTGACTTCCCATAGTCATAGCATGCAAGGTTCCCACGCTTCCAGGGTGCAGAGGATCTGATCCATTCTACGACGCTGCTCGTCAATGGAGAGAGCAGAAATGTAGACTCAGCTGCCTTTTGGTGCTCCAGCCTGGCAATTTGAACCCTGGAGCCTGTGATATGCTGACAGGATGGGGACACCTCACAATCCTACATGGCATCCCAGCCCCCTGTTCACTCTCCTAGCCATACTCAAAGTCAGTGGGGAATGCACTTTTTCCCTCTGGCAAAATCTTTTGGTCACACACAATCACAAGGGCTGCCATAGTTTCTACTGGTGTCAAAATGGTGCCTTCTCCCCACCACTTGCTAGGTGTTCTTGTGTGGGGGGATGGGGAGAAAGAAGTGTGCTTTTCTTTCACTGGATTAGGCAAGTTCCCTGGCCCTTGCTCTCCCTCAGGCAATAGCCCCACTGACAAGGGCTGCTGCAGTCTGCTCTCACCTCACTCTCCAAAGCTGGCATCTCCTCCAGTTCCCGCCTGTGGGATTTCTGTGTTGTGTCGATGCTTGTTGCTGCACGTCTGCACCTTCCATGCTGCTCCATAACATCCCTCTTCCTTCTGCAGAATTTCCACTGCAAACTTCTCTCCAACTCTCCCCTGGAAATCTACTCCCTTCACTTCTAAATAGGTAGAAGGGATTCATTTTTTTTAATGTTTTTAAGGTGAACATATTTCATTTACTTCATATATACAGATTTAAGATCATAGTAATGCTTCCCACCATATGCTCCCTCCAGCCCACACTCTCACCCTCCCTGCCCGTTCCTGTCCCACTCCTTCCTTTAATTTTTACAATGATCTACTTTTCATCTATCTTATACTCTTAAGATTAACTTTACACTAAGTAAAGAATTCAACAAATAGAAGAAGCAACACTGATCCTCAACAGTAAAGACAAAGGCTATAAACAATCATCAGATCTCAAGATATCACTTAAACTCACATACAATTACATTTTTTGGTAATCTATTAGTCACCTCAGATCAAGGGAAGAATATGATATTTGTCTTATGGATATTGGCTTATTTTACCAAGTATAATGGTTTCTAGTTGCATATATTTTGTTGCAAATGACAAGATTTCATTGATTTCTTTTTTTTTTTTTTTTTTTGACAGGCAGAGTGGACAGTGAGAGAGAGAGACAGAGAGAAAGGTCTTCCTTTGCCGTTGGTTCACCCTCCAATAGCCGCCGCGGCCAGCGCGCTGCGGCCGGCGCACCGCACTGATCCGATGGCAGGAGCCAGGAGCCAGGTGCTTTTCCTGGTCTCCCATGGGGTGCAGGGCCCAAGCACCTGGGCCATCCTCCACTGCACTCCCTGGCCACAGCAGAGAGCTGGCCTAGAAGAGGGGCAACCGGGACAGAATCCGGCGCCCCAACCGGGACTAGAACCCGGTGTGCCGGCGCCGCTAGGCGGAGGATTAGCCTAGTGAGCCGCGGCGCCGGCCTGATTTCTGAATTTCAATTCGGTTCCATTGGTCTACATGTCTGTTTTTGTGTCAGTACCAGACTGCTTTGATCATAACTGCCATGCAGTATATCTTGAAATCTGGTATTTTAATGCTTCCTGCTTTGCTTTTGTTGTTTAAGATTTCTTTAGCTAATTGCAGTCTCTTGTGTTTCCATATGAATTTCAGCATCATTGTTTCTAGCTCTGAGAAGAATGTTGTTGCTATTTTGATTGGGAATGCATTGAATTTGTAAATTCCTTTGGGTAGTATGGACATTTTGATTATATTAATTCTTTCAATCCACAAACATGGAAGATTTTTCCATATTTGTGTCTTCTTATAGTTCTTTCAGTAATGTTTAGTAATTTTCATTGTAGAGAACTTTCACCTCCTTGGTTAAATTTATTGAAAGTTATTTAAATTTTTGTAGCTATTGTGAAAGCGACTGATATTATAAGTTCTTTTTTTATCCTTAGCGTTGTCTGTCTATAAAAAGGTTCAAGATTTTAGTGTGTTGATTTTATATTCTACAACTTTACCAAACTCTCTTATGGTTTCCAATAGTTTCTTGGTGGAATTTTTGGTTCCCCCATCTATAGGAGTATGTCATCTGACATCGGGGTAATTTCAGTTCCTCCTATTCAATTTATATTCCTTTGATTTCTTTTCCTTGCATAATGGCTGTGGCTCAAACTTCTAGGACTATATTGTATAACAATATATCCTTTCATGTTCAGTGCATGTGTATTTTTTGTTGGTGAAATGTGCTTCTTGTAGGCAGCAAAGAAATGGGTTTAAATTGAAAGTGGGCATCCTTGCCTGGTTCCAGATCATATTGGAAATGTTTCCCAGTTTACCCATACAATATGATGCTGGCTGTTGATATGTCATAAATTGCCTTGATTTGTTTAAGAATCTTCCTTCTATACTCAATTTCCTTATAGTTTTTTTTTTTTTATCATGAAAGGATATTGTATTTCATCAAAACACCACATCTATTGAGATAATAACATGGTAACATTCTTCAGTTGGTTAGTGTGATGTATCACATTTATTGATTTGTGTATGTAGAACTATCTCTGCATACAGGAATTGGATTAGTTCTTCTTTAAACATCTGGTAGAATTCAGCAGTGAAATCATCCAGTCCCAGGCTTTTCTGTTTGGGTGGGTCTTTATTACAAACTCAATCTCCATTTTGCTTATTAATCTGTTTGTGTTTTCTATGTCTTAATGAATCAGTTTTAGTAGATTGTGTGTGTCCAGGAATCTAGCCATTTCTTCTAGATTTTACAATTTGTTGGTATGCAGCTGTTTGTAGCAATTCGTGATGACCCATTTTATTTCTGTGATACCTATTGTTACATCTCCTTTTTCAATCTGGTTTTATTAATTGGGATCTTCTCTCTCTTTATTTTGTTAGTTTCTCCAATAGTTTATTAATTTGTTTGTTACATGAAAAACAACTTCTTTATTTCACTGATCCTTTGTATTTTTTTGGTTTCAATTTTTTTTCTTTCTTTTTTTTTTTTTTTAGTTATTTCTTTCCTCCTACTGTTTTGGGTTGGGTTTGTTCTAGTTTTTCTAGGCCCTTAAGATGCATTGATAGCTCCTTTACTTAATGCTTTTCCAATTTATCGATGTAGGCATTAATTGCTAAACTCTTCCCTTTTGTTATATCCCAGGAGTTTTTATGTGTGTATTATCATCCTCATTTCCAGTAAATTTTGGTTTCACTTTTGATTTGTTTTGACCCACTCTTCCTTCAGGAGCATGTTGTTCAGTCTCCATGTGTTTGCATATTTCTAGATTCTTAAGTTGTTAATATCAGAAATGTCATGATATCATTTCAATTTTTTGAATTTGCTGAGACTTGCTTTATGTCCTAGCATATGGTCTAGCCTAACGAAAGTTCCATGCACTGATGCAAACACTGTGTATTCCTCAACTGTGGGATGAAATCTTGTGTAGATATCAGTTATGTCCATTTTGTCCATAGTGTAAATAAGCTCTACTGTTTCTTTGTTGATTTTCTCTCAGGTTGATATGTCTAATGATGGAAGTGGGATATTGAAGTCCCTCATTACTATTGTTTTGGAGCCTATCTCTCCCTTTATATCAATTAACATTTATTTTGGATAGCCAGGCACCCTGGTATTGGATGCATGTATATTTATAATAGTCTCAGCTTCCTGTTGCATTGATCCCTTAAAGAATACATAATGCTATTCTTTGTCTCTTTTAATATTTTTTGCATCAAAGTCTATTTTGTCTGATTTTAGGATGGCCACACCTGCTTGTTTTTGCTTTCCATTAGCATGGAATATCTTTTTATATCCTTTCACTTTCAGTGCAGGTGTATTTTTTGTTGGTGAAATGTGTTTCTTATAGGCAACAAAGATATGGGTTTTGTATTTTAATCCATTTATTCAGTCTATAACTTTTAATTGGAGAATTTAGGCCATTTACATTCAAGGTTACTGTTGATAAGTAATGACTTGGCCTTGCCATTTTCCCATAAACATTCCTATTGTTTGCTTTGGATTTCCTTCATAGTTTTACTGGTAAATTTTCTGCCTTCATGGTCTTTCATAATGATAACCATCTTTCTGTGTCTCTCTTAGAGATTCCATTGTGGGAGCAGTGAAAACAGGGAGAAGTTGTGCTGTATTGAACAGGGTAAAGTAGCAGCTATCATGCACCATATCTATCTATTATCTAAATATATTTTTAAAAAGAAATAATAAAAAAAACTCAATGCTCCTCAATTGATCTAAAAATTCTATGCAAACTCTTCAAGTTAGGAACTACATTTTTTTTATAGAGACTGATACTATTACCCTGAAATTCATGTGGAAATTCAAAGGAAACAATACTAAAAGTGTTGTTGAAAAATGAATAATGAAATTTGATTATTTGCACTTTCCAACAGCAAATCTAATTATGAAGTTCCATTATTCAATAGAGTGTGTTAACATAAGTTGAGATTCATGTAAACTAACAGATAGATTTGAAGGACTATTCATAAGCATTTTACTTTTGATGAAGGCATTTAGAACTTCTTTGAGGGAAAAACAGTTTTTCTAACAAATGGTACCAGGAGCACAAATGTCTATTAGCACCTGAAGGAATTTGGGCCCCTGACTACAATTAGTAATCCAGTGGATCACTGATCTAAAGGTAGGAAAAACAGCTTTAAGGTTCTTAAACAAATATTGTAGTAAATTTTGTGACCATGTGTTATGTAATAATTTTTGTAGACATTACATTAAAAATATAATCAAGACAAGAAAAAATGATTACTTGTAGTCTCTCCACATTAATAAGGGTTTTTTTCCTTCAAACAACACCATAAATAAAATGAAAATTCAAGTCACTGGGAGAAGATAACTCAAGTTATATGACTGAGGAGGACTAGTAGTCATTGAATATAGAAAACTCTTACCAGTCAGTAATAAGAAGACAATTGACTTGAGTAAATGTGATAGAAGTCTATGATGTCATGGGTCTCTAGGCAGCTGCAGAAGGAGCAAGAGAACAATGAAAACTTTAAAACATTATAAAAATGAAAAGAATTTCTGCAAAGAAGGTACAAAACTGTAATTAAACATGAAAATACACACAGTATTGTTAGTTATTTGGGAAATGCAGATAAAATCCTTAATGATATAAAGCTAAAACTCACTGAAATGAGTGTAATTGAGAGACAGTAACAATGGTTGACAAAAATGTAAAGAGCAGGGATTATTCATATATTGCATGTGGGAGTTTAAGACAGAAGAGTCACTTTGAAAAACAATTTGACTCCTCACAATTCCAAACACCAAGTCACTGCAACACCTGGAAATTCCACTCCCAGGTATGTGCCCAAAAAAAATGAAAACCTATAGCTACACAAAGATTTACCTGCGAATATCCATAACAACAATACTATCCAATGCATACTATCCAATATTTATTGAATAATTTTAATTGGTTGTATGCACACAACATGCAATACAATAAACTCACAAGTGGTGTGAAGCCATGATAAAGGCACAACAGGAAGTGTAAGAAATCAAACCTGAAGATCACAGAATTTATGATTCCATCTAGAAATGTCAGTACAAGGCTCATGCATAGAGACAGAAGATGACCAGGGATTGTATAGACTGGAGAAGTTAGTGCAAACAGGGAGAATTTCTCTCCAGAGCAATGAGAATGCCCCAATAAGGTATGGTGTTGGCTGCATGGCTCTGTGACATACTAATAAGCTTATGTATGTTATATCTCAGTAAAGCACTTTGAAAACTAACACCCCCACACACATGGTACTATTCATGACTTTGAGGATTTAAGTCACATAATCTGAGAATGGAAATTATTTTTTGTCTGTTTCAATGGATTTTGAAGGAAAAAGAGGACGCAAGGACATATGTGCATTATGAAAATGTTTATAGTGGTTATGTATACATCACCTTAATTCCAAAATGAAAAAAAGATAAAACAACTAAAGAGAGCTTCAGACCAATATTCCTGAGGAACATAGATGCAAAACTCCTCAACAAGATACCAGCTAATCAAAACCAACAATACCTCAGAAAGATCATTCACCCAATGATCACCAAGTAGATTTTATCCCTAGTATTAAGGGATGGTTCAACATATGCAGATCAATACATGTGATACAGCACATTAACAAACTAAAGAATAAAAACCATAGGATTATCTTTCTGTAGATGAAGAGCAAAATGTAATTGATAAAAGAAAACAATCTTTCGTGGCCAGCGCCGCAGCTCACTAGGCTAATCCTCCACCTGTGGTGCCGGCACCCCGGATTCTAGTCCTGGTCGGGGCGCCAGATTCTGTCCCTGTTGCCCCTCTTCCAGGCCAGCTCTCTGCTATGGCCCAGGAGTGCAGTGGAGGATGGCCCAAGTGCTTGGGCCCTGCACCCGCATGGGAGACCAGAAAAGAACCTGGCTCCTGGCTTCAGATCAGTGTGATGCGTTGGCCGTGGCAGTCATTGGAGGGTGAACCAATGGTAAAGGAAGACCTTTCTCTCTGTCTCTCTCTCTCTGTCCACTCTGCCTGTCAAAAAAAAAAAAAAAAATCTTTCATGATAGAAACCTGAATCAAACTAGGTATATAAGGAACCGTTTTTAACATCATACTGAATAGCAAAAGTTGGAAGCATTTCCACTAAGATTCAGAACCAGGCAAGGATGTATATTTTCAACATTGCTATTTAACATAGTTTTGGGAGTTTTAGCCAGAGCCATTAGGCAAGAAAAAGAAATTGAAGGAATACAAATTAGAAAGGAGGAAGTCAAATTATACCTGATCACAGATGACATGATCATATATATAAGGGAAACAAAAGACTCCACTAAGAGACTATTGAAATTCATAAGAGGATTTGGTAGAGTTGCAAGATATGAATCAACACATAAAAATCAATAGCCTTTGTATACACAGACAATGCCATGACTAAGAAAGAACTTCTAAGATCAGTACTATTCATAATAGCTAGAAAAAATCTAAATACCTGGGAATAAATTTAAACAAGGAGGTGAAATATCTCTATAATTAAAATTACTAAACATTAAAGAAAGAAATGTAAGACACAAAAAATGGAAAAATCATACATGTTTGTGGATTTAAGAATTAATATAATAAAAATGTCCATACTACCTAAAGCAATTTACAGATTCAATGCAATCTAAATCAAAATAGCAACAGCATTCTCCTCATATCTAGAAAAAATGATGCTAAAATTCATATGGAAATACAAGAGACCCCAAAGAGCTAAAGCAATTTTTAAAAATAAAAACAAAGCTAGAGGTGTCAGAATATCAGATTTCAAGACTGGACAGAATAATCAAAACAACCCATTACTGGCATAAAAACAGACATGTAGACCAATGGAATAGAACAGTAACACCAGAAATCAATCTACACGTCAACAACCAACTAATCTTTGACAACGGAGTTAAAATCAATCCCTGTATAAAGGATAGTCTCTTTAACAAATGGTGCTGGGGAAATTAGATGTCTGCCTGCAGACATATGAAGCAAGAACCCTGCCTTACACCTTATACAAAAAACTCAAAATGGATCAAGGGTCTAAATCTATGACCTGAAACCATCAAATTACTAGTGCAAAACATCAGGAAAACTCTGAAAGACAATAGCATAGGCAAAGACTTCTTGGAAAAGACCCTGGGAGCACATGCAATCAAAGAAAAAAATGACAAATGGGATTACATCAAGCTGAGAAACTTCTGCACTGCAAAGGACATACTCAGCAAAGTGAAGAGGCAATCGACAGAAAGGAAATAAATATTTGCAAACTATGAACTGATAAAGGATTAGTACCCAGAACCTATAAAGAACTCAAGAAATTCAACCACAGTACAGCAAAAAATCCAGGTAAGAAATGGGTAAAGGGCATGAACAAGCATTTTTTTTCTTTTTTTTTAACTTTTATTTAATGAATATAAATTTCCAAAGTACAGCTTATGGATTACAATGGCTTCCCCCCCATAACGTCCCTCCCACCTGCAACCCTCCCCTTTCCCACTCCCTCTCCCCTTCCATTCACATCAAGATTCATTTTCGATTCTCTTTATATACAGAAGATCAGTTTAGCATACATTAAGTAAAGATTTCAACAGTTTGCTCCCACACAGAAACACAAAGTGAAAAATAATATATGGTTTTTTAAATGATGATGAAATCAGATCAGACCTATTGTCATGTTTAATCCCAGTGAGAGTCAAGTTGGGAGTTGATAATTTCTTTTTTCTTTTTTTTTTTTTTACAGAGGATCAGTTTAGTATGCATTAAGTAAGGATTTCAACAGTTTGCACCCCCATAGAAACACAAAGTGAAATATATTGTTTGAGTACTCGTTATAGCATTAAATCTCAATGCACAGCACATTAAGGACAGAGATCCTACATGAGGAGTAAGTGCACAGTGACTCCTGTTGTTGACTTTACCAATTGACACTCCTGTCTATGGCATCAGTAATCTCCCTATGCTCCAGTCATGAGTTTCCAAGGCTATGGAAGCCCTCTGAGTTCTCCGATTCTTATCTTGTTTAGACAAGGTCATAGTCAAAGTGAAATTTCCCTCCTCCCTTCAGAGAAAGGTACCTCCCTCTTTGAAGACCTGTTCTTTCCACTGGGATCTCACTCACAGAGATCTTTTGCCAGAGTGTCTTGGCTTTCCATGCCTGAAATACTCTCATGGGCTTTTCAGCCAGATCCGAATGCCTTTAGGGCTGATTCTGAGGCCAGAGTGCTATTTAGGACATCTGCCATTCTATGAGTCTGCTGAGTATCTCACTTCCCATGTTGGATCACTCTCCCCTTTATTTATTCTATCGGTTAGTGTTAGCAGGTACTAGACTTGTTTATGTGCTCCCTTTGACTCTTAGTCCTTTCATTATGATCAATTGTGAACTGAAATTGATCACTTGGAATAGTGAGATGGCATTGGTACATGCCACCTTGATGGGATTGAATTGGAATCCCCTGGTATGTTTCTAACTCTACCATTTGGGGCAAGTCAGCTTGAGCATGTCCCAAATTATACATCTCTTCCCTCTCTTATTCCCACTCTTATGTTTAATAGGGATCACTTTTCAGTTAATTTTCAACACTTAAGAATAACTGTGTATTAATTACAGAATTAAACCAGTCATATTAAGTAGAACAGACAAAAAAAACTACTAAGAGGGATAATGTATTAAGTTGTTCACTAACAGTCAGGGCTATGCTGATCAAGTCACCGTTTCCCATAGTGTCCATTTCACTTCAACAGGTTTCCTTTTTGGTGTTCAGTCAGTTGTCACCGATCAGGGAGAACATATGGTATTTGTCCCTTTGGGACTGGCTTATTTCACTCAGCATGATGTATGAACAAGCATTTTTGATAGGCTAAAATTCAAATGGCCAAAAGATACACAAGAAAATGTTCAGGATCACTAGCCATCAGGGAAATGAAAATCAAAACCACAATGGAGGTTTCACCTCACCCCAGTTATAGTGACTATTATACAGAAATAAAAAAAAAATAATAAATGCCGGTGAAGATGTGGGGAAAAGGTACCCTAATCCACTGTTGATAGGAATGTAAGCTAATACAACCATTATGGAAGATAGTATGAAGATTCCTCAAAAATCTGAAAGTAGACATACCTTATGACTCAGTCATCCCACTCCTGGGAATTTTTCTTAAAGATTTATTTATTTATTTATTTATTTATTTATTTGAAAGACAGGTTTAGAGAGAGGAAGAGGCAGAGAGAGAGAGAGAGAGGCCACTCCAAAGCCAGGGGCCAGGAGAGTCCTCTGGGTCTCCCACATGGGTACAGGGGCCCAGAAACTTGGGCCATCCCCCACTGCTTTTCCAGGCCATAGCAGAGAGCTGGACTGGAAGTGTAGCAGCTGGGACTCAAGCTGGCATCCATATGGGAATTTACCCAAATGAATGAAATAAGCATATAAAAGCGTTACCTGTACCTCAATATATATTGCAGCTCAATTCACAATAGCTAAGATATGGAATCAATTCTGATTTTCATCAACCAATGGATGGATTAAGAAAACATGGTATATACGCACTATAGAATAATACTCAGCCTAAAATGGAATGAAATCCTCATGAAGCCTCCTCACTGCAACCACTGCTACTACTGTGGCCCAAAATCCATAAGATGGTTAAGATGATTCCAAGGCTCCAAAAGGAGGTCTCTGCCCTTGTCCAAAGCCAAGTGGTCTAGTGCTGTGCTGTAGCCCTATCAGGATTCTCAGTCCACCAAGTCCTCAAGCCTCTCTTTACTAGGTAGGATATCTGGAGGGGATTCAGGAAACTTCTCCCAAGACCGCAGAGCATGGTGGATCCTCTGTGAAGAACTGGGACCACAATAAATTTCTGAGCCCATGTGATTGTTGGGTGATCACTGCAAAGACCCCCATGAGGTAGTGAAAGAAATGTTGCACTTGTCTTTGAGGTCTAGAAAGTTGGAGCCCTCTTTGTGCTCTGAATTCTATCTAGTCCTATGACTTCCCAATCCCTTACCCCTACATATTATTCCTTTTTTTTTTGGCCATTACAAACTACCTGAGGTTGAGCAATGCATAAAGAAAAGAGGTGTGCTTATCTCACAGTTTTGGGGGCTGCATATGCAAGATTGAGCAGCCCCTCTGGTAAGCCTCTGGTGAGGGCCCTGGCATGGGTGGTGTCACACTGGTGGAACAAGTACAGAAGAGATCCAAGGCTGAAAACAATGGGAATTCAGAGACCAGGCACAATCTTTTTAAATTTTTTCTAAGATTTCATTTATTTATTTGAAAGTCAGAGTTACACAGAGACAGAAGAGGCAGAGAGAGAAAGAGAGGTCTTCCATCCACTTGTTCACTCCCCAGTTGGCTGCAAAATCTGGAGCTGTACTGATCTGAAGCCAGGAGCCAGGAGCTTCCTCCAGGTCCCCCACACAGGTGCAGGAGCCCAAGGACTTGGGCCATCTCTACTGCTTTCCCAGGCCATAGCAGAGAGCTGGATTGGAAGTGGAGAGGCTGGTTCATGAACCAGCATCCATATGGAATGTCAGCATCCTGCTATGCCACAGCACCGGTCCCTCAATCCTTTTATAATAACATGCTTTTGTGGGAACGAACTGGGGCCCTAGAAGAACTACATTAGTCCCCCACCGAAAGAGGTGCCCTCATGACCTAACCACTTCCCACAAGGCTTTACTCTTAAGAGTTTACCACCTGAACAATGCCACATGGGGGTCAAACTTTCAGCACATGAACATACAAATCATAGCACCCTCTCTGAGCCTTGGTTCAGGGAGGAACTACATAATGGGTGCTTAGCATGGGCAGTGGGTCCCTCCACCCTGAGTGGGTTGATATATGTATGCCCTCTCGGATGCGCTTATCCCTCCACCAGGGGAAGATAGAAGTAGAATCTGTGTGTGGCAATTGGAACTTGTGTCCAGGGTAGAGCATGCACAGGGGCCAGTTGTAGTTGATAACCTCACTCTCAACTTCTCTAGCCAGTGCCTCTGTATGTCCAATCAGCTATACATTCAGAATAGATCCCAAATTTGAACACTTCCAATCCACCTACACTTTTCTCATCCAAACTGCCTTCTTCTTTCTTCCAACCGCCTCCTCACTGGTGTTCTGACTACTTATTTTCCTACAATGGCCAGAGTGATAGGAACCTAAGTCTCCCTAGCTCAGCCACAGTGTCAACCTTTGTTATTACCATGGCCACAGGTCCTGCATGACCTGGCCAGCAGCCTCTCTGACTTCATCTCTTTCCACTTCTACTCCTCACTGTATTGTGGCAGCACTGTTCTACTTTTTATGTCTCCAGTGTTACACTGTATATGCCTCAGAACATTTGCACAGATCTCCCATCACCTGCAATGTATAGCTTTTGATGTGAACTATTGAAAATATTATCTCATTAAAATGGTTTGCTGATTAATGATAGTCTTCCCTATATAGATCATTATCTCAGTGACATGTTGCTTGAGACAACAAATTTGCAAAGGAATGAACATCAAAGTGTAAGTTTTATCCTTTTTAATAAAAAAGCCACATTAATCAAGCTATGGACCCTACCCTTTCACTCGGCAGGATGCATGCCTCATCTCCCCTCACAGACATCTGCCAATTGTCATGTCATGTTAGAAGTTGTCTGACTGAGCTAACCAAAGTGTTATCAGCCTCCACATATCTCCAGCCATGATCAACTCTGGGCAAATCCCTGGAAATAAAACAGGAGAAACACTCTCCAAAACTACCTCATTCTGTTTCTCTAACTGCTATGCTTTCTACCTGCCTGGCTCTGTCCAAATCTCTTTTTGTTTCAGCACTGACTGGAAGAATGGCTGTGAGCAGCCCAGACAAGGGTAGGGTTGAGGGTTGCTGGTCCCAGGCCTTGCAAGTGGTGGAATTGGCCAGAGTGTATTGCTTTCCCCTTTTTGTTTTTTTTAACTCATACAACATTCAGGAGGCCATGCTTGCCTGGATTTCTGGGATCAACCACGTATGTGATGCTCTTGGGTACACATTGGGACACTACATGAACAACCCAAAATTCTTATATGAGGACAAAAAGTAAGGCATCAAATAAACCAGTTGACAGGCATCAGCCTGGCTTAGGTGACTTGATTATCAAGAGATCATGTGAATATAGAGGGGATAAAAATCCCCATGGCTTAAGACCAACTGGAACAAAGCCATTTTTCAGAATCCAAGGCTACAGTGTGCTTTCTATGTTAGCAAAGGAAATCTCTGCAGTGGACATGGTGACCACCAGGCGCATGAAGAACTATAGGACATCAACAACCCCTAGGCTACTGTGAAGACAGCCTGTACCAGGTCAGCTCTTATTTCCTACTTCCTTCTTTTAAAGATTCATTTATTTGAAAGGCAAAGGCAGAGTTACAGAGACAGATGAGACAGAGAAAGATTCCATCTGCTGGCTCACTCCCCAAAGGGTGGAATGGGCTGGCTGGGCCAGGCAAAGCCCAGCCCAGAACTATATCCAGGTCTCCCATGAGCTATCTTCTGCTACTTTTATGGGCATATCAGCAGGGACCTGGTTCAAAAGTATAGAGTTGGGACTTGAACTGTACTCATACAGGATTCTGGCATTGTAAGTGGCAGTTTTACCCACTGTGCCACAATACTGGTCCCCACCAGACTTTGGCCTGGCCTAGCACTGGTCATTACAGCTATCTGAGAAGTGAATCATCAGAAGAGCCTGGAAGTCCATCTGGATCTCCCACATGGGTGCAGGGCCCCATGGAGTTGGGCCATCTTCTGCTGTTTGCCCAGGTGCACTATCAGGGAGTTGAATTGTATGTAGAACATCTGGGACTCGAACTGGCACCCATATTGGATGCCAGCATTAGAGATGGTAACCCAACTCATTGTTCTACACCACCAGCCCCAGATGTACTACTTTCTTGCTTTGCCTTTTTAGCTCAGCAATATATTTTTTTTTCAGTTTCTTGAATTAGTTTCTGTCATTTCAAATTAACAAATGTCACATGCAAATCCAGTTTCCAAGTTCTCTTGAAATGCCTGGAGGGCTACTTCCCTGGGTCTTTTTCCCTCTAATGACAAGTAATTGGATCAGTATCTCTAGAGGCTGCCAGTTTTCTTGGTAGCTACCCATTGCACCCAATAGTCCCACATCAATTCCAAGTCCCTCATCCACATTTCCAGCCTGGCCTCCCTCTAAAATAGAGCATCTGGGAGACCTGCAAAGACTCTTCCTACAGTGCAAAATGCAAGGTATTCAGAATCAGATAGGCAGGGGATCTAGCCCCTCTTGCCCGCAGCCCTGTCTAGTGAGATCTGACAGGCCAAATAAAGCAGGCCTTAGCAAAAGCTCCAGAAAACTCTACTGTCTTTGCCATTAATTTTCAGGGTATTTTTTATGATACGGTTCCCCAGTTGTCTTTCCAACCCTGCGGGCCACTGATCAGCAGGATCAAATCTCATCTAGGATGGAGGTAGGTACAGGAAAAGTTGATTCTTAGAGACTCAGGGGGGATTTTGAGCAAATAAGTATGTGGGGAGAGGGTTTTGTTAGCCTAGTGGTAAAAGTGTACATATCCCACATTGGAGTGCCGAAGTTCCTTTCCCAGCTCTGGCTCTTGATTCCCGCATCCCAGCAAAGCAGACCCTGGGAAGCAGTGGTGATGGCTCAGGTAATCTGGTCTCTGCTACCCAAGTGGGATAAATGAATTGCATTGCCACTTTTAGTTCCAGCTCTAGCACAGTCCTGGATGTTGTGGGTATTCAGGAAATGTACCAATAGATTTGGAGTTGAGTTTTTGCTTTCTCTCTCTCTCCTCTCCCTCTCCCTCTCCTTCCCCTCCCTCTTCCACATCTCTCTCCTTTTGATTCTCAAATAAATTTTCAAAAATTAAGTCTATAGTTTCTTAAACCCAAAGCATTTTGACAGTGGTAATTTGTCTTCCTAACATCCAGGACATTAGGTGAGAAACGTAGATGTAAAAATCCACACCAGTGAAGCACAGTGGCTATGGGAGACACAGGCATTCTCTGGTTCAACAGCAGGAAATAACTCCTTGCTGAGTCCTTTTCACACAGGACTGAGGCCTTCTTGTGCAACCATGATAAGAGGTGCTCCACCTCCCAGAACAGTCCCTTCCTTTGTGTCACAACTTGGGCCATAAGAACCTTCTTAGGCACAGAGAGTTGATGAATTCCCACATTCCAGTGGTGGAGCCAAGTGTGCTGACTTTGAAATAAGCACAGTGTGGGTAAGGGTGGATTTCCTACAGTTGCTTTCAACTGTAACACAATGACCAGAAACTCAATATGTCAGCCCTTTGGGGTATCCCCCTCCCCTCGCACTGGTCCATCCACTCACCACAAGGGAGTCCTGAACATCTACCTTGGGGAACTCCACCCTCACCCTCATCATTCCCACACACCACTACAGATTTCTATAACGTAAGAATACAAACATCAACCCATTGTTTGGGAAGATCAAATCCAGAAAGCACCTCCAGTGAGATTCCTGGTAGTGTTTACTGTCTACTTCTCTCTGATAAGGAGGTGGAGGCAGGGGAGGGTCTTTTAGCGTGGAAAAATGGCACTGGGAAATGAGGTCTTTAGGTGATTCAGTGATTGCACATGGAAGTCAGCTTTTCATCTTTACTTTTCCCCTAATTTCCATTTCTCCTGAAAGTCTACCAGGTGCAAATCAAAGGAGAATAGATGAATGTCTGATCATTCAGATCAAAAAGTATCCCTAAGATTCCAAAAGATACATCAACTTGGGAAGATGCACTAGATACAGACCAAAAGTCAGGGACTCTTGTTTAAAAGGCAGAGAAAATACAAGAGGAGCATGGGTCAGACTCTAGAAGGTTGGAAGGTTGGAAGGAGGATGGGGAAATCCCCAGGCATGAGCTTTGTCTTAGGGAGAGCCCCTTTACAGTGTTTGGATAGTCTAGGCTGAGCACAGATCCATAGAGGACCTGCCCTGTTTCTTGTGGCCTGTATGGGTATGCTGCTTGATGCCCACTGGTTTCTGTCGCTCCCCCTCTTCGTGGAGGAATGACACAGGACCCTGTGCTGTTCTTTTGCCTGCTCGGCCCTCCCCGGGTTTGCTGCTGGTTCTTCCCGGGTTGGCTACCGACCCTTCCACCTCCGTGGAAGGGCGGTTCCCCCTAGCCACTTTCCCCACTTCCGCGGGGGAGCGGCACACCGCCGGCCGGCTCTCTCGGGGGCTGCACAGGTGTTCCTTCAGATAGATGTTCCTGGTGCATGTTGTCTCTCTCCTCCTTTATAGTCCTCTTCCACCAATCCCAACTCTGCTACCCACACGCTGAGTACGCTGCTCTCCTCCAATCAGGAGCAGGTCCTACTGTTTATTGGTTGAACTGGAGGCAGCTGTGTAGAAGCTGTTTCTCCCTTCTCAGCGCCATATTGTGGGAGAGCAGATGCATAGAATAAGTCTTAATTCCAGTAACTTAGTCTAGTCCGAGTTGCTCCCCACAGTTTCCCCTCCCACCAGCCATGAGATCAATGCACTGCATTGTAGCTGGCTTGTTCTCTGGGGGAGGTTGACTCTGGTATCCTTCATTCCTTCCTGTGGCATGAAGCAGAAAGGCGGCCCCTGAGCTTCTTTATGCCTGGGCACTGGAGTACAGTAGGAACCTGGATTGGGTGTGGTGAAAGGTCAAGATGCAGCCCCCAGACAGGACAGGCTCTGGTGCTGCCAACCCCGGGCCAGGGTAGCCACCACCATGCCATACCCCACCTCAACATCCCCTTTAATAAATCCAGTCTGGTCAACCAAGACCAAATAGAAAGCATGACACCCTCACAGTAGACAAAAAGGAAGTGAATTAACCATTTCTTTATTGTAATAGTGGGTCTTTGACAGGAGCTACTGGTGAAGGATTCAGATTTTGTAGACAAGATGACTTCCTACTCTGGAATTCGCTACTATGTACTATCAAACCTTTAGGAGTGGGGGATGGGTGGGCATTTGGACCAGCAGTAAACAGAATACCAACATCTCATATTGGAGTGTCTGGGTTTGAGTACTGGATCAGTTCCCAATTCGAGCTGCTTGCCAATGTGCACCGTAGTATGAGCAGTGATGGATAAAGTAGTTGAATTGCTACTAACCATCTGGAAGACTTGGACGGAGTTTCTGACTCCTGACATCAAGTTGCCCCAGCCTAAGCCATTGCAAACATTTTGGGAGTGAGCCAGAAATCGTCTTTTCTATCTCTCAATAACAATAATAAGAAAAAGCTTTAAGAGAGGGAAGAGCATGAAAAGTAACCCTAAAGGATTGCTAGACATCTGTTTTAGCACAGAAGAGGCACAGGAAGGCAAGAAGCACATCATCCAACTCCTGACATCTACATTAACTGCCTGTGTTTACATGGCACACTCAGAAAAAAAATGTGATTTAAAAATGACTTAACTGCGGCCAACATTGTGGTACATCACGTTAAGCCATAACCTGTGATGCCAGCATCCCATGTGAGATCTGGTTCAAGTCCCAGCTGCCCCACTTCAGATCCATCACCCTAATTATGCATCTGAGAGAAGCAGAAAAATATGGCCTAAGTCCTTGGGCCCCTGCCAACAATGTGGGAAGTCAGAATGGACTTATAGATTCCTGGATTCCACCTGGCCCAGACCTGGCTGTTGCAGCCATCTGGGGAGTGAACCAGCAAATGGAAGATATCTCTCTCTCTCTGTTCATGTGTGTGTGTGTGTGTGCGTGAACGTGTCTTCTCTCTCTGTAATTCTGTGTTTCAAGTATATAAAGTAATCTTTAAAAATGACTTGAATGGCAACAAAAAGATGAACAGTAGGTGTTGGCAAGGATTCATAGAAATTGACTTTCTCATGCACTACTGGTAGGGATGTAAAGTGGTGCAGCCACTTGGGGAGGGAGTCTACAATTCCGCAAAATTACACAGAGTAGCCATGTGTGTTAGTCCATTCTTTTGCACTATTGTGAAATCCCACAGACTGGGAGATTTATAATGTACGTGGCTCATAGTTCTAAAGGCAAAGGAATCTGAGGGCCATATCTGTTGAGGGCTTTCCTTCCCTCCCTCCCACCCTCCCTTCTTCCTTCCTTTTGCTCTCTTACTTTCTTCTTTCTTTTTCAAGGAGTCTTTCATTTTATTTATGTAGATAGCTTATTAAGGCATTAAGAGTTACACTGTTCATAATAAGCGTTAAATACTAATCCACTCTTCACCTCCGTCTGCACCACCAAAAACCAATGGAGAAAACCCATATATAACTGTCATTATAAAATCAGATTGTATTCACTTCTGGGTTCCAAACCTGTGACATTGTTAAATGGATTGCATAAAAAATTCTGAGTTTCAATACTGTTAGATTAAAGTCGTTGGCATTTTAAAATCTCAAAGCCTTTTTCAAGGGCCTCACTTCCACAAGGACATAAAGTGTGCCCTGGCAGCCAATCCATGGCTTCACAGAGAAAGGGGAGAAACAAAATCGATCAGAACAAGAATAAAAACAAACAAAAACAACTGAACCCCACAGGAACACACAGACATTCATTGCAGAGGGCAATTCTTTCTTTCACCATCACCTGGCAGCAATGGAAGCAAAAAGCACCACAGAAAAATCATGACTGGGGACAAAGGCATAGAGAACAAATCTATTCACATACGCGAGGATGTGCTGTTAATATGTCACAAATCCAGAGCCCACCTTTTTGGTCAGGGTTGGGCAAACATTTTATGTGAAGGGCTGGATAGTATTTTGGGCTTTGATGACTACACAGTCTCTGTGACAACAATCAGCTCCTCCATTGTCGCTCTGAAGCTAGCATAGAGGCTACATACATGAATGACAGTGGTTGTGTGCTAATAAAAACATTCACATGGGGCTGATGCTATTGCATATTGGGTAAAGCCACTGTCTGCAGTGCCAACATCCCATATGGGTGCTGGTTCTAGTCCTGGCTGCTCCTCTTCCAATCAAGCTCTCTGCTAAGGCCTGGGAAAGCAGGAGAAGATGGCCCAAGTCCTTGGGCTCCTGCACCCACACAGGAGAACTGGAAGAAGCTTCTGGCTCCTGGTTTTAGAGTGGATCAGCTCCGGCCGTTGTGGCCAAATGGGGAGTGAACCAGTGGATGGAAGACTCTCTCTCTCTCTCTCTCTCTGCTTCTCCTTCTCTCCTGTGTAACTCTGACTTTCAAATAAATAAATAAATCTTAAAAAAATTATTTACAAAATCAGGCTGTGGGCTATATTTGGCTCAAGAGCCATAGTATGTCAACTCCTGCTTTTTTAAAATCCCTCCCTCCCTCCCTCCCTCCCTCCCTTCCTTCTTTCCTTTTCCTCATTCCTTCTTTCCTTTTCCTCCTTCCCTCCCTCCCTTTCTTATTTTAAAGAAAGAGAGAAAAAAAATACAGGGAGACAAAGATCTCCCATCTACTAATTCACTGCTAAATGTCCACAACAGCTGGGACTGTGCCAGGTCAAAGCTAGGGACTGGGAACTCAATCTTGGCTTCCCACATGAGTGGCAGTGATCATACTATTTGAGCCATCACCGATAGCCTCCTAGGGTGCTCATTAACAGACAGTTGGAATTGGAGCAGAGCCAGGACTTGAATCATAACTGCTGTGCCAAGTGCCCACCCTCAACCCCTGCTTTTGATTTTCTGTTCTATTTCTCACCTGTCCCACAGCCAGCCCCTCAAGACTAAGGTGGAGTCTGCTCTTGCCACAACTGGCCTTGCTAGCACCACCCTTCCCAGCAAACTGAACTCAGGCACTTCCTGGCACACTGGGAAGCCCATCCTGGTAGTCTGAGCCCCACCACTCTGCCTCTTACCACATTTCCATTGTCTTTGACTCAGTTGGAATGATGCAAGGAGGTGTGGAGCCAAGATCGCTCTCACCTATGCAGCCCAAGCTGGGAGAGCAGAACTCCAGCACCTGATGTCCCAGGTGGCTCCAATGTAGACTCTTACAAGGCTCACCTGGCAGGAGTGCTGAGAGCCAGCCAGAGCTGGAAAGATCCAGGTTGCCCAGGCCTGTGTAAACCTCACTTTCTGGGACCATTTCCCTGGCCTTCAGGGGCCTCCACAATTCTGTGCTGCCCTTGATTTACAAGGTACCAAGTAAACAAGGGAAGAGCCCAAATCAATCTCACAGTTCAAAAACTTTTACAGAGTTAGGATAAATGCAAGGCATACTTAGGTGATATCATGATAGGTGAAGAGCGAAGGGTGTGGAAAGTCCCTTCACCAATCTTATTATCCAATCATGCTTCTACACATGCCACATGTTCACAGATAGCTGCAAAATAGCAGGATCATGAGCTGTAAAGTGACTCCCCAGTCATCCAAATGAGTCTGCTCAGACTCTAGTTGCTATGTTGGCTATAGCTGGCTCTGTCTGGTTTTATCAGCTCTGCTCCTAAAAGCTCAACAAACATCTACCAAAGAAAACTGTTATGGGATACCCGGTTACTTATAGGCTGGTGAACAACTCCAATTGGTATGTAAATGGCTAAGTGTTAGATGGTTAAGTGAGGGGAGGGAGATCCTTTATTGTCTGTTGTTTCACTATGAGACCCAGTAATATCAGGAAACTCCCATGCAAATTCTGATCCTGCCAATCTGCCCCAATTCCTACCCCAAGTTTTACCCAGTCTGTAGCCTCCAAAACTACTAAAAATAAACAGGGGGCTGGCGCCGTGGCTCACTTGGTTAATCCTCCGCCTGTGGCGCCGGCATCCCATATGGGCCCCGAGTTCTAGTCCCGGTTGCTCCTCTTCAAGTCCAGCTCTCTGCTGTGGCCCGGAAAGGCAGTGGAGGATGGTCCAAGTGCCTAGGCCCCTGCACCTGCATGGGAGACCAGGAGGAAGCACCTGGCTCATGGCTTCGGATTGGTGCAGCGCTGGCCATGGCAGCCATTTGGGGGGGTGAACCAACGGAAGGAAGACCTTTCTCTCTGTCTCTCTCTCTCTGTCTAACTCTATCTGTCAAATAAATAATAATAATAAAAGAATAGAATACACAGAGCTATTTTTGAGGACCTGAACATATATTAGCCTAGCATTGACAAATAGGAACTTACATAAGAGCTAGCAGCACTTGGGACCATATGTAGTCTTCCATCTGTACATGCACAATTCACATCTGTCAGACACCTGCTCTGCTGACTCTTCCCCACTCTACAAGCTGGAGTCACAAACCATTCACCCACTTGAGGAAACCAGAACCAGCACTTGGCCTCCATACTGGTTCCTTTTGTTGTGGGCTTGGTGGAGCATAAATTTCTATTCCAGACTCGGCTTTTACTTAGAGAAGAATTCTAAGTGTAGGCACAAACACAATGTGCAGTGTGATAAGGTTTATTTACAAAGTGTGAAAAATACACAGGCATATAAGGGCTTTATTTAGGGAGAGTGGGCCAGAAAAGGTAAAAGGGGATTTTCATACCCTGCTCACTGTGGATCAACAAAAAGAGAGAGCACATTTCCACTTTACCTGCCCTTATGAGCTTAGAAGTGTTTACATGGTACCACCCCCAGGTACCAGGTAAAGGGAAGTACTTCCTGTGGAAGGGGTCATCTGATTCACAGGTAGGTGGAAATTGGAGGTGTGGCTTCCCTCCCATGAACTTAAACTAACTTATTACATAGCACTTTCATCTACCACCTGTGGCACTGGCCAGAGGGGATGGCAGACACAGCCCCGTCTTTAGTGCTCCTTACAGAGTATTGTTTAAGGCCCTTTCTAGGGCTCTCTAGATCCAGCTAGATTTGGCCAGAATCTGTTTAGTGAGGGATGTGTAGCCTACAGCCACTGGGAGGTTTTCCTAGCCTTTGGGCGCTCCTGAAAGCTCTCAGGGCAGGCCAGCCCTCACTTCCTTTCCCTCTGGCCTCTTCCTCACTTAGTGAACCCTGGAGCCCCATACATAGCTGTTCTTCCACTCTCTATGGAAACAAAGCATCTGCTCTATCCACCCAGACCAGGCCTCCATTGCATGTACCTCCTTGGGTGCCCAAAAGGAGCAATTATCCTGAATGACAGCTTGGGGAGAAGACATCAGCTTGCATCAGGTGAAAGGCATTGATCTTGTGTTTGCCAGTGGCTGAGAAACTGGCAACAAGGGACTTTGGTAGCATTTTCAGTGCCCATCACTGGTAGCAGATGTTGAGAGAAGTCTGTGGTATGAATGTCAGGGCAGCAGTGTGTACATGCACATTTGTGTGTGCCTTTAGGATTGTATCACGGGTAGTTGAGGCTGGCACCATGGGTGGTGGAAAGAACTCACCAGAGGAGAGAATGAGGAAAGTTTGACTTGGTAAACACTCTACAGGGAAGTACCAGGTAGAGGGTTGACAACCACCATGGCAACATTGACTGTAAGCTGTATTCCTGTAGTGGCAGTCCCTTCTTAGTTAGGGTGACTGTTGCTATATGATTGCAAAGGAGCAGTGAGAAGGGCAGTCAGATTGCCCATTACAATTAGGACTGAAATGCAAGAAACATGCTTGTAACTGCAATATTTCTTCAGTTAGGGTGAGTTTTCTATGGTCCAAGAGATTTTCCCAGGTAGGTGATTTGCATCTCTTGGTGGATCTGGGGAACTTATATCCCCAGATGTAATCTTACAAGACTCCACCAAGTGCTCTGGGACAATTCTCCACATATGTATTTGAATTTAATTATTATTTATAGATATGGTAACTAAAAAAGTATTGGCGTGAAGATAAAAGTAAATACCATTTATTATGGAAATAAAGACTATAATTTGGGTACAGTGAATTAGGGCAGCCCTAAATATTGGCCCATGAGGCAAATAAAAATTTTTTATAGGGCTGTCCACAAAAATTGCTTATGGACACAGCTCATTGGTTAGGCAGATCACAAATTGCAGCCCCTCTCTGATTGTTTATTTAGGGTACTCACAGCTGAGAGACATAGAATGCCTATTGATTTTGACTCCTGTTGTTTTACACAAGTTTATGGAACATTCTATGGCTTGACCTTTAGAGATTTGAGTGTCATAATTTTACATTCTCCTGACTCCATTTTAGAAAGCCTTAGCCTGGGGAAGGTATCTACCACAGAACTAAGATGCTTTTTGGGATAACCACACCCCATTTTGGAGCACTAGGTTTGAGTCCTGGCTCTGCTCCAAATTCCAGCTTTCTCTGAAGCCAAGCCCCTACCCTGAATGCCTTTGATGTAGACTTGAACAAGTCCCAGTATCTCTCCCTCAACTTGCAGTTTCTCACAAAGATTAACTCACTACATGAAGGCCGGTGCCATGGCTCAATAGGCTAATCCTCCACCTGCGGTGCCGGCATACAGGGTTCTAGTCCCAGTCGGGGCGCCGGATTCTGTCCTGGTTGCTCCTCTTCCAGGCCAGCTCTCTGCTGTGGCCCGGGAGTGCAGTGGAAGATGGCCCAAGTGCTTGGGCCCTGCACCCGCATGGGAGACCAGGAGAAGCACCTGGCTCCTGGCTTCAGATCAGCGTGGTGCACCAGCCGCAGTGGCCACTGAGGGGTGAACCAATGGTAAAGGAAGACCTTTCTCTCTGTCTCTCTCTCTCACTGCCACTCTTTTTGTCAAAAACAAACAAACAAACAAACAAACAAAAAAACCTCACTACATGAAAGGAGTGATGCAATGTAAGGTTAGAGTCAAGACTCTCAATGACGGCCCCTATAGCAAACATCCCTAATGCCAGCTTCTATTCTGAGAACTCCAAAGAAACTCACAGGTCCTGATCAAACAAAATAATACCCAATCTGCCCATAGACCCTAGACAGAGCCCATTTTTGCCATTTCAAAAAAAACATGCTGGCCCCTGTCACTGACCAATTAAAGGACAGCCATGTGCACTGTGGGCTAACCAGAGACATACATGAGCTGACCATGTACTGCTCAACCCCCACGTTAAGAGATTCACGGTCTCTAATTCCTCAGGGAGCCCAGGAGTTGAGTAATATCTGTGACTCCTTGCTCTGTACATAGCAAATTAACTACTTCCATCAGCCTGGTGTCAATAATTGATTCGCAGTATGTTGGGCAAGACGACCTAGTGTTGGAGTTTCTATAGCAATTCCTTTACCCAGTTTTGGGGGTGTTCTAAAGCAAAGCTAATGAACATCACAGAGGGCAGCAGGTGATGACTTAAGTACTTGGGGTCCCTGCCACCCATGTGGAAGACCCAGTTCAGGTTCCCCACTCCCAGCTTCAGCCTGGGGACCATTTGGTGGATTGAACCATATATATATATATATATATATATATATATATATATATATATATATTCCTTTACAGAATTTTTTAAAAATCCCAAAGTCAATTTTAGATAAAAAAGATATAATTTAAAAATTGGTTAAGCCACTATGGAAGTCAGTTTGGAGATTCCTCAGAAACCTGAAGATAACCCTACCATTCAACCCAGCCGTCCCACTACTTGGAATTTACCCAAAGGAAATTAAATTGGCAAACAAACAAGCTGTCTGCACATTAATGTTTATTGCAGCTCAATTCACAATAGCTAAGACCTGGAACCAACCCAAATGCCCATCAACAGTAGACTGGATAAAGAAATTATGGGACATGTACTTTATAGAATACTATACAGCAGTCAAAAACAACGAAACCCGGTCATTTGCAACAAGATGGAGAAATTTGGAAAACATCATGCTGAGTGAATTAAGCCAGTCCCAAAGGGACAAATATCATATGTTCTCCCTGATTGGCGACAACTAACTGAGCACCAAAGGGGAAACTTGTTGAAATGAAATGGACACTATGAGAAACAGTGACTTGATCAGCTCTTGTCCTGACGGTTGATGTACAATGTAATACTTTATCCATTTTAGTATTTTTTTGTTCCAGTACCGTTGGTTTAACTCTGTAATTAACACACAATTATTCTTAGGCGTTTAAATTTTAACTGAAAAGTGATCCCTGTTAGGAATTTGGAAAACATTATGCTGAGTGAAATAAGCCAATCCCAAAGGGACAAATACCACTTGTTCTCCTTGATAGGTGACAACTAACTGAGCGCCAAAGAGGAAACCTGTTAAAGTGAAATGAACACTATGAGAAACAGTGACTTGATCAGCCCTCACCCTGACTGTTGATGAGCAACTTGATATGTTATCCCTCTTAGTATTTTTTTTTGTTTGTTCTACTTAATACTTTTGGTTGAATACTGTAATCAATACACAATTCTTCTTAAGTGCTGAAACTTAACTGAAAAGTGATCCCTGTTAAATATAAGAGTGGGAATAAGAGAGGGAAGAGATGTGCAATTCGGGACATGCTCAAGCTGACTTACCTCAAACAGTAGAGTTAGAAACATACCAGGGGATTCCAATTCAATCCCATCAAGGTGGCATGTACCAATGCCATCTCACTAGTCCCAGTGATCAATTTCTGTTCACAACTGATCATAATGATATGACTAAGAACCAAAGAGATCACATAAACAAGAATAGTGTCTGAAAATACTAGCTGGTAGAATAAAAAAGGGAGAGAACGATCCAACATGGGAAGTGAGATACACAGCAGACCCATAGAATGGCAGATGTCCTAAACAGCACTCTGGCCTCAGAATCAGCCCTTAAGGCATGTGGATCCGGCTGAAAAGCCCATGAGAGTATTTCAGGCATGGAAAGCCAAGACACTCTGGAAAAAAAAAAAAAAGACCTAAATGAAAGATCTCTGCGAATGAGATCCCAGTGGAATGAATGGGTCATCAAAGAAGGAGGTACCTTTCTCTGAAGGGAGGAGAGAACTTCCACTTTGACCATGGCCTTGTCTAAATATGATCAGAGTCAGTGAACTCAGGGGGCGTCCATAGCCTTGGCAGCTCATGACAAGGGCCTAGGGTGATTACTGATGCCATAAACAAGAGTGTCAATTTGTTAAGTCAACAACAGGAGTCACTGTGCACTTACTCCTCATGTAGGATCTCTGTCCTTAGTGTGCTGTACATTGAGATTTAATGCTATAACTAGTACTCAAACAGTATTTTTCACTTTGTGTTTCTGTGTGGGAGCAAACTGTTGAAATCTTTACTTAATGTATGCTAAACTGATCTTCTGTATATAAAGAGAATCAAAAATGAATCTTGATGTGAATGGAAGGGGAGAGGGAGTGGGAAAGGGGAGGGTTGCAGGTGGGAGGGACGTTATGGGGGGGAAGCCATTGTAATCCATAAGCTGTACTTTGGAAATTTATATTCATTAAATAAAAGTTTAAAAAAATTGGCTTGGACAGGTTTGTCAAAAACTGTCAAAAGTTTTAAAAGACTTAACTGAAACAATGTCACAGGTCATTGTGAAACAATAATTAACCATTTAATCAAAGTGACAATTAAAAAAAAAAATTAGGGACAGGCATTTGGTCTAGTGGTGAAAACACTGCTTGGGATTCCTGCATCATTATCAGTGGGTCCAGGTTCAAGTTCTGGCTCTGCTTCCAACTCTAGCTTTCCACTAATGCACACCCTAAGAGGCATCAGGTGATGGCTCAAGCAGTTGGGTCTCTGAGAGACTTGCATTGAGTTTTCTCAGCTCCTGTCTTAGGCCTGGCCCAGCCATGGTTATAGCAGGCATTTGGGTAGTGATCCAACCAGATTGCAACTGTGTCTGTTTCTTATGAGTGGAATAAAAGTAAATTTAAAAAAAAAAAAATAAAAATCTTTAAAGGCAAATACATTGTTACATATATGGAAGGGGGGAAAATTACACCTTTTTTAACAGAGATGACTCAGTTCTTCCAAGCAAAGATTGGTTATAGTCTTAATTCTCTTATAGGGTGAGAACATACATTGAATGAAATTTACACAATACAAATTTATGTGTGGTTATTAATCACCACCCCAGTGCCTTGGGCCAGCAGGGAGGTAGAGGTCACTGATATGGGTTCAGCTGTTTCAAAAATTCCCATGTTGACGTCTTCACCCCCAAACCTATAAATATGACCATACATGGAAATAAGGTCTCTGTAGATAATTGAGTTAGAGTGAAGTCATTAGGGTCAGTCCACTAATTGAGTCCTTAGAAAACTGGGGAATTCAGATGCAGAAGTACGCACAGGGAAGTGCCCTGTGAAGAAGGGAGCTCTGCTGCCACCAGCCAAGAAATGCCAGAAGTTGGAACAAGGTCTGGGATAGATGAATATCTTGCACCTTCAGAGGGGGCAGGGCCCTGCCAGGAGATTGACTCCAGACTTGACTGCAGAGCCGTGAGATGACAAATCTCTGATCTGAGCCACTCAGTTTGTGGTCCTTTGTTTTGGTAGCCCCAGCAAACCAATCCAGGCATTCTGCTCTACCTACTCTTCTCTACTCAGACAGCAGCTGCCTCCCTCAAGCCAAGGCAAGGGGTAGAAGCAGGGTCCTTTACAGAACATGGCTGCTGCTGCTGCTGGTGGTGGTTTATCTCTTCGGGCCTGTCTGGGAGCTTAAACCTCAGCTCCTGGCCTCCTGGGTTGAGTGGATGAATGAGGATTAGGAGGAATAGGGATTTGCCTCCCTAGACCTGGTCAATGAGCCTCCACCCTCATGTTTCTGGAGCCGAGGAAGCCCAGTGATGGCCACATCCTATCCATATCTCCTCTGGCTCCTCTTCCCAGCCTGCCATGGTTTGGTACAGCCACAACACCCCTTTTCATTCAGTAGGCTATATGCCTCAGGAAGGCACAGGGAGCAGATGTTCCACTTGGTCATGGCATACCACCTGTATAGACAAGACCCACGTGGAACCATTAAGGGGATTAGGGCAGATTAGGTTGGAGAGACCACAGCACTCTTCTCACAGAGGCAAGGGAAGGGGAGAAGTGGGGTGCTGGTGAGCAGGATGCTGAGTATGCAGGGGTAGGGCAGAGGTGGTGAGGAGGAACCTCTTGCTATCCTCTACACAGGATGTGTGACCACAGCACTTATGCTCTTCAGGTCCAGTCCCAGCCCAAGCAAATTCACATTTGCTAGTTCATTCCCTACATCACTGAAGCTGGGAGCTGGGAGTGCAATCCAAGTGTTCCACAGGGGTGGCAGGAATCCAAAAAGTTGAGCGACCACTGCTGTTTCCCAGGGACTACATTATTAGGAAGTTGGAGTCAGAAGCTGGAGCTAGGACTCGAATCCAGGTACTCTGATGAGGGATTCAGATATCTTTATTTTTTTTTAAATTTATTTGACAGGTAGAGTTATAGATAGTGAGAGAGAGAGACAGAGAGAAAGGTCTTCTTTCCATTGGTTCACCCCCCCACCCCAAATGGCTGCTATGGCCGGAACTGAGCCAGGTGCTTCCTCCTGGTCTCCCATGCGGGTGCAGGGCCCAAGCACTTGGGCCATCCTCCACTGCACTCCCGGGCCACAGCAGAGAGCTGGACTGGAAGAGGAGTAACCAGGACTAGAACCCGGCGCCCATATGGGATGTTGGCACCGCAGGTGGAGGATTAACCAAGTGAGCCATGGCGCTGTTCCCAAGGATTCAGGTGTCTTAACTGCTCGGCTAAACACCTGTTCCCAGTCATGCTTTCTACACATCAAGATGGGTTATTTCTCAAGATGACCCAAGGTGACAAGATTAACTCAGTCATATTGCCTACGCATATGGACAGGCTCTGTGTAGGGATGCTGGGGACAAGATCCATCCAATCATGCATTCTCCACATCAGAGTAGGCTGTATCTCAAGGGATTCCTGCATGATGAAATCCATCCTACCACATCTTCCACATACACTGATATTGGTCTCACAATCTCCTAGAAAGGCCATCACCTCTGTAGCGTGTGAGGAGAGGACTGTATTACACACTGAACAGGGTCATGCAGTGAATCATAGAGGGAAACCACAGAGAGGGATTAAAGCAACTTCAAGGTGACAGGGACAGAGGAGGCAGTCAAGAAGTAATAGGCCTGAGGAGCAGGAAGGACAGTAGAAACCAGATAGGGTACTCTGAACAATGGACATAGTCACTGGTTCTGGTTTTTTTTTTTTTTTTTTTCAGATTTATTTATTTGTTTGAAAAGCAGAGTTGTGGAGAGGCAGAGGCAGACAGAGGTCTTTCATCCACTGGTTCACTCCCCAAATGGCCACAATGGCCAGACCTGGGCCAATCTGAAGTCAGGAGCCAGAAGCTTCCTCCGGATCTCCCACATATATGCAGGGGCCCAAGGACTTGGACCATCTTCCACTATTTCCCAGGCCTTAACAGAGAGCTTGATCAGAAGTGGAGCAGCTGGGACTCAAACCAGCATCCATATAGGATGCTGGCACCATAGGCAGCGGCCTCACCTGCTACGCCATGCGGCAACCCCGGTCACTGGTTCTTAAAGAAGGTAAAGACATGTCCTTCCAGTGGCTAAGCAGGAAATGTAGTCACAGTGACACAGACAATGGTCAGGAAACTCCTAAACAAGGTAAATATCTGCCTACTTTGTGACCAGAGCTGGGACAAGACAGGCACAATCACTCAGGACAATAGTCAGCACTTCCCCAATAAGGTCAGTGCATACCTACCATGTGACCTGGCCACTGCTCTCCAACAATGCACCATGAGAAATAAAGGCAGGTGGGCAGACGGACCATGCACAGGAATGGTCCAGCAGTCTTATCTGTTATTGCCCCAAACCGGGACACCCAATGCCCATCTACAGGAGAATGGATGAACTGTGGTTCATCTACACCATAGAATACGGTTCAGTAACAAAAAGCAATGAACTGTTGGCAACGCAGATGAATCTTTAAGTGGTTATGCTGAGGGAAAGACGCCAGACCTAAACAATAAAAAACTCCGAGTGCAGACTGAGTGAGTGTATTTACATTAAGTCATATAAAGTGCAGCTAATGCAGACTTGCAGTCCTGGGGGAGATGGGGTCCTGGCAGACAATGACAGGAGTCATTTATATTTATTTATAGATATGGTAACTAAAAAAGTATTGGCATGAAGATAAAAGTAAATACCATTTATTATGGAAATAAAGACTATAATTTGGGTACAGTGAATTAGGGCAGCTCTAAATATTGGCCCATGAGGCAAATAAAAATTTTTTATAGGGCTGTCCACAAAAATTGCTTATGGACACAGCTCATTGGTTAGGCAGATCACAAATTGCAGCCCCTCTCTGATGACAGGAGGCGGGTACGTTCCTGACCTTCATCATTGCTGTGGCTTCATGGTAGACATGAAAGGCACACTGAGAAATTGCCAGTCGTTCTACATAACAGATGCAGTTCCTGCATGCCGACCCCACTCAGGGAAACTGGTTTTAGAGAAAGAATGAAGGTCCTCAGATCAGAACAAGGGCAGGCAGAGAAGTGAGAGGAAAGACTAAGATAGCGATGTAGAGCAGCCAAGCAAGCCACAGGGGACACATACGGCTGTGGCAGCATCTGCCTCATCTTGGCTTCTGGCCATGTGTATAAAATTGAGTCCATCTGTGTGGTTTGGATCTTCTCACAATCTGGCTGTCTCAGCAAGTAGAGCCTGTGGTTTGTAGGTCTCCCCGCCCCCCACTTCTCTCACACGGAACTGCAATTCTTCTCTCAATGGGCATCTGCCTTGAGTCAACCTGGCCTTCAGCTCCCTGGAAAAGAATATCACCACACCCTGGGAGCCTGATCATGACAACCCCTAGTGTACCCAGGATAAGCATTTGCTAGAATAGGATGAGCAGTGCAGATACCCCCTCCTCCAGAGGACCCCATACCACACTGACACAATCCTCCCTTCTTCCTTTCAGTCTCTGCCATCTCCTGTGCCCTGGTAGCCTTGGTTTTATCTCCATTTCTTTTTTTTTTTCCAAAGATTTATTTATTTACTTGAAAGTCAGAGTTACACAGAGAGAGGAGAGGTAGAGAGAGGTAGAGGTAGAGGTAGAGAGAGAGGTCTTCTATCCACTGGTTCACTCCCCAGATGGCCACAACGGCTGGAGCTGCACCAATCCGAAGCCAGGAGCTTCCTCTGAGTCTCTCACATGGGTGCAGGGGCCCAAGGACTTGGGCCATCTTCCATTGCTTTCCCAGGCCACAGCAAAGAGCTGGATCAAAAGTGGAGCAGCCGGGACTTGAACCTGCACCCATATGGGATGCTGGCACTGCAGGCAGCAGCTTTACTCACTACGCCACAGCGTCAGCCCCTTCTCTCCGTTTCTGATACTCCACTGATGCTGTTAGCAGCAAATTCTCACCTTCGCTGGAGCTGGCACTGTGGCACAGCAGGTTAAGCCAACATGTGCAGTGCCGGCATCCCATATGTTCACTGTTTATAGAGTCCTGGCTGCTCCACTTCCGACCCAGCTCCCTGTTAGTGGACCTGAGAAGGCAGTGGAAGATGGCCCAGATCCTTGGTCCCCTGCCACCCTGTGGAAAACCCAGAATAAGCTCCTGGCTCCAGAATGGCCCCGCCCTGACCACTGTGGCCACTTTTTTTGGGGGGGAGTGAGTCAGCAGTTGGAGGATCTCTCTCTCTCCTCTCTGTAACTTGCCTTTCAAAAAAATAAACCTTAAAAAATTCTCACTTGGAGGCCAGTGCTGTGGTGCAGCAGGTTAAGCCACTGTCTGCAGTGCAGGCATTCCATATGGGCACTGGTTCGAGTCCTGGCTGCTCGACTTCCAATCCAGCTCCCTGATAATACACCTGGGAAAGCAACGGAAGGTGGCCCAAGTCCTTGGGCCTCTGCAGCCACATGGGAGGCCCGGATAAGTCTCCTGGCTCCTGGATTCAGCCTGGTCAAATCCAAGCTGTTGTGGCCATCTGGGGAGTGAACCCATGGATGAACAACCACTCTTTCCCTCTCTCAAACTCTCCCTTTCAAATAAATAAATCTTTAAAACAAAAATTTCTCATCTTCGCTGATAAAGAGCCCCTTTAAAACTATAATCTGGAATGTAAAGTCAGTACATGATGCTGCTCAGAAACTCTGACAGCCTTTGTCTGGGGGAACAAACAAAGAAAGAGGCTGCTGGGGCCCAGGGCAATCACATGGAAGGAGTAAGGTCAGAGCCCTTGCCCTTTTCAAGGGTGTAAAAGCCCATATGTGCTTTGATATTCTAGGGCATTCTTTCGCTTGAGGGAAAAACTACTCGTTGGAAAATGTAGGTTAAGGGGAATGCTACAGTTTTCAGACTCCATAGTGAAAGGACTCAATTTGCATAGTCTGAGACAGTGAGTCTACGTATCAGACATGAACAATCCTGCCATGTGGCCCACGAAAAGCATTGTCTTAGCCAGTGGCTCTTCAGGCTTACTTCTGGGGTAGGATGGACTCCAGAGACTGCAGTGGGGGTCAGGAAGCCACTCACTTGCAGCTCTACCTGGCCATAGCTTGTGCCTGGACCCTCTTCCCTATACACACTCTGGGATTACTGCTGGATAGGTCAGCATATGCTGCCCACAACCCAGTATAGGAGGAAGGAGCATGGCTCATATGGGTTACACCCAAGAACTTAAAGTAGGGAGGCAGATGTAGTATCTGCCCCAGCCAGTCTGGATCGTATGAATCACACTCGTCACCCCTGGGCCTTGGCCTCCTTCTCTGAGGAAGCAACTGTCACAACCATTGGTCTCAACAGGCTTGTCAGGTTTCCAAAGACCAAAACAAAGTTGGGTTCCGATGACTTCAGATTTTGCTTTGTCATTCCATACCTCACATGCCCCTGTTGCCATAGATGTGCTGTCAGTTTCTGTCACATGCTCTCTCCTGCTGGCTGTAAGGATGGGACACTCACTCTACACCTCCTCTTGTGGCTGGCCATCAGTTCTTTGCTGTTTCCATTTTGACCTCTAACCTTAGGCTGCACAAAGATTTCCCTCATATGTAAGCTGTTACTGATAGATGAGTGTATGGGGATTAGCAAGCTAGTGGGCAGTTAGGTCAGCTGGAAGGAAGTTAGGTCAGTAGGATTTCAACCCCTGCCTTCTGATTAGCTGTTATTCTACTCCTTCCCTAATCACTTAAATCTAAGTTTGCTTTTCAGAAAGGGCCAGAGAGACACACTTCATGTCTATAAAGGGCAGACACTGGCAAGCTTCTTTGGCAACCCCTCCCTCTGAGCCGTGCTCCTGACTGCTGCCACAGGAGGTTTCTTACTTTCAATAAATCTTGCTTTGTTCACTGTTCCTGTCCACATGGAGATTCTTCTTCAAAGTGAGACCAGAATGGAGATCACCCCCTGTCCTCATCCTTCTGCAATGGCCTGACCTCCTGACTTTGGCATGACTCAGCCCTGGGCATTGCAGACATTTGAGGAATGTATTAGTGAATGAGAGCTCTGTTTCTCTCTCAAATAAGCTTTTGACGAATAAAAAATTAAATTAGTACATCCATTGTGGAGAAGAATATGCAGGTTCCTTAACAAAACTAACAATAGCCATATTAGATGATCCAACTATTCCACTTCTGGGTATTTAATATCCAAAGGAAAATAAATCGGTGTATCAGAGATAACCTGCACTATCATATTTGTTACTACACTATTTACAATTTCTATGATATGGAATCAACCTAGATGTTCATTAATGGATAAACTAATAAGGAAATGTGGTATACACACACACATAAAATACAACTATTACTTATCCATCAAAAATAATTTTAACACTTGAAGCAAAATATATGGAACTGAAGAATATAAAGTTGAAGTGAAGTGAAGTCAATGAAAGTCATCACATGTTCTCTCTTATATGTAGAAGTGAAAACAAAAAGTTGATCTAAACATAGAACCAGCAGCACCGTGGCTCACTAGGCTAATCCTCCGCCTGTGGCGCCGGCACCCTGGGTTCTAGTCCTGGTTGGGGCGCCGGTTCTGTCCTGGTTGCTCTTCTTCCAGTCCAGCTCTCTGCTGTGGCCTGGGAAGGCAGTGGAGAATGGCCCAAGTCCGTGGGCCCTGCACCTGCATGGGAGACCAGGAGGAGGCACCTGGCTCCTGGCTTCAGATTAGCGCAGGAGCGTTTTTATAATGTGTTTATAATATCTTCTAAACAGTATCTTTTCTTGTTTATAATATTCATTTAACTGGTAACATTCTCCCTCAACATTTTAGTCAGGTCTTGCAAAGGTTTTGCTTGTTTTGTTTGTTCCTCCCATCAGTTCTGATCCTGCTAGTATGGCCTGATAAAGAACATTAAAAACCTAAGAAAAAATGTATTTGAATCATTCCATCTTACCAGTTTTACATGTTTTTACAATTTCCAAGAGCCCTTCTTAAGGTACTTGTTTTCTTATATTCATAATCTCAAACATAATTATCTTGTCTATTTATATTCATGTAACTTTCCATTAGGTTTAATTTCCATGTTATATAAATTAGGTTCTCATAAGAAAAAGTAATTCCAGTGCAAGAGGTTCTTGGTTTTTTGCTTCCTTTTTAGTAACTGACCTAGGACACCAATATTTCATACTATTACAAGACAATGTCTTGAGGCTAGCACTATGGCATAGGTTAAACTTCCGCCTGTAGTCCCAGCCTCCCTTATGGACATTGGTTCAAGACCCAACTACTCCACTTCCAATTCAGCTCCCTGCTAATGAGCCTGGGAAAGCAGTGGAAGATGGCCCAAGTGCTTGGGTTCCCACAACCATGTGGGAGACCTGGAAGAGACTCCTGTCTCCTGGCTTCAGCCTGGCCTAGTCCTGGAAGTTGTGGCCATTTGGAGAGTGAATCAGAGGATAGGATCTCCTTTCTCTCTCTTTCTCTCTCTCTCTCTCTCTCTCTCTCTTTCTCTCTCTCTCCTTCCTCTCTCTGGCCCTTCAAATAGATAAATCTTTAAAAAAGAAAAATGAGAATGTCTTGTGTCTTCTCTTGTCTTTATTTGATTACTTTAAAAATGTGAGCCTTAAATTGTTTTTTCTTACATCTAGTTATTTGGACATCCTTTGATTACTTTATAACTCTGGTTAAGTAAATGACTGCTGTTTCACAGTACTTAGAATCCTATTTTGGCCGGCGCTGCGGCCCACTAGGCTAATCCTCCGCCTTGCAGCGCCGGCACACAGGGTTCTAGTCCCGATTAGGGTGCCGGATTCTGTCCCGGTTGCCCCTCTTCCAGGCCAGCTCTCTGCTGTGGCCAGGGAGTGCAGTGGAGGATGGCCCAAGTGCTTGGGCCCTGCACCCCATGGGAGACCAGGAGAAGCACCTGGCTCCTGCCTTCGGATCAGTGCAGTGAGCCGGACGCAGTGCGCCGGACGCAGTGCGCCAGCCACGGCGGCCATTGGAGGGTGAACCAACGGTAAAGGAAGACCTTTCTCTCTGTCTCTCTCTCTCTCACTGTCCACTCTGCCTGTCAAAAAAAAAAAAAAAAAGAATCCTATTTTGAGTGTTTTATTTTTTTTAAAGATTTATTTTATTTATTTGAAAGACAGAGTTACAGAGAGAGGTAGAGACAGAGAGAGAGGTCTTCCATCTGCTGGTTCACTCCTCACAACGACCAGAGCTACACCGATCTGAAGCCAGGAGCCAGGAGCTTCCTCTGGGTCTCCCACTTAGGTGCAGGGGCCCAAGGACTTGGCCTATCCTGTACTGTTTTCCCAGGCCATAGCAGAGAGCTGGATCAGAAGAGGAGCAGCCAGGACTTGAACTGGAGCCCATATGGGATGCCGGCTCTTTAGGCCAGGGCTTTAACCCGCTGTGCTGGCCCCGAGTGAGTGTTTTAAACCTTTGATATTTCAGAAACATCCCAAAAATAAAATTCCAAATTTAGTCATTTTTAACCTAAGATAATTTTGAGATGTAGGATTTATTTAATTAAATTATGTAAAGAATTAGGAAACAAAAATGATGTCTGCGATTTGTATCTTTTTAAATGTTTTCCACAAAAATTATTTTCACAAATTAACATACCTATCAGTGAACGTTTTAGAGTCACAAACTACCAAAAAGAAAAGGAACTCGGCTGGCACCAAGGCTCACTAGGCTAATCCTCTGCCTGCAGCACCCGCACCCCGGGTTCTAGTCCCAGTCAGGGCGCCGGGTACTAGTCCCGGTTGCTCTTCCAGTCCAGCTCTCTGCTGTGGCCTGGGAGTACAGTGAAGGATGGCCCAAGTGCTTGGGTCCCTGCACCCGCATAATAGACTAGGAGGAAGCACCCGGCTCCTGGCTTTGGATCGGCACAGCGCTGGCCATGACGGCCATTAGGGGGTGAACCAACAGAAGGAAGACCTTTCTCTGTCTCTCTCTCACTGTCTATAATTCTCTCTGTCTCTCTCTCTCTCACTGTCTAACTCTGCCTGTCAAAAAAAATTTTTTTTAATTAAAAAAAAAAAGGAGCTGCCAGAGCATCATGTATGCCAACATTACCAAAAATGTACAAATTTCACTGAACTATTAACCATGATTACATAAATGTGGCAGGCAGCTGTCTGCTGGCCCAGACTCCCCTGAAGAAATGCTGATGCCTCTCATCAAGAATTCAAATCCAACTCAGCACCAGAGATAGGCTTATGAAGAAACACAATTAACAATCTTCAGATGTGAAAGAATGCTGTGCTAGACATGGGGATCCCCACTTCACAGTCAAAATTGCTTGCTGTTGCTCAGTGTGTGGCTAGGTGATAATATGAAACTGTGATCTTAGCAGCATTAAGTTTCTCTCCTCTCGGCAGCTTCTAAGATATGATGTTTAGTCCTGTCCAGGAGCCCCTCCTTACATGAATCCTGGAAAGGCCAATTATTTATAATTTGGATGCAGTCACCCACAATGTGGTTATTTAAGAGATCCTTTCCATGATACCAAGGGAAAAGCATACAGAAATAAAACAAAGGAATTGAAGCACACATCAACTGCATACTTTCCCTGTGGCTCCAGAGGAAAGTACTGTTGTCTAAAAGCTGGTCTTTTGCAGATCACAATGTACACTGTATTGATCATGAGGGTGGACTCCCAGCCTGGAGACAGTGCCAGCTGTGCATTCCTGGATGCTGCACTGTGGCCTTGGATGTGCTGCACCCCTACTGCTCTGGGTCTGGCAGGCAGGACGTGAGTCATGGGGGAAGTATTGTGCCCAGAGGGGTGACCTGGAAATGACCTTAGGTTCGCCCTGGCACCCATGCAAAAGACCTTTTAAAGCAAAATTGTGACAAGGTATCATGATTTTCATAGCTCTTGGGGCAGCAGTTAGTTTTGAGATTCACAGCAGAAGTTTCTGAGCTCTTTGGGCTCCAAGTAAAGCAAATCCTACATGTTTTGCCACTGTATCTCCCTTGGCTGTAAGGTCAGTAAGAAAAAGTGGACATAATCTGCTTTGACAGGTGATGAAGTACAAGCTAATAGGGAAAGGAAGCTGAAAGGTGTCCAAGAGAAGAAAAAAAAAGGGAGGAGGGGGCACAGTGGCAGGCAAAGATAAGCTAGAAACTGAAAAATGAAAACACAAGAAAAAGAAAAAAGCAAAACAAAAGCCGAAAACTGATGGGCAGAACCCTGATTGGATCTGGGATTCCTCCTCCCTTTTGCGTAGGGAGAACTCCACCTCCAGATGTGAGCTGTAACTGAGTAAGCTGTAATTAGCTCTTACTTCCCAACTCAGAAAGTGTGCCAACTCCTGACCCAGAGGCAGAACTCCTGCAGCCCTGGGCAGGCTGTGCACCTGCAGCTTGACTTGTGCTTCCCATCGTAGTCAGGGACCACAGGCTCTGAGGACCACTGATGGAGCTGCAGGTGGCAGGTCAGTGGCAAAACTGGATGTTCAGATGGCTATGGATCAGCATGGCTAGAATATGATGGATCAACTTTAGGAATGTTATTTCAAGTTTGCAGCAAGGCCTCTTCTGAACTTTGGAGCAGGGGAAGTGTCTTGGTCAGAGTGCAGACCAAGAATTCAAGGACAGGCAGGGTTGGCTACACAGCAGCTTCTTCCCTCCATTTCCAGAACAAGGAGGGAGTCCAGGTGAGTGTTTCCTGCAGTCTTCCACCCCCAGAGCCAATGTGACCTCTTCCAGTGCCACGCCTATGACAGGTGAATGTGAAACTGCATCTCTGTCATGCTGGTGATTCTACAGCTACCCACCTCACTTTCGTCACCTGGATGACATCACTGCTTATCTATGCTAGCAATGGAGCTGGCAAACAGGGTTGGCTTGTGAGCTGACCAGCAGGTACCCCACTAAACATGTATCATTCATTCCACTTTCTTGAACAAAAAGAAGCATTTAGTGCCTAAGAACCTGTCCCAAGAAGGGAAAGGTGCCAAGGTGAAACAGGTGATGTCCACATGGTCAGGGCACAGATGTGGAAGGGCAGAATCTGGCTAGCATTAGTCAGAGCAAGTGTGGGGACATTGGCCACCTTCTCACAGCTAGCCATGGGGTACAGGAGCTCCAGGCTCCCAGCTTCAGATTGGTCTAGTTCCGGCCATTGTGGCCATCTGGGGAGTGAACCAGCAGATGGAAGACCTCTCTCTCTCTCTCTCTCTCTCTGCCTCTGAATCTCTGTTACTCTGACTTTCAAGTAAAATAAATAAGTCTTTTTAAAAAAAGGTAATATAGATTACAGCATACTTGGCATTCTTATTCCCACCACTAGGATATATGAAAACTGATACATGGTAATGAATCTTTTAACCTCCAAGGTTAAATAACAGAAAATGCTGCCAAAATAATGCTGCTTACAAAAATCATTAAACCCCCTTGCCTGAATAGCCTTAGATAATCTTGATGTTTTACTCGCAAAATGAGGAATATATACAATAGCAAATAATACCTATTGTACCTCTGATCAATACAACTGGGAGGGTAGAGGCTTGGGTAGAAAAAATCAGCCGCAATGCCCATAGGTTAAAAGATAAGAAAAGATGACCCCTACATGATTTATTTAGATGGTTACCACAGGGACAATGTCCTCATTCAGAAGAATAATATGAGAATGCCTGGTAATTTGACTTTGTATCTAGTTTTTGTAGTCTTCAAACATTAAACTTTCTTTCTTTCTAACTTCTGTGAATAAACTTCTGCCAGTATTATGCTTGCCAACAAATTATGTTAACTACTTGCAGTTTTCCAGAACAAACTTAAGCTCAATTGCTGTTTTTAATTTTATACCATTTTGAGTTTCTGTTGTAATGCCTAGGACTACCTAAAACAAATGAATACCTCTGTGGAACAGACTTCTGCCAGTCAGGTAAGTTTCTGTTGTTTAAATTGGCCTTTTCTCTCTCAAAGACATTTTTCTGCCTGCCTCGTAGAATTACCAAGTATTTCTATCCTTCCATGGGATATGACTTCCTAGGAATGAGCCTATCCATTGCTATGGGATTTCCCCATAAGCAATAAACATTGATCCCTCACATAACTTAAAGTGCATGGTCTTCTTGAAAGATACTTGATACAAAGGGGGAGATCATGAAATAAACTCAAAATTACTGCAAAGTGGTCAAGAAGAAAGCAAAAATGCCTTTGTGAATCTTAGAGAAATACAGACATGGACAATTTCCTGCATAGATACTATGTTAAGAACTAAAAATGAAATGATTTTTATCAATATCTTATAGGCCTATCAGTATTTTATCAATATCTTTTAAGCCTTGAAAGACCTGTCTGTCCCCGGCCTGGATATTTCAATGGACTTCCAAATTTTATAACTACCTTGATTTACATCAGTTTCCAACAACTGGACTCATCAACCCTGGTCATCTACATGAAATGCAGAGCTGCACTGGGCAAACAATACTTGGTTGCACATTGCTCCTCCTCTTTCTTGTTATAAAAGCTTCAGTCCAGCCTCACCTCAGCAGGACACTGGTTTGTTTTCTTCTGCACCTGAATAAAACTAGCTTTGCTATTATTTTAGTCTCATTTGTGAATTTTTGGTTCACAACACCCTGTCCCTCTCCTGGGGAAGGGACCATCTGCTCTTGGCTCTTGCCAGGCCTGGAAAAGCTTCTTGTGATGTGCTGATTTTCATGACTCCCTGCAGGCATTGTTAGCATTTCTGCCACTACTTCCTCTTGTTTTCAGCCATAGGATCTCCCTTTCCTTCAGTACTTGAACCAGGTAAGTTAATTTCTCTGTCAGTGCCTTTTGGTCTCTTTTAGTTCCCTGTAAGTGACTATAAGGCTGGATATATTTAGATTTATGTTATTTACTTGAAAGGAAAAGTTACAGAGAAAGAGGGAAAGTCATAGAGAAACTGATTTTCCATTTACTGGCTCACTCCCCAAATGACCACAATGGCTGGGTCTGGGCCAGGCCAAAGCCAGGAGCCTGGAACTCTATCGGGGTCTCCCATATGGGTGGCAAGGGCCCAAGTACTGGGGCCCTCTTTCACTGTCTTCCCAGGTACATTAGCAGGGAGCTGGATCAGAAGTGGGGCAGCCAGTTCTCAAACCTGCACTTATACGGTATGCTAGCATCACAGGCTGCAGCTTAATCTGCTGCACCATAACACCAGCCCTAATATTGAATATATTCAAAGATTCTATTTTGGCATTTTCTTTGTTATACATCCAGGTATTAGGTTATAGGAGTTCCTTTTTTTTAAGATTTATTTATTTGAAAGAGTTACACAGAGAGAGGAGAGTCAGAGAGAGAGAGAGAGAGATGTCTTCCTTCCACTGGTTCACTCCCTAATTGGCTCCAATGGCCAGAGCTGCACTGATCCGAAGCCAGGAGCCAGGAGCTTCTTCTGGGTGTCCCACGTGGGTGCACGGGCCCAAGGACTTGGGCCATCCTCTACTGCCTGGGAAGGGCATAGCAGAGAGCTAGGTCAGAAAAGGAGCAGCCAGGTCTTGAGCCAGCGCTATTTTGGCATTTTCTAAAGATGACTGGATACCTGCATATTACATTTTTTGGGGCACTCAGTTTATCAACAATTTGCCATTTTCCTTTAATCCAAGTGGTTATAGTTCCTGCAAACTGCTTTTCTCATAGAGAAGTCAACAGAAAAAAGACTAGACAAAAATCAGAGGTCCACCAATAAGCAGATGGTAGGTATACACAATAGAGTCTCCAACTGAAGACTGAAGGAACTGGGTGACTGGGTACCAGCTGCACTATCAACTCATCCCAAAGATCAGGTAAAAGCCAAGCCTAATGGATAATAGGCCCTCCAGGTACTGCAACGGCCAGGGGGCTCTGCCCAGTCACAATGGATACAGCAGTCACAATAACCCCCCAGAACTCTCCAACCTTCTTCCTGGAACCCTATTAACAATGGAAAGCTGGGGCTGGTAAGCATAGGATTCATAGAGAGGGGAGAATTTTGTAAAAATGTGTTTGTCTCCATTATAGTCTCTCTGCCTTTCAAATAAAAGTTAATTAAAAAAAATATAAGACATAGTTAAGGGTGAGAATTTGGCTTAGCAGCTTAAGATGTCATTTGAGACACTTGTATCCATATCAAGGTCCCTGGTTTGCGTTCTAAGTTTGCAAATCCTAAGAGGCAACAAGTACTTTGGTATCTGACACCCTGGGAGATCTGCAAAAAAGGAGATAGAAGATCTATGTGTGTGTGTATGTACACATGGATACACCTTTCAAGTGAAAATACAAAGAAAAAGAGACAGAGACATATTTGGACATCTGAGACAGCTATAGGAAAGGGCAGGTGCTTGCCTGACTCCTGTGGTGAGGCCTCCCATTCTCATCCTTCCCTTCAAACATCAGCCATTATTTCTTTGTACCTTAATCCAGTATATTTGCCAAATGGGCAACAGAAACATCTTCATTTACTGTCATCTCACCAAAAATTGTCACGTGTGTCAAAATTTGTCACATGATCCAATTTTATACTGTTTTATTCCTTCTACATGCTCAACCAAAATTAAGAAAACACATTCTTCATATACTGCATGCAGTCTTAAAATCTAAACATAGGTTCATTGCAAAGAAGGGGATTGGTTTGTTGGAGACAAGGGAGATAAGGGGAGTTTAGCTTGTTTTTGTTTTTGTTTTTGTTTTTGTTTTGTCTTAAAGATTTTATCCATCCATTTAAGAGGCAGAGCCATAGAAAGAGAAGAGGCTTAGCCTACTATGCCACAGCAACAACCCCGAGAGAATTTATCAGGGGCCGGCACTGCGGCTCAATAGGCTAATCCTCCACCTGCAGCGCCGGCACACCGGGTTCTAGTCCTGGTCGGGGCGCCGGATTCTGTCCTGGATGCCCCTCTTCCAGTCCAGCTCTCTGCTGTGGCCCGGGAGTGCAGTGGAGGATGGCCTAAGTCCTTGGGCCCTGCACCCGCATGGGAAACCAGGAGAAGCACCTGGCTCCTGGCTTTGGATCAGCATGGTGCGGTGGCCACAGGGGACATTGGAGGGTGAACCAACGGTAAAGGAAGACCTTTCCCTCTGTCTCTCTCTCTCTCACTGTCCACTCTGCCTGTAAAAAAATAAAAATAAAATAATAATAAAAAAGAATTTATCAGGCCCAGTATTGTGTCATAGTAGGTAAAGCCACCCACTGCCTGTGCTATAGAAATTATCTGTAGCAGGGCCAATGCTGTGGTTTAGCAGGTAAAGCTGCTGCCTGCAGTGTTAGCATCCCATATTGGTACTAGTTGGAGTCCCAGCTGCTTTACTTCCAATCTGGCTCCCTGCTAATGTGCCTGGGAAAACAGCTGAAGATGGCCCAAGTCCTTGGACCCCAGCACCGACATGGGAGACCTGAAAGAAGTTCCTGGCTCTTGGCTTCGGCCTGACCCAGCCCAGGCCATTGTAGCCATCTGGGGAGTGAACCAGCAGATGAAGATCTCTCTCTCTGTAACTCTGTCTTTCAAATAAATCTTAAAAAATAAAGAATTTATCAAAATGGGGGTGGATATTTGGGACAGAGGTTATGATGCTATTTGGGATGCCCACATCCCATGTCAGAGTGCTGGTTTCAAGTTCTAGCTTCACTTCTGATTCTAGCTTCTTTCTTTATGTACCCCAGGAGAAAGCAGGTGATGGCTCTGGTATTTGGGTTCATGCCATGCACATGGAAGACCTAGATTGAGTTCTAGTCTCTTGGTTTCTGCCTGACCCACCTCTGGCTGTTGTGGGCATTTGAAGCATGAACCAGCAGATGGAAGATCATTGCCTCAGTGTATTGGCCCTTCAAATAAATAAGTCAAAAATTAAAAAAAGAAGGTTCTATCCAAAAGTTTCACTAGAATCCATACAAAACTTTTTGTTAAGTTTAAAACTGGTGAACATAAACATGTGATACCTTCTTACCCTTCTGTCTAGCCCTTTGTTTTCTCCCTCACTTAATGCTATACAGTCCTTCCCCAGGGCCTCTGAACAATGGGTTGATGGAACTCACTGATGAAGTAACTGCCTCTCAGCTATGCTGTGAACTCCTCTTACTCTGCTCTGGCTCCCATGTTCACTACACACCTAAACCCTACAGTCTCTCCTATGGCTAATAAGTGAATTATTTCTTCACTGATGCTATGAGAAAAATAAGAATATCACACACTTTCACATTTCTTCTCTACAAGAACATCCTTAGAGGAGAATGAAATGAGTTAGGGTAAAATGTTGAGAAAAATGTTATTTCTTGATTATTCCCTGGCCTGCCACACATTTACCAGAGACCTAGTGAAATAAAACTGGAACTAATATTTCCTGGGTACATATAGAATTCGCAGACTATGATGTAAAATTTGCTCATTTACTGTCAAAGGGAGGAATTCCTACTCAGCTTTGGTTGCATGGCCATGAACTCAGCAGAGACCTGTTTTCCTCTGCATTCTCCCCCAAGAAGAGCCTGGTAACCAGGCTGCCAAAGCTGGGCACAAAGGAGACATGGATTCCAGACATTCCAACTTTCCTGCATATGCCACTCCTCAGTCTTCATTCACCTGGGAGTGGTGGACCACAAGCCTGGCCTATGTGTACCTGCAGAGTGACCTAAGATCACAGGAGAAGGGGCAGCCCTCTCCTGTACCATAGACAGAGGCTGAAAAGCTTAGATATCGTTTCTTACAGAAAACATTATCATGTTATTGTGATGAAAAACATATGACATTAAAGTTATCATCAGAACCACTCTAAACATGCAGTTCAGTACTGTTAAGTAAATATTTACATTGTTGTATCACAAGTCTCTAGAAATCTTTCATCTCCCAAGCCCCTGCCATTCATACCCACCACTCTACTTTCTGTTGCTATTTCAAATGAGTGAAATGATAGTATTTGTCCTTTTGTGACTGGCTTATTTTACTTAGCATAGTGTCCTCAAGATTCACCATGTCACAGGGTCTCCTTCTCTGTTTACATAATATTTCATTCTGTGCATATTCCCCATTTCCTTTACATATTCATCTGTAGTGTAACATCTGCCTGCCTTCCAAATCAGGGCTGCAGTAAATTGTATTCTGGTGAATAATACTTGTACTTAATTGAGATGCTACTTTGAATTTTTTTTTACATTTATATCCACAAGTGAGATTATCAGAAAATATCATAATTTCACTTTAAATGTTATAAAGATTAGTCTTTTTTCCCAAGATGCCCAGAGATGTTCAACATTCATTTCCTCCTCCACAGAGAACAAAAACAATAAACAAATAGCTGCATTTCAAGATGAATGGCTGAGAAAGAACAGTGGAAATCAGGAATTTGGTAGGACACAGAGGCATGGGATGGCAGCATAGAGAGCAACAGAGCCAACAAACAACCCAGACTCTGACCCCATAGCCAGGGGGAATCCCCTTCAGCAAAGCCCATCTCCACAAAAGCCTTATGCATGCAATCCTAGCTATAGGAGGAATCCACAGGCACTGGAGTGAGGAGAGCTGATGGATACTTCATTTCAGAGCAGGATCTCACACTGTTTCCTCCCTTACAAGCTTCAGAGCACAGGTTGTAGCAGAGCAGAAATCCTGGAAATGAACCACACATCTAATGAAACATTGGGATAGAATCTTTTTTTTTAAATTTTGACTCATTTATTTGGAGGTCAGTGACTGTTGGAACTCCTACTTAGTGGTCAGAAGCTCCTGAAGATCCCCATCTCTGGGGAGCCATGGCCATTCAACCACTCTGGCTTAGAAACCTGCAGCCTCATGTTGCAACCAGATCCAGCAGAGCAACAGTGACCCTAGCACTCTAACACATGCAGCACTCTGTACTCCAGAACCCTAGAAGTAGGAATGCCTGCCTCTTAGACCTGGGGCCCATTCCCTCCATTTAATCCCCTCACCAACTGGAGCATGGCTTGCTCCCAGTGAGACTCCCTCGAACCCGGACTGTAAGACAGGGTTTCTAGGACTCTGCCTTGGTCTGCCCATCACTGCAAGGAACTGCACATATGCTCAGGACTGTGGGTGTACCCAGTCCACACCCAACATGCCAGTGCCACTCCTGCAGTTTTTGTCCTTCTCAAGGGTGGTGGCTGTTTGTGTGTCTGGCCCACTCCTGGTGCCAGTGCTGCTCCTACAGCTTCATACTCCTCTTTGGGTAGTGGTTATGGGGTTCATATGGAAATACAATGCACCAACCAAATCCAACTGCACATCAGAAAGATCATTCACCCAGACCAAGTGGGATTTATCCCTGGTATGCAGGGATGCTTCAATATTCGAAAGCCAATCAATGTAATACTTCACATTAACAAATTGAGAAACAAAAATCATGATTATCTCAATAGATGCAGAGAAAGCATTTGACAAAATACAACACCCTTTCATGATGAAAACCCTAAGCAAATTGGGGTTAGAAGGAACATTCCTCAATACAATTAAGGCAGTCTATGATAAACCAATGGCCAACATCATATTGAATGGGAAAAAGTTGGAGGCATTTCCATTGAAAACTGGCACCAGACAGGGATGCCCACTCTCACCATTGCTATTCAATATAGTCCTAGAAGTGTTAGCCAGGGCCATCAGGCAAGAAAAAGAAATTAAAGGGATACAAATGGGAAAGGAGGAAGTTAAACTATCCCTATTTGCAGATGACATGATACTATATATAGGGGACCCAATAAACTCCTATAAGAGACTATTGGAACTCATAGAAGAGTTTGGTAAAGTAGCAGGATACAAAGTCAACGCTCAGAAATCAACAGCCTTTGTATACACAGATAATGCCAGGGCCAAGGAAGAACTTCTAAGATCAATTCCATTCACAATAGCCACAAAAACAATAAAGTACCTTAGAATAAATTTAACCAAGGATGTCAAAGACCTCTATGATGAAAATACAAAACACTAAAGAAAGAAATAGAAGATGACAAAAAAAAAAAAAAATGGAAAAACCTGCCATGCTCATGGATTGGAAGAAACAATCTTATCAAAATGTCCATTCTCCCAAAAGCAATTTATAAGTTCAATGCAATACCAATCAAAATACCAAAGTCATTCTTTAAAGACCTAGAAAAAACGATGCTGAAATTCATATGGAGAAACAGGAGACCGAGAATAGCTAAAGCAATCCTTTACAATAAAAACAAGGCTGGAGGCATCACAATTCCAGACTTCAAGACATACTACAGGGCAGTTATAATCAAAACAGCCTGGTACTGGTACAAAAACAGATGGATAGACCAATGGAACAGAATAGAAACACCAGAGATCAATCCAAACATCTATAACCAACTCATATTCGACAAAGGACCTAAAACCAACCCCTGGAACAAGGACAACCTTTTCAACAAATGGTGCTGGGAAAACTGGATGTCCACATGTCGAAGTATGAAGCAAGACCCCTACCTTACACCTTATACAAAAATCCACTCAACATGGATCAAAGAACTAGAGATGCACCACGACACCATGAAACTAATTGAGAGCATAGGGGAAACCCTTCAAGATATTGGAACAGGCAAAGAATTCCTGGAGAAGACCCCAGAGGCACGAGTAATCAAAGATAAAATAAACAAATGGGATTACCTCAAATTGAAGAGTTTCTTTACAACAAAGCAAACAATCAGGAAAGTGAAAAGGCAACCAACAGAATGGGAGACATTATTCGCAAACTACACAACAGATAAAGGATTAACAACTAGAATCTATAAAATGATCAAAAAACACCACAAAACCAAAACAAACAACCCAATAAAAAATGGGCCAAGGACCTTAACAGACATTTTTCAAAAGAGGAAATCGAGCCGGCGCCGTGGCTCAATAGGCTAATCCTCCACCTTGCGGCGCCGGCACACCGGGTTCTAGTCCCGGTTGGGGCGCCGGATTCTGTCCCGGTTGCCCCTCTTCCAGGCCAGCTCTCTGCTATGGCCAGGGAGTGCAGTGGAGGATGGCCCAGGTGCTTGGGCCCTGCACCCCATGGGAGACCAGGAAAAGCACCTGGCTCCTGGCTCCTGCCAGGATCAGCGCGGTGCGCCGGCTGCAGCGGCGGCCATTGGAGGGTGAACCAACGGCAAAAGGAAGACCTTTCTCTCTCTGTCTCTCTCTCTCACTGTCCACTCTGCCTGTCAAAAAAAAAAAAAAAAAAGAGGAAATCCAAATGGCCAACAGACACATGAAAAAATGCTCAGGATCCCTAGCCATCAGGGAAATGCAGATCAAAAACACAATGAGGTTTCACCTCACTCCAGTTAGATTGGCTTACATACAGAAATCAACCAACAACAGATGCTGGTGAGGATGTGGGGAAAAAGGGACACTAATCCACTGTTGGTGGGAATGTAAACTGGTAAAGCCACTATGGAAGACAGTTTGGAGAGTCCTCAGAAACCTTAATAGAGCACTACCACAGGACCCAGCCATCCCACTCCTTGGAATTTACCCAAATGGAATTAAAGGGGAGAAAAAAAGAGCCATTTGCACCTCAATATTTGTTGCAGCTCAATTCACAATAGCTAAGACATGGAATCAACCTAAATGTCCATCAACGGATGACTGGATAAAGAAACTATGGGATATGTACTCTATGGAACACTATACAGCAGTAAAAAACAATGAAATCAGGGCATTTACAACAAAATGGAGGAAGCTGGAAAACATCATGCTGAGTGAAATAAGCCAGTCCAAAAGGGACAAATATCGTATGTTCTCCCTGATCAATGGCAACTAAACGAGCATCTAAAATGAAACCCATTGAAGTGAAATGGACACTATGAGAGACAATGTCATGATCAGCCCTTGTCTAGACTGTTGAGGAACAACTTACTATTTTATTCCTTTTAGTATTTTTGTTGTTGTTGTTGTTGCTCTGTTTGTTCTACATAAAACTACTGGTTGAACTCTGTAATCAATGCACAATCATTCTTAGGTGTTTAAAATTAACAGAAAAGTGATCTCTGTTAAACATAGGAGTGGGAATAAGAGAGGGAGGAGACATATAGGTTGGCACATGCTCACTCGGACTTACCTCCAATGGTGGAACTAGAAATGTGCCAGGGGATTTCAACTCAATCTTACCAAGGAGGCAGGTACCAATGCCAGCGCACTTGGCAAAGTGATAAGTATAAATACACAACCGATCAAAAAGATAGTGTATGTGTCGATGAGATTTCACAAATAAGACCAGTGTAAGCAAATAATGAAAGATAGAATTAAAAGGGAGAGAATGATCCTGTGGGGGAAACAGGACACACAGCAGACTCATAGAATGGCAGCACTCCTGCCGCAGAATCAACCCTTGGGACATTAGGATCTGGCTAAAAGGTCCATGAGAGTCTCACAGGCATGGAAAGCCATGACACGGTGGCAAAAAACAATCTAAATGAAAGATTCTGGTGAACAAGACCCCAGCAGAAGGAACAGGCCATCAAGGAGAGAGGCGCCTTTCTCTGAAGGGAGGAAGGAACCTCCACTGTGATATGGCCTTGACTAAACAAGTTCAGAGTCGGTGAACTCAAGGGGCTTCCATAGCCTAGACAGATCATAGCAAGAGTCTCGGGTGATTGCTGACATCATAAATAAGAGTGCCAATTGTTAAATCAACAATGGGAGTCACTGGGTATATGCTCCCCATGTAGGATCTCTGTCCTTAATGTGTTTTACTATGAAACTTAAAAACAACACTACTAGTCGAACAATACCCTATACCTTGTGCAGTTGTGTGAGCGCAGCCTGTTGGAATCCTTGCTTAGTATACACTAAGTTGATCTTCAGTATATGAAGGTAATTGAAAATGAAACTCAATGAAGGGCGGAATGGGAGAGGGAGTGGGAGAGGGGAGGGCCACGTGAGGGAGGGAGGTTGGGGGGGGGCCCACAACAATACAAAAGTTGCACTTTGTAAATTCACATTTATTAAATTAAAAAAATAACTATATAACAAACAAAAAAAGGAGAAAAAAAGAACGTATACTTTACCCTTTTAGTATTTTTTATGTTCTACTTAAAACTATTGGTTGAACTCTGTAATTAATACACAATTACTCTTAGGTGTTTAATTAATGCTATAACTAGTACTCAAATAGTATTTTACACTTTGTGTTTCTGTGTGGGCGCAAACTGTTGAAATCTTTACTTAATATATGCTAAATTGATCTTCTGTATATAAAGATAATTGAAAATTAATCTTGATGTGAATGGAAGGGGAGAGGGAGTGGTAGAGGGGAGTGTTGTGGGTGGGAGGGAAGTTACGGGGGTGGGGGGAGAATCTATTGTAATCCATAAGCTGTACTTTGGAAATTTATATTCATTAAATAAAATAAAAAAAAAGAAATACAATGCACCAAAACTTAGGAGATACAGCGAGAGCAGTACTATCAGGGAAGTTCATAGCGAAAAGCACCTGTATTGAAAAATGAGAAAGACATCAAATAAACACCAATAATGCATCTCAAGATTAGAAAGACAAGGAAAAAAAGTCCAAATTTAATAGAAAATGATTAGAAGAGAAATAAATGAACAGAAAATTAAAAATACAAATTATCAAAGAATAATTATTTTGTGAAGAAGAAAATCTTTAATTAGAATAAGACCCCCCACCCCCACCCCCTCAAAAAGCTAAACAGAGTAACAGTGAGTAATGAGATTGAATTGGTGGTTAAAAGTCTGCCAACAGATAAAAGCTCAGGAACACATTACTTCATTGCTGAACTGTACCAAATTTTAAAGGATTAATGCCAATTCATCTCAAACTAATGCAAAAATTCAAAGAGGGAACCCTTCCAAACTCATCCTACATGGCCAGCATTACTTTGATCCCTTGTACTACCTTAAGGTTCTTTCTACTGAAATGCTTGAGATATTGAGGGTGAGGGCTGGGCCAATATCTGCAAAGTCAGAAAAGATGCAGGTTTCCTGAGTTTAGGATTTTGGGTAGTCAGGATACAACAGAACATAAGGCTTTCTCCAGTGTGCCTCTGGCTAAGAAAGCTCAGAAATGGGCTGGAAATATAGGAATTGTTAGTCTAATGGGTATGAGTTTCATTTTTGCAAGATGAAAAGAATTCTGGATCTTGACCATAAATAACATGACTGTACTCCACAACATTGTAATGTACATTTAGAAATGGTTTATATGCTAAAATACTTGGGTTATACCTTGTTTTTATAACAATAAAATTATGTTTAAAATGTGGCCAACTACACATCTCATAAAATTTAACGTTTTAAATAATATCAAGTAGAGTTAAAATCCATTATTTAAGTATAATGTCTTTTATTTTCAGATTCTCACAACAGTAACAGCCCTGCTAGCATTTTGCAGTTAATTCCTTGTTTTATTTATTTTTTTTCTTGGAAAGGAATACACATACAATCTTATCTTCCTAAAAGGGTCTGAGGACAAACAGTAAACCTCACTCAGTGTGGGCATGGTCTAGGTTCCCTTCCTTCTTGGTTGGGTGTGGTAGGGGTGTTTCCTCATGTATGGATCTGGACCGCATACACTTAAGTAGAAGTAGATGGACCTTGTGCTGAACAGCTGGGTCCAATATACATGGGCAGGAATAAACAGAGAGTATTGCATGGCCCTTGACACAATGTGTACACATGTATCAACAGCTCCACAGGGAGATATCTAACAAGACCTCATCCTTACAGCCAGGAGCCGGTTTGTCCTCAATGTTTGTCCTGACAATGGGAGTGGGGTAGTTCCTAAAGTAGAATCTTAGATGCTGTTCTTAGTAGAAGATGTGGATCTAGGCCAAAACAAGAGAACTTTAGAATCATACAGTTCCCACTCCATTTCTGCCTACAAAAATCCTTCTGCTATAGTGAATCTAGAGCTGAAGCTCTGTATTTAATTCTCTACTATTCATTTTTCCCATCTCTAAAATTTGATCATTCTTAACACTGCTCTCTATTTGTTGAATTTCTCATTTTGCTTACGTGTTGCTTCTGATATCTTTAAGTTGTTCACCTGTGTCCTCTTCTTATGTTAAAAAAATATGTAGACCCAATATCACAGACCTGAATGTAAAAAGCAAATATTGACAGACCTGAAAGGAGACACTGACCATAACATAACAGAATTCAATATATCACTTTCAATAAAGGATACAAGATCCAAACATTAAATCAAATACGGAAACAGTATATTTGATTAACCACTGTAGACCAGCTGAACCAAGCAGTCACACACAGAACATTCCAACTAGTGGTAACAGAATATGTGTGCTTCTCAAGTGCTATGGAACATTCTCCAGATGAGATCACATGTTAGTTCAGTGTCAACAAATGTTAAGAATACTAAAATCAGACCAAGTATATTTTCCAACCTCAATGGAATGAAATTAGAAATCAATACCCGAAAGAAACAGGAAAAATCACATAAGTGGGTTATTAAACTAAAAACTATTAAAAACTTTTAAGTTGTTGAAGAAGAAATCAAAGAGAGATTAGAAATTATCTCAGTAGGTCCATTTTGAGTTTTGAGCTAGGAAGAGCTCACAACTCTCAAGTCTGGAGAGGGAAAAAACAAATGAACACTGAAGGCACCAAGAGAAAAGCTCTCTGAAGGTTGAGAACACTGAATACCTTGAACAGGGCAGAAAGAATATTTAATATCCCAAAAATTGTGTTAGAAGCTCTATTTGCTGATGCTCATAACAAGTTCAAAGACAGACAAGAATTATTGGTACTATACATGTGGAAATAAATGTTTCACAGTAGGGCTGAAGATTATTTTCAAGATGGATCCATTAAACACAGGATCCACCAGCACCCTTACAAGTACCATAGTTTGTTTATTCATTTAACAAATATACATTGCATATTGGGCACTGCTCTGAGTGTAAAGGGTAGAACAGCAAGAAAGATTTACACTGACGGTCAGGGAGGCTGAGTCTAGTGGAGCTGAATGAGAGTGGGTGTTGTGGTATTGCTTGGGATGCCCATATCTCTAGTGCCTGAGATTCAGTCCTGTCTCCGCTTCTAATTTAGTTTCCTACTAATGTGCCTGGGAGCTAGCAGATGATGGCCAAGTACTTGGATTCCTGTCAATAATGTGGGAGATCTGGATGGAGTACCTGTCTCCTGCAGGCATTTGGGAAGTGAACCAGTAGATGTATAGAAGACCTCACTCTTTTAAATAAATAAATATTGAAACAAAACAACAGAATGAAATCCACACTGAGGTAGATCTAAGTGCTATGAAAGAATAAGAGGGACCAGAACTGTAGTGTTGTGGGTAAAAGCTGCCACCTGCAGTGCCAGCATCCCATATGGGCGCTGGTTTGAGTCCTGGTTGCTCCATTTCCACTCCAGCTCTCTGCTATGGCCTAAGAAAGCAGAAGAAGATGGCCCAAGTCCTTGGGTCCCTGCATCTGCATGGGAGACAGAGAAGAAGCTCCTGACTCCTGGCTTTGGATCAGTGCACTCCACCGTTGTGGCAATTTAGGGAGTGAACAAGTTGATAAAAGACCTTTCTCTCTCTCTGCCTCTCTGTAACTCTACCTTTAAATAAATATATAAATCTTAAGAAAGAAGGAAAGGATGGAAGGAAGGAAGAAAGGAAAGAAGGCAGGCAGGGAGGGAGGGAGGGAAAGAATCAGGACATAGAAAGAAGGGGAACATGGAGAAGCTGCTTTGTAAATAAATCAATTGCTGTTGAGGGGCTCACCCACAGATCCAGATGACTGATATCACCCAGCAACAAATTTCAGTTCAATTTCTCCTGGGAAAGGTGCAGCAGGGCTTACTCCGTGTGACATCTACAGTCACATCTTCGAAGGTCACTGATTCCTAAAACATCAGACATCTGGTTTAGCCAGAACTACCCTTGCCCAGATTAGTTCCACTGCTATGTCAGTACTAGAGAAGGTGCTATTTATGTCCTGAAATCTGAACTGTGTCTGGGATTCCAGACAACACCTTCTTATTGACTTGGAACTTGCCTTTCATACATCGTCACAGTGGAACACACACTCTGAGCACAGTAACTCCATTATAAAGAAAATCACATGAGAGGTGTTCTGAAATTACCTGGTTATTATCTGGTAGAACACTAGTTCTCACTTTCGTAGTGACTGTTTTAAAATTTGTACTCGGGATTTATTTCATATCTAAAATCTCCTACTAAATTTCCAATAAATATATACATTTCCTACTAAATAATAATATAATATAAATCAATACATATATAAATCTCCTACTAAATTTCCAATAAATTTATGAACTCATCACAAGGCAAAAAATATCCATGATTTGCCATCTTCCAAATATGACAAGGAGTAAAATAATAATTTGTTTCAACCTTAGGTATCTCATCTGTAAAATGATTTTTTAAATCATTTTGTGGAACACTGTTAAGATTCAATAAACACACACAACAGATATATTGTTTATAAAATGTCAACCATCCTTGAAGCAATGTCAAGTTCCATGCATGTCTGAACAGGATTTCTATAGAATGGGACAGCAGGTGTGGCTGCTCATCTGCATAACTCAGGTGTCCATTATCAGCTGTGAAGACCAATGTGTTAACAGCACAAGTCAATAGCAGCAGGACTGCTGTAGTGAGGGAAGGACCTGGAGGGACTATTCTGGGGTAATTGGGATTTCTCTCTTTTTTCTGTAGGATCTCATAACATCAATTGTACTCTCCTAGATCTTCATCCTGTCTCGGCTCACACAGAAGGCTCTTGATAGATTCAGGTCACACCAGGCCTTCAATAATGGTCAGAGCTCCCTGAAATTCACTCTGTCTAGTACTCTAACTGCACTACCCAATTACTGCAGTTTTCAAATCTGAGTAAACATTCATATACAAATGGGGGCTCCTGGGAGGCTGGTGTAAGTGCCCCACTCCTGCTGCAGGCCTGAGGACTGCCAGAGACATTCTGGGCCATGGAGGGCAGGGAGCTGGCCTCCTGGACGCTGAGATGCCTGTTCTCTTTGCTGCACCATCCTTCCGCCAACCCAACAATGTTCTCCTCCAATCGCAGTCAAGCTTCTCTTACTGCCCTGATCCCAAGTTCCAGTTCTCTCAGTTGTGGCTCCTCATTCTCACATCAAAGATCCTATAGGAAGGAAGTTCTTATTGCCTTTTATCTTTCTCATCAAGCAACTTGGCGGCTTCTGAGAGCAGAACCACAACCTGGTGTGCTGATGACTTCCAAACCCAGCTTACATAGGGTTTCCCACGGTCCACCACCCTCAAGATGGGCCCACAACCAGTCACAGATATCCCAGGATGCAGTCAACCAACTGCACTACCACAACTTATTTAGAAATCCACCTTCCAGGAATTTATCCTGAGGAAATAACCAGGTAAAGGGCAAAGACAGAGGGCATGGATGCCCATGCTAATGCTGCTTATAAAATGGGATACATTGGAAACAATCCACTTATCCAACATGCTGATGCACCTATTAGGGCACACCACACCAATGAAATGCTAGCCTATAATTGAAGAGCTGGTGTTGATATCTGTTTTTTGATATAGACAAATATTAGGATATACAGTTAAGTAAACTAAACTTCCTTTTTTTAAACAATCTCCACTAATTTCTCTTTTTTAAAAATTTTTTTAAACTTTTATTTAATGAATATAAATTTCCAAAGTACAGCTTATGGATTACAATAGCTTCCCCCCCCCATTACTTCCCTCCCACCCACAACCCTCTCCTTTCCCTCTCCCTCCCCCCTTCCATTCACATCGATTCATTTTCAATTCTCTTTATATACAGAAGATCAGTTTAGCATATATTAAGTAAAGATTTCAACAGTTTGCACCCACATAGAAACACAAAGTGAAAAATACTGTTTGAGTACTAGTTATAGCATTAAATCACAATGTACAGCACATTAAGGACAGAGATCCTACTTGAGGAGTAAGTGCACAGTGACTCCTGTTGTTGACTTAACAAATTGACACTCTTGTTTATGGCATCAGTAATCACCCTAGGCCCTTGTCATGAGTTGCCAAGGCTATGGAAACCTTTTGAGGTCATCAACTCTGATCATATTTAGACAAGGTCGTAGTCAAAGTGGAAGTTCTCTCCTCCCTTCAGAGAAAGGTAGCTCCCTCTTTGATGACCTGTTCTTTCCACTGGGATCTCACTCACGGAGATCTTTCATTTAGGTGGTTTTTTGTTTTTTGTTTTTTTTTTTTTTTTTTTTTGGCCAGAGTGTTTTGGCTTTCCATGCCTCCTGTAATACTCTCATGGGCTTTTCAGCTTGATCAGCTCTTGTCCTGACGGTTGATGTACAATGTAATACTTTATCCATGTTAGTATTTTTTTTTGTTCTAGTACTATTGGTGGAACTCTGTAATTAACACACAATTATTCTTAGGTATTTAAATTTTAACTGAAAAATGACCCCTGTTAGGAATTTGAAAACATTATGCTGAGTGAAATAAGCCAGTCCCAAAGGAACAAATATCATATGTCCTCCCTGATTGGTGACAACTAACTGAGCACCAAAAAGGAAACCTGTTAAAGTGAGATGAACACTATGAGAAACGGTGACTTGATCAGCCCTTGCCCTGACTGTTGATGAACAACTTAATACGTTATCCCTCTTAGTATTTTTTTTTGTTTGTTCTACTTAATACTTTTGGTTGAATACTGTAATTAATACACAGTTATTCTTAAGTGTTGAAACTTAACTGAAAAGTGATCGCTGTTAAAATTTATTTTCATTTGTATTTGAAAGGGACAGAGATGGAGAGAGACACAGAGAAATATTCCATCTGCTGGTTCATTTTCCAACTTTCTATAATATTTGCAGCTGGGCCAACCAATGCCAGAATCTTTGAACTCAATTTGAGTCTTTCACATGGGTGGCAGAGACCCAAGTTCCTGAACCATCATCTGCTGCCTCCTAGGGTATGCATTAGAAGGAAACTGGAATGGGAAGTGAAGCTGGTACTTGAACCTAGGTACTCTGATTAACCTTAAATTTAACTGAATACATTTGTTTCAGAAACACAATGAATTACACAATCTGAAGGAACATCTTCCTTATTCCACTCTGCCTGGCCCATTTCTAACCGTGTTTGCCTCCCAATGCTTGAGGAAGAAGTATCCACAAACACAGAAACACATACTACCCACACCTCCATCACAAAATTCCCTGGATGGAGGAGCTTACTTTGTGCAGGGAGGTGGGTAGGTGGCAGCAGAGCAAAATCCCCCCTCTCCAAAAGGCTTTACCACACACAACTTGTCAGGAGCTCAACCCTTGGAGCTATCTTGGCCTGAGAGGAACAGACCTGTTCTTGACTTCTGATCTCAAGCATATTTCTCAAACACTTCCTCCAAAACCAAGAGTTGCAAGCAAACTATTCAAACATGGCAGTGGGCTAAGAAGCCCTGACTTCTTAGTAGAATGCCTCAGGGAACTCTGGGGACCTCTATTTTTCATTCAGGACAAAGGTTAGAATTACTGTACTGAATAACCAGGCAACCCACCCGTGTTCCTCCTGGCACTGGTCTGGCTCCTGAAGGACAGCTCAGGTCAGGCTGCCCCTGAGAACTCAAGAAGTATCCTGGCTTTCCAGAAGGTATCACAGCCATCAGGTTGATGATCCTAGAAATTGACACAGCATTACACAGAAGTGCTCTCTGCCAGGCTCCAAGACCTGCCTTACTGCCTGAGGCATTTCCTGGTCCTGTGTGCACCCATATTTGGGATTCAGGAAGGAACACTGCCTCAGAGCATCCCTAGCCCTGCTCCCAGCCCAGTAATACTCAGCCACAAGTCACCTCTTCCATTGTTTATCTTTGCTGGGTTTGTTCACCTGCTGGGGCCTCTCCAACCATGAGCTAATGAAGCAGGAGTTAAGAGCAAAGCAGTTGGTATTCAAAGGTCTCACTTGGTTAGCTGGTTAGCTCCAGGAAAGCCATAGGGCTGCAAAGGGAGTTGAGGCTCCAGGTCTAAAAAATGGATGGGGTCAAGACAGGCTGTGTCTCAAGAGGACACCTGGTGACAAACCCACCTAGCATGTTCTTTACACATCAGGATTGGCTCTGTTTCAAGGGGCCCTAGTTAACAAGATTCATCCAGTCACGGTTCCTATGTATACAACATGAGCTGTTCTAGGCGCTTGATACTGGACTCAGACAAACTCTTCCTGTAAGGCCATCACATGTGTAGCATTTTCAGAGAGGAATGTATAATACATTGAACAGGGTCACATGGTGGGTCAAACAGGGCAACCCTGGAGAGGCATCATAGAAGGTTCATGGAGACAGGGTCAGGGAGTACAAATGTAAAGAAAGAGGCAGTAGTGAAGAAGGAACAGGCTTGATATGGGAAGGCCAGAGGGCATTAGGACTAAGTCAGGGGAGCAGAAGGTGTAGCAGGGACCAGATGACCACAGGCACTTGAGACAATGGTAGGTGATTCCAAAACGAGGTCACCACATATCTACATATCCCGGTGTGATTTAAGTAAGGAATGTACAGTCAAGGTCACTCAGACAGTGGTCAGACTCCTAAACAAGGTAAACAGGTATGTGTGTGACACAGAGGTTAAATTACTACTTGGGAAACCTGCATCCCATATTGGAGCAGCTGGTTTGAGTCCTGGCCACTCTGCTTCTGATCCAGCTTCCTGCTAATGCACATATGAGGAGATAGCAGGTAATGGCCCAAGTAGATGAGTCCCTGTCACCCACCTGGGAGACCCAGATGTGATTCTAGGCTCCTGGCTTTGTTCTGGTCCTCCCCTGACTATTGCAAACATTTGGAGAGTATACCAATGGACAAAAGATCTCTAGCTGTCACTCTGCCTTTCAAATGGAATGTGACCTGAGCCAGGAATGGACAGGCACAGCCATTTAGGATAACAGTCAGTGTTTCCTAAATAAGGTCAATACAAAACTAATATGTGACCCGGCCATTTCATACCTAGTAATGCACCACGAGAAATGAAGCCAGTTGTGCAGACTATACATGTACAGGAATGACCCAGCAGTCTTATCTATTATTGCCCCAAATCAGGACACCCAAATGCTCATCCACAGGAGAATAGATAAAACTGGTTCATTTACACCACAGAATATGGTTCAGCAATAAAAAGGAATGAAATGTTGGCAACAGGATGAATCCTGAAGTGGTTATGCTGAGAGAAAGAAGCCAGACCTAAGCAATAAAAAAACTCCTGAGTGCAGACTAAGTGATTGCATTTACATTAACTCATATAAAATGCAGCTAATGCAGGTTTGCAGTCCTGGGGGGAGACAGGGTCATGGAAGATGATGACAGGAGGGGGAGGACATTCCTGACCTTTGTCACAGCTGTGGTTTCATGGTGGACATGAAAGGCACACTGAGAAACTGCCAGTCATTCCATGTAACATGTGCAGTTCCCATATGCCAGCACAGAGAAACTGTTTTTATAACAGGAAGCAATGACCTCAGATCAGAACAAAGCAGGCAGGAGTCACTGGAGGCAGAGAGAAGGACTGAGAAAGTGATGTGGAGCAGCCAACGCAAGCTGTAGGGGACACATATGGCTATGGCAGCATCTGCCATGAATAAAAAATTGAGTCCATCTGTATGGTTTGGATCTTCTCAAAATCTGGCTGTCTCAGTGAGCAGAGCCTGTGGTTTGTAGGTCCCTCCCCTCCCCCACTTCCCTCACACATTCCCTGTAATTCTGCTCTCACTAGGCATCTGCCTTGAGTCAACCTGCTCTTTAGCTCCCAGAATAGACTCTCATGCCTTGGGGACCTGATTTTGGGGCCTTTAATTTAGATTGAACAGATGTCTGCTGGAATAAGATGGGCAGTGGTGACAGCCTCTGCATCAGAGGATCACAAACACGTATTATACTCCTCCACCCCTTCTCTGTGTCTGCAATCTCCTGGCCCATTGTTCTGGGTCTTGGAAGCCTTGGTCTTTGGATTTAGAATATAAAATCAGGATGTTAATACTGCTCAAAATTCTGCCAGCCTTTATCTCGGGCAACACACACATACACACACCCCAAGAAGAGGCTGACGGAATGCAGTGTTAACTTAGAGAGGGATAAGCCCTGAACACTGGCCAATAATCAGGGTACATGTGTCTTCTCTTTGTGGAGGATTCAGGTTGGAGGTACTATTAATTTTCAAAAGTCCAAAAGGAAAGGATTCAATGTGCATGGTCTGAGATGGAGTGTGTTATAAACCAGGCACTGCATTCCTATGTGGCCTACAGAAAGTGTCATGTGAACCCATGGATCTTTTTGGGGCTCACCTCTAGGGGAGGATGAAGTTGGGAGACTACAGCAGTGTCACCAGGCAGCTGTCACCTATAACTCTACCCATCCACAGCTTGTGCTGGACCCTCCTCCATGAGTGCTTTCTGGTGACTGTCTCTACCTGGGTCAGCGAATCCTGCAGATAAACAGATTCCACAACCTGTTTTGGTGGAAAGAAAAGAATATGGACCATGTATGGAACAACAAATAAGACCTCAAAGTTTGCAAGCAAATGTTGCATCTTGCCCAGCCAGCTTGAGCTGCATGAACTAGGCTCATTGCCCCTGAGTCTCAGCCTCTTTGAGGAAGCAACTGTCACAACCATGGATCTCAAACAGCTTGTTAGGTTTCCAGACAGCATAAAGTTGCATTCTGCTGACTTCCAATGCTTATTTCTCATTTTGAGCTTCACAGAGCCGTTAGTGTCAGACTTGGCCTCTGGGTTTGCCATATGCTCCTTCCTGCTGGCTGTGAGGATGAGTGACTCACCTCAGTCCCTTCTTTCTATTTATTTATTTTTGAATATTTATTTAGGGGGCGTGGTGCTGTGGCTTAGCCGGTAAAGCTGCATTCTGCAGTGCTGGCATCCTATACGGGTTCTGGTTTGGGTCTCAGCTGCTTCACTTCCGATCCAGCTCTCTGCTATGGCCTGGGAAAGCAGAAGATGGCCCAAGTCCTTGGGCCTCTGCACCTGTGTGGGAGACCCAGAAGAAGCTCTTCGCTCCTGGCTTCGGATCGGTGCAGCTTTGGCTGTTGCGGCCAAATGGGAAGTGAACCAGCAGATGGAAGACCTGCCTCTCTCGCTCTACTTCTCCCTCTCTCTCTGTGTAACTCTTTCAAATAAATAAATTTTTTAAAACAAGCAAACAAACAAATAAAGGAAGAGTAACAGAGCAAGAGAGCTCTTCTATTTGCTGGCTCACTCCCTAAATGGCTTCTGTGGCCAGGGCTGGGCCAGGTCAAAGTCAGGAGCTAGCTTTGTCCGGGTCTCCTATGTGGGCACAGAGACCCAAAGACTTGTGCCATTTTCCAATACTTTCCCAGATGCTTTAGCAGGGAGCTAGATAGGAAATAGAGCAGCCAGTACATGAACCAGCACCTATATGAGATGCTGGTATGGCAGATAGCAGCTTAACCTGCCTAATGTAGGCCCTGGCCCCTCTTTTTATTGTTTTAAAAAAGATTTATTTATTTGAAAAGTAGAGAGATAGACAGAGGGATCTGGAGAGAAAGACAGCTTTCATCTGCTGGTTTACTCCCCAAAGGGCTGCAACAGCCAAAGCTGGGCCAGGCCAAAGCTAGTGTCGCAGGCAATAGCTTAGCCCTCTGAAACACAATGGTCGCCTCACTTCAGTACCCTCTTGGGGCTAGTTCATGGGAAACCTGGCCACCGGTTCTTCGTGGTTCCTTTTTACCTCTTACTTTAGGCTCCACAGAGATTTCCCTGAGGAGTAAGCTGTCACTACCTCACTTTATCCTACCGTTTGTTTTCCACTTAAAATATTTCAGAGAATGTCTAAGAATATTTTTCACTATTAAAGATAAGCTACTGTGACTTTGATCAGTTCTGGTGTACACACATTTAGGAGAGAAGAGGTCTGAACAGGTAAGGTTCATTACTGCCCTCAGTCTAGGAGGTAGAATGAGTACTACTTTTAGATGGCACTGGTTTCTGAGGTGGAATGAGTACTACTTAGATGGCACTAAGGACTGTGGGTAAGGCTACTGTCCTCCCTCCTTTCCCCCTGAGTAAAGACCAATCTGCTTACCAGCTGATCAGGACTTTCTTAGGTTAAAGGCATCTTTCTGATCAGCTGGAATAAGACTCTGCCTCTGATTTCTGCTATTTCCTCTTTCACACAGAACTTAGAAGGACACTGAGCTGGAGGAAATAAAGTTTAAATTCTAGTGTGGGTAATCTGGTTCAAATCTAGTATGGCAATGTTATATCTTCTCTCTCTCGAAGCGCGAAGTGTGAAAAATCCATAAGCACAGCCTACACAATTTTGCAGTCAGGATACAAGGGCAAATGGGCATCTGACAGGGAGTTAGGGCACAGGACAGGGAATATTTTCAAAAGATGCCCCAAACTTAAAGGGGATCTTGTTCTTTAAGCAGAAAGGCTTTACAACAAGGTCAATTAAAAATACTCCTGCCTAAGTCCATCAGTGTGAAGTTTCAGAACACCAAGATAAAACAGAACTGATCAAAATAAAAAAAGAACCAGGGAAAGGCATTTAGTTGGCACCAGTTAAAATACCCATATACCCTATCAGTTTCTGGGTTCCATATTCAGCTCCAGCTTTTGACTTCAGCTTCTGGGAAGCAGCAGGTGATGGCTCAAGTAATTGGGCTTCTGCCACCTTCAAGGGAGACTTGGACTGAGTTCTTGGCTTCCAGCTTTGGCCCCCAGCCCAGAGCTATTGCGTGCATTTGAGCAGTAAAACAGCAGATGGCAGCTCTCAGTCTTTCTCTGTCTCTCTGCTTCTCACACAAGTAAATAAAATTTTAATGTAAAAAAAAATTCTTATTTTTTTAAATTAAAAAAAGAGCCAATAAGTTCCAAGGAAGGTAAAACAGTTGTGTGCTGAGGAATAAACATCAGAATAGCATCTGACTTAACAACACTTAATATTTTCAAAAAAAAATGCCTTCAAATTTCTGAGGGAAAAAAATACCTCATGTAAGCAGATTAAGGACACTTACAGAACACTCAAAGACTCAGAAAATCTATCTCACGGACACTCTTTCTCATAAAGTTAAATGAAGACATTCTTCAACAAGGGATTCAAAATAGAAAGAATGAGAACTGCAACCCAGGAAGCCAGTTATGGGACCTCCAGGGATGCTAGCTCCACCCCAGATCAAGGGATATGTCATCTAAACGGGAACAGAAAAAATGAGGGTTTGTAGCAGTGAGTTTGAAGATGGGATGCCTGAAGCACAGGACATTATGGATGTGATCAAAGCAGACAATGAAGGGAAAGACAAAGCCAGTTAGAAACTCCAAGAAAAAAAATGCATAGTCTGATAGAACACTGAGAAGCAGATGTCAATTCATAGTGCCTATACCCTCCTAATAAAGGATTCTGTTGTTTGATGGACAAAATATGTATCTAAATACATACCTCTCAAGGAACTTATAGCTGCAATGATAACTAAGAAAGAAACTAAAATAATGATATTTCTACCATGTACTGAGGGTGGAGGAAAAGAGGGGAGTCTAAGGAGCTCAGTCTGCCTCTGCTGCACCAGGTGCTTTCAGGTACGGTGGGTGAACTGCAGTAGGGAGTTCAAACAGCAGTTGTTTCTTTGCACTGTAACTCCCCTCATTGCCTTATTTTTGAGAGAGAGAGAGAGAGAGAGAGAAAAGAGAAGAGAAGAGAAGAGAAGAGAAGAGAAGAGAAGAGAAGAGAAGAGAAGAGAAGAGAAGAGAAGAGAAAATGAATAATATAACAATCTGGGATGTGCATGGGAAGTCTCCATTCTGGCTGCAAGGGTCCTGGCTCTCATCAAACACTGTGGATTCCAGCAGAAAATCCAAGTGCCTCCCACACTTTTGCCACCTCAAACAAGATCCAAATAGTCATAGCATCTGACACAGAAGCTCATGGTCCATCCAGAATGGAACCACAACCACCTATAACAGTGTCTGCAGGGTGCATCATGAAGCCCTCCTCAAGACCATGGGCCAGATGTCCAGTCTGGACAGAAATACCCTTGGAGCACATCAGTACAAGGGACATCAGTCGTGATTCAAGGGCAACCAAAGAGGGAGACAGTATATTACTGTCAGCAACCAGAGAGTAGAGGCCAGGGCCTGGGCAGGTGGAGGGGAGGGTGACAGGATTGTGTCCAGGACCATTCTGGTTCATCTCATCACAGTGCAGAAACCTGGGGAACAGAGGCTTCCATACGGCAGAGAAGCTGGCTCTGGGAAGCAATTACAGCCAAATTCAGGAACATGGGTGCCCATCTTGACTCATCCACTGAAACCTATGGGATCCAGCACATCATTGATCATGCTGCTTTCTCTGCAGGGAAAGTCTCTGCAGTGCAAGTCTCCCTGTGACTACAAGGCCCAGGGCTGGGTTCTAATGGGTCCTGGACCCTAGAAATACTTTTTTTAAAAACTATTACTAGAAACCAAGATGCATTAGCAGGTTATTTACAATGATCTTCAATGGAGCATAGAAAAACAAAGATGATTAACAAAAACCTAACAGGTAAGTGAGTAAATGATGGGTGATCTTAAAACAATATTAGGGGTATTAGTACGGTGGCTTAATGGCTAAAGCTGCCAACTCAGTGCCAGCATCCCATATGGGTGCCAGTTCGAGTCCCGGTTGCTCCACTTCCAATCCAGATCTCTGCTACAGCCTGGGAAAGCAGTACAAGATGGCCCAAGTCCTGCCTGTGCAGGAGACCTGGAGGAAGCTCCTGGCTTCAGATCAGCGCAGCTCCGGTCATTGTGGCCATCTGGGGAGTGAACCAGCAGATGGAAGACCTTTCTCTGTCTCTCTGCATCTGCTTCTCTGTAACTCTGCCTTTCAAATAAATACATCTTTAGAAAACAAAAACAAAAACAAAACAATATTAGGCAGAAGTTTATAAAAAAATTAAGGAATTAATATTCCATGGATGCACACTGTGTCTCAGATGGTGCTCTTAGGCTTTTATAACCCCATCCCTGCCTTTGCAACACCCCTCATGGCAGGTCCTATCACTTTCCCATATCACAAGCAAGAAACTAAGTGAAGGCAAGGTCACACACTGGGTATGAGTCAGGCACAGTTGTCAGGAGAGACGCTGATGTCATAATGAGCTATGGGAAAGGAGGAGCACAGGTATGCATGGACCAGGCACACATGGACTACAGCCTCTTGGGTGGCCAGTGCTGGGTTGCTCACATCTTCCCTTACGTCAGTTTCATCCTCCACATATGTGGATCTGCAGAGGTATCTGAGAAGTCACTTGTTGTGGGTTAAGGAAAGAGAGGAAAATTCTGGCCTGCAAGAAAACCAGAAGTTCTGGACTCCCCACAGATCCCTGCAGATGGCCTGAGGCATGAAGGTGCAGAGGAGGCTGAGTCCATGAAACAGAGAGGCAGGACAGTGGCTCTGGCTTGCTCTCCCTCAGATCAGGGAGCAGACCAGGGCTTTCGGAGGGTCAAAGCCCAGGGTAAGAGCTTGAAGAAGGCAAACAAGCGGTTAGATTCAAAATTATTTAGTAGGTGGGGAGGAGCTCCTGTATCAGGTCCTCCAGGGAGGCCCACAAGATTTTATCATGGCTCCACTCCTATTCTTCAGTTCCTTGTACTGATCAACAGGACACACAGTTAATCACTGTTTTGACCTAGAGCACTCCTGATTTAAGGATTGCCGGTGACAGAAGGATCCACCTAACACAGGTACTTGAGGGGTGGCTGGGGGCTTTGGCTTGAAGAAAAGCAAGGCAGAGGGACTGCAGCAAAAGGAGCTCAGTGCCACCAGATGCTGCCATCTCCTTGGCTTGAGGAGTTGGATACAGAAGAGAAGGGAGGCAGGGGAGAATTCTACAGGCTCCAGCAGTCAGGGCAGGAGAGGCTGGACCTGACTTGGCCAGTGGGCCATGTGTGATGAGCTGGAAGTGGGGAGATTTAGGTCTCTGCTGAGCAACTTGGGGACTCAGTCACTGCAGAACATGCAAGGCTAGACCTCAGGGTGGCTTTCTAGCAGTCCCTGGCCTCAAGGAAGGAGGGAATGCCAGGAAGCCAGCCTTTGTCATGTGGGGTTTTTCCACTGATGAAGGAGCAAGAAAAGGTCCCTGAGCAAAGATATAACAAGTTTTCCAGGCAGTTTTCAAGCTGCTCTGTGGTACCAAAGAAATGACTATGGTGTGGGGGAAGGAGAGAGTAAGGGGCCCAGCAGTGTTGCTACTGTACCAGTCCTGGGGACAATCAGCATCTTGGAGAGGAGAGGTCAAGGTTCAGGTGTCTGAGCTGGAGTTGGTGATGGCTCACAGGCAGTGTAAGGAGCATAAAGGATGCCCCCTGGAGAAGCAGCCATTGATGAGCTAGAGAAGAGGGCTGGGAAAGCCTCCCAGAAGAGCTGGGAGGGCCTGGGAAGGTGAAATCCTCCTGACACTTGCATCGAGGAGGAGTGAGCCAGCAGGTGTTTCACATTAGAGTTCCCAACTAGAAAGGTGCATTTGTGAGCCCTTTAGATGTTATCTAAGGAAAGACAAGATACAAGTGCTTCCTGAAAGACAACACTGCAAAAGGAATCAGAGAGGGAGGCAATGAGGGAAGCAAGAGGTTACCCACAGCCTTCATGCTCTCAGAAATAGGTTGGGGAAAAAAAGCGTTTGAAAAGAAGGTGTTCAGCTCCATATCTGCAGCAAGCCAGACAGGATGAGGACTGAAACTGGAACAGGACACACAGTTTGTCGGTCACTGGGCAAAAAAATCCAAGACAGAATGGGGGAAGCTGTGGAGACAGATGGTATAGAGAAGTCCAGGAGTTCTACTGACCTGTGGAGTCCAAAGAAGCAGTTGCAAATACACATGGAGTAAGGGAGGTTTGGATACAAAGATGAAGAACACACAGGACTCTAGTGCCAAGACAGAGCTTTAGGGAAGGGAGAAGAGATCAACATACAAGGGTCTCTGCTAAGAGGGATGGGGGTGAGGGGGTGACGGAGGAGCTTAAAGGGACCAGCAACTCTCTCCTCATACCAGTTTCTAAGCCTGTCTCCGCCCAGCCCGTGGTGCCCCAGCGAAAATACGCACTGACATCGTGGGGAGTGGGCTCCCGGGGAGGCATTCAGGAGGCACTACCGGAATTTCTGCCCTCTGCAGAGCCCCAGCAGAGACTTGATGGGGCCAAGCCTGGCAAAGGCCTAAACTTCAGGACAATGGCAGAGGGCAGGGGGCAGCAGCAAGACGCGGTGAGCTGGGACTTCATGAGGCCAGGACCCCTGAACCCCTTTCCCCCTGTGCTGGCTGCCGCCTACCTGCCGGCTCGCTGCCAGGCTCTGGAGCCGCACTGCTGCCCAAGGAATGGAAGCATGGAATCCCAGTGGAACCGTCTCGGTTAAAATACAGACTTCGTGCTCGCATCGCTAATCGGTCGGCGCTGGCTTTGAGCGGGGCGGCTCCGTGCGCGGGCGGCCAATGGGAGGCCCTGCTGCGCGGCCGGCCCCTCGCATTCCGGCCGCTCCACGCAGGCACTGCAGGGCACGCTGGGAGCTGTTGGCGCGGCGCTGACGGGAAGCTTTCAGAGCAATGGGAGGGCTGCCTAGCAGCAGATAGCAACTGTGAGGCCCACCATCGCCTCAGAGGTCCCCAGCTCTGTGGCAGGCTGTCTGGGACGCGCGGCGTGACCGGGGTCTGCGAACCTCTCCCTTGATCCTGAATTTCCCCGGCAGGAAAAAGGAATCAGACGCAGTGTCACCCTAAGGGCTTCGCTTGAGGAAAGCCGCAACTTCACGGGACACTGTCACAGCTGCTCAGGGCTTCAGGCCAGGTGCCGAGTACCAAAAGCCCATCTCCCAGAGGACTCCGTAGGCTGCCCGACCGACAGGACTACAACTCCCAGTAAACGCCGAGGGCGGCCTGAACAAGGCACTACAACCCCCAGAAGGCCCCTTGGTCGACCTGACCGAGGGAACTCCATCTCCCAGTGTGCTCTGCGGCTGTCCTCCCAGCAATGTCCACAATCAACTAGCCTGGGACTGCACTCGCAGCATCGTCCCTCCTGCCCCACACCAGCACCCCTCCCGCTGCCTGGAAGTTTCGTCAGTCCACCCTCCACGAGCGCCACCTCAACCCAGCCCAGGGTGTTGGTTGAGCACGCGCTGCCGGCATCAGGGCATCATCTCCTTGGGTGAGCAGCAACGACTGCACCCCAGTGCATCTAGCGTCTGAGGCTAGATCACCGTAGCTGCGGTTCGAAAGATCGGGTAGCCTAGCCTGTGCTTGTCATGTGGAGGACAGTTGCCAGCAGGACTCCTGTTGATTGATTCCGTCGCCAGTTGTCAGAGGGGCTCCGTGGAGAAGGCGGCGTGGCTCTGGACTTTGGAAGGTGGGTATGGGGAGAGCAGGCACCCGCTGGGGCACAGTTCCGGTTTGGAGGGAAGGACTTTGGTTGGCAGCCAGGATGCTCAGACATTGTCCAGGGCCATACTGGGCACTGACCCAGGTGCTGACAGGGTCTCTGGAAGGTTTGCCAGCCGGTTGGATGATAGGTATCCTGAAAGAAGGGAGCAGTGGCTGAGTGGTGGGTACCAAGTGGGAGAGTCCTGGGGTACACGGGGTGGGGCAAGGGACAAAGGCTGGTCTGGGAGGACAGATGGCTGCTTCCCTCAGGTGGCTGTACACAGTCTCTGCAACTCAGACTCCTGAAGGCAAATGCTTCCCCAACTGTGCTGTTACCCCAAGAAAAGCACAAGAGAGAGGATGAAAGCTCAGCTTTTAAGGGTGATGTAGGAACCACCCCTGTGATCTGAGTTCATTTCACTTTTTGATTTGTAGAGGAGGGAAAATGAAAGGGCAATACAAAGTGACTTTCTTGAGATTTTGTCCCACATACAGAAAGTCTTGAGAAGCTGAAATTTATGAGAAGCAGAAATGATTTTCCTTTTTTGGTTCTTTTCATCAGTCCTTCCTTCCTCTTCACTTGTGCCTAGAAGAATGCTCTATGTAAATCTGCATGTGTTTAGCAATCAAGGTGGTTTTTTATGCTCACTCACACTGGAAGGTGGATTCAATGCTATTTTGCCTTTTACATACTTGGCTCTTGATAAATATGTACATACGTGTGTGTGTGTGTGTGTGTGTATATATATATATGTGGCTCTCAGATTCTTCATTGGTTAATTGAATAAACAGTAATTAAAACAAAATTTGTTCTAACTTATCGTAAGAATATGCCGTGCATTGTACAGGAGCACTTCAAAAACTTTATGGGAAAATGGAACTGAAATGAGTGGGTGCAAAAAACATCTTGTATTTAAGGGGTCTTCAGAAAGTGCGTTAAAATTTATATTATGACAAATATGCATGGATTTCAGGATATTTTATGTAGTAAAAGTTATCTTTACATTTTTTTGAACTATATGTAGTTTATTACTTCTTATTTCTTGAGCAGTCTTTGGACATGTATGAAAATATTTGACTTAAAACATCAGCATAAAACATTGAAATGATGTTCATAGCCATCTGAAGTTTTAAAAATATTGAAAAAGACAATGAAAATAAAATTTATGCACACAATTCTCTGCGTATGGTAACTTTCCTGAACCAGAAGATAGCAGAGTATCAACTTCAACCCAGTTACTTGGTAACACAAAGCCGCCCTGGTGCCAAGAGTTGTTTGATGTTCGCTAAGTCTCATGCAGTTGGAAAAACTGTTTTCCCAAATGTCATCTTCTGGTGAGTTGTAGGAATGATAAGTCAGTTGGATTTTCTAGTGTTAAAACTTAGGAAAATAGGCCGGCGCCTTGGCTCACTAGGCTAATCCTCCGCCTAGCGGTGCCGGCACACCGGGTTCTAGTCCCGGTCGGGGCGCCGGATTCTGTCCCGGTTGCCCCTCTTCCAGGCCAGCTCTCTGCTGTGGCCAGGGAGTGCAGTGGAGGATGGCCCAGGTGCTTGGGCCCTGCACCCCATGGGAGACCAGGAAAAGCACCTGGCTCCTGGCTCCTGCCATCGGATCAGCGCGGTGCGCCGGCCGCAGCGTGCCAGCCGCAGCGGCCATTGGAGGGTGAACCAATGGAAAAGGAAGACCTTTCTCTCTGTCTCTCTCTCTCACTGTCCACTCTGCCTGTCAAAAAAAAAAAAAAAAAAAAAAAAAAAAACTTAGGAAAATATACATACCAGTGATGTGACTTTATTATAATTACCTTTATTATGAAAGCCTTAAGAATGACAATCTTTCTTCTAAATTTTTTTCTTGAAACAGAAGCATTTTGTGTAATAATGATTAGCTTTGGGTGAAGTAAAGTGAAATCATACTGTTTTGAAATGCATTTTTCATCTTCCTTTGGTTAATACTATGAAATACAGATATACAATTCCAAAGGCCCAGTCATCACCATTTTGGGAAATGATGACTGGAAAAAAAAATATGTTGATTGAATTAAAAGGAGACTTGTATAAGGCAACATATTTTGAAATGCACATGAATTTAGGATCATCTAAAAGGAGACATTGTGTATATTGATGTATTTATTTTGATCAATTGCTCTTTTATGACTTTGTGACTCAATGTTGTTATTTCTTTACTAGAGAAATTAAAGGAAGGCATTTTTTGGATGCAGTTCCGGTAGTTAGGCCCCAGCCAGTCAGGCTAAAAGTAAAAATGGAGTTACCAGTGCTAAAGGTCTTGGTACCACACCAAAGCATGGTTGTTATCTAACCTTCCAAGAAATCAGAAGAGAAAGAGAAAGAATCAAAATTTCAATTGGTGTGACAATGAAGTTTCTGCTTTTTTACTCCTTACAAAAATCAACTTCAAGTGATCCAATTTTATCCAATCAGGTATTTTTCTGAGTCTTTCTCCCTGTCCTCACCTTAGAAGGAAAGTCACTTTGGGTGCCAATCCATCTGTTGTTTGTTTCTGCTTTCTTTAGCATTTCTCTATCTGTAAAGCCAACCTTCTCTGCTCAGCCCGTCAGAACACTTTTTCTATGTTGTGGAACAACATTTTATCTAATCATATAATCAAAAGTAAAGCCAATTATGATCTTTAAATTGTTGCAGTTTTGTCCTCTCCTATAAGAAAAATGTTTTATTCTCCTTTAAATAAAGAACTATATATGTTCCCATTATTTTTCCAGTGGTATTATACTGAAATAGGAGTACAAGGAAAAGTTAACAAGACAAATGGATATTAAAGTGAGAAATAAAACAGAAAAGTTATAACAAAGTAAGCAATTTTAAACTCAATTAATTAGACTATTCTTACCCATTTAATCTGCTTTCAACCAATAATGACAAATTAAAAATCATTGTGCTTTGAAGTTATTAGTCATTGGATATGCAGATAGAAGAAACCATTTTACAAAATTTGCGCTTTATTTTTTTAAAGACTTTATTTTTATTTATTTGAGAGGCAGAGTTACAGACAGAGAGAGAGAGAGACAGAAAGAAAGGTCTTCTATCTGCTGGTCCACTCCCCAAATGGCTGCAATGGCTAGAGCTGAGCAGATCCAAAGTCAGGAGCCAGGAACTTATTCTAGATCCCCCATGTGGATGCAGGTGCCCAGGCATCTTCTATGCTTTCCCAGGCCATAAACAGGGAGCAGGATTGAAAGAAGAGCAGCCAGGATTTGAACTGGTGCCCATGTGACATGCTGGCATTGCAGGTGGAGGCCTAGCCTACTGTGCCACAGTACTGGCTCCAATATTTGAATTTTAAATTATTGATTGTTTCAAAGTTTCTGTAATAAAGATAGGATAGCCAATTGCCATATTAGTAAAAATTTAAGATATTTATACAAAGTTTAATAGAAAATCACTATTAAAATAAATTATAAAATGCCTGATATGTAGAAAATAGAATTTAGCTTAAAAAAACAAATATGAAAAAGAACATCAGAGACAAAGGAAATCTCCAATGGGAATTTTGCTTCTTCCCCTCCATATGGCCATAGTTCACATCTGGCAATATAATCTCTGTGGACTCTAGGCTGGGATGACTTTCTCAGCAGTCTAACTTTGCAGCCAGCTTTACACACCCCTTTATATTTTTCGTGTAGAAAAAATGTTAAACCTAAATATTTGGCCTGCTGAATTACTCAGCATTAAATAAAATCACACATTTCATAGAGATATATTTAAGAAGCCAATATAAAATTTAAACTAGCATAATAATAACTGAAACCAGTGAATCAAAAGTGTTTTCAGGTCATCCGTAAACAAAACCTCCACTATCATCTAAGGAATAAACAACAATGTGAATAAATTTCCACAGTGATTCTATCCTCATACAGCTGCCAAAGAATGTGACATGAAATCTGAATCCCAGCCTTGGCTTCACTGGTAACTGTGATAATCTTTCACAAGAGTATTACAAACTTCAGTTTCCTTACTTGTAAAAAAGAAATAATAATAGCTGTACCATGGTGATATTGTCTTATGGGTGACAATTCATTTAAAATATCTGAGAATAGGAAACTGTTAAATGTCAAATTTCATTGTAATTACATACACAAATAATATAAAAATATAATTTAATCACTACTCATATTAATAAAATACCTTAACTATAATAAAGAATTAATGATTGTTTTAATATTTATTTTTATCCTTTGAAAATTTAGGGTAAAAATTCAGGAATATTATTTGGAACCCCAAATCTTAAAATTCCTAACAGATTGAAACATGTAAATTATATTATGGGTATGTGTTTTTATTTAAAAATAAATGTTCAAAATCATAAGAGAACCATGCACTTGAAGTTAAAAAGTGACTTGATAGTTAAAAAGTAACTATCATGGATTGTATTAAGATTCCTTCCCCTGGAATTAAATAATGAAGGGCATCTGTCTCATATCTCTTCTACCTTCCCTTTGCTAATTCCTTCTCTGCTCCTTACATACATTTTTAGAAAGACAGATAGCAGGAATCCACAGAATATGAACCTCTGGCACTATGAAAGACAGGCTATGGCAGTACAGAGATCTTTAGGGATTTAAAACTGATGAAATATGCAGAGGTCAAGTGTAGATATGTAGATCTGTATCTTAGCACTGGATTTTCAAGCCACCCCTGATGTCATACTGACATCTCTTAGCTTCTTTTTAGGCAGAAACTACAAAATAAGCTCATGAAGATAGTGGGCGCAATCATGAGCATCAGTTTTTAGCTTCTTCTTTTTAAAAGCATTTATTTGAAAGACAGAGATAGTTTCCTTCTGCTTGTTCACTCCCTAAATGTCCACAACATCTGGGACTGGGTGAGGCCAAAGCCAGGAGCCTAGAACTCAGTTTGGATCTCCTGCATGTGTGGCAGGTGCCTAAGTACTTAGGCCATCACAGAGTGGGCATTAGCATAAAGGCAGAGTCAAAAGTGCAGCCAGGACTGAAACTGAGGCACCGTGATACAGGATGCAGACCTCTCAAGTGAGACCTTAACTACTATCAAATGCTTGTCTCCTGAGCATTGCTTAAGTGGTATCAAATGCAAATAAAAAACTGAAGGCTGCCAGGTTAGCTGGAGGTCACCAACTCGCCATGGTGTGTCTCTCCAGTTCAGTGTTCCATAGTGAACAAGTTATTTTAAAAGTGAGGACATTCTTCATGGTACATGTAACAGGAAATCCTCTCCCACAAGGATGTCCTGATCCCAGGAAGCTATCAATTTGCCACCTTTGGTGGCAAAGCAGACTTGAAAATGCAATTTTGTTAAGGAACTTGAGATAGGGAGCTTAACCTGAATAAAGTAGGTGTACTGATTCTAACTACAGGTATCCTTTAAAGTGAAGAATCTTTCCCAGCAGTTGTCAGAAGTATGGCTACATAAAAACATTCGGAGAGATACAATGCTTCTGGCTTTGGACACAGAGGATTGAACATGGGGGATGAGGACCTCTAGGCAAGCACTATGGTTATCTTCCTGAAGCTGGAAAAAGCAATGTTGTAGAACCCCTAAGACCTAAGTCCACTTCTCAATCACTGACACTGAAGTAGAAGAAAACAGGAGTTTATTTTTGCAATGCAGTGAGAAAGGATGTGTGCAGCTATTGCTCAATTCCCAAACTCCCTTAAGTGTTAAAGACAGTGACTCTTACAGGATACAACTGGAATTGAACAGTGTGTGACCAGCTTGTGTGCAGGTCTCAACGCACAGTGCTATGGCCATCTATGGATTGGTCAGTGATAAGAAGCCAGCATACCTTTGAGGATGGCAAAGTGGGCTAAGGCCTGTGAAATCATTTGATCAGGACCTGCTAAGGCTACTGCAGAGTGGACTCAAAATTCAGTAAATCTGCAGCAGGCTAATTTTTAAGTTGATAATTTCTATGGCCTGTGAGTCATGTTGTAAATATCTAAATGGCATTGGCAGAAAAAAAGCTTCCCCACCCCTACTATGGGTAGGTTGGATGTTACTTTGTTTGGCCAGGGCTTAAAGTTCCTGTGAACAGAGTCTAGCATTGGGATGTTAAATATGGAGTTGATAACTGAATTCTGAGTCTTAGTTATTCAGATTCTATTGGGGGCCTGCTTTATCTTTGTGCCACTTTCTTAATTGAGTTATTCTTAAGTAAATAGTTAAGTTGTAATCCTCAAGTGAAGACAGAGGTACCACAAGCTGACAGAGAGATACTGGGACCTGATAAAGTCTAAATCACAGGCATCAGGGGCAGAGAGGCTCAATTTCAGGCATGTGTGCCCCCCTGGTATCCCTGGGAAGGAATGTGGCCATGCTGACACCTGGTTTTTAAACACAGGAGAGCTCTCTCCAACTTCTGTGAAACTGTAAGGTAATGAACTTGTGTTGTTTCAAGCTACTAAGTTTGCAGCAATGTGACACAGTGTCAATAGGAAACTTATTCTATGCAGGATGGTCTTGAGCACTGTCTGAAAATGAGCATCTGATGCCAGGAAGCTGATTGGTTGGTGGGCACACAGGTGTGGCCAGGTAGGGGCATGAAGTCACATGGGGGTGAGGTAAAGGTATCAGGTAGAGCGTGAGGTCACACACAAGGGCATGGTGAAGGCATGGTCTTCCAGCTCACAAACCTAATGGATTTTAACCTGTATGCCTGCCTACTTCATTCCCTTCTCAGAGACTCCATCCCTTAATCCTAAGGGAAGTTGATGGACATCAAATCATCTCTTCTGTAACTGCTTCCTGCTTATGAGGGGCGTAGTGCAGGCCCTGCCTATCCAGGGTCTGGAAGTCTCTGTCTAATCCTATCTATCGAATTTGTTTTGTGAGCTGGAGCAGTCTCAGTCATTGCCAACGTCTGTGTCCCCTGCATGGTCAGTTACTCCCAGAAGTCGAGTTCTGAAACATAAAAGTTTGTTAATTAGTATAGGTAAACTGGAATCCCTGCCACCCATGTGGGAGATTTGAAGGGAGTTCTGGACTCCTGACTTTGGCCTGGCCCATCCTTGGCTGTTGCAGGTATTTGAGGTGTGTATCAGTGGATGGAAGATCTCTCTCTGCTTCTATGTATCTCTCCTTCTCTCTGTTTCTCTGCATTTCAAATAAAATGAAAAAAGAAAAGAACCATTTCACATTATATTATGGACCTCTTTCAATGAAATCTGTGGCACAAGCAATTTTATTTCTAACTTTCTGAACAAGAACATCTTATTTATCAGCATTCAGAAGTCACTGTGAGAAGGAAATCCACTGGGGGCCCAAAGAAGGGGGAAATGTGTTTTGGACTCTAAAGAAATATGAACACTACTTAAAAATAAATGTAGCATGATGAACTTGGTCATTAAATGTTCACTTTTGAAATTGTCTTACTTCTTAATTTCATTTATGAGCTAATGAAATAATATATTTACTTCATTTTCCTAAGTAGTTAAACAGAGAAAATATTCTGCTGTTTTAAAAGCCATAACTACTATTTTTAAACTACATAATATAAAGGGGATTTCAAAAAGATCATAGAAAATAGAATTAGAAGATAATGTGTATTTTCTTATTTATTTATTTAGAGATTTATTTGTTTATTTGAAAGGCAGAGTTACGGAGAGGGAGAGTGAGAGCGAGAACAAGAGAGAGAGGGAGAGAGAGAGGAAGAGAAAGATCTTCCATTTGCTTGTTTGCTTCCCAGATGGCCATAATACTGAAGCTAGGCCGGTCCGAAGTCAGGAGCCAGGAGCTTCCTCCAAGTCTCCCACGTGGATGCAGGGACCCAAGCACTTGGGCCATCCTCCACTGCTTTCCCAGGTACATTAGCAGGGAGCTGGATTGCAAGCACAGCAGCTGGGACTTGAACCAGTGCCCATATGGGATGCTGGTACAGCAGGTGGTGGCTTTATCCACTATGCCACAGCTCTGGCTGCCCATGAACTTTTTGAAGTCCTCATAATTCATGTTAATATTACATGAGTTATTTGTATAGTTTTTCCAATAGTGACAGTTCAGGGGCAAATGGGACTTTATGTCAGGATATGCACTTCAGAATACTAACAAAGAAACAATCAGCTAACAAATGGAAAGTAACACTATGAAACTTGGTAGGCATTTGCAGATAGTCATTCTACAGCCCTCTCAAGGGTTTTGTTTCTATTTTTATTACTTTAATAATAAACTACCTGAATGCACATATAGGAAACAGCTGCATGTTAGGGTTCATCTGGGAACTTCTGGAATATCCTGACTTGAGCCTTGTGCTCAGAGATTGTAATTTAAACCATCCAGGCTGGAACACTGAACCTTAAAAAAAAATACTTTCCTGGGTGATTCTACTCTAAAATAAGAACTATGAACCACAGCTTACAAAAAGGTGGGATGAATAATAAACGTATCCAAAAGATTCTCAAAGCTAGTGTGTAGATTAAGCTCACAAAAAAGCAGTTTGAACTGGTTTTATCAAGGCATAAGAACTACAGTGACAGAGGTACTCATATATACTTTTACCTCCAGAGCAATTTCTAACTCCCTGAACACTGTTACTGAGGATTCAGTAGGCATAGCAGAATGTTCTGCAATATGATTCTCTGACAGATTAGCAGTGTCTTCCATTGGGAAATAGAGTGGGAAATGGTGCTAACATTTTAAGAATTTATCATCCTGGAGAGAGAATTTAGCCTGGCAGTTAAGACACCAGTTAAGATACCCATGTCTTACTTTGGAGTACCTGGGTTTGATGCCGAACTCTGGCTCCTGGCTCCAGCATTTTGGTACTTGCAGATTCTGGAAAACAGCAATGATGGCTCTAGTAGTTGAGCTCCTGCAACCCATGTGGAAAACTAAAATTGAGTTCTTGGCTCTTGGTTTTGTCTCTAGCACAGTCCCAGCCTTTGTAGATATTTGGAAAGTGAAAAGCAGATGGGAGTTTTCTCTCTATATATATTTCTGTCTCTGAAAAGATTTTTAAAAATTTAAAAACAGGGGCCAGCACTGTGGCACAGTGGGTTGGGGCCATGGCCTGCAGTGCTGGCATAGCATATGGGTGCCAGTTTGAATCCTGGCTGCTCCACTTCTGATCCAGCTTTCTGCTAATGCACTTGGGAAAGCAGCAGAGGATGGCTCAATTCCTTGGGCCCCTGGAACCATGTGGGAGACCTGGAAGAAGCTCCTGGCGCCTGACTTTGGATCAGCTCATCTCTGGCCATTGCAGCCATTCGGGTAGTGAACCACCAGATGGAAGACTTTTCTCTTTGTGTCTACCTCTCTCTAACTCTGTCTTTCAAATAAATAAAATAAATCTTTTTAAAAAATGTAAAACAATTTAACATCCTGATCTTCATTTTGTCTTATCTGATTTCTGATATTTTTATTTTTATTACTGCCAGATCTATGCTGAAAAGAATTTATAATTTATCTCCACCCTGATACCACCAGAGGATCCTTCTGTTGGCATTTTTTTTCCTTTTGGGTTATGTAAATGGAAACTTTTTCAGCTTAGTTTGCCCAAGATACTGTTTAGTATCATTTCCATAGCAAGTGATTTCCTACTGAACCAGTGTAAAATAGGCATCTATTGACTTTATTGCTTTGCCCTAATTAAATGACCTACATACTTGTCACCATAAATATTGATCCTCTTCACTTATAGACAGAGAAAAGTTGGTAAGAGAACGCAGTTCTTTGTTTCAGTGAGAAGTTTCTCACACAAAGGAAACAATAGATATGTACCGAATCAATGAATTAACAAACAAGTAGTAATACTTTTTAAAGTAATATTGCAACAGAGTACCCCAAAATGAAAAGGCCAGTTCTTCCTTTAGGGGCTCCTTCCCTTCCCCTGCCAGCAGCAGGAATACAAATTGTTCAACTATGTTATAATTGTTAACCACCTAAAAGTTTTTTTTTTTAGAGAAAAAGTATTATTTTGAAAGAATTCCTCATTCTAGACAGATGCCACTGAGTCTACCCAAGGAACGATATTGACATATTCATCCTATAGAGATCACTTCAGAATCTGCACATACACCACAAGAGCAAAGATATCCCAAGGATGCTACATAAAACCCAAGATTACCTCCCAAATAGCCCCAGCTTTTGTTTCTGTACCAATAGAAACACTTTCTTTGAGCTAGAGGCAGAGGTAGTTTGGAACAGTAGCTCCACCTTTGCTGGCCAGCCACACAAATAAACTTATTCCTTTGTGGTAAAAACTAGTGTCTAAATTTGGCTTATAGAGCACAGCAATTGACACACCCTCTTGACTTTGAATTGAATGTGCTTTATTTGCATGGAAAAAAAATCTCTTAAGCAGTATGATTTGTGACTTGAGTTCTTTAAAATGAATTATACTTCCTGGCAAAGGAGAATCTTTAGTTAAAAGGGCTTCTCTGATGTCTCCCTTTAATTTATTAGGATTCCATGTAAGTCTATATGCAGGTAAACTTAATTATTTCAGTTGCTGATTTTACTTCTAGGATCATAACCTTTTTAATATTTCCTTGAAAATATTTGACTTTAAGTCATTTCAGTTATAATTAAAAATTTTGTCAGGGAATGAGATTAAAAGATTAAAAGCAAATATGTTATTTTTGCATCTTCTTAGAAATACAAATAGTTCTGAAGATGGATAAAGTCACATATTTTATATTACTCCTTATTACTGTGGTCAGTATTTATTTCAATCGCAACTTACTAAATTCCTAATTCTTTCTATGTCCTGGCTGTGTTTTGAATATAATAGAAATTTTAAGTCATATATGAAGAATAACTTTGAGCGAGTACCAAGGAGAAAATTTATTGTACTATGACTTTGAGTTAAAATAGTCCATTTGTTTGTCTTTAAAATATTTTTATCTGTTTTTATTGAAATATATTAAAAATTGGTGTATAGAACATTCATGTTAGAATGACAAGCCATATCATACTAATAAAATATAGTCATGAATGAATCATTTTAAGACTTTATTTTACTCTCCTTACATTAGAACTAATACATTTAAGAAGGATAAGGTAAATACTGTAAGGCATTTGACAAGAGGTGAATGGAAAATTAATGAATGATTTGGAACTATTTTGGACTTCCTTATCAGTGGAAGGAAGTAATCATTGTGATAATATGCTTTTGAATTATACAAAAATATTAGGGGGACCATAGGAAAATATTTACATGAGGAAATATTGAATTTAGTCATATGTACATAGCACGCTTACAACTAATATATCTAAACATTTCTTTAGGGAAAATTCTGCCAATTCAAGGGCTCTTTAATTATACTATTTTTTTTCTGTAGGCATTTTTATATTGATGTAGATGTCTATATTTGATGATTCCTTAGTGTAATTTAATAATTATATGTTTTGTTCCTTTATTAACTCATAGTATGTGTCAAAGTACTTAAAATAACTCCCTCGCCGGCGCTGCAGCTCACTAGGCTAATCCTCTGCCTGCAGCGCTGGCACCCTGGGTTCTAGTCCTGGTTGGGGCGCCGGATTCTGTCCTGGTTGCTCCTCTTCCAGTCCAGCTCTCTGTTGTGGCCCGGAAAGGCAGTGGAGGATGGCCCAAGTCCTTGGGCCCTGCACCCGCATGGGAGACCAGGAAGAAGCACCTGGCTGTTGGCTTCGGATTGGTGCAGTGTGCCGACCACAGCATGCTGGCCACACCGCGCCAGCCATAGCGGCCATTTGCGGGGGTGAACCAACGGAAAAAGAAAGACCTTTCTCTCTGTTTCTCTCTCTCTCACTAACTCTGTCTGTCCAAAAACAAACAAACAAACAAACAAAAAACTCCCTGCACTCTTTATGTATTAATAGTTTTTTTCTTTTAGAAAGCTTTTATTTAATAAATATAAATTTTATAGGTACAGCTTTTGGAATATAGCGGTTCTTCCTCCCATACCTGCCCTCCCACCCCCATTCCCATCTTCAGCTTCACTTAATGCCCTCAGGATGTTTCAATTCCTTAGTGCTCACAGCCCACATGAAAGGATGCTGGGCTGTGTTTCAAGGCTGCAGTTAACTCCTGCATGGGTCTATTACAGTTTTAATAGTGTTCCATTTATGGCATGTTCTGCTGGCTAAGCAAGATCCTAACATGAGTCCACATTCAAGAAGAATTAGTTTCCATCTCAAAAACAGGAATATGAAAAAAATGCAGCTACCTCTTACCTACTGCAAGTGTTGTTTGTTAGAATATATTGTTCAAAAAATGTTACTATTTCCTTGGTAATTTCTTGTATGGCTCTCAGTTCATTTAGAAGTGTGTTATTTGATTACTGAGTATTTGAAGCTTTTTGTAATTTTTTTAAGATTTATTTATTTATTTGAAAGCATTACACAGAGATAGGAGAGGCAGAGAAAGAGAGAGAGAGAGAGAGAGAGAGAGAGGTCTTCCATCCCATTGTTCACTCCCCAGTTGGCCACAATGGCCAGAGCTGCATTGATACGAAGCCAGGAGCAAGGAGCTTCTTCCTGGTCTCTCACACGGGTACAGGGCCCCAAGCACTTGGGCCATTTTCTACTGCTTTCCCAGGCCATAGCAGAGAGCTGGATCAGAAGTGGTGCAGCCAGAACTTGAACCGTTGTCCATATGGGATGCCAGAACTGCAGGTGGTGGCTTTACCCGCTACGCCACAGATCCAGCCCCTTTTTGTTTATTTCTAATTTAATTTCATCTTGCTTAAAGAGCATGCCCTTAAACTTGTCATAGCTCAGCATAGGCCTTTTTCAGAGTTTTACAGTCCTTTATAAATACCAATTATGCATCAATACCATATTGCACCAGTATGGTGCAATTCAGATTTGTATTCTTACTGATTTTTTTTTTTTTTTGTCTGATGCATCAGTTACTGAGACTTGGAGAAGAGTATTAATTCTGTAATTGTGGACTTGTTAAATTTTACCTTTGGGGCCGGTTCCATGGCTTACTTGGTTAATCCTCTGCCTGCGGCACTGGCATCCCATATGGGTACTGTGTTCTAGTCCCGGTTGCTCCTCTTCTAGTCCAGCTCTCTGCTGTGGCCCGGTGTTGCTGCGGCCTTCTCATTCTAACACGGCCTGGGAAGGCAATGGAGGATGGCCCAAGTGCTTGGGCCTCTGCACCCGCATGGAAGACCAGGAGGAAGCACCTGGCTCCTGGCTTTGGATCAGCCTAGCTCCGGCCGTAGCAGCCATTTGGGGGGTGAACCAATGGAAGGAAGACCTTTCTCTCTGTCTCTCTTACTGTCTATCTGTCAAGTAAATAATAAAGAAAAATTTTAAAAAAAAACACAAATTTTACCTTTAGTTCTGCTGTTTTCGTTTTAGGTAGTTTGAGGTTATCCTTTTAGTAACATACATTTATAACTGTTATTTTATCCTACTAGACGATCCTTTTATTATTAGGAAAAAATAACATATTGTCTCTAGTAATATTTTTTAAAGTCTAGTTTGTCTAGTAGTAATATTTCCATTGTACTTCATGTGTTTATGTCTTTATATTTATAACCTGGCACTTTTGAATAGCATTATTGAAGTATCATGTTTTTAATCAAGTCTGATAATCTCTGCCTTAAATATTTAGTGCATTTACATTTAAACTAATTATTCATATTATTGAAATTGATTTATTCTGTTTCTTCTTTACTACTTCCCTTTTGGTCAACCAAATATATTTAATATCCCATGTTGGTACTTATTGGTTTTTTTAGCTCTATATTATAGACTGAATTGTATCCTTCTACCTGTCCCCAGATACAAATGTGAAAATTCAACCTCAAGTAACTTCATTTGGAAATAAGACCTTTTAGTGAGTAACCAAAGTTAACTGAAGTTCTGTGGGTGGACTCTAATCCAGTCTGATTTCTTTGTGAAAGAGACACCAGGGTTGGGTGTACACACAGAACAGGCTGTGGCCATTTGAGGACATGGTGAGAAGCTAGCCATCTTCTAACCAGAGAGAAGGGGCTCAGGAGAAACCAACCCTGAAAGCAGTTTTTTTCTTGGATTTTCAGTCAAAATGAATTTTCTGTTGTTTCAGGCACCTGGTCTGTGGTATTTGTTATAGCAGCCCTAGCAAGCAAATATACTACTTTGTTACATTAATTATATTTGGTTGACATCATACAGTTGTATGAGTTAATTTCAGACTAATTTCTCTGAGGATCTGCAATATGAATTTTTATCACAATACACTTGGAGTAATATTATACTGCTTCATGTGCAATAACTAGTTTTTCAATAGAATAGTTCCATTTATAACCCCTATCTTTTGTACCATTGTTTATATGCAGATATATATATGTGTGTGTGTTTATGTATTCAATCAGTATATGTTATGATTCTTTCCCATGATAGGATAATTATTGCTTTAAATAATCATGTCTTCTTTAAAAAGTTGAGAATAAAAAGGTATATAGTCCTTTATATTTACCCACATATTTATTGTGATTCTTTCTTGTACACTTTTTTCAAACTAACATATAGTGTCATTTTCTTTTAGCCTGGTGAATTTTCTTTAGCATTCTGGTAGTGCATGTCTGTAGATGATCACTTTTTGTTTATCTGAAAATGTCTTTATTTCACAGGATATTTTGTTGAATATCAAATTGGGGGTTGTAAATTTTCTTTTGGGGCATTTTTATTGTTTCTGATGAGAAGCCAGTTATTCATATATGGTTTCTTTTTTTTTTTTTTTTTTTTTTTTTTTTGACAGGCAGAGTTAGACAGTGAGAGAGAGAGAAACAGAGAGAAAGGTCTTCCTTTTTCCATTGGTTCACCCCCCAAAGGGTCGCTACGGCCAGAGCTATGCCGATCCAAAGCCAGGAGCCAGGTGCTTCCTCCTGGTCTCCCATGTGGGTGCAGGCCCAAGCACTTAGGCCATCTTCCACTGCGCTCCCGAGCCACAGCAGAGAGCTGGACTAGAAGAGGAGCAACCGGGACAGAATCCGGTACCCCAACTGGGACTAGAACCTGGGGTGCTAGCGGCACAGGTGGAGGATTAGCCTAGTGAACCGCGGTGCTGGCCTCATATATGGTTTCTGATTTCAGTTTATGTTCCCTGGGTCAATGCTGGAGGTTTCTGATTTTTGGGAACTCTTATTGCCTCCCTTGTTGCAGGCACAAGTGTGTTTTCATGGTTCCCAGACCTTGTTCTTCCTCTTATGACCTAGGCCTAGGACAGTTGCTAAACTCAAAAAGTCTGTTTCATATCCTGTGTCTGAGAGCCTTGTGGAGCTTTAAAAATTCTCTAGTGGCCTGCTGTATACACAAGTGAATGGACATTGAAAGGCATAGTACAATGGTTATAAAAAGATGATCTCTGAAGCCAGACTGCCTGCATTCAAATCCCAGCTCTGACATTTACTCTAGAAGTCAGGCAAGGTAATCTTGTGAAGGGGATAGTAACTGCAATGACTTCAAATGATTGTGAAGATTAAGTGTATCAGTGAATCAGAACAGTGCCTTACACTTAAGGCATTAACACAAATTGTTCCCAAGCCATACTTTTCTCATACACCATGTGCTATAGGGTGAGAGTTGCTGCTGGTAGCTGTGAACTTGGAGGGGTGGTGATCCACTGTACTCATGTTACCCCCTGATCTCCATCCTCAGCATCTCAGGTAGGTCAAGTCTTCTTGTTCAGGCTCTCCCAGGTATTCTGTCCTGGGTGGTGGGTTACTACAACACTTTCTTCCTCCATTGTGGTGACTGGTTACCTTACATGGCTATCCCTGTTATGTTCTGGGGGGATTTTATGCCTCCCTTGGACACAGATCAACTTCCTTGGAACGTGAACTCTGTGGTGTGCCTTTGGGCTCCATTTCTTAAAACTAGACAGAGGTTACCCTACGATGCCTGCATCTTATATCAGAGCACTGGTTCAAGCCCCAGCTGCTTTACTTCCAGTCCAGCTTTCTGCTAATGTGCCTGAGAAAGCAGTGGAGGATGGCACAACTGTTTTCGCTCCTGTCACCTGCCCGGGAGACCTAGGTGGAGTTTTGGGTTCTTGGCTGCAGCCTGGTACACACTTGGTTGTTGTGGTCATATGAAACAGTGAACAGTAGATGGGAAATCTCTGTTACTCTGCCTTGAATGAATGAATGAATGAATAAGTAAATAAATATACTTTTTAAAAAGTTAGACTGAGATAGTCTTTCTTGCTTTTCCAGTGTCTCTGATAACTAATGCCTCAACAAATCCCTTATTTTACAGTTAATTGGAATGTATTTTGTTATTTGCAATTGACAATACTGAGTAACACAGGCTGTTAATTAAAAAATCCACACTGAAATAACACAGGTTGTGAATTCAGAAATCCCTTGGTTCATATACAGTGGTTTATAATGTGAGAGTCCATTATGGGATGTAGTTGTGGATGGCGTCTGTTGTGCTGTTCAGGAAGGAAAACGTTCTGGCCTGTATAGCCATATATATATATATATATATATATGATAATCTCATATATATACGTATATATATGTATATATATGTATATATATATATACATACACACACACATGCAAACACACACAGATAAAGATTAGGAGTATTTATGCATAAGAAAACTCTCTTGATCTTCTCTCAGGTTTCCATGACCAGATACCCTAGACTGGGTTGCTTAAGCAACAGAAATGTATTTCTCACAGTTCTAGAGATTTGGAACAAGATCAACGTGCTGGCAGATTTGGCACCTGCTACAGGCTCTCTTCCTGTCTTGTAGGTGGCCACTTTCTTCCTATGTTCTCACATAGACTTTCTTTAATGACTGGAGAGAGAAGGATATGTTTTCCTCTTCTAGTAATCCCCACAGAAGGGCCTCACCCTCATGACCTAATCTAACCCTAATTATCTACCAGAGTCTCCTTCCCCAAATGTCATCACATTGGGGATTAAGGTATCAACATATGATTTTGGAAAGATATAAACATTTATTCCGGAACACTCCAACTGTGGCTCTCCCAAATTCATGTTTGTCTTTCATGGAAAATCATTTTATTTGACTAGTACTAAAATTCTTATTCCATATTTAACTATAAAATTTACAACCAGTTTCATCTAAATCAGATATGTGAAACCAGGTACAGTGCATCCTGAGGCAAAACTCCTTTCCATGTGTGAACCTGTGCAACCAGAAAAGTTATGTACTTCCAAAATACGGTAATTAGAGAGGCATGGGCTAGATATCCCATTTCAAATGGAGAAATAGGAAAGGAAAAAAGGTTGAGGGGTCCTGATAAATTCCAAAGCCTAACAAGGCAAGCCACATCAGCTCTTAAGGTTGTATGATAATCTCCTTTGGTTGGATACTCTGACTTCCAGATCACCTGGAGTGGCAGCTGCATCCCTGAAGCTCTAGGTCAGAAACTCACCTTCATGGGTTCGTAGGTATGGGTTTTGCTTACCAAGGCTGAGTGTGGATTTGCCCCATATGTCTGATGGCTTCTCCTTCACAGTTAAGGTCAGTCCTTTTGCCAAAGTTTTGGTCAGAAGCCATCTGGCTTGTTGAAAGTGAGATGGTGGCCCTCATGATCTCTGAAGACCTTCAGGGTCTTCCTTCCTTTTATTAAAGGATGGCACACATTCACACCCTAATAGCTCTCTGATCCTATCGAATGGAATCTAAGAAGGCTGGTATCATTCCTTGATTTCCTCCTTTTCTCTCATCCTCTCACTTCAAAGAGACAACTTTTCTCTTCCTATAAAAGCATAAGCCCTTTGATAGTCTAACCACAATCTTCATATTTTTTTTTCTGAACATGCATTCTCATTTTTGGAGGAATGTGAACAGGTCAAGATTTTGCCGTATCTTTTAATTCTTGCTTTTTGTTTTAAATTACTCCATCAAGTCATTGATCTCATTTTTCATTTTACTATAAATAGTTAGAGCCAAGTTATTTCTACAATGCTCTGCTTAGAAATCTCTTCAATTAAATACATAATTCTATTACACATAAGTTTACTATTCCACAAATACCAGAATCAAATTCCTTTATAATAAGGATTGCTTTCCTCAAGTTTCCAATAACATCCTCATTTATATCTGAAACCTCACAAAAATCATCCTTATTTCTAGTGTGCACTGTTAAATTATTCCAGCCTCTATCCATTAACCAGTTGCAAAACCACTGCCATGTATTTAAGTATTTGATAGAATAACACTGCACTTTTGGTTCTATAATATGCCTTATCCTACTTGAACTACCATACACATGCCACAGGCTAGGTAGATTGAGCAAAATAAATTTATCATTGTTCTGGAATCTGGAGAGTTCAATATTAAGATGCTTGCTGATTTGGTTTTGGGATTGGTTCTCTTTTTGTCTTATACATTATATATTGTTATCATATCCTTAGGTAGTCTTTCCACAGGGTGTGCATGCAATGGACTCTTTATTTCCTATAAGTCATCTAATTTTTCCAAGAGAGCTCTACCCTAATAACCCACTTTAATGTCTCATCTCCATTCTAACACTGTGGGATTAGCTCTTCAACATGTTTATTTTGATGGAAGCTGTTTTTGAAATCAAGACATAGTTTTTTCCCAATATGTAGCTTTCCACGAACTTCTTGTAGATCCTTCATGCATGGATTTAAAAAAATTTTACAACAAAATAAATGTACCTTTTAATTAGATTCCTCATTAAATTTTTGAAGCATCCTCATATTCAATTCATAAGAGAATGGAAAGATGTGGTTGTGGCTAGAGGCTTTGGGTGTGAGTTTTTGGTGGAATGCTACAGTGGGAGAGTAGAAGAGTAACAGGGTGTGGGTTGTCCTCTCCCCAGGGAGTGGAAACATTTACTGATATGAGACAGTTGCCTCTTGATGAAAGTAATAATCTCCATTAATATTTAGAATGGCAGGGATAATAGTATCCTCTAACAGATTTCTCTTTTAGACATATGTGTGTAGAGTGAATGTTTTTGCAGTGACTGTATGTACTTGCAGAGTGAAAAAGAGGATCCTACAATCATGAACTCTGTGTAATATGAAGGCAATATTAGTCCTGGAAGACAGATTTTTAATCAGCAGTCTTTGAGGGTGCACAGGCAACAAAGATAATATTGGTGTCTGTGATACTGTCATCATGAACTAAAGCTCCAGAACCCAACTGGCACAGTTAAAGCCCCAGTCAGAGTAGGAGAAATCTAACAGTGTCTAACTCTGCAAGGTGTTTTCCGGATGGGTTTTGAAAAGGATGTTGATTCTATTGTAAAAAGATTTTAAATAATATCACCTTATTTGAGCATATGTTGTTAATAGGGTGTCAGGTTGTTTGCCAATAAAAATATCTTCAGCTAATGTTGGAACTACAGGATTATACTGTAGTCTGATTCTGTCATTTAGCAAATTAAGATGGCTCTTTGGCTCAGTTGTTAATTTGGCTGCAAAATCTTTGGGTTGCAGGGCATGTATTAGCCAAAGTTGATAGCAGCGTGGGCGACATGATTTGGTTGAAGCAATGTCTTACTTGTAAGACTTGGACCTCTGGAAATCAACGGTCAACAGAATAGTGTGCAGCTGCAGTTGAATGACTTTTTGTTGTTCAGTGTTGGAGGGGAGACCTTCTCCAGTACCCTGGGATCTGGTAGGAGATAAGAGAGACCATCTCTTCTGGAAGGTGGAATATGCAAATAGGCCCAGGATTAGCTCCATCCTATATTAAGTAGGCCTCAGTAGCCACGCTGAACTTGTGGTGCACTGCTTCCATGACCAAAAACATGACAGGAAGCTGAATATTGAGAGTCATAGGCTCAGGGTCTGTAGGAACCTGTTATTCCCAGATCACAGTAGGTATTTTGTCAGTGTATAGCTTGGGGCCAAGAGGGAAAGTTTTTTGCATCACAGCCTTTGAGAATTCATGACCATCAAAGATGGTCCAAGAGAATCCAGGAGGCATGAAAGGTTGCTGAAGCCCCTACAGTAAACAAGTCTCTGGGGGGCACAAGGCCCATGCCTATTGATTTGGCAGACTCTGGAGCATTTTTAAAAATATTTTATTTATTTACTTGTCAGGCAGAGCCACAGACAGTGTGAGAGAGAGAGAAGCAGAGAGAGGTCTTCCTTTGCCGTTGGTTCACTCCCTAAGTGGCTGCAATGGCCGGAGCTGTGCTGACCTGAAGCCAGGAGCCAGGTGCCTCCCCTTGGTCTCCCACACGGGTGAAGGGAGCCAAGCACCTGAGCCATCCTCCACTGCCTTCCCAGGCCACAGCAGAGAGCTGGACCAGAAGAGGAGAAACCAGGACTGGAACCAGTGCTCATATGGGATGCTGACACTGCAGGCAGTGGCTTTACCCACTACGCCATAGTGCCAGAAGGTGGGCTCATTTCTAAAATAAGTCCAATAAGATTAATCAAAATTTTAAAATAATGACACCCAATTCTAAAGCATAGCTATTATGCTTGTATCTTCTTCGTGAGCATGGATATCATCATTGTGACATCATATGTATGCCCCTGGTGAAAGGTAGGTGCAGTTCAAATCTTTGCAGAGTGCCTAATAGATGGCAAAGCTGTTGAGATACCCAAGGTGTACCCTAGGCCCCTGCACCCAAGTGGGAGACATAGAAGAACTCCTGGCTCCTGGCTTTGGATCATCTCAGCTCCAGCCATTGAGGCCATTTGGGGAGTGAACCAGCAGATGGAAGACCTCTCTCTCCCTGTGTCTTCCTCTGCCTCTCTGTAACTCTGCTTTTCAAATAAAAAAACAGTAAATCTTGGGGTCTGCACTGTGATGCAGTATGTTAATCCTCTGCCTGTGGCACTGGCATCCCATATGTGCTCTGGTTCAAGTCCTAGCTTCTTCTCTTCTGATCTAGCTCTCTACTGTGGCCTGGGAAAGCAGTAGAGGATGGACCAAGTGCTTGGGCCCCTGCACCCACGTGGGAGACCCAGAAGAAGCTTCTGGCTTCAGGTTGGCTCAGCTCTGGCCAATTGGGGAGTGAACCATTGGATAGAAGGCCTTTCTCTCTGTCTCTCCCTCTCACTGTAACACTACCTCTCAAATAAATAAATAAAATATTTAATAAATAAATAAATCTTTTAAAAAAAGATGCAATGGATGGCATACAGCTGTAAGAATGTCGGATCCAACATCAGGTACAGCTTATTTCCATCTTTAAGTACAGGCAAAATTGGGCTGCCAAAGTAGGAGGAGTGGCAATAATCGCTCCTTTGTTAATTGGGGCCAATATAACACGTTTCAATTGTTGGAGGCCTTATTTTAACTTACATTGGACCATATTAATTACTTTAGTTAAGGGTCTGTCAAATCCCAATTTAATCAGCTGATCTGTAACTGCCTAAAACCAATTTAATTTTAATTTACTTCTCATTGTTGGAGCAGTTCTTCTCTATTTTTAGGATTCTCATGATTATGGGTAATTTGGCAAAATTATAGTTAAGGTAAGGTATAGCAAATACATAAATTATAGTTAAAGTGAGGTATAGGAAATACATTTTCTTCTACGTTACATTTAGTAACTTTCCTGAGAGTATAAATTTCAGGGATCCCCAGGTATTGTGATTTGACACACATTGTTGATTACAAAGCTTCATAAATGGTCCATTTCAGTGGATATTAATGTTAATTTAGATTTTAGTTAGAAAAACAAAAGTGTTTACAGTAGAAACACACAAGCTGATCAGTGCCACTGTAATCATTTTCATTATATAATTTTAAAGTGAATTTTAGATTTCCAGTTGGATAAAATTATGCATACATATGTATATAATCCATTCATTTTCTTATTTTCCTCCTCCCATATCTAGGTTCTTGTGTGGAAGTTTTCCATTTTATTCCTTATCTTTATTTCCTTTTTTCTCTCTTTTTCTGTTTTAGAGTTTTATCCCCAAGAAACCATAGTTTTTAATTTCTTTGTTAGATTAACTTCTAAGTGTTCAAATGAGTGCAAGTGTCATATGCTACAGGAAAATGAGGCAGAGATGGGGCACATTAATTCACCAGGTTTGCCATAACAAAGTACAACTGATGGATGGCTTAAATCACAGAAATGTATTGCTCATAGTTCTAGAGGTTAGAAGTCCAAGATCGGCCGGCGCCATGGCTCAATAGGCTAATCCTCCACCTTGCGGCACCGGCACACCAGGTTCTAGTCCTGGTCGGGGCGCCGAATTCTGTCCCGGTTGCCCCTCTTCCAGGCCAGCTCTCTGCTGTGGCCAGGGAGTGCAGTGGAGGATGGCCCAAGTCCTTGGGCCTTGCACCCGCATGGGAAACCAGGAAAAGCACTGGCTCCTGGCTTCAGATCAGCACGATGCGCTGGCCGCAGCGCACCGGCCGCGGCGGCCATTGGAGGGTGAACCAGCGGCAAAGGAAGACCTTTCTCTCTGTCTCTCTCTCACTGTCCACTCTGCCTGTCAAAAATAAAAAATAAATAAATAAATAAATAAATAAAAAAATAAATAAAAAAAAGAAGTCCAAGATCAAGGTGTTAGCAAGTTTGGTTCCTCCTGAAACCACTCTCCCTGGCTTCTAGACAGCTACTATCTTGCTGTGTTCTGACATGGTGTTTCCTCTGTCAGTGGACGTAGGATATCCTCTGATCTAATCACCTCCTAAAAGGCCTTATCCCCCAAATACAGTTATGTCGGTGGTTAGACCTTCAACATACAAATTTTTGGGAGACGCAATTCTGTCCACAGCATGGGAAAGGGGCTTACTGCTCTCCTTATAGGCAGCCATGTTAGGCAAAGCCTTCATTTTTGAAATGCGAGTTAGGAGTCCTCATAGTACTGTTTTCAATATTCTTTTCTACATGGGAATATGCATGCACACATTTACATGCATGCTCACACACACACACACATACATACAAACACAAGCACCTGTATATACATACAAGAGCCAGAATGGAAAACTATGATGGTAGTATACAGGTAAAATTAACACAATAATCCATAAGGTAGTATATTAGGAAATAATCAAAATAATGAGAAGTAGAAAGGGTGATTTCTAAATTTCAAAGTAGTATTTTGAAACAAATTCTGAATTTACATAGGAGTGTGTATGATGTCCACTATTTATTGTCCCTAAATGATGAATACAGGATTATTAGAAACAAAATTAAAAAAAAAACTCACCTTATATGAGTACAGATCAGTCAACATGAGGAATATTTTCATAAAGATTTTTTCAAATTTTAAGTTAATGTTACTCAAAACTAGTAGTTAGGATGATGTGATGTATATTCTCAAGCCATAAGCCTACTATTATTGTAGTGAAATTTTCATTTAATGCTTATTTTATCTTCTCAACATTATCTACTAAAGTAACAACAGAGTAAATCATTTTGGGTTTTCCAGCTCCCTGATAACCTTTTATAATATCCAGCACTTAAAAAATTATTATCAAATCTTACAATTTTTTTTACCAAAGGGAATGCCAATTATAGGATTTAAATGATAATGACACAGGTCATCTTAGTATCTGTAAAGCTAACAAAACATATGACTAACTATCACAGGATACCAACAACTGATGTGTTTAATTTTTTGGCTAGCTATGTAGCAATTATTCATAAGCCATTGCACATACAAGCATTAAAGTTATATGACTCCGGCTGGCGCCGTGGCTCAATAGGCTAATCCTCCGCCTTGCAGTGCCGGCACACCGGGTTCTAGTCCCGGTCGGGGCGCCGGATTCTGTCCCGGTTGCCCCTCTTCCAGGCCAGCTCTCTGCTGTGGCCCGGGAGGGCAGTGGAGGATGGCCCAAGTGCTTGGGCCCTGCACCCCATGGGAGACCAGGAGAAGCACCTGGCTCCTGCCTTCGGATCAGTGTGATGCACTGGCTGCACCGCGCTGGCCGCGGCGGCCATTGGAGGGTGAACCAACGGCAAAAGAAAGATCTTTCTCTCTCTCTCTCACTGTCCACTCTGCCTGTCAAAAAAAAAAAAAAAGTTATATGACTCCTAGAGAGATTTCTAGCATGACAGCATGAGTAGCTCTATGAACCCCTATCTCGGTAAACTTGGTGAAATTTTTTTTAAAGATTTATTTATTTGAAAAGCGGAGTTACAGAGAGAGAGGAAGTGGCAGAGAGATCTTCCATCCTCTGTTCGCTCCCCAACTGGCTGCAACAGCTGGGGCTAGGCTAAGCTAAGTCAAGAGCCAGGAGCTTCATCTTGGTCTCCCATGTGGATGGCAGGGGCCTAAGCACAGGGATCATCTTCTGCTGTTTTCCCAGGCCATTAGCAGGGAGTCTGATCAAAAGTGGAGCAGCCGGGACTCAAACTGGCATCTATAAAGGGATGCTGGCAATGCAGGTAGCTGCTTAACCTGCTGCCCCTGAAAATTATTTAAAAACAAAACAAAAAGCAAAAATACTTAGTCTCAAAGGTGGTCTCAAGGATATATAGGAAATGAAATATTTTCTGAGAAAAATCCACTGAGATTCAGTAAAAGTGTAGGATTTCAGTGATACGTGAATCCAGACCTGCCCCCTCCCCCCACTTTCCCAACACAGTATAATGGAAACTTAATTCCACACAGGTACAGTCAAGAAATTAGGGCTCCCGCTCCTGCCAGCTGCTAGTTGGGGGTCTAACATCCATGATGTGGTTAGACATTGTCATTTTCTCTTCTTGCCCAGATTACATTTTTCTAGGACTACGTTCTGAGCAAATTCAGTTGAGAGGTAGGGATCATGAGGAAAGGTGACATTAATCTTATGTGTATGCCTTTTAAAAAGAATATATTAATGAATTAAATTCGTACAAAACATGATCAGAAGTCGCAGGTACTTGACCACCGATTTTCATTAGTGATGAGCAGTAGGATAGTTTTCCCAGCTATAGGATATGACCCCCTGAAGGCAAGAGCCAGGAGCTCAATCTGGGTCTCCCACGAGGGAGGCAGGTACCCAAATCATCACCTACTGCCTTCAGGGTGCATATTAGCAGGAATCTGGAATCAAGAGCAAAGGCAGGACTCAAACCCAGGCACTCTGATAGGGGATGCAGGCGTCCAAACAGCATCTTATTCACGATGCCAAAAACATCAAGAATCTTTTTAAAAATGCAAGAAGTCAGTTTTCCGTAGGAGTATCAGTTTCGTGCTAAGTATTTTAAACATAGTCATTTAGGAAGCATCTGTAATAAGTAAACGTGGGTCTGTAAACAATATCAAGATCGGAACTTAAAAAAAAAAAAATAAGCTAGTGACAATTATCAAAAACTCCACCCAGAGGTCTCATAGCATAGTTCTTTCCAACGTGGATTTTTCAAACCAGGAATTAATAAACAGCCGGAATTCGATGTGGTTGTCACACGGGCAGAGATCAGTTCTCCCGTTTCACATCTGGTCTCCAGACAGCCACAGCTGAGGCTGACCACCCCAGGAAACACACAAATCACTCTCCCTGTTTCCTAACAAAGGGGCGCCAGGGATTGTGGGAAATGTAGTCTCGCCTTCCATGACATCACCAGCTCAGGACTGTGGGAAGGCTCCTCTGGGTTCCTTCTGCGCTTGTGCTGCTCCACCCACTCCCACCATCTTCCTCTGACAAATTCCGGATGCTGCGGCGCTGCACACGCTGCTTTGCTGGCACCGAGCTTGGGCTTTGTGTCCTTGACGATCGGTACGAGGGTGCAAGAGGAGCTCCACAGCCCGCCGGAAGTCTTGGGGAGCGGCCAGAACGGGTGTCTTACTTGGTGGGAATAGGAAAGTTGGTGAGTCTCAGGCAGGGGGACGTGACAGGCAGATGTGTGCCGCGGACCGGGTAGGGTCTGGGAGGGTGTCACTAGCGGCAGGGTACTCGGGTTCCGAGCTGAGGAAGGAGTGACTCATACTGATTTCAGTGCTCACTTTTGTCAGGAGATGGTGCACCGCCAGAAAGCGGGCCTTGTGTGTGCCGCCCGGGGTGCAGAGTCTGTTTCCAGAGGCTCCGCTAATGGGGTGATCTGTTTAAGATGGCGGCAGGCTGGGGGTGTCCACGTTCCAGCTCTGACACGTAGGGATCCTGTGGGTGACCTGTATGCCGTCAGTTTACCCATCTGCTTAGTGAATGTCGCCAGGATCCCCGAGAAATCATGTTGGTGTGTGTACAGATGGAGTCTCACTGTGGCAGTTGCCATTTGCGGCGTTTCGTGGCGTCTGTCCAGCAAGTGAAGTTTCTGGTCCCTTTCCAGTTTCCAGTGACAGTGAGTTCCATGAGGGAGAGCGGGGTGGTGGATGATTGGTCCATTTCCATTGGAACATTGTCCTTATTCTGTGTGCGGAAGGAGCTCCATAACAGGAATTCCACCTGAGTGAACGCCCCTCTGCCCCACACCCTCTTCCTAGTGCTTCACAGAAGCGAGAGTCCCAGAAAGGTGATGGCACACGCAATTACCGATCCTACCCTGATTAGGACATGAGTGGTACTACCCTGTGTCATCCGTACTCAGAGACTGAGTAATATTGCAAAGTTTGTACCAACTTTCAGAAGGGAGAGAGAGTGGGATGACGAGGAAGGGCAAGGGTCCTAGGAAGCATTCTTATTAGAGCGGTCCTGAGGGTGTGGCCTTGAGTGAGGGATAACCTTTAACATCTGAGAATCTGTCTGCCTTGTTCTCTAACACTCTGATTGCTTCATTCTGCCCTCACTATTTCCAGAATTGGCCCTCTCCCAAACCTAGTCTGTCACCACATTTGGTGTCTAGAGATATGCTAATGCTCCCTCCATCTCTAACCTGATAGTTCTTTTTGGAAGGATAGGAGTGAGGTGCTTCTGCCTGATAAAAAGATGAGATAAATTAGGCTCCAGGAGATAAGCGAGTTGACAAGTTTCACATAGTTTGCAGATGTCAGGCCACTGTAACATTTTGTCTGTTCTTTAGTTTTCCATAATTAGTTCAAAACTCATGGTTGTTTTGAGATCAATTTAAGGAATTGCAGTCAGCATAGAACATGTTTTAGAAGACTTTGTCTTGAATATACCTGTCCCTTTTCCTCACTTTCTTTGGATTGTGAGAGCTCAAAAGGTTTATAATTACTGGTTTTTCTCATTTAATGTTAGTGGGAAAGTCATTCTACTTGTATCATTTTCTGTTGTTAAAAATCATAAATGCTATAGCATATTACTATGGGCCTATTTTCTGTTATTTTTAAAAATGCAAAATTCAATTGAATCACACTTTTACTGCTAGTTTCTTAAAATATAAATAAAACAATATAATTTCACCTATAAATAAAAATATGAAACATAGGCCTATGAGTTCCAGTTTTTTTTGTGTGACTCACATGGCCTCTCTGCCAACAGCCACGCTGAGATCCATCTGGTTGACATTTATCATGTTAATGAAAGCCTCTACATGTGATTGTGAAGTTCTGGCTATTGTAGTTGGCTTGTGATTCAATTCTCTTTCCCTTCTTATCCAGTATCAGCATTTGATGTGTAACAAATCTCAAAAAGCTTACTGGGTTAAAAAATAACCACTTTATTTGTAATTACCAGTTTGCATTTTGGAGTGTGCTAGCTGGGCAAGTTCTGTTGTGCTGCCTGGACTTACAAGTGAGGGTTTAGTCATCTGGTGTCTTGACTTAGGCTGGCTCCTTGAAGATGGTTTCACTCAGGTGTCTTGTGCTTTGTGCTGTCTCTTGGCTAGGCCCTGTGCTTTCAACAGGCAAGCCTCATGCTCTTCACAAGGTAACGGTATTCTAAGAAATGAAATCCCTAAAAACAAATGCTTTTCAAAACTGTGTATCACATTTACTGATGTCCCATTGGGTAAAGCAAGTGAAAGTCGTTCTTTGGAGGGCCTAGGTGAAGGCATGGATACAGGGAGATGTGTCATTTAGAGCTATTTCTGAAAAAGTGTACTACAGTAGTACACATTATATGTACTTTTCTTGTACACAATTGTGGGTGAAAGTGTTGGGTTGCAGGATGCATACTTCCTACGGAATTTCGATGTACAAAAACTTTCTAGTGGAAAGAGTAATATGTAGTCCTCTGTGGCACATCTGTATTGACAGTAAAATAGTACCACAAAAGTATCTTTCTATAATGTAAATTTTAGTGACATATGTTTCTTTAGTGTACTTAAATTTAAGTTTAAATTATTTCTTCACAGTAACTTTTATTTTATTTTTTATTTTCTGACAGGCAGAGTGGACAGTGAGAGAGAGACAGAGAAAGGTCTTCCTTTGCCGTTGGTTCACCCTCCAATGGCCGCTGTGGCCTGCATGCTGCGGGCAGCGCACCGCACTGATCTGAAGCCAGGAGCCAGGTGCTTCTCCTGGTCTCCCATGCGGGTACAGGGCCACGGACTTGGGCCATCCTCCACTGCCTTCCCGGGCCACAGCAGAGAGCTGGACTGGAAGAGGAGCAACCGGGACAGAATCTGGCTCCCCAACCGGGACTAGAACCCGGTGTGCTGGCACCACAGGTGGAGGATTAACCTATTGAGCCACGGCACCGGCCCAGTAACTTTAATTTTAAAAAACTCAATAGCAAATAAATATTTTTCTTAGATTAATGATTCTACTTTATCTCTGCCAGTTGAGAGAATTGTGGATGCATTTTCAGTGAGGTCTTTCCTGTTTCTTCTCATTCTTCTACAGAGAGGCTTTGTTCTGTTCTGTTCTGTTTTGTTGTTACAATTATAGCTAGTTTCTATCATGATCTTGTTTTGCCCTAGGAACAAGCCACACCATTTCTCTCATGAGTCCCTCTATGCACCTTCTTTTCCAGGTCTGATTCTAGAATCTTCTACGTGGTTCCAAGAGCAAAGAAAATGAATACATCTCCAGTAAGTTGTTTATTTATTCCTCAGTTTGCTTTACATTTTATTTTAGATGTGTTATAAAGTCTCAATAATTAAAATGGAAAAGTAAAAATAAATAAAATTCATCCTTAGATGAATGTATACATAAACAGGGTAAAGTTAGCATGGTTAGAAGACATTAGAGCCATCTAAGTTGAGTGCAAATTGATCTCTGGAAAGACCAGAGTCACATTTATTAGGTGATTTAATTTGACCCTAAGAGGAGAGTCATGAGATATGAAGTCTGAAACAGTCTTTACTAGTAACATTGATGTAGTAGACAGTGTTTTTGTTTTGGAAATAAACCCTCAGATATCAGCATTCTTCAGTGGTAACAGTTACCTACACTAAAACACACATTAGTTACTAGTCTTTTTATGGAGTTGCCAAAATAGTGTGGTCCTGCATAACTTTTAGAAGACTGTAATTGATGCACAGATAGATTTGGGAATATCTAGCATATATTATCCACTGCAGGTCCTTAAAGAATTCTTCATACATTTCCCTCAGTCTATATATGCAGGTTATTATCACAGACTGTCCAAAGTTACACTTTCAGGCTAAGATGTCCTTTGCTCATGTGCACCTTAGCTCACTTGGTATAGTCTTAATTCAATTCTATAAAAGTTTAGCAATATCTTAAATTCTAGTAAAATCCAAAGACTGTTCTTTAGTCTGCTTTACTTGAGTCTTTTGCAGTATTTGAAACTGCTCTCCATGATCTCCTGGAAATTTTTCTCTGATTCATGACTTGAATGATGTTTTCTCCTCTCTTCCCTGAATCTCTCCACTTTGTTCTTCTAACATAACATCTAATGTCCCATCTGGTCCCCCCATTCATCTCCTTCTGAAGTTCTCTTTGACTGATCTGGTGCTCTGTGATCTAAAACTCCCCACGGTTTCTCTCCAGCCTGGATCACTTCCCCAGCCTTTATACCATAAATATGTTCATCTCTCTGTTGAATACTTCTTCATAGCTATCCAAAAGACACTTCAAGCCCAACAAATCCAAACTGAAAACCACATCTTTCATTCTTCCCTTAACATATGTGAATGTGTTACCAGCCAACCTTGACCCAAGCCATTGTAATGTGATTTTTCCTGGACTCTTGTTTTCTGTCTCTTAGGTTTAATTTTATCTGATGTCAAATCCTGTTACTCTTCTTTGTTTTCTATTTTTGTTCTGTTACTTACATGTAGTTTGTATAAAAGAGCAGAGCTCCTGGTGCTCAAAAACAAATGGAGTCCATTTTTTTTATACTGTAATTGTCACTCTTGGCAAAATCCATAGATATACTAGCCCAGTGATGAGTTTCTATCCTCCTGAGGTGGGCTAGCTGTCAGTAGGAGTCAGTGGGACTACTTGTATGTATGTAGCTCAAAAATGACTTGTCCTGTTTTCTGTTTTTTTTTTTTAGCTTATTTTTTTGAAGATTTATTTATTTATTTGAGAGATTACACAGAGAGAAGAGAGGCAGAGAGAGAGAAAGAGAGAGAAAGAGAGAGAGGGAGAGAGGTCTTCCATCTGCTGGTTCACTCCTCAGTTGGCTGCAATGGCCGGAGCTGTGCCTATCCAAAGCCAGGAGCCAGGAGCTTCTTCCGGTCTCCCACGTGGGTGCAGGGACCCAAGAACTTGGCCCATCTTCTGCTGCTTTCCCAGGCCCTAGCAGAGAGCTGGATTGGAAGTGGAGCAGCTGGGTCTCAAACTGGTGCACATATGGGATGGTGGTTTTTCAGGCCGGGACGTTAACCCACTGTGCCACAGTGCCGGGCCTGACTTGTCCTGTTTTCAGTCTCTTTTAAAGATTGCATTGTTATTTCAGCTAATCAGTTAAACAATGAGTAGGGAAAATAGATATATGTATCAGTTATAGCTACAAGTATAGATTTGACCTGTGGTTAACAGTTGGTTTAAAACAAACTTTTTATTGTGATAAATATGTAGAACTTAAAAACTCTAATCCTTTTTAAAATGTAACATTCAGCAGCATTACATATATTCACATGACTTAAAACATCACCACTGGGGCCAGCACTGTGGCATACAGGGTGAAGCCACCACCTGCAGTGCTGGCATCCCACATGGGCACTGATTGAAGTCCCAGCCGCTCCACCTCCGTCCAGCTCTCTGCTGTGGCCTGGGAAAGCAGTAGAGGGTGGTCCAAGTCCTTGGGCCTCTGTACCCGTGTAGGACACCCAGAAGCTGCTCTTGGCTCCTGGCTTTGGATCGGCACAGCTCCAGCTGTTGCAGCCATTTAGGGAGTGAACCAGCAGATGGAAGACTTCTCTTTCTCTCACTGCCTCTGCTGCTCTCTAACTCTGCCTTATCAAATGAATGAATAAATCTTTAAAAAACAACAAAATCACCACCATTCATCTCCAGAATTTTTTTATTTTCCTCAGATGAAACCTTGTACACATCACATACTAAATTCCCATTCCACTCTACCACATACACTGTCAATCATTAATCTACTTTCTTTTAAAATCAATTAATTAATTATTTATTTTAATGTCCTTGTGAGAAACAGAGATAAGGAGATAACATCCATTCCCCATATACTTCTCAAATGCCCATAACAGCCAGAGCTGAGCCAGGCTGAAGCTAGGAGCCTAGAACTACATCTGAGTTTCCCATGTGGGTGAGAGGGCCTCAAATACTTGAGCCTTCATCCACTGTCTTCCTAGCCCATTAGCAAGAAGCTGGATTAGAACACAGAGGCAGCCCTGAATCCCAGGAACTCTGATGTAGGATGTGGGAGTCCCAAGTGGTGACATAACAAGCTGTGCCACAATACCTGCCACTGTTTTCTGTCTGTACGAATTTATCTATTCTAGAAACCTCATGTAAATGAATACATATAGTATTTGTCATTTTTTATTGACTTATTTCATGTAGCATAATGTGTTCAAGGCTCATCCATACTGTATCATTTGTTGAAATTTCCTCTTTTAAAGCTTAATAATGTTCCATGTATGTTGGTATGATTTGTCTTCAAAACTCATGTTAGGATTTAATTCTCACTGTGAAGTGTTAAGAGGGGGAAATGTAATCCAACTATGGTCTTTAGAGGGGAGTCTTTGGGAAATGATTAGAGTTTGATAAGGTCATCTGAGTGGAACCCCCACAGTTGGATACAGGTGACTATAAGAAAAGGAAGAGACCAGAGGACACACATGTGCTTTAATGACTAATTTTGAACATCCTTCCCTGCATGTATCAGCCTGTGCTCTGTCCCACCCATACTTCATAAAGCCCAGATTCTCTTTTTTATTTGCAAGAGGAGGGCCAACCCAGGCTGGGTATCTGTGTGCCTATTGGGAATATTTTATCCCATTCCTTTGGTTGTCTTTTTACTGGGTGCCAGCATGGTGGATTAATGGGTTAAGCCACCACCTGCGATGCTGGCATCCCGTATGAGGGCTGATTCGAGTCCCTGCTGTTCTACTTCTAATCTGGCTCCTTGCTAATGTGCCTGGGAAAGCAGCAGAAGATGGCCCACATACTTGGGCCCCTGCACCAATGTGGGAGACCTCGATGAAGTTCTTGGCTCCTGACTTCTGTTTGGCCCAGCCCTGGCTGTTGTGGACATTTGGGGAGTGAACCAGCATTTTCTGGTGGAAGATCTTTCTCTGTGTCTCTCTTCCTCTCTATCTCTCTCTCTGTAACTCTGCCTTCAAATAAATAAATAAATCTTTGAAACTGAAGTTTTATTTATTTGAACAACATTTACCAAGAGAAGACAGAAAGAGATCGTCCATCCTCTGATTACTCCCCAAATACTCATGACAGCTGAGTTTGTTGTTGATTTCTAATTGTAATTCTGTTGTGGTCAGAAAATACACTGTATGATTTCAGTCTTTTTTTCTTAAGCCAAATGATTTTTTTTAAAGATTTATTTATTTATTTGAAAGGCAGAGTTACAGAGAGGCAGAGGCAGAGAGAGAGAAAGAGGTCTTCCATCCACTGGTTCACTACCAAGGTGGCCACAACAGCCGGAGCTATGCTGATTCATAGCTGGGAGATAGGAGCTTCCTCTGGATCTCCCACATAGGTTCAGGGGCCCAAGGACCTGGGCCATCTTCCACTGTTTTCCCAGGCCCTAGCAGAAAGCTGGACTGGAAGTGGAACAGCCAGGACTTGAACCGGTGACCATATGGGATCCTGGCACTGCAGTTGGTGGCTTTATCCACTACGCCACAGCGTAGGCCCCACGATTTTAGTCTTCAGACTGTCTTATGGCTCAGCATATGTTCCTTCCTCATGAAGGTTACACAGAGTGCTTTGTAAATATCAGTAAGGTCAGTATATTCTCATTGATGTTTGTATTCTGACTGATTTGTTATGCTTTTTCCATCAATTATTGAAAGAAATATTATGCAACTTTAATTGTGGATTTTTTTTTGGATTTTCATTGAATTCTGTGGCTTTTTTATGTCATGTCCATTTATTATTACGAAAAGTCTCTCTATCTGTAGGTAATATATTTTGTGTTAAAGTTTATTTTGTCTGCTACCAAGACTTGACCATTTTTTTAAAAAATAATTTGAAGGTCAGGTGTTTGATGTATCAGTTAAGGCTCTATTTGGGATACCTACATCCCATATCAAAGGGCCTGGTTTTCATCCCAGCTCTGCCACTTCCAGTGCAGCTTTCTGCTAGTGTGCATCCTGTCGACACAGCAGGTGACAGCTGAAGTACTTGAGGCCTGCCACCTTTACGAAGACCCAGTTTGAGTTCTAGGCTCCTGGCTTTAGCCTGGCCCAGGCATTTGGGGAGTGAGCTTCCTGTTAACTGATTCACTCTCTAAATGCCTGCAATGGCTGGGTCTGTGCCAGACCAACTGGGAGTTGAGCATTCAATCCAGGTCTCCTCCATGGGCAGCAAAGATCCAAATACTTGAGCCACCATCTGGTACCTTCCAGAGTCTATATTAGCAGTAAGCCAGAATCAGGAACCAGAGCCAGAACTTGAATCCAGGCACTGTGATATAGGACACAGCTTTCTTAACTGACATCTTGGCTGCCAAGCCAAATGCTCACCCCAAGAACTATACTTTTTATGATTTGTGTTTATATAGTATTATCTCTTTTTATGTCTTAACTTTCCATCTGTTTGTGTTCTTATATTTAAAACATGGCGTTTATGAATAGCATATTGGAGTATCTTGTTTTTGATCAAGTCTGAGTCTGACAATCTCTGCCTTAAATATTTAGTGCATTTATGTTTAAATTAATTATTCATAGCTTTCAAATTCTGTCTGCGATTGAGCCACTTGTTTTCTATTTATCTCCTCGGATTTGTTCCTCTGTTTCTCTTTTACTACTTTCTTTTTGGTTAACCAAACATATTTAATATCCCATGTTGGAACTTATTGGCTTTTTAGCTCTGTGCTATAGACTGAATTGTATCCTTCCCCTTGCCCCCAGACACATATGTGGAAATTGAACCTCAAGTGACTGTATTTGGAAATAGGCCCTTCAAGCGAGTAACCAAAGTTAACTGAAGTTCTATGGGTGGGTCCTAATCCAGTCTGGCTGGTTTCTTTGTAAGAGAGACACCAGGGTTGGATGCACACACAGAACAGGCCATGGCCATTTGAGGACATGGTGAGAAGTTGGCTATCTGCAAACCAAAGAGAAGGGGCTCAGGAGAAACCAACCCTGCAAGCAGCTTGTTCTTGGGCTTTCAATCCAATGAATTTCTGTTGTTTCAGGCACCTGCTCTGCAGTATTTGTTATAGCAGCCCAACACAGATGCACTGTGTTGCAATGAGTTTTATTTGATTGACACAATTATAGGCATTTGTTTCCTATTTCTTTAAGGATTTATAAAATGAATCTTTAGTTCATTACAGTGTCCTTATAGTAATTTTGTACTGCTTCACATAAACAGTATAGGGACTTCTTAATAGAATCATTCCATTTTTGATTCCTATCCTTTGTACAATTGTTTTTATACATTATGTATTTATATATTGAATGAACATATAATGTGGGGCCTCCTGCATGCTATTATAATTTTTACCTTAAAGAATCATACCTTTTTTTTTTTTTTAATTTTTAAAACTATCTATTTGAGAGACAGGGAGACAAACAGGAGCTGCCACCTATTGCTACATATCCCAAATATCCATATAGCTGAGACTGTTAATTTATAGAAACTATAAGACTAAAACAATACACAATCCTTTTCTGTTTAGCCATAAATGTTCCTGATTGCTTCCTGTACATCATTTTCTTTCAGCCTGAAAAACTTCCTTTAGCATATTTTCTGGTTTGTTTTCATCATAAAATTTTATGATTTAAAAAGTGTTTGGGCCTGAGCCGTGGCTCACTTGGCTAATCCTCCACCTGCGGCGCCAGCACCCTGGGTTCTAATCCCAGTTGGGGTGCCGGATTCTGTCCCAGTTGCTCTTCTTCTAGTCCAGCTCTCTGCTGTGGCCCCGGGAAGGCAGTGGAGGATGGCCCAAGTGCTTGGGCCCTGCACCCGCATGGGAGACCAGGAGGAAGCACCTGACTCCTGGCATTGGATCTGCGCAGCGCTCCGGCTATAGCGGCCATTTTTGGGGGGGTGAACCAATGAAAGGAAGACCTTTCTCTCTGTCTCTCTCTAACTCTGCCTGTCAACAACAAAAAAAGTTTGTTTGATTTTAAATTTTAAATTAACATATAATACTTGCACATTTTTAAGGTGTGCAGTACAACTTTTCAGTGCATAAATACCAAGCAAATTTCCCCTTTCATTGTTTCTTGTGTTTGGAGTCTATTAGCTCTTCTTCAGTTTTTTATATAGGATGGTGTATATACATTATCATGAGCCATAGTCATCCCACTCTGCTGCTAGACACCAGAACCGGATAAACGTTCACCCTACTCTTTTAGTACCCAATATCCTGCATTCAATATGTATCCCATTTATGAGAGAGAACATGTGGTAATTTGTCTTTTTGTGTTGGCTTGTTTCACCTAATATAGTTGTGTATGTATGTGCATGTACATGAACTTAGCTGGTTTTGGAATTAGGATAATTCTGGCCTTGTATGACAAGTTTGAAAGGGTTTCTTCCCTTGAAGTTTTTAAGAATAGTTTGAGAAGGATTGGTGTTTGTCCTCAAAACTATGGTGGAATTTGACAGTGAAGCCATCTGGTCTTGGAATTTTCTAAGTTTGGAGACTTTTGATTACTGATTCACTCTCATTGTTTGTTATTGGTCTGTTCAGTTTTTCTCTGTCTTCTTAGTTCTATTTTGGAAAATTATATATATATATATATATATCTAGAAATGTATACATTTCTCTTAGGTTTTTTAATTTTTGGTATATAGTTGTTCATGCTGGTCACTAGTTATCTTTTGTATTTTTCTGTGTATCAGTTGTAATATTTCTTTTTCATTTCTTATTAATTTGAATCTTTTTTTCTTAGTCTAGCAATTTTATCTTCAGAAAACCCAATCCTACATTTCTTTAATATTTTGATTTCTTACCTTATTTCATTTGGTTTCTGCTTTAATTTTTATTATTTCTTTCCTTCTATGTAGACTCTGGGTTTGGTTTGTTCTTATTGCCTAGGTCCTTGAGATGCATTGTTAGGTTGTTCATTTAATATCTTTCTACTTTTTGGAAGTGAGCATTTATTGCTACAAACAACCTCCCAGTACCCCTCAATGTACCTGATAAGTTTTGATACATTGTTTTTCCATTTTGTTAAAGAAATTTAAAATTTTCTCCTTTGGTTTTTCTCAATAACTTATTTTTCATATAAGAGATTGATATTCAGTCTTCTCACATTTGGATAAATTTGTATGGTTTCTTTGGTCATTGATTTCTAATTTTATTCCATTAAAATATGGAATGAAAATATTCCATGAAAATATATTTTATATGATTTCAATTTTTTTTTTTTTTAGTTTGTTGTTTTGTGGCCCAATCTGTTGTCTATTCTTGAAAGTCCGTATGCTGATGAGAAGAATGTATACTCTGGTGCTGTTGATGAAATGTAAATTTCTGTTAGTTCACTTGGTTTATAGTGTTGTGTTACTTAGCTATCTTTGTTGATTTTTTGTTTGGATGATCTGTCAATGAGTGTGGGGTGTTAAATTCCCCCACTATTATACTGAAAACTATTTCTCCCTTAACATCTAGTGTTTGTTTTATAAAATTTTTGGTCCAGCATAAGGTGAATATACAATTGTCATTTTTTTTTTTTTTTAAGATTTATTTATTTAAAAGCAGAGTGGGGAAGAGAGAGAGAGAACCAAAAAGATCTTACATCTGCTGGTTCCCTCCCCAAATCACTGCAATGGCTGGGGCTAGGCCAAGCTGAAGCCAGGACCCTGGAACTTCATCCAGGTGTCCCATATGGGTGACAGGAGCCCAAGTACTTGGGCTATCAGCAGCAGCTTTCTCTGGCACATTAGCAAAGAGCTGGATCAGAAATGCAGTAGCTGGGACTTGAATGGATGCTCTGATATGGGGTGCTATGTTTCAGGTGGTGGCTTAACCCCTGTACTGCAATGCTGGCATGCATATCTTGTTTTTGAATTGATCCTTTGATCATTATTTAGTGACCATCTTTGTTTTTAGGGATTTTAACTTAAAGTTTATTTTGTCTGATATCCATCAAGCTCATTTTTGTTACCATTTACATGGAATATCTTTTTCCATCTTTTCATGTTTAGTCTGTTTTATTTCTGAAGTGAGTTTATTATAGGCAACATGTCATTGGACATTATTATTTTTATACAATCAAAAGTCTATATCTTTTGCTTTTCATTTACATTCACATTCAAAGTTATTAATGACAAAAAATGCCTTAGTCCTGTGGTTTTCCTTTAATATTTCTTGTGTTTATTTTGATTATCCTTTCCTCTTTTGCTAGTGGGTTTTATACTTTCGTATATTTTCATAGTGGTAATTGCCTTTCTTTGTTTATAAATGTGGGATAACCTTAAGTACCTTTGGTAATGCTGGTCTACTGCTGTCAAATTCCTCCAGTTTTGCTTGTCTTGGAATTTTTTATTTCTCCATTTATGAAAGATAGCTTTACTAGGTAAAATATTCTTGAAGGCCATTGTTTTTTATTTTTTTCCCCAGAATTTTGTATATATCATTCCATTCCTCTTGGCCTATACATTTTTTTTTTAAGTTTTGCTTATTTGAAATGCAGAGTCAAAAAAAGAAAAGATGAGTCAGAGATCTTCCATTCATTTCCACATTCCTCAGATGCCAGCAACAATTAGGGCTGGGAAGCCAGGAAACAGGAACTCCATCTGGGTTTACCATAATGTGGCAGGAACCCAAGTACTTGGGCCATGATCTATGTGCCTTCCAGGCACATTAATAGGAAACTGGATCAAAAGTAGAGGTCCGGGGCCATCATTGTTGCATAGTAGGTTAAGCCTCTACCTGGGGTGCCAGCATCCCATATGGGCACCAGTTCTAGTCTCAGCTGCTCCTCTCCTGATCCAGCTCCCCGCTAATGTGCCTGGGAAATCAGTGGAAGATGACCGAAGGGCTTGGACCCCTGAACCCGCATGGGAGACCCAGAAGAGTCTCTCGGCTCCTGGCTTCAGATAAGCTCAGCTCCGGTCATAGCGGCTCTTTGGGGAATGAATCAGCAGATGGAAGACTTTTATCTCTGTCTCTCCTGCTCTCTGTCTGTAACTCTGACTCTCAAATAAACAAGTAAAAAAGCTTTAGAAAAAAAGTAGGAGTGAGGCTTGATCTAGGAACTCTGATATGGGATGTAGCCATCCCAAGCAGAGGCTTAACCTATTGTACCCCAACACCTAGCCATGTAGGGTTTCTGATGAAAACTTTGCTAATCTAATGGGGTTCCCTTGAAAGTAACTTGGTATCTTCTCTGACTAATTTTAGAATTCTTTATTTGTATTGCACTTTTTTTAAAAATATTTATTTATTTTATTTGAAAGGCAGAGTTACAGAGAGGCAGAGGCAGAGAGAGAGAGAGGTCTCTCATCCACTGGTTCACTCTCCAATTGGCTGCAATGGCTGGAGCTGTGCAGATCTGAAGCCAGAAGCCCAGGAGCTTCTTCTGGGTCTCCTACATGGGTGCTGGGCCCCTAGGACTTGGCCCATCTTCTACTGCTTTCCCAGGCCATAGCAGAAAGCTGGATCGGAAGTGGAGCAGCTGGGACTCAAACTGGTGCCCATATGGGAATGCTAGCATGGCAGGGGGCAGCTTTACCTGATAACGCCACAGCACCAACCCCCTGTATTGCACTTTTGAGAGTTGTACTGTAATGCACTGTGGTGATATTTTCTAATCATGTCTAGTTGGGGTCTTATGGCCTCTTTTACTTGAGTGCCCGTATCTTTCTTTAAATTGAGGAAAATTTCAGCTATTTGTTGAGTAGGTTTTCTGTACATTTAACTTTTCTCCTTTCCCTCAGAAATTCCAGTACTGCAAATATTTTTCTTTCTTTTTTTTTCCCTGACTGGGGTGTTACAAAAGATCTGTCTTCCAGTTCAAATATTCTTTCTTCTGCTTGACCTAGCTTGTTGTCTGAGCTCTCAACTACATATTTAGTTGGACGTACTAAGTTTTTCATCTTTAGGGTTTCTTTTTCAAGATCTCTATATCTTTGCTAAATGTCTCATTCATATCATGCATCGATTCACTAATTTCTTTTTTTTTTTTTTTTTTTTTTTTGACAGGCAGAGTGGACAGTGAGAGAGAGAAAGACAGAGAGAAAGGTCTTCCTTTGCCGTTGGTTCACCCTCCAATGGCTGCTGTGGTCGGCGCGCTACAGCCGGCGCACCGCACTGATCCGATGGCAGGAGCCAGGTACTTATCCTGGTCTCCCATGGGGTGCAGGGCCCAAGGACTTGGGCCATCCTCCACTGCACTCCCTGGCCACAGCAGAGAGCTGGCCTGGAAGAGGGGCAACTGGGACAGAATCCGGTGCCCCGACTGGGACTAGAACCCAGTGTGCCGGCGCCGCAAGGCGGAGGATTAGCTTAGTGAGCCGCGGCGCTGGCCTACTAATTTCTTTAAATTTCCAAATGCATTTTCTAGTATCTCTTTGAGTAACCTTATAGCTGTTCTTCAAATTCTTTATCAGTCATTTCAACAAACAGATATCTGACATTAAAGCACTATTTGATTTCTTTGACAACAATATATTGAGTTGATTTTTGTATTTCTTGTATCTATGTGTTGAGTTTTGTGTATCTGGTGGTCATCTATATCATTTTTTTTCAACTTTTATTTAATAAATATAAATTTCCAAAGTACAACTTTTGGATTATAGCAGATTTTCCCCTCCATAACCTTCCTCCCATCCGCAAACATCCCATCTCCCATTCCCTCTCCCATCCCATTCTTCATCAAGATTCATTTTCAATTATCTTTATATACTTAGATCAACTTAGTATATATACTATGTAAAGGTTTCAGCAGACTGCACCCACAGACACACAAAGTATAGAGTACTGTTTTATTAGTAGTTTTACCGTTAGTTTGCATAGTACATCATATTAAGGACAAAGATCCTATATGGGGAGTAGGTGCACCTTGACTCCTGTTGTTGATTTAACAATTGACATTCTTATTTATGATGTCAGTAATCACCTGAGGCCCTTGTCATGAGCTGCCAAGGCTATGGAAACCTCTTGAGTTCGCCAACACCAATTTTATTTAGGCAAGGCCATAGTCAAAGTGGAAGTTCTCTCCCTTCAGAGAAACATACCTCCTTCTTTGATGACCCGTTCTTTCCACTGGGATCTCACAGAGATCTTTCATTTAGGTGGTGGTGGTTGTTGTTGTTGTTATTGTTTTTTGTTTGTTTGTTTTTTTGCCAGAATGTCTTGGCTTTCCATGCCTGAAATACTCTCATGGGCTTTTTAAGCCAGATCCAAATGCCTTAAGGGCTGATTCTGAGGCCAGAGTGCTGTTTAGGACATCTGCCATTCTATGAGTCTGCTGTGTATCCCACTTCCCATGTTGAATCGTTCTCTCCTTTTTAATTCTATTATTATTAGCAGACACTAGTCTTGTTTATGTGATCCCTTTGACACTTAAGCCTATCATTATGATCGATTATCATCTATATAATTTTTAAAGGATGGCTTTTGTGGATTGAAAACTTGTTCTTGAAGACGTGTCTTTAGGTGTCCGTTTGGTAGGCTATTTTGACTTTAGTTTTCAGGTGAATGCTGAAGTGTAGGCACCCTAAACCCTATACCCCACTGTTCATGATGGCATTGGAATTAGGGCCATTACGGGGTTGGGACCCTCTGAGCCCTAGCAGGGGCATCCAAGGTCTCAGTTGTTGTGGCCAGGATCATGGGGTGTGTGCTTCTTAACCTGTGCCCATCAAGCTGAGGCAGGCTTAGACCTGGGCTGGAGTCTGGGGTGCTCACCAAAGTTAAGGCAAACTAGAGAAGGCAGCCCCTCCAGCCTGGGCTGCCATGAGCAATTAACCACCTAACCACCTAACCACCTAACCATGGCTACATAAGCTCCAGTGTAATTGGAATCTGGGGTACTCACTAAAGCAGGTATCTGTGGGAGAAGGGAGGTAATACCAACGGCACACACCAAAGCTAAGGTGGGTCAGGGTGTGTTGGGACTGAAATTGAGCACTCACTAAAGCTGAGGCCAGCTGGAGAAGCAAATTACACAGCTGAAGTAGCCCCAGTGTGTACTGTCAAGCATACCAGACAATGCTGGGATAGGCTTGAGTCATGGAGGGGCTGGGTTCTAGGGTGCTCATCATTGTAGGACGCCAGTAGAGATGGGAATGAGCAGCCTAGTCAGGTGCACTTGGTTAGACACATCCATCAAAGCCAAAAGCGATTCTAGCTGAGGTGGGGCTGAAGTCTGCAGCATTCCAAAGCCAAGTTGCCAGCCAGCAGCCTAGGCCGGTGTGCATGGTGATACATTACTCAGTAAAGCTGGGGTGTGTATAGGCTGAGCTGGAGCTGGAGTCACAGTAGTCACCAAATATAAGTCACTAGCCAGCAGGTGATGCAGTTGTGGTAGCCAGACATGTCCACTAAAGCAGGGGCATGTTCAAGCTGGACTGGGCTGGAGTAAAAGCATACTTGCCAATGCTGAGAACTCCTGGAGAAGGCAGCAGGCAGTTGTAATTGTGTGCATGATCAAACACATCCACCAAGGCCATGGCAGTGGGCTTCAGTGGGCCAGAGTCTGGAGTGTTCACTAAAGCCAGAGCCCACTGGGCAGAGCTGCTCAGCCTGCCTGGTTGTGCATGTATAACTGTGCTCCCTAGAGTGGGGGCAGGCTTAGGAAACTGAGCTGTGGTGGGCCAAGGTTAGCCTTGTCTGCACTGGCTCCCCTCCTGTGGCTAGGATGTACTGTCCTGGGAAGACAGAGAGAGTACAGGGTATGCCCAAGTCTGCGGTGGATAGTTCCCAAATTTCTAAGCTCCTGAAAGGAATGCAGGACCTGTTGTGTAGACTAATTTTCCCATGGAGTTCAGAACACTGCCTGACCTAAGGTACTGCAGCTACCATTACTGCTGGGTTTACTTGGGTCTTTGCTTCTGTGGTCCCTTTATCTGGTATGGTAGAATGTGCACAACTGGGGACCTTAAGGTAGTATGGAATTAGACAGTGACTCCTTTCTCAAGATGGCAACACAACTGCTGCAGCCTTTGTTCTGAGGGTTGTGAGGGAGCCAGCTTGCTCCCTTGTTTGGAATCCAAGTCTGTGACAATTGTGGGTCTTTCTTGTAGCTAAATTTGCTGATGTTCAGCGTCCCAGGAGATAGAGTCTCTTGGGGTTCTGCTTACCCTTTCCCCTACAGTGGATATTCCCCCTGGTTCTGGGGCTGAGGTCTCTGTGGCTGGCAAATTTTGCTCTTTGTGTGGTTATCATCTCTGTGTCCTAAGGACACAGAGTTACAGGTTTCCTGCTGAGTTCCAGTTTTCTCCCCCTGGGTACTCATCTTGAAATAGGTATTTACTTGCTTAGTTCTTCTCTGTAGGGTAATAGACAAATGGTGAACACCTCTATTTGGCCATCTTGGAGCCTCCTTACCACCTTTAACATTTTTATTTTTATGGTATAGGTCTATCTACTGGTGATTGATCATTAGAGTTTTTAAAAAAATCTGAAAATGATATTTCACCCAAATTTTAGCACAGTTCCATTGGATGTAGAACTATGCTTTGAAGTTTTATTTTTTGGTTTTTGTTTTGAAATTTTAAAGATGCCTTAAAAGTCAGCCATCATTTATATATGGTTGTGCTGTAGTGTGCTCTTTGCTGTTTTTTCTCTCACTGCTTTCAAAATCTTCTCTCTGCTTTTAGATTTCTTTAATTTATGATTTTTTAAAAATATTTTATATATGATATACAAGTTTCATGTATTTCATATATACAGATTTAGGAACATAGTGATACTTCCTACTCCACCCTCCCTCCAGCCCATGCTCTAACCCTTCTTCCTCCTCCCTCTCCCATTCCCACTCTTAATTTATATAAAGATTATTATGTAAAGCCTCGGCCCCCAGCGCCGGCATCCATATGAATGCCGGTTCAAATCCTAGCTTCTTTACTTCCGATCCAGCTCTCTGCTATGGCCTGGGCCCCTGCACCTGTGCATGGAGTCCCACAAGAGGCTCCTGGCTCCTGGCTTTGGATCTGCGCAGCTCCGGCTGTTGTGACCAATTGGGTAGTGAACCAGTAGATGGAAGACCTCTCTCTCTCTGCCTGTCCTCTGTGTAAATCTAACTTTCAAGTAAGTAAGTAAATCTTAAAAAAAAAAAAAAAAAAAAAATCTATTTTCAGTTAACTTAATGTTCATGAAGTTAACCCTACACTAAGTATAAGAGTTCAACAGGGCCAGTGCTGTAGTGCAGCAGGTTAAAGCCCTGGCCTGAAGCACCAGCATCCCATATGAGCCCCGGCTGCTGCACTTTTGATCCAGCTCTCTGCTATGGCCTGGGATAGCAGTAGAAGATGGCCCAAGTCCTTAGGCCCCTGCACCCATGTGGGAGACCTGGAAGAAACTCCTGGCTCCTGGCTTCGGATTGGTGTAGCTCTGGCTGTTGTGGCCATCTGGGGAGTGAACCAGTGGATGGAGGACCTCTCTCTCTGTTTCTACCTCTCTCTGTAACTCTGACTTTCAAATAAATAAAATACATCTTTAAAAAAAAAAGAGTTCAACAAATAATATGAAGAAAACAAAAAAGAAAACACTGCTTCTCAACAGAAGAGACAAGGGCTGTAAACAATTGTCGATTCTCCAAGTGTCCATTTCAATTTCACCCCAATATATTACCTTTTAGGTACTCTATTGGTTATCTCAGATCAGGGAAAACATATGGTAGCTGTCTTTTTAGGACTGGCTTATTTCACTAAGTATAATATTTTCCAGTTGTGTCTATTTTGTTGCAGAAGACAGAATAATTTGTGGTTTACCTACAGTACTTTTCTTTGCATCTATCCTGACTAGGGGGTCATTGAACATTTTGAATTTGTAAATTGAATCTTTCATGCCATGTAGGAAGGTTTAACCATTTTATTAAACATATATATATATATTTTTTTTTTTTTGGACAGGCAGAGTGGACAGTGAGAGAGAGAGACAGAGAGAGAAAGGTCTTCCTTTTGCTGTTGGTTCACCCTCCAATGGCCGCCGCTGCAGCCTGCGCACCGCGCTGATCCGATGGCAGGAGCCAGGATCCAGGTGCTTTTCCTGGTCTCCCATGGGGTGCAGGGCCCAAGCACCTGGGCCATCCTCCACTGCACTCCCTGGCCATAGCAGAGAGCTGGCCTGGAAGAGGGGCAACTGGACAGAATCCGGCGCCCCAACCAGGACTAGAACCCGGTGTGCCAGCGCCGCAAGGTGGAGGATTAGCCTATTGAGCCACGGCACCAGCCATAAACATATATTTTATGTCCCACTTTTTGTCTTTCATTTCTGAATCTCTGGTTACACATATGAGGATACTTCAAAAAGTTCATGGAAATAGAATTAAACATAAGTTTCTTTTAGTGCATAATTTTAAAGTAGTTTTTTTTTTTTAGATTTTTATTTTTTATTTATTTGAAAGGCAGAGTTACAGAGAGAAGACACACACACACACACACATGCACACACAGAGAGAGAGAGAGAGATCCTCCATTCACTGATTAACTCCCCAAATGGCCACAACAGCTGGGACTGGGCCATGCTGAAGCCAGGAGCCTGGAGCTTCTTTTGGGTCTCTCACATGGGTGCTAGGTGCCCAAGTACGTGGGCCATCTTCCACTGCTTTCACAGGTGCATTATCAGGGAGCTAGACCAAAAGTGAAACAGCCAGGTCTGGTACTGGCACCCAAATGGGATGTCGGCATCTCAGGCAGAGGCTTAACCTGCTACAATGCCAGCCCCTAAAAGAAAGTTTTATTTGTTTTTATGTATTTGAGAGAGAGATTTTCCAACTGCTGCTTTACCTCCCAAATGCTTGCAACATGGGTGACAGGAGCCCAAGTACTTGGGCCATCATCTGCTGCCTCCAAGTTAAATTAGCAGGAAGCTGGATCAGTAGCAGGAATGAGACTTAATCACAGGCATTCTGATATGGATATGGGCAGCCCAAGAGGAAGTTTAACCCATTGTGCCACAATGCCCCCCCCCTTTTAGTGCATAATTTTTAAATCTGCATGCTGTGAGAGAGAAAATGTGGCAGTGAAAGAATTGGAAATGGAGCGAGGCAACTTGACAGCTGAGACAGGTTTATTGCAGAATGAGCCTGAGAGAGGTCCTTACTCATAGGAATCAAAGACTCCCCTGTCACAGGCTGAGAAGGTTTTATTTGGTAAGGTCTGGAGGGACTTTCCAGTTCTGCAAGTTTTGCAGCTGCAGATCAGGAGGGGTTTGTGTGTGTTTGCACCTGCCATTGTGGTTGGGTCAGGAGGGACTGGGTATTTGTCAGGCTGAAAGTGGAACAAACATAATCATTGAGTTAGTTGGGGCTAGGTATTTGTCAAGCAGGAAATGGTGCAAACTTATCAGGACATCTCACTCCTCTCCTGCTAGGCCCCTAGGATTAGGCTGTGAATATTCTTGTAGCTGAATACATTCTGTGCTTTTACCCTTTCCCACCATACAAGGGGTTGTTTAAAAAGGTAATGGAAAATGCATATTTTGAAAAAAGTATGCACAGATTTCAAAAACTCTTTTGCAACAAAACCGAGTTATCCTTCAATTTCATTTTTCCATGAACTCTTTGAAGTACTCCTGTAGGTTAAATTGCTTTTGAAATTACACTACCAGTCTTTGAACCTTTGCCCATTTTTCTTTTTTCTTTCATAAAGACTAGAAAATATTGTTTGATTTGGTTTCTGTCTTTATTCTGTGTTGCTCTGACAAAATACTACATATTGGGGGATTTGTAAAGAAGAGAAAGTTATCTCTTAGTTTGGAGGCTGAGAAGTCAAGAGGAGGGCCATCTTGCTACATCGTAACATGTCAGGAGACTTCATATGATGAGAGACCAAGAGATGGAACTCATGGTCTGAACCCTTTTTGTAATTGGCATTGATCCATTCCAAAGGGATTGGGAATTAAGTTTCTAACACATGCATTTTTTTAAGAAGATTTATTTATTTATTATTTTTAAACAAATTTTATTTGAAAGGTAGAGTTACAGAAAAAAGAGGAGAGGCAGAGAGAGATCTTTCTTCTACTGCTTCACTCCCCAAATGGCCACAACAGCCAGAGCTGGGCCAGGCTGAAGCTAGGAACCTGGAGCTTCTTCCTGGTTTCCCATGTGGGTGCAGGGGCCCAAAAACTTTGGCCATCTTCCACTGCTTTCCCAAGCGCATTAACAGGGAGCTGGATCAGAAGTGGAGCATCTGGTTCTGTAGTCAGTGTGCATATGGGATACCCATGTTGCAGGCAGAGGCTTAAGCTGCTACACCACAGTGCTGGCCTCCAACATATGTTTTTTGTGGCACATATTAAAACTGTAACAGTTTTTTGAGGCCAGCACTGTGGTGCAGTGGGTTAAGGCCCTGGCCTGCAGTGCCAGCAGGGAATATGGGAATATGGGTGGCGGTTCGAGTCCTGGCTGCTGCACTTTGATCCAGTTCCCTGATAATGCACCTGGGAAACCAGTGGAAAATGGCCCAAGTCCTTGAGCCCCTGCAACTACGTTGGAGACCTGGAAGAAGCTCCTGGCTCTTGGTTTCAAATTGGCTCAGCTCCTGCCATTGTAGCCATTTGGGGAGTGAATTAGTGAATGGAAGATCTCTCTCTCTCTCTCTCCCTCTCTCTCTCTCTCTTTCTCTTTCAAATAAATAAACTAATCCTTTTAAAAATAAAACTGTCAATTTTCAAGTTCCATTTTTTTTATCTTTTTCAACTGCTGTTAAGCTGGTAAGTAAATTTTCATTTGTCACTATACTTTAGAACACTAAAATTTCCATTTTTCTGTTTACATTTCTACCAATAATCCTCATCTCTAACATGCTATATTTTTATCTTCCTTTAAGTACTTGAAAATATTTAGAACTAGAGTAACCATCTTACCTGCTTCTTGCACAATCTGAGTTAACTTGAGTTTCTTCCTGGTGACTCTTTTCTTGAATATGAGTCACATTTTCCTGGATATTGTACATCATGTGGCACAGAGTTTCTGGATCCTCATTCCACAGAAGAGTGCTTTTTCTTCTGTGAGACAGTTGCTCCCTGGATTTGAGTTCTCAGTTCTGTATTCCTTGCAATAATCATTAGCCAATTCCCCATTTTTTTTCTTCCAATGGCTATTTTTTTGCTGGCCTTTCTGAGATTTTTTTTTTTTTTTTTTTTTTTTTTTTTTTTTACAGGCAGAGTGGACAGTGAGAGAGAGAGATAGAGAGAAAGGTCTTCCTTTTGCCGTTGGTTCACCCTCCAATGGCCGCCGCTGCAGCCGGCGCACCGCGCTGATCCGATGGCAGGAGCCAGGAGCCAGGTGCTTTTCCTGGTCTCCCATGGGGTGCAGGGCCCAAGCACCTGGGCCATCCTCCACTGCACTCCCTGGCCATAGCAGAGAGCTGGCCTGGAAGAGGGGCAACCGGGACAGAATCCGGCGCCCCGACCGGGACTAGAACCCGGTGTGCCGGCGCTGCAAGGTGGAGGATTAGCCTATTGAGCCACGGCGCCGGCTCATAATATAGTTTTAATAGACAAAAGTTTTGGTGGGTTTTATATGAAAATTTGAGGGATTTCATTCTTTGACTTCCTTCTTGCAGTACTTCTTCTCTCCCTCAATTCATGGTTGTCTTCTCAGTTTTAAACCTGACCCTGTAACATCCTAAGCTGGTCAAGCTGCAGAGTTTGTTTCTGTGATTTGTGTGCAAACTGGAGAATGTCTTCTAGTGAAATACCAACAATTTATGAGCTCACCTTTAAGGGTTTTCTCAATTCAGTTCCTGTTTTTCAATTTTGATTTCTCTACAGTTTATCAGGAGATAAATGTACTATAAATTTGTTAGAATTTTATAATTTTTGTGAGGTTTCATCTGACTGTTGAGCAAAGTGATAAAAAGCCAATATGCAAGCAGAATAGGGAAATACTAGAAATTTGGGGTCATATAAGATTGGAAAACTAAGAAGTATTTCTCATTGTTTATCATTTAATGTTGATAAGTTTGCCTCTTCCAGTTCTTATATATATAAAAAAATAGAACCAAAAATGCTTTGGAAATCAAGAGCAATAATACTCAATCTCCTGGTAATTAACAAATGAAGGTTATGATCATGAAAGCCATTGCTAAGAATCTGTGATGGATAAAGTTGGCTCCTTCTTTTAATTGCCCAAAATGGCCAAAGGAAAGATGAGGAATAAAGTGTTCTTAAGGAAACATAGGATCCTAAAAATGCATAAACATGAAGGAAAATCAGACAAAAAGTCTATGGCTGAATACTTTGTCATTACAATGATATTTTTACTTGTTATAATCCAGAAGCCATACAAGGAAAATTTGTGACATCTGAATATATAAATATCAAAATTTTAAAAATAAAAAAGCAAAAAGCCAAATTAAAAGAAAAATAACAAGTCATCACAAAAAGCTTATCTTCCTAATCAGAAGAATTAGTAGATATTCAGAAGAAAAAGTTTGTCAGGAATCACTATCTCAATAGAAAAATGAGCAAATGATTTCAGTTTACTCCCTTGCTCTGCAAAAACCCAGTCTGGGGCAGATGTTTGGTGTATCAGTTGGGATGATGCTTGGGACATTCCATATCAGAGTACCTGAGTTCAATCCTGCCTCTGTTCCCCATTCCAGCTTCCTACTGATGTGCACCCTGGAAAGCAGTAAGTATTGAAGGCTCAAATAGTTGGGTCTCTGCCATCCACGTGGAATATGTTGATTGAGTTCTTGGCTCCTAAATTCATCCAAGACCAACCCAGCATTTGGGGAGTGAACCATGAATGAGAAATTTCTATCTCTGTGTGCTGCTTTGCTTTTCAAATAAATGAATTTATAATTTTTAAACCCATGTTTAAAAATATGAAAAAGTGGTCAAGCTATCTCAGCAAATGAGCAATGAAAGTGAAAATTACACTGCAATACATTTTTACCTAGTACATATGATAAGTCAAAGTTTTACAAGACTTCATTTTTTTGGAGCAATAGGAAGGAAAAGATGATCACCCTAATTTAGTGGCTAAATCTTCAAAATATACCCCTATCCATTTCCACTGTAAATACTCTTCCACATACCACCATAAACTGTCACCTCTGCAATAGTTTCTTAAATGGATTATGTTTCTAAACTTTCCCTAGGGGAGATTCTGAGGATAGAAAATCCACCAAAGCTTCTGGATGTCAAAAGGTGATAGAATGACAAAATTGGCAACTTGAGGGGTCTCAACACATGAACACTTTTCATGACAATACCCAAATCCTGAACGTCTACAGGAAAAGCTGTTAAGTGCAGAATTTAAAAGGATAAGAAGATTTTATTCATTCTCATTTACTGAAGACACCAGGGGAAGAGGCTCCATTAACATGCGCTCTCAGATAAAAGCAATGGATATTGTGTGGTGCCTGAAGTGATATGAAATGATATCACATACATGTAACTGCTGACTTCACTGGGAGGTGATATTTAAGGAAGTGAAAACATTTCCCAAGGCTATAACGCTTATAATGTCTCACCTGATATGAATGTGTTAAAAAAAAAAAATGTTCAAGAGGCAGGGTAATGAAAGGCTCCCATCTACTGGTTCACTCCCACAAATGTCCACAGTGGCTGGTGTTGGCCATGGGGCCACATCCAGAAGCTGGGAACTCAGTCTAGGTCTCTCATATAGTTGGCAGAGTCCCAACTGCTTTAGCCATCACTTCCTGCCTCCTTGTGTCTGGATTGCCAGGAAGCTGGAATCAGGAGCTGAACTGGGAACTGACTCCAGATACTTCAATATGGGACTGAATGATTCATTCATATTCATTCATTCATTCATTCATTCTCTCTTCCCGCCCCCCCCACGCACACACACCCCTCTCTCATTTTCTCTCTTCCTTTTCTTCTAAGGCCATCAATCCTGTAGGATTAGGACATTACCCTTATGACATAATTTAGCCGTAATAATCTCCTATTGTCCTAAAAGCCGTATCTCCACAGTCATACGGGGTTTAAGATTGGTCTTAAGTATATAAATTCTTGAGAAAATCACCATAGAAGGACTGGCCCATTCTCTGCTACTCTGTAAGGTCGGAAGAGAGACATCATCAGGGACTAAACTGGCTGACACTTTGGTCTTGGACTTCCTAGCCTGTAGAATTAAGGAAATAAAATATCTCTTTATTTAAACTATTCAATGTATGGTATTTATTATGAACAGAAATAGAGCCCACCATATACTATCTGTTCTCAATTTTTGACTTTTCCACATGAACTTTTAAATTAGTGTGTCTGTATCTAACATTGTTTTGTTTGTGGTAGGATAATGTTTAACCAATTTGCTGACTTAGATATAATTGACATCTTAATGATGTATAACTTTCCAGTTTGTGAACATGTTGTGTCTTTTCAGTTGATTAGTCCTTTTTCCCTCCTCTCTTACAAGTACAGTTTTATGCTTTTTACTTTTTGTATTTAAAAATTTTTTTACGTTACTTTCTTCTACTTGAAAGAGAGAGAGAGAGAGAGAGAGAGATTTTTCAGCTGCTGGCTCACTCCACAAATGTCCCCAACTGTCAGGGCTGGACCAGGCTTAACTAAGGATCCCAGAACTACTTCTGGGTTTCCTACATGGATGGCATGATCCCAAAAACTTGGACCATCTTCTGGCATCTCCCAGGATGTATTAGTGGGAAGTTGGATTAGAAGTAGAGTAGCCAGGACTTGAACTGGCACTTAGATATGGTATGTGAGTATCCCAAGCAGCAGCTTAGCCCACTGTGCCACAATGTCTGCTCTATGCTTTTTATGTTAAATGTGTTGCCATTTTATCTTTTTCTTGTTTTAGTTAATGTATATGTTGTCCTATATATGATGAGTTTAAATGTTATTATTATTATTATTTATGAAGCAGAAACTCAGACACAGAGAGCTCCCATCCACTGGTTTACTCACTAACTGCCTGCATTGGCCAGAACTAGGCCAAGGCCAGTGCTGGGATCTGGAAACTGAATCAAGGACTCTTACATGGGTGGCAGGAACACAGTCACTGAGTCATTTCTGTTACCTTCCAGCATCTACATCATCAAGAAATTGAAATCAATGGCCAGAAACAAGTATCGATCCCATGTACTTCAGTATGGGATGTGATGTCTTTTATATAATATGTTCATAGTCAAGTTATTGAGCCATCCTATTTGTAATAGTTTTCAGGAAATTCCCTTTAGTTTTGTAGGTATGAATTGTATATAAGCCATTCCTGTTTTTTTTTTTCTTTTCATTTGAATTGAGGAATGCCTTTATACAATGCTAAATAATTGTAGTGATGAGACATATCATTCCAGTGTTGGCCCTTTAACTGTGATGCTTCCTTGTGAAAGTAGTGAGTGTTTGGAGGCTGGCGCTGTGGCGTAGCAGGTAAAACTGCATCCTAGATGGGCACCAGTTTGAGTCCCGGCTGCTTCTCTTCCGAACCAGCTCTTTGCTATGGCATGGGAAAGCAGTAGAAGATGGCTCAAGTCCATGGGAGACCCAGAAGAAGCTCCTGGCTCCTGGCTTCGGATCGGCATAGCTCCGGCCATTGCAGCCAATTGGGGAGTGAATGAGTGGATGGAAGACTCCCCCACCCCCCTTTTCTCTGCCTCTCCTTCTCTCTCTGTGCAAGTTGGCTTTCAAATAAATAAACAAATCTTTTTTTTTTTTTTTTAGGAGTGAGCATTAGGCACAGTGAAGACATTGCTTGGAATGCTCACAGCTCATATTAGGGTTCCTGGGTTTGAGTCCCAGTTTTGTTTCTGATTCCAGCCTCCTGCATATACATACCCTGAGAAGCAGCAGGTACTTGGGTCCCTGCTACCCACCTGCAGTATCTGGATTGAGTTCTTGGCTTCTGGCTTTGATCTGAACTAGTCTCATCTTTTGCTGGCATTTGGGAAGTGAACCCAAAGATGGAACATGTCTCTTTGTCTCTCCGCTTTTCAAGTAAATAATAAAATATTAAAAATGCCATGAAATCTTGTATTAAGGGTCTATGTTAAGATGGGATGGTATTTTAAAAGATAACTTTCTTGTCTATGTGGATGTCATAGATTCTTGCCCCTCATCCCCCACAAGCAGCTATGAATATGGTGAAAAATGTAAGGGTGCTTGAAAAAGTTGTGGGAAATAAAATTGAAATGCAAATTTATTTTGATGTGGAAAAAATTGGAATTGTACATGTTAACTTTAATAGGTTTCTTAATATTAAACTTTTCCTTATTTTTGGAATAAACTTTAAAAAATCCTTCTGTGTTCTCGTTCTTTATTTCCCTTCCTCTGTCAGTAAATGTCCGTGTGTCCTCAGATTCTCTATTTGTTCCTTTTCTTCTTCCTATCTCTTAGCTTCTCTTTGAGCACTTAAATCATTTTGATGGCTTCAGACATTGCTGAAGTTTACTGTTTCCCAAATATTTATCTTCAGCTACATCTCTTTTCTAAGTTCTAGATCATATATTCATATAGTTGAATATCCTAATATATTTGAATATGGAAACTTTAAAGTATTTGTCTAAGATTATTCTCACTTCTTTACATTATACTCTGTTCTTTTTCCCAATTTCAATTTTTAGTGCCAGTATCTGTGTAGCTGCTCATGCAGTTAGAATGGAATTAAACTATACTTTTATGACTCCATTTTTATCCTCTGCACAGCTTAGTACTGATTTCCGTTCCTGTATTGTTGTTTTTTTCCCCTTTTTTACCTGTTTTATATTGAGTTCCCTGTTCTGTATTCTTATTAGTGATGATAAGTGGTCATGTCTTGTTTTGGCTTCTTCCCCTATTACTGTCCCTCAAAACTTTCCAATTCCCCTTCCAGGAGATGACTCACCACTTTTTCACTGGTCCTTCATTATTTACATTCAGTGGTTTAGGAAGTGGGTAATTACTTTCATGTGAATAGCAATTCTTTTGGATGTTGGAATTAGAAAAATGCTTATGCATACTTTATTTTGTAAATAATTTTAAGAAAGCACAATTTTAATTGTTGGAATTAAGTCAAACATAGTTACTATAGAGTCACTCAGTTATCCGTTCCTTGAACATCATTACCACCTGTATCTTTTTTTTTTTTAAGATTTATCTATTTATTTGAAAGGCAGAATAATAGAGAGGCAGAAGCAGAGAGAGAGAGAGAGAGAAATTGATTGATCTTCCATCCACTGGTTCACTCCCCAAATGGCTGCAATGGTCAGAGCTGAGACGATCTGAAGCCAGGAGCCAGAATCTTATTTCAGATCTCCCATGCAGATGCAGGGGCCCAAAGATTTGGGCCATCATCCTCCAGTGCTTTCCTAGACCATAGCAGAGAGCCGGATCAGAAGTAGAGCAGCTGAGACTTGAACCGGCACCCATATGGGATGCTGGCACTGCAGGCAGTGGCCTTATCTGCTACACCACAGCTCCGGCACCACCGCCTGTATCTTTTGTAACAGCCTGGGAACACACACCTAGATGCGGTGCTTATATAGTTCCATTCACCTAGCATATGTTCTTTGTACTTTCACAACTGATTTTTGTTGCTTCATACTCATGAGATTAGAATTATAAAGAGGATCTAAAAATCTTTGGTGTTTCAGTGAAGTACAACCTGATAACACATAAAAAATCTTTATCTACTTCTTTGTTACCCTGATCTACATTGAACATATGTCTCAGTTCATTTAATATGTTATTTCAGGGATGCGTTTATGCTTATTTAGACTAGATTATTAGCTCCTTGGAGAGCCAGTAAGGATTTTAATTGTTCTGTTCTTGCTAGGAACAAGTACAGTTACAGATATGACAGAAACTCTATTGTATTTTTGGAATTACGAAGAAGCAAGATATTTTTATTGTAATTTTTATTTGTAGCACCATATAGAATGCGGAATAGGCTGGGTTTTGTAAAAGACACATATAACACACACAAAAGAATAAACTCCCAATCTTCTTGTTTTGTGACCAAGAGCTGATATGTTAAGGAGAAATGTTTTGTTACAGGTATTGGTGTCATTTGAGGATGTGGCTGTGGACTTCACATGGGAGGAGTGGCAGGACTTGGACAATGCTCAGAAGACCCTGTACAGGGATGTGATGCTGGAGACATACAACAGCCTGCTGTCTTTGGGTGAGTGAAACTCCCCAGCAATCCCCACATGGAACACCTTCTTATTCCTGAACAAATGAACCCTTTAGGGGGTGAGCATTTCACCTAGTGGTTAAGGGGCCCATGTCCCACATCAGAGTGTCTTGATTCAATACCCAGCTTTCTGCCACATCCAGGTAGGTAGTGGTGATAGCTCAAGTAATTTGGTTCCTGCCACCTGTGTGGGAAACCTGGATTCAGATCCTGGCTCCCAGCTTTGACCTGGCCTAGTCCCTGCTGCTGTGGTTATTTGAGGAGGGAATCGACAAATAAAGGTACTCACTCTCACACTCTCTCTACCTCTAAAGTAAATAAAGAAAAAAAAAATTAAAAATAATAAATGAGCTCTTTATGGGTTTAATGGTATTTGGGTAAAAGATTCCAGTCCATGAAAAATATATCAACATTCTCAAATGAAAAAGTTCAAATTGGCCTTTTCTTTGCACTACTCCTGAAGCCAAGCAGCTATTATTCTTCAGAGGACCTCACTTAGGGGTGAGTGTTTGGCCTAGGGGTTAAGACGCTGATTTAGATGATTACATCCCATATTGGAGTACCTGAGTTTGAGTCTCAGCTCTGTTCCTGATCCCAGCTTTCTGCTAAGGTGCACCGTCAATGTCAGCACACGATGATTCAAGTATTGGGTCCTTACTAACCATATGAGAGATCTGAATTGAGTTCCTGGCCCTTGGCTCTGGCCCTGGCCCAGTTCTAGCCATTGGCATTTGGGAGTAAACCAGTGGATGGGAACTCTATTTCTCTCCTCTCTGTGTCTCTCTGCTTCTCAAAATAAATGAGTAAATCTAAAAAGCACCTGATGTAACATTAGCCTAAGTTCTACATTATTCGCATTAACAGGATATTGTGTAACCAAACCTGATGTGATCTTCAAGTTGGAACAAGGAGCAGAGCCATGGACAGTAGAAGAACCCCCACAGCAGAGTCTCCAAGGTCAGTGAGTACATGCCGGGCTGGGAGGGTTAGAAAAGGGAAGCTCAGTTGATTGTGTTAGCTGTTTTCACCAATTTTTAACTCAAGTCCCAACCCTGAGTATAGCTGGTTTCATGTATCAGGTACCCAATAGAAGCCTGCAAGGAAGTCTGTCACATTTCTACCTATGTTCCTTATTTTTATTGTTGATAAGTATTATTTTCGACTTCCTAAAAAATCTGATCCTTGTCTGGCTCTTTGTAGAATTTTCTTCTGGGTTCAATTCAGGTTTTTTTTTTTTTTTTTTTTTTTTTTGATACCCCATTTTCCTTTAGGCATTCATTCATATATTTATGAATTCTCTCAGTGCTTATTATAAGGAAACAGGTGTATCTTCTCTTGAGAGTGTAAAACCAAATAAATATATATGGTGATGAGATAAGAGCCACAAAGGATGTTTTATCAGATTGAGAAAAAGAGAAAATAGCGTTTCAATTTTTTAGACAGAGTCTTAAAGGAAGACAGTTTTAAAGAGATATTTATTTGCCCTGAGTTAGCTTAATTTTGAGGTAGTTTTCCAAATTTGTCATGTAATATATAGACTGATATAAAATTTAGAATAGTGTACATCACTATTGTAAACCAAATATGCAAATCAGTAGCTTAAAGCTAGTATTCAAAGTCATACTTACCAGGTAATCTTGACCAAGGAAGTTGTTAAGAAAATGAGAGAAAGTAAGTCCAGGAATGAGCCTTGTATAACACAATATCAGAAATCATGAGACTAAGCAGTACCTAGCACTGGGAGAATGAAAATGGTGGCCCTAGAGGAGAACCAGGAGACTCTGGGTCCCATGGTGATATAAAGTGATTGTTTCGTATTGAAAAGGTCAGAGATGTTTGGGAATGGAGTTCAAAGGTTGCATTCTTCATTTTTCAGAATTGCTCAAAAATGACAGAGATAAGATATGTGTAGAACTCTCAGAGGGGGCGTGTTTTGTTTTTGTTTTTTGCTTTGTGATAGTTGAAGAAAACTGAAATTCCAACACAGAAAACAGAAGTTTTCAGAACCAGTAAATTTTAGAGCAGGGGAGAAAGTTGAAGTTTTTCATCTCAGGAGCCCGAAAAACATTTTTCAAAAATGGGTTGTAGAACGTAATCCTTTAGACCAGCAGGAAGGGAGTGCACATGGCAATGTACTGGAATCTTTTTGTATCTGATAATGTTCTGAGAAGTAAGTAATGTTAGGTTTATTTTAGAATATGGAGATAATTGTCTTTATTTAGTGTGGGGAACAGGCTATCATGTATTTGGAAAACCCTAAAGATGCCTATAATCATTCCCCCAAGAGGAGTGAAAATGAAACCACCACAGGTCCAAATCCTGTTTCTAAGTCATAGAATGGCCTTTTCCTGTATTTCTAAGTAACTAATCCACGAGTACCTTGGCATTTTCAAATTTGAGAGATCAGCATAAGAGAAGCACACAGTTATGAGGAAAAACTGGAAAGAACAGAGACTGATGAAAAGCATTCAGCCTCATACTTTACCTAGGCAGTAGGAAAATCATTTGATTAAATATTTTCTGACTTTTTTAAAGAAAAAAAAAAGGCCTTGAAAACATCACAATTTACCATTGGAAAATCTATTAACGTAACCTATTAATTCATAAAGGAGAAAAACCATATACTTGTTATAAATTACCACCTTTCATTGATACTTGAAAATCTTACGCTACTTTAGAATAGGAATAAATTTCTTTACCTTTACATGAGCATTCCATGAGATGTGGTTCATGGAAGTGGTTATTTTTTTCTCATTTCAGTTGTCCAGAAAATGGATGACCTGACTGGGACCAGCCAGGAAAATCAAGGCATAACTTTTTGGGAAGTAGTAGTCGTAAACAACAACACATCAACTGAGGAGCGAGTTGAATTAAGAAAAACATGTGATTTGAATTCAAACCATATTTCCAAATTGGTTGTAAAAAATGAAGATTATTCAGAAGTGAGACCTGAGGCATTTAATGTATATCAGAATGAGATTCTCCCTAGTGAGCCAAATGAGATGTATGCTCAAGAGAAACCTGGTGACCATAATATAACTGGGAAATCCCTGACGTGCTTTGATCATCTTAGTCAGCAGCACAAGATTCAAACTTTACAGCCGCCTTTTGAATATAGTGAACAGGTAAATGTATTCAATAGGGAGGCAATATTCCTTACACCTAAGGAGGCTCACATGAGAGAGATGCCCTATAAATATAATGAATATGGAATAGCCTGTGATATGTCAGGTTTCATTGTTGGAGAGGCAACTCAAATTGGAAAAGAAACTTTCTATAAAGTAGCAGCTTTCCCTATACATCAGCAAACATACACAGGAGAGAGATTTTATGGATATATTGGTTATGATGAAACTTTCATTAGCAAATCTGGTCTTAACATAAATCAAATGACGTATCCAGAGAAAAAACCCTTTGCATGTAACCAGTGCGAGAAATCTTTCAACTGTAAACAAAGCCTTACTATACATCAAAGAATTCACACAGGGGAAAAGCCGTATGGATGTTATGAATGTGGAAAAACCTTTTACCGGAAGTCAAATCTCAGGACACATCAAATAATTCATACAGGTGAGAAACCATATGTCTGTAATGAATGTGGGAAAACCTTTTACCGGAGGCCAGATCTCATTATACATCAGAGAACTCACACAGGGGAAAAACCCTATGAATGTCATGAATGTGGGAAAACCTTTTGTCAGACGTCCAACCTCAGGACGCATCAAAGAATTCATACAGGTGAGAAACCATATGAATGTAAAGAATGTAGTAAAACTTTCTCCTGTAAGTCGTACCTCACTCAACATCTGAGAACTCACACGGATGAGAAAGCATATGAATGTAAAAAGTGTAGGAAGTCATTCTACCACAAATCTCAACTCACTAGGCATCAGCAAACTCACACAGGGGAAAAACCCTATGAATGTAATGAGTGTGGGAAAACGTTTTGTAGGAAGTCAAGCCTCAGCATGCATCAGCAAACTCACACAGGAGAAAAACCTTATGTATGTAACGAATGTGGGAAAACCTTCTATCAGAAGTCAGTCCTTGCTGTACATCAAAGAATTCACACAGGGGAAAAGCCCTATGAGTGTAATGAATGTGGGAAAACTTTTTACCGGAAGAAAGTCCTTGACATACATCTGAGAACTCACACGGGGGAAAAACCTTATGAATGTAGTGAATGTGGAAAAACCTTTTACCGGAAATCAGATCTCATTATACATCAGAGGACTCACACAGGGGAAAAACCTTACGAATGTAACGGATGTGGGAAAACCTTTTACCGAAAATCACACCTCAGCAGACATCAGATAACTCACACAGGTGAAAAACCCTATGAATGTAATGAATGTGGAAAAACTTTTTGCCGGAAGTCTGACCTGACTATACATCAGCGAACTCACACAGGGGAAAAACCCTATGAGTGTAGTGGATGTGGAAAGACCTTTTACCGGAAGTCACACCTCACAGTACATCAGAGAACCCACACAGGTGAAAAACCCTATGAATGTAATGAATGTGGAAAAACCTTTTGCCAGAAGTCACTCCTCACTATACATCAGAGAATTCACACGGGGCAAAAACCTTATGAATGTACTGGCTGTGGAAAAACGTTCTGTCGAAAATCCCACCTCACTGTACATCAGAGAACTCATACAGGAGAAAAACCTTATGAATGTAATGAATGTGGGAAAACTTTTTACAGGAAGTCAGACCTCATTATACATCAGAGGACTCATACAGGGGAAAAACCTTATGAATGTAATGAATGTGGGAAAACCTATTACCGGAGGTCACACCTTAGGACACATCAAAGAACTCACACAGGTGAAAAAGCATACGAATGTAAAGAATGTGGGAAAACTTACTATTCTAAGTCAGCTCTCAATGTACATCACAAAATTCACACTCGGGAAAATCCATATAAATGGAATGAATGTGGACAAACCTACCAGATGTCAGTTCTCGATTTACATCAAAGTAGTCACACAGAAAATACAGGAGAGACCTTGGAAATGTAATGAATGCTTAAAACAAAATCATTATGCAGGAAGGGTAACCTGATGATGCATCAGAATCCACACAGGTGAAACATCTTAATTTGGATGAACTTTTTACTGGAAGTCACATATCATTGTACATTGTATTTACACAAGTATATTCACATAAGGACAAAACCTTATGAATATACTGAATATAGGAAGGCCTTTTATTAGAAGATACATCTCAGCAGATATCTGAGATTTCCAATGGGAAAACCCATTGAATGTGGAAAAACATTTTGCCCGAAGTCACACCTCAGGACACAAGAGAGAACTCACACAGGTGAGAAAATATGAATGTAAAGAATGTGGAGATGCCTTTTGCCAAAAGTCACATTTCAGCAGGCATTAGAGCACTCACAGTAGAAAAATATCTTATGAATATAATGAATGTAAAACAACCTTTTAACATAAGTCAAGCCTTGAGAAGCATCACTGAAATCACAGAGGGAGCCACGCTAAGAATGTAATGAATGTGGAAAAATCTTTTTCCAGAAGTCATACACCCTACAGATTTTAGGGAGCCCACACAAGGAATATCTTCCATCCCCAATAGCTAATACTGGATATGTGTTCCTCAAAGTCTGTTCTCTTGAACATATGGCTTGCAGTTTCAGCCTCCCCTTATTATGGGTGGAACCTGAGCTCTTTTTTCACAAATTAATTTTGAGAACAAATATTCAAGCCCAAACACCCACTTATTTGAGTTTATTTACTAAATTTATTTACTCAGTTATTTGGAACGGCTGTTGCTTTGTTTGCCTCTCATTCCATCCACCCATTATTCTAGTACAAACCGGATGTGTGACCACAAGTTTATCACCTGACTCATGTGCCATCCATAATGTGGTGCATCCTACCCTATATGATGAGTCTTTTGTCTGGGGTAGCAATTCTCTGGTGGTATATATAATCACAGACCTGTTTTGTATGGACCTGGATCTGCTTGTACTAGTAGCAGTCTGTGTTTATAAGGTATAGGATAAAATGATGCCATGAACAGAATGTTGTGTCCTAAAGTCCCAGCAGTCTTCCAGTGATTAATATTGGATCAGTGTGTTTTTTTTTTCTTTTTCTTTTGTTTTCCTTATACTCTGCTGAGGTGGATTGCTTCTGTTTTTAATTGAGTCCTGAAGTGACTGCATTTATGTGACCTATCATGATACCTCTTTGATCTTTCTCACTGATCTGTTTGAACCCCTTACACAAAAACACAGTACTGAACATTGTGGCATCTTTAATATCCTTTTAATATTTTAAAATTTTATCTACCTTCATTTTGATCCATACTTTTATTTAAAATATCTGTGAATTCCCATCACATATTCACAAAGCCCTTATTGAATTCTGATTGGATTTACATTCAGCTTAGATCTCTGTGGATATCCACTTGAGATGAAACATTTCACCTGGGTATCAGCGATTCCTTGATGACCAGGCTTCAAACACAGTGATGTCCTGTGAAGATTTATCCATCTTGAGGATAGTCCTGTGAGTCAGCCCTGTCACATCTCCCTGCTACCCACTGGAAATAGTCTCATTGGTCCTTGTCATCTCCCAAGTGATAAGCATGAGAATTCAGACCTTACATATTGAGATAAAAATAGATTTAAAGGGAAACATGGTTATATGTATTTTATGAAAACACTAAAAGCCAAAATACTTATTTCTGACACAGTTGATTTTGAGGCCAAAAACATTTTTGTAAACAGAACAAAATTTATACTAATATGGGATTTAATCTGTCAAGTTTCTTTAGCAATTCTAAATGTGCCCACGAATCAACTTTAGCATATGTAATGTGTGCATAGCAAATTTCAAAGGAGTGGACAAATCTATGATCAAATTGCAAGATAGTCACCTTTTCTCCTTTGTACAAAGATGGGGAGTGAGATGTAGAAAATGGAGATGGGAAAAGTAATAAGTGGAAACAGAAATGCTCCTGTTATTAGTTTCATAGCATTGGATGCAAAATGCCTTGAATATTGGCTTTCATTGATGTTTTCCACCATCCCAGGAAAATATTTATGGACAACACAGTAAACATCCCACAGTGCAGGAGAAATTAAATTAGGAGCTAGCTGTAAGAATATACGGCAACCCATCAGAGCCAAGACTCTGCAAGTCCCAGAAGAGCTGCCAGGCCCATCCAGCCTGCCCATCTATTGATGTTGCTGCTTCAGAGCCTTTTTCCAGTAGAGGAGCCTCCTGGAGTCCATGGTAACCACTTGTCTCAGTCTCCTACAGTCATCAGGAGACCCAGTCCTGAAAAGGGGACAGAAATGGGAGGACGTGTGCATTTTGGTATGGATGGAAACAGGGTCACAATAAAGGCACCACTACACAGACTTCTTCCTGGGCCACAGCTTTTGAGGTCTGTGTGTCCAAGAAACAAAGTCAGGAGGATAGGTTGGGGGCAGGAGTTGAAAACCCACTGTACAAGGAGCGTGGATTGTGGGGATGGCAAATATTGCCTAGTCCTCGATCATCCTGTACATATTCCAATCTTGGTCTGTGTTCTGAGGAGCTGTTCCAGTCATGTGCACAGCCCAGCTAGTCAAGGACCACCAATATGGGTGAGTAGGGATTCCCTTGTTTTCTACTTGCTGTGATTTGTGCAGATGCATAAGGTGCTGGACATCCTGGATTCCTTGCATCCCTTCCCATTTGCCCAGCAAACTTGCAGCTTCCATTTGGAACTCTGAGATTGCCCCCTGTTTCTCTAAGCAAGGGATGAAAATGATATCTCTCATACTGAAGTTATACAGCGTGTGGTAGCACAGTTCATGGCCCTGTGACCAGGTCTGAGTAATATGTTAGCACGTGGTGACTAACAATTTGTCCACTTTAAAATGGGGCTAGTCTAGACCCTTTACGGTCTTGACCTGGGTGAAGACCTGACAGGAAGCAGCTTGGACGAGCAAGTGGAATGTGTGATCAAGGCTGACATGATCCTTTCCTGGTCTTGGTGTATAGCTGGCCAGCACTACAGGTACAATGTCACTACACAGAGATACAGGAGAATTCAGGGAGGGGTCAGGAGTAACTAGGGAAGGATGGGGTCTAGTACAGACCCCAAGGAGTGTGAGTGGATGCAAAGGTTGTGTGTTGGTGGGCAGAGATGTTGCTTTCCACCTGCCACCAATCCCATCCCTGGTTCTCATCCTGGTGGGAACATAGCATGATACCATCCTTTCTATATTTTTTTTCCATCATAGTCTATTTCCCTCTTGCAGTTTGTTTTGGGCTTAGTTTTCCCTTTTTCTGGTTCTTAAAGTGGAAGGTTTAACTTACTGATTTCAAGTATTAAAAAAACACATTTGGAGCTACAATTTCCTTCATCCTGTTAGCTTTTGTGTGTTGTATTTTCATTTTTATTCATCTTATAATATTTCCTAGTTTCTCTTTTATCTCTTTCTATGACCCAATGGCTATTTGGGAATGTTTCTTGTTTCCACACATTTGTACACTTCTCAGATGACTTTCTGTTACTGGCTTTCAGTGTAAATCCATTGTGTGCAGCTAACATAATTTGATTTCAATCCTTTAAATTTTATTTAGACTGCTTTGGGAGTTAGGAAATGGTTTTTAATGGACAATTCCATGTGCAGTTGAACAGAATATGTATTTTGTTGTTTGGTGGTGTGTCCCCTATTATAAAATAGGGCTAAATAGACAGATATAGACATATCTATAGTTCTGTGATGCTCAAAAATTGAATATCCTTAGCCTTTTATTGTTTCAGCTATTATTCAGAGTGGGATATTGATGTCACCAAATATTGCTGTTGAATAGTCTATTTCTTCCTTAAATTTTTCCTTTACTTTCCATTTAATTTTGATCTCTTTTGCATATATCTATAACTGATATGTTGTCCAGATTGACCCTTTATTACTATTAAATGTCATTTAATTCTGTCTATTGTAATGGTCAGTTAATGTAAAAAGCTCTCTTACAAGTCTTTAGCTTAGGATATATTTTTTTATCCTTTAACTTTCAATGTTTCTGTCTAAATTTAAAGTTTTGTGCTATATTCAATCTGTTTTCAATCACATCCGGCATTCTTTTTCTTTTTAGTAATTTTGATTTAAATTGACTGATAGTTGTATATGTTTACAGGGGCACAGTGTGGTATTTTGATGAATGGTATACATTGCAAAATGATCAACTCAGTCTACGTAACATATCCATTACCTCACAGATGTATTTTTTCATGATGAGAACATTGAAAATCCATCCTTCTCAACTTTGAAATGCACAATACATTACTATAGTCTCTATGCAGTGCAGCTCAAAAACTTACTCTTTGAAACTTTGCTCTCTTTGACCAGTGTGTCCCATTTCCCCCTAAACTCCCATTGATAATTGCCATTATTCTTTCTAATTTTGTGAATTTAATATTTTCAGACTCCATATATAAGAGATCCTGTGGCAGTTGTCTTCTTATGTCTGGCTCATGTCGCTTAATATTCATTCATGTTTGTCACAAATGACAGAATTTACTTTCCTTAAGGCTGAGTATAATTAAGTGTTCCCTCCCTTTTTGTAGTCAATTTATCCATTTATTGATGTGTTGGTAGTTTTATGTCATATCTATTGTGAATAATACTATAATGAAAATAGAAGTACAGTTCCTCTGGATGTATACCTAGATGTGGCATTGCTGTATGCGATTTAGTTCTATTTTTAGTTTTATGAGGAACTTTCATGCTATTTTTATGTCCAAGAAATCATTGCCTAGACCAAGGTCATATTTTTCCCCAATGTTTTCTTTGTAATGTCTGTCTTGATTTGGTATTAGTGTAATGGTAGCCTTATAAAATTATTTAGTATCCTTTCAATTTTTTACAAAGGTTTGTAGATTGGTTGTTTAAAAATTTGGTAGAATTCAGCCATGAACCCATCTGGCCTTGGGCTTTCCCTTGATGGGAAATTTTCTGTTACTGATGCACTGTCTCTACTTGTTGTTGGTCTAATATTTATAATTTTATAATTCAATCTTGGTGGGTTATATTTTTCTAGAATTTTACCCATTTCTTTTAGGTAACATATTTCATTTGTGCATTTTTTTCATAATATTCTCTTATAACCCTTTGAACTTCTGTGTTATTCCTTGTAATGTTTCCTCTTTTATTTCTGAATTTGTGTCTTCCCTCTTTTTGTTAGTCTAGCTAAGGGTTTGTCAATTTTGTTTAAATTTAAGATAAAAATCTGGAGTTTCATTTGTATTTCTTATTACTTTTGAGTCTCACTTTCGTTATATCTAATTTGATCTGTGTCACTACCTTCCTTCTGCTAACTTTAGGTTTAGAAAGTTCTTTTTCTGTTTTGTTGAGATGGACAATGTTAAGTTAGCTTATTATATATTTATATATTTTTATTTATATATGATAGTAGAAACTTCCCTCTTAGAACTGCTTTTATCATGTTCCATTGTACATTGTATTTACATTTTTGTTTGCACCCATTAGAATATACTATATAGTTGCTTTTAAGTGTTTTTCCTTTTAATCTGTATACTGGATATATAATTGATTTATCCATCATAATTACATATAGGTGATTTGGGTTTGACATTGTAGTTTTACTGATGAACTCTATACTTTCATATGGTTTCATTTTACTAATTACCATTATTTTCCTTCTGCAACTTTAAGAGCATCTTTTAGCATTTTTGTTAGGCTGGTCAAGTAGTGGTAAATACCTTCATCTTTTGTTTATATGAGAATGGCTTTCTGTATCCTCCATTTTTCAGATACAGAATTAGTGGATAGTGTGTTCTACGTTCAGTGTTTTTAATCTTGTTTTCAGAATTTTAAATTATTATACCACTTTCTTCTAACCTGCAAAATTTCTGATGAAAAGATATGCTAAAATGTTTTATGGTTAATAAAAAGATACTTTTGCATTGCTGATTTAAAAAAAAATTCCTCTGTCTCTAAGTTAAGACAGTTTGATTATGATTTGCCTCAGTGTGGAAGACTTTTTCTGGAGTCATCTTATTTGATGTCCTTTGGGCTCTTCTACTGTGAATTTCTGCCTGCTTCCATAGACTTGAGGAATTTTATGTCACTATAGAAATATATTTTCTATTGTTACTCCTTCCCTTTCTCCTTCTAGTATACTAATAGTATATATGTTTTAGTTGATGCTGTGCCATTCATCTTTTAAGCTTTCGTCACTCATTTTCTTTCCTACTTTTTTTGCTTCCCATAAATGATCTCCAGTGACCAGTCTTCCAAGTTCATTGATCCTGTGTTTTGTTTAAGTTTTCTGCCAAACACTTCATTTTAATTTTACAGTTCAGTTAAAATACTCTTCAGCTGTATCATTTTATGTTTCGTACCTTTTTAATACTTCCTTGGTTAAATTTTTCATTTGGTTCTTGCATTGCTCACCTGATCTCTGTGGACGTCTTTATGACCATTATTTTGAATTCCTATTTGGGTAAATCAAATTTCCACTTCATTAGAGTTGGCTCTAGGTTTATCCTGTTCTTTTATTGGCCATTTAGTTCCTCTTTTTCTTGACTTTTTGTATCGGTTTGTACACATTAGGAGAGACAGTTATCTTTCCCCAGCTTATCAAACTGTACTCTTTTTTTTGACAGGCAGAGTAGACAGTGAGAGAAAGAGAGAGAGAGAGAAAGGTCTTCCTTTGCCGTTGGTTCACCCTCCAATGGCCGCCACGGCCAGCGCGCTGCAGCCGGCGCACCGCGCTGATCCGAAAGCAGGAGCCAGGTGCTTCTCCTGGTCTCCCATGCGGGTGCAGGGCCCAAGGACTTGGGCCATCTTCCACTGCTCTCCTGGGCCACAGCAGAGAGCTGGCCTGGAAGAGGGGCAACCGGGACAGAATCCGGTGCCCCGACCAGGACTAGAATCTGGTGTGCTCGCGCCGCAAGGCGGAGGATTAGCCTAGTGAGCCGCGGCGCCGGCCCAGACTGTACTTTTTAAAGAGAGCAATCTCACCTATTTATTCATTCAGAGATTCTAAAAGTATCACTCAAATTTGTATTTGTCCAGTCTGCTGTTTCTAATTTTGTGGCCCCCAGGTGATTGGAGTGTACTACAATCTGTCAATACTCCACAACCATAAGTTAAAAGAGACTGTAGATGTGACTAGCAAGCTTGGAGTGTTAGATATATATTCTAGTTCCTCCTGTCTTCTCAGTGAAGCTGAAAGTGGGCATTTATCTCCCACTCTGCACTAATCTGGTGAAGGATCTGTACTGTCTATGCATGCAGTTGCTGTCACATTGCACCCATTGTTCCTGAGGGTATAGGAACTGAAAGTGAGCGCATTGTGTGTTTATCTCTGTTTTCTGTGGTGCAGGGAGACAGGAATTCAGAGTCCCTTCTCTTCCAAAGATGGTGGTTACAGAGGCACGTCCTTGGAAGGAGCTATGAAAGTCACAGCATTTGATGCATAGTTAAGCTCCTTCCAGGAAGGAAGTTCCAGGTGCCTGTTAGGGCTACTCAAGAATCAGCTAGTAGGCACTGAAAGTATGCTGTGAATCCCTTCTGTGGAGAAACAGGAAATTGTGCTTTTTAGCCTTTTCTCTGCACTGCTCTTTGGGATTGAAGCTCCTGGAAGTGCTTGCACATCCATTTTAAATTACCTTTTTCTGTGATCTGGGAAGACTAATCTCTGATCCCAGAGCTTAGGCGATATAGGATGGCATCCCTTGAATGGAAAGTATACATCTTAAGGCATTTGATACATAGACAAACTACTTCCAGGGAGAATTGTTGACCTAGAGTTATCACTGGGAAATCCACGAAAGAGGTCTTGGAAGGGGCTGAGCTCCTACTTGGGATACCAGAGACAAATGTTTGACCCATTCACTTCCTGATGCAGGCTGTTGATCAGTTCAACTGACAGAGTTGCCGGTTGTCACAGTAAGCTAGCAGATACCTACTGGGGAGGAAGTGGCACCTTTGAGTTTTACCCCTTCCGTTCACTGGCCCTGGGAAATGAAGATCCTGTAAATACTCTCAGGATAATATACAGCTGCCACTTTGTTCTTTGGTCAAGGGAGACTGATGCATGCCTAATCTTATCGGTCACCAGAACTACATGAATTAAGAGTCATGACATGAGGAACTTTAGAATTGGGATACTATATGCATGACTCAAACCCTCCTGTGTTCAGGGTGATGCTCAGTGTTGGGTTTTCCTTGCTAATTACATGGCACAGTGCCTGGAGAAGTATCCATACCCATGTATGACAGCTTTTCCTACCCATTTCATGGGGTTATTTCATGAATTGCCTTGTTTGTACTCAACATATGAATAACAGAGACAATTGAAACATGAAGAGATGCATATTTGGTGCATTCATGGGTGGTGAGTCAGGAGCATCCTGTTTGACTATGTTGCTGATGTCACTCCCCCCTTAAAATCTGCCTTTGATTGGTAATTTAATCTTTCCACATTTAGTGTTATTCCTGTGTAGTTGGATTTATTCTCTATTGCTCTTCAATGCAACTTATAACATACAAGCAATTTCTATATTATATGGATACATTTCTGGATTTTGTTCATATTCTGATTTCTCTATCTTCATCTAGTATTGGAATATTATATCATGTATGTTAATGTCACATAATGGTAGTTACTCCCATTGCTGTGATAATTGGTAACTTTCTTGGCTAATTTCAAATATAGGAGGGTTCTTCCAAAAGTTCATAGAAATACATACAATAAAAATCTATGCATAGATTCAAAACTGGCACCAAAATAATTTAATTCATTTTCTCCATGAATTTTTTGAAGTACCCTTGTGTATTTGTATATAACCTTCCAGATAAATTTTATAATTTTGGGGTGCCTTTTTCCATTAATATTTCAATGTGATAGTATATTTATAGATTATTTTGGGGGAAATGTGGTCATCTTTGTAATGATGGGTTTTCTCATTTACACACAAAGTATGTATATTCAAGTCTTCTCATGTACTGCAAGCCTTTATTATATTATAGAGTGTACATATTTCTTTTTAAAAATGCACATATATGAAATAGGACATGCATATAACATAAAACTTATGTAATGTTTATATTATTTGTTAAATGGAACATTTAAAACCTTGAACATGGCTGACCCCTACCACTTTCCACACACCTTCCCATTTATCTCTTCCTGAATGTACCTCCTCTTGCCCTACTCTGCCTGGGATTCAAGTGTTTGGACTAATGCTACTGTGAGTATCCTTCTATGAAACACACATGTGGACGTTTCTCTAAATCTTATGCCTATGGTGATGTCTCATGTACCTTCCACAGGAGGTTTTCTCAAATGTATAAAACAACCTAAACCCCAGCATCAGTTCATGAGTATTCAACTGTTCCACTAATTCATTGGAAAAATTTATTAATTTTGTTTATCTGAGGTGTTTTGCATTTTCCCTCATTTATAAAGATATAGAGCATGTTTCATATGATTGTCAAACACTTAGAAATCTTCTGTGTGCAGTAATTTTTTCAAGGTCTTGTCTACCTTTCTATTCAGATCTCTGCCTTATTAAAATAGCATTTGGTCATATGTGAGAAATTGTTTTCTCCCACTCTTTAATAGTGTTATTTAATTAATAGAATTTTCATTTTAATGTATTCTAATTTTTGACAAATTTGGTTTCTGTAAATTTTAAAGAAATAATCCCCCTTCTTATAACTTCTAAATGCATTTTAATTTTATTTTTATCTAGGTATTATCTCTGAAAATTATTAATTTTTGCTTCTTCATAGTTTATTGGTTGGTGGATGAACAGATTCTTTAACACTTGATACAAATATCTCATATACCACTGCTACTACAAAACATAAGTCTTGCCAATTTTCTTTGACCCTGGACCCTTAAATTTGACATTCAGATTCTAGATGTTTCCTCAACAAAGGCAAGTAAAAACTATTTTAAAATTCTAGCATTTAAAAAGATCTTCCTGGGGCAAGTGTTTGGAATAGTCACTAAGATACCACTTGGGATTCTTGCTTCTCATATTGTAGTGCCTGGGTTCAAGTCCCAGCTTCTGGCTAATACACACCCCGGAGGGCAACAGTGGTGACTTGAGTACTTGGGTCTCTGCGGTGCACATGGGAGACTTGGATTGAACTGCAGGCTTTTGGCTTTGGCCTGGCTCAGAATATCGAAAGATCTTTTTATTTATGTCTCTCCTTGCTTTCTGTCTCTCTGCCTTTGAAATAAAATGAAAATAATTTAAATTTTTAAAATCAAAATATCTTCCCTTCCAAAGTGTATGCATAAAACAGTAAAATCTCAGATTATTGCTGTTGATGCTGAGTTAGAGACAGTTAGGTTTATAATTCCAAACTCTATCCTTAACTCTTTCTGTACAAACTTAGAGAAATGACTTCCTCTTCCTGCTTCAGGTGGCTATCTCAAGTATGAATGAACATATTCCTAGGACCCAGCTATTCCCAGACTACTAAAACAGTGTTGCTAGCCTCATCATTGGGTTTGTCCAGAGGACATTTTATGAAAGAAGTGTAATTATTTTAGTTTTTGCTAATCTTCAGCCTGTAGGGCCTGAAAAAAGTTTTGTTAAAAAAAATAAACAAGGCCAGCGCCACGGCTCAATAGGCTAATCCTCCACATGTGGTGCCAGCACACCGGGTTCTAGTCCCGGTTGGGGTGCCAGATTCCGTCCCGGTTGCCCCTCTTCCAGGCCAGCTCTCTGCTATGGCCCGGGAGTGCAGTAGAGGATGGCCCAAGTGCTTGGGCCCTGCACCCGCATGGGAGACCAGGAGAAGCACCTGGCTCCTGGCTTCGGATTAGCGCGGTGCGCCAGCCGCAGCACGCTGGCCGCAGCGGCCATTGGAGGGTGAACCAACGGCAAAGGAAGACCTTTCTCTCTGTCTGTCTCTCTCACTGTCCACTCTGCCTGTCAAAAAAAATAAAAATTAAAAAAAAAAAAAAGGAGGAAGGGACTCTTCTATGGGATTTAAGAAGAAAAAGAAATACCTCTTTTTTTTTTTAATAAATGCTTTCATGAAAAGGATTTCTAAGCTCTCAGAGCACTGAATTTATGTGATGCAAGTTTGCTGAAGTATTATTTTCACAGAAAACACTTAGTACTTGCCCCCAGCAGCCAGAAGAATGGGACGTGTTTACACATGTCGCTTAAAATGCTCTCATTAGAAGCAGAAAGAAGTCATTCTTTACTCCCTCAAAAGTCAAATCTGTCTTCCTATACATTGCACCCTGGAGGACTAAGCTATAGTAGAAACAGTATTAAGCTTGCATTGGCTGGCCATAAACAATCCTAGCACCCTCAGCCCCTGAAGCCAAGAAGAGAAGGCCACACTGAAGATGTTGACCTTGGAGGAGAAGCAATACTGAGCAGGTGGGTATTTTGGAAGCTCCAGATTCTCATGTAGCAGTCCTGTGCAGTGCCACCAGGATTCATTATTCCTCATTCACATGCATGGACAGACAGGAGCACTCATCCATGTGACCTTTGTACTGCCTTTTATACTTACTAGCCCCCAGGTCCCACTGCTTGATCACCAGATCCAAGTCTGATGCCATCAAGTATGGCCTTGGGGGGTTTGTATAGAGATCACTTTGTCATAGAAGAATGGCCTTCCAGCTCTTGCCCTGATTTTCAGAATACAGAGAATGACAAATCTCTCCCCCATGATGACAGCCATTACCAGCAAAGAAGCCATGAGAGCAAACTGCTGAGTCAGTATCCCATATGACTGCCAGTGTCCTGTTAACCATATTGGCTAACAGGACCTGCCAATACAACCATATACTGAACAAGTTTCTTGCCAGGACAAGGCACCATGGATCCAGAAACTGAAGAGTACAGCATGTCTGTCTCCTCCTACTGACTGACTACTGATAAACAGTGATACTGGGAGCAGAAAGGGCATAGCCTGGAGTCCTATGAGACATGGTAAAATATGGCAATCCAAGTGATTGAGGAAGACCCAGCACATGGGATTTTCCAGGTGGGTAAAATGTTTTTTGTGCATTTGCACCTTGAGTGTGAGAGTCTTCAGACTGCAGCTTGATTTCACCATACCTGGAGCCTCCAACATTGACATTGCTGAGCACAGGCAGGTGGTCATGAGGGATGAAGTCAGCCCATAGATGCCACAGCCACTGGAAGCAAAGGTGCCTTGAAACTGCGGGATGGGAACATATAGTGGGCCAGGAAGGGTGGAATAAGCAGTGTATGAGTCACTGAGGGTCTTTCATTGTCCATTTTCCTGATGAGCAAGTCGTGTCTCCAAAGCAATAAGCTTTGTGAGTATGGGCACAGAAGTCACCAGTCATATGGATGAAGGGGCCTCAGATTCCCCAGAGCTTCTACAGGGTAGAAGCCTCCAGCCTATTGCTGGCCTGAGGGGGTGTCGTGTTGGGTCCTCCTAGTAACTGAGCTCACCATCTCTGAGCATCCCCACCTCAGATCTTTCCACAACTTATGTCCCAGAACGTTCAACTAGCCCATGTGATTCCTCCCCCAGAGTCCTACAGTAGTCACCTCCTACTCCCCCATTCAAAGGTCTGGCAAGCACCCAATCTCCCAAACCTGTTTCCTCTTGTGGGAGTCAGGCTCATAACCCCATTCCCAGCAGGGAACTTGGGTAACTATCTCCTTGTTAATAAAATGCAGCAGCACACCTTCCTAGCTCCTGGGATGGAGTCCCCCGTGCATGATAAGCCATCCTTCGCTGCTAGGCCTGTGTACACTTACCTTTGCCTGGAATGCCCACCTGTCTCCCTCCACCTCAGGAAGTCTTGCTCACATAGCAGAGTTCAGCCCTCAGCTCCTTGACTAAGCCTCCCTTCCATCCCATCCTGGACAAAGATCACCTCTCAGACTTTGAGCACTGGAGCTTCTTGCTATGACAGTAAAGTATACTCTTTGCCCTGCAGTGCACATGCCATGGGACCACCCCATCATGAGCAACTCCTGAGTACAATGGGAAATCAGTCTTTCTTAGTCCTCACAACAAGCACCCTCACATGTCCATGCCTCCTCTAGTAGTGCAATCTGCTGGTGTGCAGATGACTGGGGGGACAAGGCAGTGTAGGGTGGACACAGGGAAGACAAGCCTGACTAATAGCTGCTAGGTTAGTACATGACTGGGGAGGGGACATGGAGAGCTGGGTGCAAGGCAGTTCCTGGTGGATCACTCAGCTGATGTCACTGAGGGGCAGTGGTCACTATGAAGCAGTCAACTTTGGACTCATTTCCTATACCACAGAAAAAAATATATATCTTTTTGGTGAATCCATCCAGTGCCATCCAAGTAAACATGCACAGGATTAGAAGGCAGAAGGCTCTGCATGTAGTTGCCTGTCCTCTCCAGGCAATCTGCCTGTAACAGGGCATCTGTCCATGTGTGCCAAGGATCTTGGCTGTCTGCTTTTCCTGCTGACCTTATACCTCACTGGCCACCCAAATAGCTAATGAGAGGTAAATTAGAAACCCCAGTTCTAGAAAGTGCTTTACAAAAGAGTCACATTTCCAAACCCTCCTCTTAATGGATTGCCAAATGGTCAGTGAGCTGTAAAATATGCAGTTCTCCTTCTTGTTACCACCCCTCCTCATCTACTCAGACTTCTCCCCTCCCCTTTTCTCCCTCACCACAGAGAACACATTTACATTTCTGAAAAAAGTTCAGGCAGCAGTAATGCTTTTTGCTCCAAGCATTAGGGCCACTCCAGTTCCCCCTCTGTACTCCCTCCTCGGCCACCAACTCATGAACTCCCATGGCAACATGCAGGGGCAAAGCTGCACCTCCTGCCTTGCCACAGTTAGCCCAATTCAAGGTGTTGGGATTCCCTTCTTGTCTGATACTCTGCTGGGTTGTGGTGTCCTTAACTAGTGTCCTCATGCCAGCTACATCCTCTGAGTTGGGGAGGTGGTAAATGAAGTTAGATTCCCCTTTGGGTTTTCCTTTATTCAGGGCAGGCTCTTCCTAGGGAGGAATTTCTGAGGTCAGGCAGGCCTTGGGAATAGGGGGCACAGAAGGGAAACAGCAGGCAGAGCAGTAGGCAAGAGGTAGTAAGAGCAGGTTTGAGAAATTTGAGAGGTCTGGCAAGGATACAACTCCTGGTCAACGATGGGAAGTGTGCCTTAGAATAGAACTGGGGCATGGGACCTAGTGGCCCAGGGCTTCTGTTGTTCTAAATCCATGGCCAATGAGGGTGGGAGTCAGGACTGTGGGTAGCAGCATCCCCCAAGCCAAGTGAGCCTGGAGACTTACTTGTCCTCTCCACTGCACACATATATACAAACACACACATGCATGATTCTTAGCAGCTGTGACTGCCTTCCCTGGGTCTTGGCTTTGCTCTTCTGGCTACTCCTTCATTCAGCCTCTTTCCCCTTGGTAAAAGTGAGTTTGGAGGATGAGAGTTTGGTGCAGTGGTTTTTTTTTTTTTTTTTTTTTTATTTTTTGACAGGCAGAGTGGACAGTGAGAGAGAGAGACAGAGAGAAAGGTCTTCCTTTGCCGTTGGTTCACCCTCCAATGGCCGCCGCGGCCGGCGCGCTGTGGCCGGCGCACCGCGCTGATCCGATGGCAGGAGCCAGGAGCCAGGTGCTTTTTCCTGGTCTCCCATGGGGTGCAGGGCCCAAGCACCTGGGCCATCCTCCACTGCACTCCCTGGCCACAGCAGAGGGCTGGCCTGGAAGAGGGGCAACCGGGACAGAATCCGGCGCCCCGACCGGGACTAGAACCCGGTGTGCCGGCGCCGCTAGGCGGAGGATTAGCCTAGTGAGCCGCGGCGCCGGCCTGGTGCAGTGGTTTTGAAGCAGCTTGTGCCTGCTTGCATCTCAAGTGAGAGTGCCTGAGTTTTAATCCCAGGTCTACTCCTGATTCCAGCTTCCTGCAGTGCATACCATTGGAGGCTGCAGGTTATTGGATTCCTGCACCCACATAGTATTCCTGTACCCACACTGAATTCCTGGCACCTGACTTTCCCATTGCTGTCCTCTCTCCCTTAGTCACCACCCTAAAATCCAGGGCAATTTCATTGGGATGCAAGGTGTTGGTTGGAGTAAAAGTCCCTTTGGTGTTGCTTAGCTCCAGGAATAGGCTGGCCATAGTATCCTCAATGTAGACCTGTTAAAACCCTTATTGGTGAGAGCATTTACTGTGATGGTATCATGTGAATTCCATCGAGGCCACTGTCTTGTTTACAAAGCTTAATGCATAGAAAGAGGAGAAATCCTCACGTAACAAGTAAGAACATTGGAAATGGCAATCTGAAAAGTTACTGAAGACATCCATGGTGTTCCCCCCCATGACTTGGCAACTGGAACTGTCACTCTGTGACTCCTTTCGCAGATGACCCAGCTTGTCTTCTGCTATTTTGTCTCAAATACCACAGAGTTTCAGGATGAACAGAAAAGTACACTTTAGATTTTCTGTTATTGCCACTGTAGGGACTATGTACACAGCACACCAAAAATATGATTGCAAGAGACTAGAATATGCTACCCAAAAGTATACTTCTTTAGTATACTTTGACTTGATTATTCTGAAAAACTGCAGACACAGAAGTAGCTCTGAGAAAAAACAAAAACAAAAACACCTGAATCTCTAAAGGCAGTCTACATTAGTAAAAGTATCAGGAAGAAGGCTGCTCTGGACAACTGTTATTACCCAAGTCTAATTAAGTATTTAGGTACTCAGAAGCATTAGGTTGTGAGCAAGTTCTCTGTTCTTGGAACTCTAATTTAATTGGCAAAACACAATAAAACCAATTCTATATATTCACCAAATATTATGTTCTTTTAGTAATATATGATCTAAAAAGAATCATAAAGGCAGCAGGCTATCCTTTGTAAATGTGGAAAAGACAAATGGAAATATTACCTACAAAAGAAATTCTTACATTCTTCAACTTTTGTTTTATCTGTATAATTATAAATATAATTTAAAGGACCACTGTATGGAAGATTTTTAAAGCTGGAGAAAATTTAATACAAGACTCTGTTTCTATACTGTACTTCCTGGAGGAGAACCATTTCAGGCCTATGTTTCAAAAATGAAAGGTATATTAAACTTAATACAATGATTCCTTTGAAGTAGCTTACTGCCCTTCATTTAAACCACAGTCTTGTGCATTTTTTTCAAAAGGGAGAGTAATGTGAACACCATAACTGCAAAGCTTAGTCTTCTGAGAATAATTGTCATGAATTGGTAATTGATTCCTGGAGGGATTACCAGTGTCCCACAGGAAGGTAAGCTGTGAATTCTAGTTTTAGAGATATACACATGTTCTATTTGAGACCCCCCTCCCCCCATTAACTCTTCTGGGCCTTTTCCCCCAATAGTCAAGACTGCTGAGGAAAAGTTATGTACTTAACGTGTAACTTGTTTTCCTTAAAATGCTGTTTTGCAGTTATGGCCATAATTTTCAACTAATTTTAATTTCCCCATACCATACTGCTTTTCAGGAGGTACATACTCAAGAACACGTTTGCTTACTGAAAGGGTTTTGTGGACATGGGGAAACCAGCAAAGCAGTAAACCATCCCAGAGAGTATGAAAGAGCTACATGTAGACAGTGAGTAGTGAGTGATGAGAAAGAATTGAAGACATTACCCCTGTGATAAGGATCGTGTACACATGCTAGCATTTGTCACTTAAAGTCCACTGTTAAGAGATTAATTCTGTAAGCCCTGTTGAGAAGAAAACATCCTGGAGGAAGGAGGAACTCATTCAGCTATTCATTTTGCATCCCTTCCTATGTATCAACCTCAGGGACTTCCATGCACATAGGCCTATATTATCATTTTAGGTAATAAAAACTAAGGCTCAGAGTATAAAGTTATAACCAAGGGCCACAGATAGTAAGCGGCCAAGACATGATTTAAGCTCTAATCTGTTTAATTTTTACACCCAACCTGTTTCTGTACAATGATATGAGTCTTAGGAGCAAAGGTATTAATTAATTCAAGCAAAGATGCTCTGAGTGTGTTCGAAAAGATGGAAAGTAGAGGACCAAAAACATTGATCCAGATAGTATCTGTAGCTGAAAAGAGAAGAGTCAAAGACTTGATGTTTAGTAAACTTTTCTTGACTCTGTGTGAAACTTCAGAATTGGAAGTGACTTGCCACTTTATTTTCTCTTTATTATTCTCTTTATCTTCTTTTTCATTTGCTTAGTGAGAACCTAGGGCCTAATCTCAGATCACAAACATCATGTATGGTTTCTATTCAGAGAGACAAAGAATCAGAATGGAGAGAATTCCAAAATCCTTTAGTAATAAGATCTCTGTAAACAGGGGTCAGTAGCATTGTAAAACCCAGGACCAGAGAGAGCCTTTCAGAGTGGTCTGAGTGTCACTTAACAAAGGAGAGGTAATGATCTGCCAATATTGCTTCTTTTCTTAAACTGAGTGTTTTATTTGAGAGGCAGAGAGACTGGGAGAGACTGAGAGAAAGTAAGAGAGCTTCCATCTGTGTTTCACTGCCCAAAGGCCCATAATAACAATGATCAGGCTGATACTGTGAGTCAGAGACTTGATACAGGTCTCCCGTATAAGTGGCATCATCATCAGGAAGCTGGAATCAGGAGCAGAGCCAGCACTTCCAACCAGGTACTCCAATATGGGATATGAGCAACATAGGTAACTGCTGAGTCAAATCCCCAGCCCTGTTGTTTGCTCTTAAACCTACAGAATATTTTATTTAAATGGGGTTTTGTGTGTGATTTATCTGCTTACACAAATATGGTACTTTAAACTTCATATTAAAGATTTGAAATGTATGGCAATAACATCATCATATTCGATATCATGTATCATGTACATCATCATTATCAACATTTAATGTAGAATGCATATTGCATTTTGTGATGAAACGCTTTCTAGCCTGACTTTTTATGGTTTTGAATAGTTGATGTAAGAAATTGTTTTTTTCATTTACTAGGAAGGACTGTGTGTATGAATATATACATATATATGTTTGCAATACTTTTTGCATTTTTTAATTACTTTTAATGATAAGCAGGTCAAGTTAGTTTTAGGAAGGATTGAGTTGGTTTTTTTTTTAAGATTTATTTATTTGAAAGACACCATTTTAGAGAGAGGGAGATACAGAGGAGGAGGGGAAAAAGAGAGAGAGAGAGAGAGAGAAACACTTCCATCTGCTGGTTCATTCCCCAAATGACCACAATAGCCAGGGCTGGGCCAGGCTGAAGTCAGGATCCAGGAGCTTCTTCCGGGTCTCCAATATGGGTGCAGGGGCCTGAACACTTGTACCATCTTCTATTGCTTTTCCAGGTGTGTTAGCAGGGAGCTGGATCAGAAGTGGAGCAGCCGAGACTTGAACCGGTATCCATATGGGATGCCAGTGTCGCAGGCAGCAGCTTTATCCACTAACACTGGCCCCTTGTGGTTCCTTTTCAGTCACTTTTGCTCTGGAGACTGTCACTGGGTGCTCCCAGGGTCCTTTGTTCTCATCGGTATGCAAAGACCAAAACACCAGCTCTGTAATTCTGGAGGCTCTTAAACAAAGTCAGTTTCTACTGAATCACCCAGCCATGTTATGTAGTAGGTGAATTGTTATAATAAAGTGCTTCATTTTGGCACATTTTCTTTTAATGTTTACTGAAATCCAAAACTGTTGTGAATATATTACTTATGAATCATTTTAAAAGAGAGGGACCTAAGGAGGAGTATAAGGCAGGTGACCTTGAAGTTGGGCAGTCATATTAACTCATACAATAGTGTAGAGAGTAAGACTGAGTCCATTTTGAGAAACATAGAACTCTAAAGTAAGTGAGGCAACTGGGTCTTCAAAGCAACATGTATACCAAAAAGTAGCCAGGATTACGTCAGCTACAGTCAATCAGAAGGCAAACTAATTTATAAGGAATAACCAATCCAAGAACAAAGAACCAAGGATGTAACCAATCAAACCTAAGGTGTGATTAGAACCATCCAAACCAAAATACCAGAAAGGGAGGAGTTTCTGCCTCCCATGCATGGTCTGTGAGTGGTCTTGTCAATCAGTGTCATCTTTAGTGGTTGCTACAGAATCCACTGCTAAACCTTCACTGTCAGACAACGTCACAGATGAGTCTACTACAACTTCCTTGCAAGACACTGACCAGAAGATTCCCTTGCAAGGTGAGGACCTGTGTCTGGACTACACCTGGGACTTGTTCATTAACCCCAAGTCTCTTGCTCTGTCTTTCCCTATTTCTCTTCAATTTATGGTATGATTGTAATTTTAATCGCTGTATTAATGATAAGTTATAGTAGTATATTGATGAGAACATTTTCCCATTTGCTATGACTGCACGTGCCTTACCAATTTGACCTAATGGCAAGCAAGTGAAGTGGGGAGTACCTGAGGTCATTGTGTGCTCAGTGAAGCCCATGTAGCTTGTAACTGAGTTAATATGTGACCCATTAATAAAGCTTGACATTGTGGAAGAACGTAACTCATGTAGACAACCCTTTTCTTACAAATGGGACTTGCTCGCCACAACTGACATAGATAAAAATTGGTACATGGGCATTATGCAAAAAGGAGCTAGGGAGCAAATTCTTTTTACCAGTGGTTTTATGGACCAGTAAGCTCCTGTACACTGAGAATACTCACCTTTTGAGCTGTACATATGGCTAATGCATAAAGCCTTAAAAATATGACACTTTTGACCTGCATAAAGCCAGGACTCCTTACAGAGATGCACAAGACAGAAGTTGACCTACCAGATTTTATTCTAAGGATAGAAAAACTCATGATGAAACTCAAAGCATCAGCCTGGGGTTCAGCCTGGTCAAATGTCTTGCCAAATTCCTGGTTTCCAGATGGACCAACCTCTGTGATGTGACCTCTGGACAAACAAAACAGATGGCAGCTGTCTTGATCAGCTCACCTCAAAGAAACAGATAAAGCATTATCAGTCCGAAATGTCAAATTAATAGCAGTAGTGATGACAGATGCTCAATGAAGGAAGGACAAAAAGAAATTGTATACAGATGCATGGACAGCAGAAAAATAGCATAGCCTTTAGGTCACATATGTGAAAGGCAAATTATTTAAAAAATAATGGAAAGGAGGTGGAATCTAGAACATATTGGGAAGGATAATATAAAGTAGTTGAAAAAATCAAAATGTAACTCTCACACTTGTCACTATACCAGAAAGATAACTCAGAGGAAAAGCAATGCAAAAATCAGGTGGATGCATTAATAAGAAACATAACAATAAATGATAAGCAAATACCTAAATTAAAGATAGAAATCCAAATGACTCATGGAGGCACACCTTAACCTCCATTTACACCAGAAAGGAAAAAATAAGAATTGGAACTACTACCAGTACCCTTCATTACCATTAAAAAGAAAGAGCTTCATTGACTATTTAAGAGGTTGTCTACAACATTTTTAAAATCCCAGTAGCAGAATACCCACCTCAGGTAATTTTGACTATTTGTGAGGAAGAGGAACATCTAGGGAGGGACACGTTCACTACATAAATAGTTCCAAGATAGAAACCAGAAAATAACACAGCAGCAAATTAAGAGGGCACTAACAAACTTTGGACAATGTAAAACAAACCTAGAGAAATACAGATTCACAAATTCAATAGACATATACATGATAGACATTTAACCATATGTTACAGAAATGTGTGTGTGTGTTTATAATATATATAATATAGATAATTCAAGAATAGGAATAGCATTGGCAAAAACAAGCCTATCACTAGGCTAATCCTCTGCCTAGCAGCGCCGGCACACCGGGTTCTAGTCCCGGTCGGGGCGCCGGATTCTGTCCCAGTTGCCCCTCTTCCAGGCCAGCCCTCTGCTGTGGCCAGGGAGTGCAGTGGAAGATGGCCCAAGTCCTTGGGCCCTGCACCCCATGGGAGACCAGGATAAGTACCTGGCTCCTGCCATCGGATCAGTGCGGTGCGCCGGCTGTAGCGCGCCGACCACAGCAGCCATTGGAGGGTGAACCAACGGCAAAGGAAGACCTTTCTCTCTGTCTCTCTCTCTCACTGTCCACTCTGCCTGTCAAAAAAAAAAAAAAAAAAAAAAAAGAAAAAAAAAGCCTATCTACAAACATTCACAATATTAACATTAGCTCTGGAAAACCCACCTTGGGAATCCTAAATAAAAGAGAATGAGATGAGCAGGGAACATATTTCATAGCCAGGGCTGTACAAAGACTGGCAGATAAATGGGTCATACAATGTAATTTCCATTTGGCATGAAATACTACAGCAGCAGGATATAGGAAATGGTCTATTCAAAAGGCAATTAAGAGCTATAGTACAACAAAAGGATTTCCAACTGCCACTGCCTATAGCATGTTGTAACCTTAAGAGAAAAAGAATAACATGATATCTCACATTCATTGATTTTTTAGAAAGCTTTTATTTATTTGAAAAAAAGAGCAAGTAGCTGCTAGATTAGATATTGATAGATCAATAGATATAGATCTTACATCTGTTCACTCCCCCAAATGGCCTGCAACAGTTGGGGCTGGCCCAGGCCAAAGCCAGAAGCCCAGATCTGAAGGTCTCCCACATGGGTGGCAGAAACCCAAGCATTTGAGCCATTATCTTTTGTCTCCCAGGGTGCACATTAGCAGGAAGCTGAATCAGAAGTGGAGTCAGGACTCAATACCAGACACACTCCAATTTGGGCTACAGGTATCCCAAGGAGTGATTTAACCCATTACACCATAGTATCTACCACTCATGTTTATTTATAAAAAAAAAAAAAAACTCTATAGAATATATGGTCAACAATAAAAGAGATATAGACAAGAATGCAAGTTCATATAAATGCAAAAGTTAAAAATTATGAATCCATCTCCTTTCAAGATGTTAGTGTCAATGGAGACAGAAACACATAATGGACCACAGGAAGCAAAGGGAAAACTCCACTAACATAAAACCTTAGAAATCACCCTTAGACAAACTCAAAAAAAAATTATATCAAACTACAGTAATAAAGTGAGGATTTTGTAACATATTTGTAACATACCAATTCTAACATTAGTACGGTACACTACTGTGCTGTCTGCTCAGCACAGTAGTCTTATAAGATATTCAAGACAAAGGAATAGGGACTGGCATTGTGACATAGTGGGTAAAGTTACTTCCTGCAACTCCAGCATCCCATATGGGCACCAATTTGTGTCCTGGCTGTGCCACTTCCAATCCAGCTCCCTGCTAATTGGCCTGGTAAAAGTAACAGCAGATGACCTAAGTATTTGGGACCCTGCCACCCATGTGGGAGACCTGGATGAAGCTTCTAGCTCCCAGCTTGGCCTGGCCCAGTGCTGCCTGTTGTGGCCACCAGGGGAATGAATCAGCAGATGGAAGATACCTCTGTCTACCTCTCTCTGACTGAAAAATAAATAAATAAATAAATAATAAATAAATAAATAAATCTTTTTTAAAAGACAAAGAAATACTAGGAAACTTTATATTCTGCATAACAGCAGTACATACCACAATACGAAGGATAAGATAAGGGCTGTTAAAACTCTAAGCCATCTATGGCTTCAATTTTGCTCATAACAATTGTAAGCCACGTAATTCTTATTTGGTCATCAGTAACACTCCCCTGCTGCTTCATATACTACCATATCAGGACCTGACATGTGAGCTCTGAGTATGCCACAAATTATAGGACTACAAGATACACTATCATCTGCAACAACCAACCTTTGGGTAAGCCTCAAAGAAAAGTGCATTCATTAACCTTTGGAAGTCCAGTAACAGTAATTTGGCTGTTTCTCCCTTGTTTCCAAGAACAATGTGTATGTTAGGTTTCTTTTATTTTGATATAATAAGAATGCCAACTAATAAAGCCCTTTATACCACAAAAAGAATGAACAGGTGATAGAAAAATATTAATTTTTTTGAAAACAAGAAAATCCCCATATTTTCTGGAAATATACTAGTCCAGATTAGGATGAAACAATAATAAGATTCTACTGGCACAAACCAGACTATAATAGCATTCAAAGAAAACATAAATTTGTAGTTCACACTGGAAGTAGGTGAAAAGGCTAAAGTTCATAAATCCAGGCATGAGTAACATTTTTATTGTGCTCCAGGTTTCTAACAGTCAATGGAGAAAAATAACATAATCTTCACAATACTCTATATACAGGAACATCACTAGAATAGACATCAAAATACCTGGTTTTGATACTCATCTCTGGAGCCTGACTCCAGTTTCTTACTAAAATACCTCTGGGGAAGCAATGGTGACCACGGCTCCCATAACAAGTTCCATGCTATTCACTTGGGTGACCTGGGTGGAATTGCCAGTTCCCAGTTGCAGTCTGGCACATCTCAAGGCACCTCTAGCATTGGGAAGTGAACTAGCAGATGGGAGCTCCTTTTCCTCTGTCTCAGTTCATTTATTATGTAAAGATGGGAAGAGTGGTGAAGGCCTTCCCAACTCGGAAACAAAATGCGTTAGTTATAAATGAAAAGGCTGTTATATTCAGCCACACACAAACCTTAATTCATGCATGGCAAACCAAGATAAAGGAAAAACAAATACCGACTAAGAAAGTGTAGTTGGTCTGCCTATTACATCAAAATGAAAGAAAATTAACGTACACATTGTTCTTGGAAACGAGGGAGAAATGGCCAACATTCCAACAGAAAGATGGGCAAAGGACAAGGACAGTTGACAGGAAAAGGGACACAAGTGGCTTTTCTTCCAATGGAAAGAGCGCCACCTTTCTCCTGTGCAGGGCAATGCAAATAAAAACTGCACATCTCTCATTTGGCTACAATTCAAGTACTTGGCAGCATATATTGGAATAAGAAGACACTCCTCGAGGAGTGGTAATGAACATGTGAAACCATGCAACCTCTATCAAAGGGGAATCTAGCAATAGAGTTCTACAGTAGATCTGCCATTTGCACTGGCACTGTCACTTCTGGGAGTTAACTCCACAAGTATAGGGGCATATGTGGTTTCTGTGTTTGTGATGCTAACATGCAATGCCTGAGACTGGATAATCTGTGAAGGTCAGAAATTTATAGTTCTCACACCTAGAGCGCCTGGGAAGTCCAACATCAGGGCATCAGCATGCTTTGTCTGATGAAGGTCTTACTATTGCATTGTCACATGGTGCAAGGCTGAAGGCAGAAGGGCAAGAGAGCAAATTAGCTGAACATCAAATGAAGCCTGTTTGACAGGGGCCTCAATTCCCGGTTTCAGTAAGGCCCAGGCACGACCGTGTGGGTATTTGGAGAGTGAATTAGTGGATAGAGATTCTCTCTCTCTCTCTCTGTTACTTTGCTTGTGTGTGTCTGTGTGTGTATGTGTTGTGTGTGTTTCCACATCTCAAGAAAACTGAAAGAAGAATCCATCAAAGCCAACCATTATTCTACAGTGAACACTCTAAAATAGATAAAAATTGACAGTCTGCTCAGTTCTTAAGAGGTGGACTAAATGCTGATATCATTTAAAAAGATGGTCCTCTTTCTAGAACACAGAAGGAAACAAACTCACCCAAAGCTGAATGACCCTCATTGTATTTTTATTTTTTAATATCTTTCCTGATTTACTTGGAAGATTTCTGGGTTCATATTTCATATTTCTTGATTTAGTATACAAAGGTAGAGTGACAGCAAGGGAAAGACAGAGTTTCCATTCCCTGGTTCACTTCCCAAATCCTGCAACAGCCAGGGCTGGCTGGACCAAGCCAAAGCCAGGAGCCAGCACTTCAATCTGGGTCTTGGAATTGTGTGGCATTTTGTCATCCGTTGGGGCATAGTCTGTTTCACAGGTGCATCTGCAGGCTCTTCTATCAGAAGCACAGAGGAACAAGGACTCCAAAAGGGGATATGAATGCCCCTTGTGGTACTTTAATCACTGGACCAGATGCCCACCACAAGAGTGATGATTTATTCCAGTCGATGTCTGCTAAGTCCTTTGTATGAGAGCAAATTAGGAAAAGCAAGCAAAAGGAGAGAAGTCACATCCCCGAAACTGGCTTAACACACAGCATCACAATGTTCACCCACAACTTCACTTCAACAATGGCCAAGGGCAAGGACAGACATTTCTCCAAAGACGAACAGCACAAGAGCTATATTGAAAGGACACACTATTATTGGTCATTGGCCATCACAAATCAAGTCTGCAATGAGATAGATACCCCTTCCAAACCACCTCGAGGCTATTCAAATTACCATGAACCTGCTGTTGCATTCTCAACGAGCTATCTAAAAGAACCGGAAACAAGTTTGAAAAATATTTATACAGAAGAGTTCACAGGATTCACACTAGCCAAAACACAACCACAGCTCCAGTGTCCATCAGTAGATGAATGAATAAACACAATATGGTCTAGTCATATGATGGAATTCAGCATGAGGTAGCATACAAGTACTGATACGGGCTACCGCATAGGCAAAACTTGAAACCATGGTGCAAGTTGAGGGAATCCAGATACAGCAGAGAATAGTTTATAATGCTAGCTCTATGAAAAATCTAGAGCATACTCACAGACCGAGAACTAATTGGCAGTTGCAATTGCTGGGGGAAGGGAGACTGGAAACTGGCTACTACTGGGTTTCGAGCTTGCTTTGCAGGTGATGTGATTCACTATTAGATGGTGGCCGAGGCGGTGGTGGGCAGGACTAAAGCTCTCAATAAACTTGCATACAGCCTTTTGGGAAAATTTTTCTGACTGCACCCACCAGTGAACTAGGGCCTCTCTGCTGCTATAGATTGGCTGGTCAAATTATTTTACTGTTTGAAAGGCAGAGTGCCAGAGAGACAGGCAGGGAGGAGGGAGACAGGGAGGTTGATCCAGTGAAACACACGAAAACCCCTTCAGCTGAAACCCCACAGTATCCACTGTGAACCAGACATGTCCTGTCCCCACAGCAAGTAGGAACAAAGTACAGCAGGTGGTATTGAACACACAGCAGGCCATCAGTACCTTTAGAGCACACCGCAAGTTGGGGGTGCACAGGATGTGTAGAAAATCACTCTCTAGGCATGACTGGTAGAAAGGGATACTTTGGTGACTTCAGTGGAAGAACATCTACCAGAGTTGACCAGGATTTCTTTCTCAAGAATTCTAGGTTTTGAATCCTCCCCCAGAGAATTATCAAAAGCGATGCATGAGAATCTACAAATTCGGTAAGACGATCAGGTTTCTCACAAGAAACTTTACAGGCCTGAAGCGTGTGAAAGCTTATCTTCACATAACTGAAGGAATAAACTTCCAACCAAAATGACATCTTATTATGGACAAGTTAAGGGACATCATCAGCATTAGACCTGCCTGACAGGGATGCTCTATTGCCCTCTCCTGGAAGCAAATCGACACTACATGGCAGCAACACAGAACAACCAAAAAGTGGCAAAGCGCCCCAGGGTAAGAGAAAAGGAAAAGACACATACAGGATCTTCACTACCGCCATGGAATAGAAATCACTTTTACAACTTGGAATGAAATATAAAGTAAAATCACAGAACTTGCAATGACTATACGGATCTCATGTGTATTTTGTAGCAAGTCATTTGGAACTACATTGCTTCTATGTGGATGAAGTGGAAGTCTAAACTAAATGTTTATAGGTGTGAATAGTTTATAGATTCCCATTGCAATGTGTCAGTAGATACCTATAGATGATACACAAAAGAAAATGAGAGATAAGAAGTCATTAGGAGGGGCTGGCACTGTAGTGTAGTAGGTTAAGCGCCCGCCTGCATCAATGGCATCGCATATGGGCACCAGTTTGAGGCCCGGCTGCTCCACTGCCTATCCAGCTCCCTGCTAATGGCCTGGGAAAGACGTACAGCCTGGAAAGACAGTAAGTGATGATTCAAATCCTTGGATTCCTGCCACACAGGTTCTTGATCCAAATGGAGTCTGAGGCACTTTATTTGACTTAAGTTTTAGGGGACTGAACCAGCAGATGGAAAATCTCTGTGTCCCTGCCTTTCAAACAAATACATAGGAATTCTTTGAAAACAGAAAGCACAATGGATGGCATGGTGACATCATAGGTAAAGACACCTCCTGCAGTGCTGGCATCCCGTATGGGTGCAGGTCTGAGTCCCGGCTGCTCCTCTCCTGATCCAGCTCTCTACTGGGCCCAGGGAAAGCAGTGGATGATGGCCCAAATGCTTGGGCTCTGGCACCTGGTTGGGAGACCCAGAGCAGGCTCCTGGCTGCTGGAATTGCATCGGCACAGCTCCAATCATTGCGGCCATCTAGGGACTGAATCAAGGGATGGAAGAACTCTATTATCTATCTATCTATCTATCTATCTATCTATCTATCTATCTATCTATCTACCTACCTACGTACCTCCCTACCTATCTATCTCTGTCTGTCTTCTTCTGCCTCCCTGTAACACTGACTTGAAATTAAATAAATAAATCTTACAAATGAACCCAAATGACTCCTGGCCTCGTTCATGACTTTCTTAATTCCCCAGTCTTATCGCTTGAAGCAGGGAGGACTAGGGCTCTTCCTATTGCTTGGAGGACATGGAAAAGAAAGCAGCTCACCCAAAACTCTAGGGATTACAAGCTAAGTCTAATGCCAAGTCCCTCACTTGACTCCCTAGCGAGGAAAATGATTTCGCCCATGTCCTCTGAGATTCTTTCATAAAACACCAAGCAAACCAGACCTGGAAGGAGTCTATTTCCTCAGGCATCCTTAGTATTGCACTCTTCTAAAGAGGCTGGCAATTTGAATGAGCTCAGACCTATTTTCAAATGGATGCCACTCTCTGTGGTCACAATGAAGCTTCCTAGCCAGTATTTGATCCCCCAGCCCTAGTGATTTTCTGTGAGGTCTTTTGCTCTATCGATAAGGTGGCCTGTTTCTGGGGCCCTGCATGCTGAAGATGGGAGATCTGATGCCAATTTGGGGGCATGGCTTTCAGGTGAGCTCTCTCACCTTCTCCTGGAGTTCTTGGACATGGCTGCTATCATAGCCAGAGACACTGAACCCGTATTCGGGGAAGATGCGCTTTAAGCTGTGACCTCAACATCTCCCAAAGGGGCAGGATCCACGACTCAAGATGCAGTTTAGAGTCTGTTGGGTCCCTAACCTTGGCTTTTCATGGGTCTCCATACCTTGCTTGTTTCTTAGGGGTTTTCCCGAAGGAACATGCTAGAGTGTTTGGAAATGATACGAAAAGGAGGTTTGGGACCCAGCTGTCTGTCTGTCCGCAGGCGTAGGGCCCTGTCTACATTCAAGTCTCTTGAGGGAGCTGAGGAATGGCACTGTGTTTGTCTCCTTGTGTACAGTTAAGGGGATGATATTGTGGCAGCAGCCCAGAGGGGCCTTGGCATATCTTCTTAAGGGAAAGGCTCCACAGAATGGAACTTTGAAGATGTGACCTCACTTCCTTGGTGATAGAACTTACACTCTGATAGCAACAGTCCTTAGCGGCTCACTTGATGGGAGACGTTCAGGAGAAGACCATGTTCTCTCGTTGCTGCCAATCGTTGCCAGGCTCTGGCCTTTTCCGGCGCTTGAGACATTGGCTCCGCTCTCACACGGGGTGTCTGTGGCCTCTTACTGCAAGGCCACCCCAGGGAACAGAACAGCCCAGGAGGCAGCCACAGGTAGTGGAACAGTCCCGTCCTGGCAGGGGATCACCTGTGACCCCATCTGGGTCTTCTTTGCCCCTCCCTTCACCATGACAGTGGCAGAAGAAGAGGGGCTCTTGCTGCCCAGCAAAACGATTCACGTGTTGGAGCCTCCTGTGTCTTGCGTGTTCATACCCTATTTTGTGGACAGCTGGTTGGGCAAGTGGGTGTTGGGGGACCTCCTCTTGTCTTCTGGAGACCTCTCTGGCTGCACAAGGGTACAGAGGCCCTTACTTTCCCAACCTGAGTAACAGAATGCCTCATGGGGGGAATTATTCTCTGTGGGGACAGCCAAGCACGACACTGATGCCTCCGGTCTGGGCTGCCACACACTCTCTTTGCAGAGCTCCACACTCGAGTCCACAGACAGAACACATGAGGAAGCCACAGGCATCGTCAATGGACACGTGAGTCAGGCCAACAACGTGGCTAATGCCGGTGTGGAGGGAGCGAGGGGCCCAGGAGTACCCACATGTTGGGGCACGAGATGACCACGGTGTGCCTAGAACCACATCCTGAAGGGAGGAACGCCCCTGGCTTTTGGCCTCGTGATCTCCCACTCAGTGACTGACCCCCATCCCACTCTCAAAGAAATCTCAGCCCCTTGGCAACTGGGTGTTGGGAAACTCCCTGTTCACACAAGCATCGTGTGTGGCCATGGTGCTGAATGTTTGCCCACCTAGTCCAAGAATCCTGTGCAGTCCTTAGTCAGCTCCACTGCCTTCCAGGTCTTCTCCAAGCTTTAGGACTCAGTGATCCTACCAGGAAGGTTTTCCCACACAAAAGGGCAGAGGGTTCAACCAAAAGGCTGAAGATACCACACAGGACTGGAGCCTGGCCCCCACCTGTTCTATTCCACGGGACGACATTGCCCCTGTGGCCACACTTGCATGGCTGCTGGGAAGCACTGGGATTCAGCTGCATTGCCACGGCAGCGGTGCTGCAGGACACAGACTCACTGTCTCTCACGGAGCACAATCAGCTAGGCTGCTCAAAGCACAGGAGCCCAGGTTGGGCAGCTCTCCCAACAGGAGTCGCTTGTTCCCATTTCTGGTGGCTGCATGTCAGGGCATGGCCAAGGTGATTTCTCAGGAGGGCTCATTGCCATCTCCATCCCCAGTTTCATTTCCTATGCTCCCCTGGGCTTCTCTGTGCCCCTGTCGCATCTGCCAATGAGCACAGCAAGGTAATGGGATGGGGCCCACGCCATTTCTGGGGGTAAGGTCAATCACCTCCTTGCGGACTACTGGCCCAACTGCAGCAGTCACACTCAAGTGCTCTGGTGTCAGAACAACCCCACGTGTGTGTTGGGGATGGGGGCCACAATTCGGCTCTTAAAAGGCAGTGATGCCCTGCTGAGGACAAACTCCAAGGACCAGGCTGGCTGGGGACTGGCTCTACACATGTGTCGTTGTAATGCCTCAAGTCAGGTCACTTGGCAGAACGCCTGTGGTCATTACGCCACAGGCAGACACCTCTGACTATGGCTCTTTTCAGGATCTAGCCTCCCCTGGGGCTTCATATCCTACTCCGCCCACTTGTTTCCATTCTGCAGTCTGGTGGCAAAGCAAATCACACAGTTGCCCTCATTTCTAGCTCCCCCAAGGGGCACGGAATCATCTTTCACTGCTGGCCCCCTCGCAGGACTTTCTCATCCCTCAGTCCCTGTTCAGCCTCTTGGCCCCAACTGGGGTTTTCTCCCAACCCGGGTGTCTGCTCCCCTGTGCTCCCTGGAACTGCCACTGACTCACGTCCTTTCTGGTCCTCCCTAGTATGGAAATGGGTCCATGCTCTACTTGGCAGAGGTCTGTGCCATGCGGACCCTACAGCCAGACACTAAAGAGATGCTGCTGGATGCCCTGGTCCCGGGCCCCCTGGGAAAAAGGATCTGCTACTTCAACACCTTCCTGTGTACATACAGTGACTTCTCCACCATTCCGTATTACTTAGACCAGATATTCGGCAGGTGGGTAGCTGCCTTTCAGCACTGCGGTGATGCAGAGATGAATCTTACATGTTTTAGATGACCGAAGCGACTTAAGACATGGCGGGCATGGAACGGGTGCCTTTCTCTGTGGACAGGGCTACTGGCACACTGCGTCACACCTCTTGATTTCCTTTCTCTGCACCCTCACGAACCAATGTCTCTACTCAGGTGGGAACCGGCCATGTGCCTCTATGGTTGGAAAACCTCCCAGATGGCGATCCTGCTTTCCCCTTTTTCAAGAATCAGAAATGTTTTCTTTCACAGGCAGAGTTAGACTGAGAGAAAGAGAGAATGCGTCCTTCTATCTGCTGGGTCACTCCCCAAATGGCTGCAAAAAGCAGGGCTCTGGGAAGCCGGGCTGAGGAGCCTGAAGCTATATCTGGCCCCCTCAGGGGTGCCAGGGGTCCAACTACTTAGGCCATCATCCGGCACTTCCCCAGGCTCATTAGCAGGGAGCTGGACACCAAGGACAACAGCCAAGACTTGAACTGGCCAACCCTGATATGGCTTGCCAGCATCACACGTGGGCAGGGGCATTGGAAGCTGCTATGCCTTCGTACCGGCCACATTTCCTACTTGTTCCAGCTGCTCCTGTCCTCGATATATGCACAGAACAGCTGCCCTCAGGGTTGGTAGCAGTTGCCCAGACCCCTCATCGACCTGGCAGGTCTGCAACGAATCATTCACTCTACACATATATGGGAAGCCCTTCCCTTGTGCACTTTTCCAGACACTTGCCACAAATCCAGTGAACAAAGCATTCAAGGGCCTCACAGTTGTGGGGAATCCGACCCTCACAGCCGAGATCCTATACAAGTCCTGTCCTGCAGCGGCAGAGCTGAGGCTTGCCGACCTCCTCTGGGAGTAGCTGCAACGTCCCCTACTCTGATCACAAGGAGAACCCCATGTCCCACTAAGATGCGGGGAGATTGGGGTGCAGATGCGGCCTTCTGTCACTCGAAAGAGTGGCAGGAAAATGAGGGCTGAGGCAAGGCAGAGGCAGACAGTAGGTGCAACTCCAACTTCTGGCCCCACCACATGCAAAGGAAGTGCTGAAGAGAAGTGCTATGGATAGGAGCAGACACATTCTGCAGAGGAGCGGGCATGTTGGGGCTCACAGACAACACCCACATAGCCATGCCCAGGGCAGTTGCTTCCAGCTTTGCCTACCCTCCCTGACCACCCAACCCAACCCACCATCCCAGGAGCAACCTACTCCCAAGTCTGCTCAGAGCCAGAGCCTAGGGGCCTCCACCTGAGAAAACCATGGGAATGAATGGGAAGGCACTGAAAGGAACATGAGCAGGAAGCCATCCAAAGGAAAGCTACTGCCGGCAATGCCAGAATCCCTTGTGGGTGTTGGTTGGTGTCCCTGTTGTTGCAGTCCAGATTCAGGACCCTGCTCGGGGTCTGGGAAAACCAGGGGAACATGGTCCAAGCATTTGGACCTCTGCCACCCATGTGGGAGACCTGGATGGAGCTCCTCACTCCCCGCATGAGCCTGGCCCAGTGCTGTCCACTGCCCATCCGGGGAGTCAAGCAGTGGATGCAAGACCTCTGCCCCGGTGTGTGTCTCTCCCTCTCTCTCTCTAACTCTTGGGATTCACAGTCAAGAAATCACCTTGGAAAACAGCAAAGCATGGCATTGTCTTTAAGAAGCTAGAGTTCACCGGCAGGCTCCGTGCCCCACCCCACACAGGGAGTCCTGGAAGGGCAGCAAGCAGGGTAAGGTCAAGTCTGACTCTGCTGCCCACTCTCCTTCCCCAGGAACATGGCTTCCTGTTTGCAAAGCTGCAAAGCCAAGTACAAGGCCGAACTCTGCGATCGCACGGATCTCCCGCTTCTAAAGATGAAGGTCGGATCCAAGCAGGTCCGCTTGCCCAGAGGAGACCTGCAGACCCATGCGTGCTTTCTGCGTGTCAGGATGGCCTACCCAAATCCCACACAGGCAGAAGCAGTCGGTAAGATGCACTGCACTCCGCGAGATTCTCTCGGTGGGCTTTGGGGCTGGAGCCCCTTTAGAGGCAATGGGATCGCTCCTGGCTTTGGAGAGGCCATTGGAAAGTGCTTGATGTTGCTGACCCTTTCTCTTCTCCCAGCTCCTGCTCTATTTGCCAGGCTGCAGTCATGCCAAACACTGGCTTTAGAGCCAGATCCCCCACTGCTCACAGAGCTAGAACCTCTTCTGGAGACAGGATCCATTTCAAAACTGAGGCTGCCACCATGCGCAGAATCAGCACCAAAGACAACTACCAAAGTCTCCTGCGCATGTCCGGGACCTGCAAACAACCAGCCTCGCAAGATGGCTAGCATCACCACATTCCCCGCCAAGCTGCTGGCGGAACAGTTCACACTGATGGACGCGGTGAGCAGCGGGCTTGTCTCGGCAGGGCCAGGCCCGAACACCCCTTTGGCACCAGCCTCCCCACAGCTGCCCCGACCAGAATCCAGTGGCCTGGCTGCAGTTCAGGCTTCAGGTCCCACCACCTATGTGACTGGACCAATGTCTTCACTCCCAAGGCTGCCTTTCTCCCATGGCTGGCAGAGAGGGCACCCAAACCACACCAGCTGCACAGTGACTCTCCAGATCAACTGACATGGGCCTGGCAGAAAGTAGGGCTGGATCTGACCCACAGGGTACTGGACGGGCCTAGGTGGAGGGCATCCAGGTCCACCCACTGCCTTCCCATCTGCCTGTGATGCCACAGCTGTCCTGGGTCCTAGCACACATATCCATATCAAACAGCAAGCACCTTGTTGCAGTTTTCACAGGGAGCAGCACTGGCACAGGGACAAGGACTCCAGGGCAGATGCCGTGAGAGCAGAAGGATGAGATACTGGGTGAGATGCCAGGGAGCACACACCTCTGTCTCTTTCCTCAAGGCTTGGGAGGTTGGGATCTGGGCTGGCAGGAGCTAGGCGACCTCAGTGGCAGAACACATAGCCCAGCTGCTCCCACGTTGGGGAGCTGCATGCCAAACTACCTGAGCTGCAGCTTCGAGCACTGTCACTTGCTGGGGTGGCTGGGCTTCACTGCATTCGAGCTAGGCTGGCTGTGCCCATGGGATACCCTCTTGCCCCCAGGAGCTCTTCCAGAATGTGGTCCCCTATCAGTGCCACAGCTCCATCCAGATCCAGCAGAACAAGGAGGTCAATGCGCAGCTGCCCCCTACTGTTCTTGCTGTCATCATCCACTACCACCACGTGGCCCATTGTGTTACTACCACGTGCTTGGGGGACCCCAGCATGAAGGCAGAGGACAGGGCCCGCGTGGTGGAACACTGGATCAAGGTGGCCAAGGTAAGCTGAGGCTGTCCCAGGGGCTCCCTCTCTGCACGGCAGGGACGTGCCACTTTGCTTCCTCAGCTCTCAGGTGTACAGTCTGTGGTCACAGATCCTGCCCAATCCCTGGGCTCTTGGGATCCACGAGGTGGCCTGATCTCACTCACTTGTCCCAGAACTACATGCTCACTTCCCGCCTAGGCCCCTGACATGGGTTGAAACCAATCTAGCCCATGTGAGTGTGGCTCAAGGGGGTCCCATCACTGACCTGCTCTGGCTCCCTGGCCAACTCTCTGATGCATGAGGGGGATGTCAGCACAGCTGGCTGAGCCTGGCTCAGGTGGGGCTCCAAGCCACCTACCTGCCATTCATCCGCTCCCTGCCCTAGGAGTGCCTGGCTCTCCGGAACTACTGCTCGGTCCACACCATCCTCTGCGCTCTGCAGAGCCACCCGGTACGCCAGCTGAAAACAACGTGGGGAGAAGTCTCCAGGTGGGTGTGCATCCCTCAAAGCACCTGGTGGACCCGGGACTACCCTCGGGCCTAAGCACTAATCCTCCAAGACTCACAGAGGCTGGTATCCTGGGACACAGGGAGAGGCGTGGACTGCCAGGGGCAGGGGTGCGGAGCACCATCTTTCAGCGGCCCTGGGACATGAGGACTGGGTTTCTGCCTCAGGATGACATTTCCATTAGTCAGGCACATGTGGCTTCCAAACTACATACTTGCGCCTGTGCACCATGCAGCACTGGACCTGCCTGGGCACTCCAACTCTGTAAACACTCACACACACACACACACACACACACACATACACACACACAATCGAAACAGAAGATACTACCAGGCAGGGTGGATCCTCTGATCTTTGTTCTTAAACCAAAGGGGTTTGATCCACCACCTCACCATTCCATCCAAATATCTCCTGGTTTTCCCCTCACAACAGAAAAAGTGCCAGGAAATTTCAGCGTCTTTGCACACAGGACAAAAAAGTCAACAGAGATGTGCCCATGAAGGTAAAGTGGGGGCTCAGGGACTGGGGTGAGGGCTTGGCAGGAGGGGAAGGGGTGTGGCTGTAAGGGCATCAGGGCAGAGGGGAGCTTTTGGTGTCACTGAAAGTGTGCTTGAAAAGAAAACCTGGGGTGTGCCTGCTAGGACAACAGGCCAAGAGAGGGCTGTGTTCACAGGTCGTGGGATGCAGTCGGGCTCAGAGGGCAATGGGAATGGGCTGCAGCAAGAGCAGCTTGGCTCTCAGAGGGGGCTGTGAGCACCCACAGGTCTCTGGCTCCCATGCTGTTCCTGCTTCCCCCAGGCTGTGAGGTGGATGCGGCAGCAAGGGCTTCCTTCCATCTGTGCTGGGGCCCTAGAGGTCCTTTGGAAACCAGGCCTGCTACAGGGTTCTCTGTTGCAGCCTTCCATGGGGAGGGCTGCCAAGCCTGCCCCACACATTGCACAGCTTGGGAATGCCAGGGGCTGAGCAGTCCAGTGGGATGCCAAGCATTGGGTCTTACTGGCTGCCCTGGGAGTAGAACTTCTGTCTTCTCGAGGAGAGAAGCAAGCACCATGAGCCTGTCTCTCAGTCTGCACAGGGAGCCTCATGTGCATCCAGGGAGGCAGGGTATGGGGTGCTGGGCCTGGCTTCCTCTCAGGGACACGCTGAGGCACAGGTCAGTCAAAGGATACTTAGGGCAAGGGGGACCTGAGGTGGGAGGGGAGGCCAGCACCCTCTCCAGCTGAGGAGCAGGCACAGGGAGGCGTGGTCAATCCCCCAAAGCCACCTTCCCAGTGGGAGCTGCATGAATCCATACAGAGCACGTTGTGGGAGGAGGGGAGTGCAGGGTGGGCATTATACCAATGGAAGTGAGCCAGACATGCAGGGCTCAAGGTGGTTTGCACAAATGTGGGCCGGTCAGGAAAGGACTATCTCCCTGAACGTGACCCTGACCCTGGCAGATGGCGATCTGCAGGTTGCCCGCCGGGGAGCAGAACCCCCAGAGAACACAGATGTGGCAGCGGCTGCAGAAGAAGGCAAGTGTGCCTGGGGAGGGGGGGGCAGGGGCTCCTGTCTCCCACTGGGGGCCCATGTCAAGGGAGCAGGGCCTTCTGCCTCCCTTGTTTGCCCACGCCCATCACCACAGTAGCTGAGAGACCCCAGTTGAGAGACCAGAGCTGAGGGCCTGAGCTGAAGGGCTCCCAGCAGACTTGGGCCTGAGCTGGGGCTGGCACCCCACAAGCTGACTTGTTATCATGCCATCAGGGCTCCCAGGGTTGTCCGATTCTAGAGGCAGTTGGCTGGATGCAGGGAGAATTGGGAAAGGCACTTTAGGGGCGGGGAGCTTCCCAATGGGGAATGTGGCCAGGGCTCCAGCAGCTGGGGTGGAGTGCATCTCAGGGGCCGGGCCTTGGTGGCACCTGAGAACAGCTGCTCACCACCACCACCACCTCATGGCACAGGGAGCCGTCCCCTTCCTTGGCACTTTCATCATGTATCTGGATAGGCTGGACATCGCCATGAAGGACTTCGTAGATGTGAGTGAACTTGCCATGGGTGGGGCAGGCTCCAGGACCTTGAGGCTTGGGGGGAGGGTCCTGGGCTGAGCTCTCAGCCCCCAGCTCCTTGCTGCCCATGTCTCCGGAGGCCTCACAAGCTGTCCCAGGGAGGAGGGCTCACCTGCATATCCCCTCTGAGTGCGGGAGCCTGCAACCAGGTGCCCACCCCTGTCCCCCAACGGTTGAAGCTGGATAGCCAGAGTCCCTGACTGCAAAGCTGCACAAGGTCTTGGCTGAGCCTGCTCAGCCTCTGAGTTGGGTGGCACCCAAGGGAAGGAGAGAAATTGGGCCCCTGTGAGGTCAGGCAGCACCCACATGCCTCAGTGCACCCATCCATTCCCAGGCCTCACTTTCCCTGCCTGCCATCAGACATGGTGGGGACAGCAGTTCCCTGAGCCTCAGCCACCATGTCCCCTTCTGCAGAGCTAACAGCCTGTCCCAGGGACACCTTCTTTTCCTTCCTCTTACCCAGAGGGGAGGGCCAGGGGCTAGTCACAGGCCAGGGGCTGTTCTGATGGACTCTGCCTTCCAGGGAAAAAACAACATGCTGAAAATGACAAAGGTGAGCAGCTCTGCCCTATCTTCCAGGCACAGAGGGGATGGAGGGGTCAGAGATGCCCTGGGCAGAAAGCCCAGGCTCCAGCCCATGCGTGTCTGTCTGCTCTCTCCACTGGGATGGATACACACAGAAGGAGGAGAGCATCCCTAGGGAGGCTGTGGCTAAGGGACTGGAATCCAGGAGAACTTCCTTCCTGGGCGAGGGGCTGTGTGTATGCTACTCAGAAGACAGCTTGGAGCCTGGAAGGGATGGCCAGGGAAGGCTTCTCTAGCTAAAAGACCCAGAGGCCAGCCCCCTGCCCCTGCCACAGTGTGCCCCTCCACCAGTCCCAGTGCAGGCCTGTCAGCATCCTCTCTGCCCCTCTTGCCCCAGGAGATAAAAGTTCTCCAAGAAATGCAGCGGCTCCAGGTGGCAGCCAGTCAATATACTTTGCTGCGCGACGCAGAGTTTGCACTGTGGTTCCAATCCATGGAGAGGCTCAGTGACACTAAGAGGTGAGTGCTGGGCAGGGATTGCGGGATGTCCAGGGTGGCAGATGGGGAAGGTTCTCCTGTTGTGCACTGAGGAGAGGGCTACCCATGGCTCCTTGGTCAGCAGAGGGCCTTACCCATGGGCAGTGCGGGGCTCCAGGACTGCGGCTGCAGGGCGGGCCCTGGAGGGAGCCTGAGATGAGCAAGAGTGCACTCATGGCTGCTTCTGTGTCCTGCAGCTACAACCTGTCCTGCCTACTCCAGCCCCTCTGCTAGAATGTCCACCTCATCCTCAAGGCCAAGAACATCAGGCCTTGGAGAACATCAGCATGACTGAGTCCCCCATGCAGGCAGAGAGTGGGGGCTGCAGAGTTCATCTGTGGGCTCGGGGACTGCACCGTGACACTCGCTCCGTTCCCCGCCGACCAAGCAACAACCCAGTGCCTGGGAGACTGGCCTCCCTCTCTCAGATGGGTGGTCACATCATCACCAATTTCACGGATTCCTCCTAGATTTTCCTATGTATATAGTTCACCATGATTAGTACCAGTTGGTTAGGCCTTTCATTAAAGTAGTATACATGGTAGACCATGAGTGTCCTTCTTCCTCTTTATCCCTTCCCTGCCCTGCTAATTAGAGACCATTCTCTAGATCCACAGACAAAGACATTCATGCAGATTCGAGAGGGGTGTGTCCCCTTGTACAATGCAAGGATGCCACACCATGAGTGCTCTTTCAGTTCTGAGGCTCCTACATGGAGCCCCATGCTGTCTCCTGGAGAGAGTCCCTCAGGGTCTGTTCTGAAGCGCAATTCATACATCCATCGGTATCTGGCGAGAACAATGCTCTCACTGCTTCTACACTTGCTCCCACGAGCTTTGGGAGTTTGCTGCTTAGGGCCCTTTAGGCTCAGATGGTGGTCCCCTCTATACAGTGTTTTCCAAATGATGTGTGTCACCAGTGACCAGCAAAATGTCCCAAGAACACAACTCAGCCCTAGTCACTAGAGAGAATTCCCTGTGAGATTCAGTGGGAAATGCACATAATAAAAGTGCACAATCTTGGGAAGCCAACACTGACAAAAATTTCATCGATGTATACATATATATACACAGAGATTTGTATGTATTCAGGTGAAGTATCCACCTGCAGCAAAGGCATCCCACATGGGTGCCCGTTTGAGTCCCAGCTGCTCTGCTTCCTACCCAGCTCCCTGCTAATGGCCAGGGAGAGACATACAGCCTGGGAGACAGGAAGTGATATTTCAAACACCTGGGTCCCTGCCCCGCAGGTTGGAGACACATGCTGCGTTGGAGACACTGTACTTGACTCAAGTATTTGGGGACCGAACCAGCAGCTGGAACATCTCTGTGTCTCTGCCTTCCAACCAATGAGTCAGAATTCTTTCAAACATGAAAGCACAGGGGCTGCCACTGTGGCATAGCAGGGAAAGGTGATGCCTACAGTGCCGACATCCCATGGTGCCGCCTGTTCGAGGCCCGGCTGCTCCTCTTCTGATCCAGTACTCTGCTATGGCCTGGGAAAGCAGTAGGGTTTGGCACAAATGGTTTGGCCCCTGCACACTTGTAAGAGACAAGGCATAATCAACTGGCTCCTGGCTTTTGATCGGCTCACTCCCAGCCATTGCAGCCATTTGCAGAGGGAACCTGCAGATTGGAGGTCGCTCTCTCACTCTCCCAGCCTCCCTGTCACTCTGCCTTTAATAAATATATCTTGAAAATAATTGAAACACAAATAATGTACTAAAGGAGTAACTTGAGCCAAGAAAACCAAAGATCGGTCTAGTGGTCATGGTAAAACACTACTACAGAAACCACAGGTGCTCTAAATATATGCCATGATCATGGGAAAGATATCTCATGTTCCTATTTAGACAAATGAACAGTCATTGGACAATGTATGCCGAAACTGTGAAAATGTACAGTTTATACTGATATGGATTTGCCTTCTGGAAGCCTGGGATTCTAGGACAGGGTAGGAAGAGAGAACACCGAGTAGGAGCCCCAGTCAAAACCTGCCCATTGAATAGCTAGAGCTCTCCAAGAAGAGCACAACTTCCATAGCTTGTCCATGTTTGATGAATCTACTGGGAGACGAGCATGGGGAATTGATGACACAGCTTCCTCTCCTTTCCCTATAGCCCTGAGATGCCTCTACACCACATCTCCAGTGTCCTACAGATGAGCAAACCTGGGGGTGGTCCTGGCGACACCTAGAACCCCACAGATCCAAAACACTTGACAAACGCTAAGCAGAAAAACATACCAAAGCACGTCCCAATTAACTGCTGAAAACCACTAGCAACACCAAAACCTTCAAAGATCAAAAATGAGAAGCTTCAGCCTGACTCACAAAATCCTTGAGCTGAAAGACAATGCATCAGTGCCTTCAGAACTTGGGAAAAACCATTTCCAACCTAAAAGTACATACATGTTTTCAATCCTACATTACAGGACAGTAAGATCAAAGCATAGTTAGAGATGCCAAGCATCAAAAACGCTTCTGTATGCCATTGCTCAGAACCTGCCAGAAGATGTGCTCCAGAAAATCAAGCGAGGAGGGGCCTGCATCCTGGCTCACTTGGTTATTCCTCTGCCTGCAGTGCCGGCTTCCCATATGTATGCTGGGTTCTAGTCCAGGTTGCCCTCTTCCAGTCCAGCTCTCTGCTGTTGCCCCGGAGGCCCGGGAAGAATGGCCCAAGTGCTTGGGCCCTGCACCCGCATGGGAGACCTGGAAGAAGCACCTGGCTCCTGGCTTCAGATCAGCACAGCGCAGGACATGGGGGCCATTTGGGGAGTGAACCAACAGAAGGAAGACCTTTCTCTCTGTCTCTGTCTCTCTCACTGTCGATAACTCTACCTGTCAACTAAATAAATATAAATAAATACATAAATTTTTTTACAAAATCAAGCGTGGAAAAAAAAAACTCTGAGGAAAACATGAAATGCAAGATCAAGGAGCACCATCAGCAAAGAAGTGAACACATTCCTAGAATGATGGGGAACAGAAACCCCAGGGTGACAACATCCACAAAGAGAAAAGCATCTTGAATCCACATTGGAGCAACTAGGAGGTGGTAGGGAAACATTCACCAAGAAAATGAAACTGAGAGAAAGTCTGTTAAGTATAGAAATGTTTATGAGACTGTAAGACAATGAAGAAATATGAGGATTCTATGAATGTTCAGCAAAATGACCTAAGAAAGGGTCAATATGGGGAGCAGGTGTTTCACGCATTGGTCAAGATGCCACTTGGGGATGCATACACCCCAGGGCAGAGGGCATGGGTTTGAGTCCTGGCTCCAATTCAGATTCCACCTTCTTGCTCATGTGCACCCAGAGAGGTGGTCAGAGAAGCCTCAAGTACCTGGAGCCCTGGCACACGAGTGCTAGACCCAAATGCAGTTTCAGGCTCCTGGATTCAGCCTGACCCAGCCCTTGGCTGCTGCGAGCATTCAGGGAATGAACCCAGCAGATGGACAATCTCTCGGCCCCACTGTCTTTCACACCAATACGTTTTTTAAAAAAATCCAAGTAACACAACTCATTGTTCAAGAGCATCATGATAATTAGCACTGGTCTTGATGATCAAGATTCCTTATTGAATTACAATGATGTAAATGCTGCATACTCAACTAAGCAAACCCTGACATATCTGTACTAGGGCCCTGGAGGGACAACCAAAGTTCATTGCCTAGTTGGCAGTGGAGAGTCAGGGGGGAGAGAGCTCCATATTTCCCCATGTTGAGAAGCACAGCACCAGCATGTGAGTTAAGGAGCAAGGTGTGGAGCTCAAAAGAAAGCTCTGCGAGTGAAAAGGATGATCCCTGAGAAGGAACGGTGGGAGAAACACCAAAAGGCCTTGATGAACATATGTTATAAAAGAATAGGAGTTTCTGAAACGATCCATTCTTACCTTAGCAAACTCAGAGAGCCTGTCATCACTCGTCAAAGACTGCCGACTTGCACAAGAAGCACAGTCTGAGGGACCCACGGCACCCTTGCCATCTTCAAGCTCGTTACATTCACCAGCACCTTCCCTGTCCCTGTCGAGCTCCCAGTCAGGGAAATGCAATTCACCTAAAAAGGCACAAGTTGCAACTTACTTCATTTCAAATCATTAAATGGTTTACAACTATTTGTATTCTCAGTAGTTAGTATAGCCCTGTTCCTGAATAAAGGTTAAAACTACATTCAGACAGTGAAAAAGTTATCCCTGGCCTCTTTTCTAGTCACTTGGTTTCTCGCATCTCGTAACCCCACCCAATCAAAGTTAACCACATTTGTTAGCTCTTGGATACCCTTGCCGAGTCTCCATTGCCTGTGCAAGTAACTAGCTAACTGTGCATGTTGTATTTACCTCCTTTCGTACAAACCATGATCTTTTTCACTTCACATCATTAAGGTGATTGTCCTTACCACTAAACAGGGAATGCCCTCAGTCCCAAATGTCCTTGTAAAAGGAGGATATTTTCAGCTCAGAAGACCCAGCAGATATCAAAGGAAATAACTCAGCCAAGTGCAAAAGAAAAAAGAATATTGGCCATCTTCTAGAGAGGCTGTCTCTACAAACCTAACTTGTTCATATTAAGCGTAAGTCGCTAATAGGAACGGTGAGGATGAAAAGTTACCAGCTTACTTTGAGTGCATTAAGATGTCTAAATAGTCTAGTTAAGCTATCTCTTTTAAGATTTGGAAAAGTACATGATTTCTACAATTCTTGTCTGTGTCTATCAACTGGGGTGTGTCCTTCAGGGGATGCCTCACCTCAGAAGACCTCTTTGGGAGTGTCCACGGGGACTGATGCTGTCACTGTAATGTACTGGGGAGACGTTGGAGAAACTCTAAAACTTTCTGCAACACACAGGAACGTCCACCTCCTCACGACAGAGGTATCTGGACCCAAGCGATAACAGTGCCAAGACTGAGAAACCCTATTTTCAACTGTCTAAACCATGAGGCAACACAAACTACTCACAGCAAACAAAACTGGTGAAAGTTACACTCCCATCACACATGCACTGTTCTAGTCTTGTCCCAATAACCACAAGTTAGCCAGGCAGTAGTGTGGGTGTAGCATTCGGTAGGAGTTCAGAGAACTGGCTTTGAACTCAAGGGGATCTAACAATGAACCCCAACAGAGTTTACACATCCAAACTCAAGTTGTTACCAATAATACCAGTCCTAGCTCTTAGTCGTTACTGTAAGAAACATTACATCAGAAAGCATTTCGAAAGGCTTGGCACACAGGCTAAGCCTCACAAAAACATCAAAACCTATAATAACTTTGAGAATGAATTCTTCACCCAATAATGAATCCAATATGGAACAAAACCTGACTTTCTGACAACATTAGAAACTTACCATCACTGGCCCCATCTTCTAGACCCAAAATATCCCCGTTCCAAAGCCTCTACATTCTAGAACCGTGTCCATTATCCCTATGTGATTCAGAGTGTGTCTTCACTTCATTTGACACATCGCTTCCATTGGAACTCCAAGTTATGTCAGTCAACACACTGTTACTCTTCGATGTGAGAGTTTCTGACAATGAAAAAAGAAAACACATCAGTATGTCAGCCACTGTGGTCATTTATCTAAAGGAAATTGTAAGCATGCTACTTGCCACAATCACAAAGATACAAAACTCTGACAATACTGAAAGCAATGTCTTATGTCCAATCCTCTTGCCTCAAGTTTGAAGAACAACCTAAGATTCTTTGAGTTAAGGCCAAGTTACAACAAGAAAAAAAAGGAGAACTGGCTGAGATAGATTATCAATTGATAGTAGAAATGAAAGATCTCTGTGAGTGTGATCCCAGGGGAAAGAAGGAGCCATCCAAGAAGGAGGTACCTTCTTTCTCTGAATGCTGGAGAGAAATTCCGCTTGAAGGATGGCCTTATCTAAACAAGGGCAGAGTTTGTGAACTCAAGCGGCATCCATACCCTTAGCAGCTCGTCACAAGAGCCTCGGCTGATCACTGACATCATAAATAAGAGTGTCAATTGTTAAATCAACAACAGAAGTCACTGTGCACTTGCTCTTCCTGTAGGACCTCTGTCCTTAACGTGGTGTACTATGAGAATTCACGGTAACACTAGCCTTCAAACATTACTTTCCACTTTGCATGTCAGTGTGGGTGCAAGCTGTGAAAATCTTTACTGAGTATAGAGTTGGTCTCTATATAAAGATAATAAAAAATGAATCTTCATGAAGAATGGGATGCGAGAGGGAGTAGGGGGTGGGGTGGTTTGGGGGTGGGAGGGCAGGTAGGTGGGAAGAACAGCTACAATCTGAAAGCTGTACTTATGTAATTTATCTAGTAAATAAAAGCTTTCTATAAAAATAGATACTAGATATTAATAAATAGAGCACAGATATAATAACAATAATAATAACAATAATAATAATAGAAAGAATCAAAACAGACTGAATGCTCCAACATGGGAAGTATTGCATATAGCAGCCTCCCAGAATGACAATGACCTCAAATAACACCCTGGCTCAGAATCAACCCTGAAGACATTCTGATGTGGCTAAAACACCTATGAGAGCATGTCAGGCATGGGAAGACAAAACACTGTGGCACACAGGGTTCCCCATGAAGCACTTCTGTGGGTAGACCCCAAGAGAAAGAAGTGGTCATCCACAAAGGATACACTTTATTCAGAAGGCACAAAAGAACTTCCTCTTCCCCGTGGCCCTGTCTAAATATGGAAGGAGTCAGTGGATTCCACAGGCTTCCACAGCTGAGGCAGCTCAGGTCAAGATCCTCAGGTGTTCGCTGATGTGCTAATTCTGAAATTCTCAACAGGGGTCACTGTGCACTGACTTCCCATGCAGGACCTCTCTGCTCAAAGAGTTGAGGTATGTGAGTTAACAGTACCACTTGGTCACAAAGATCTACCACACTTCCACGTGAATGACACCATCTATGGATTATAAGCTAGAAGAATGTCTCATGCTCGCAAAAGTCACACCGCCCTTGGGTTCTTCTCCAAAGTTAACTCAGTCCACCGCAACAGATACTATAGACATACGTAAGTCAAATCTCAGAAAGCCTTACTTTCATTGAATTCAAAAGCACTTTCATCTCTTGTTTGTTGTAAAAACAAGCCTGCCGGTGTTCTAGTGCATAGTAGGGTAATAATACTTCACCAAACATACAGTCTTTTCTCAAAAGCTAGAAGAAAGACTTCTGAATGTACATACTACAAAGAAACCTTGAATAGGGAAGCGGTGGATGCGGATGACCTAATATGATCATTTAAATGTATGCATGTAGGGCAATATTACATTATACCACATCAATATGTACAGCTACTCTTTGTCAACAAATAGAGAAACACATCAAAAAGGAAATACATCATTGTTCAGTGAAATGCATCTCCAAATGCTCACTCTTTTTCATAGAAGTATATGCCATTCCAAAGTTTCCAAATACGTATAGTATTCAGCCCGTCATGTTTTGTTAATAAGTTCTAGGTAAATTCTACTCCTGTCAGAGAAGATGCCCCTAAAGGAGACAGAGGCGGAAGAAAGGTGGGAGGGCTGCTGTGAAGTTAGGTATGGTGGGAGAATCACTATGTTCCAAAAGCCGTGTTTAGGAAATGCATCAAGTTGGTATAGCTTCCATAAAAGGTGTCTGGGAAAAACTGGAAATAAAATAATCCAGGATTCCATGGCTGGCTGTGCACTGTGTAGAGAAAATCAGTGTCTAGAGGGGCTCTTTGCTGTACACCCAGGGCAACGCTCTTTCCTTCTTTTCTCTAGAAGATCCCACTTGGGAAGAAATTATGGACATCTAGTAGTCTATTTTCCTGTCTCGTCTAGTAGTAGAGGGTGCACTGCGCTCCCAACAAATCCAAGGCTGATGCTTGCTTTTGTGGAGTGGGAAGTAAGGGTGTGACAGTCAAGGGATACTCTTAACAAAAGAAACATGGGTTGAGAAGGAATTTAGCCTAATGGCTTAGATGCTTTGATGGTGAGTTCCGATGCCCATTTCTCATATCAGAGTACCTGGTTTTGATACTCATCTCTGGAGCCTAACTCCAGTTTCTTACTAAAATACCTCTGGGGAAACAATGGTTCCTATAACAAGTTCCACGCTATTCACATGGGCGACCTGGGTGGAATTGCCAGTTCCCAGTTGCAGTCTGGCACATCTCAAGGCACTTGCAGGACTGGGAAGTGAATTAGCAGTTGGGAGCTCCTCTCCTCTCTCTCTGTCTCTGTTCCTTTATAATGTTAAGATGGGAAGCGTGGCAAAGGCCCTGCCAACTCGGAAACAAAATGCGTTAGTTATAAATGAAAAGGCTGTTATATTCAGCCACACACAAACCTTAATTCATGCATGGCAAACCAAGATAAAGGAAAAACAAATACCAACTAGGAAAGTGTAGGTGGTCTGCCTAGTATATCAAAACGAAAGAAACCTAACGTACACATTGTTCTTGGAAACGAGGGAGAAATGGCCAACATTCCAACAGAAAGATGGGCAAAGGACAAGGACAGTTGACAGGAAAAGGGACACAAGTGGCTTTTCTTCCAATGGAAAGAGCGCCACCTTTCTCCTGTGCAGGGCAATGCAAATAGAATCTGCACATCTCTCATTTGGCTACAATTCAAGTACTTGGCAGCATATATTGGAATAAGAAGACACTCCTCGAGGAGTGGTAATGAACATGCGAAACCATGCAACCTCTATCAAAGGGGAATCTAGCAATAGAGTTCTACAGTAGATCTGCCATTTGCACTGGCACTGTCACTTCTGGGAGTTAACTCCACAAGTATAGGGGCATATGTGGTTTCTGTGTTTGTGTTGCTAACACTCAATGCCTGAGACTGGATAATCTGTGAAGACCAGAAATTTATAGTTCTCACACCTGGAGCGCCTGGGAAGTCCAACATCAGGGCATCAGCATGCTTTGTCTGATGAAGGTCTTACTATTGCATTGTCACATGGTGCAAGGCTGAAGGCAGAAGGGCCAGGAGCAAATCAGCTGAACACCACATGGAGCCTGTTTGACAGGGACCTCAATCCCCGGTTTCAGTAAGGCCCAGCCACGACCGTTGTGGGTATTTGGAGAGTGAATTAGTGGATAGAGATTCTCTCTCTCTCCGTTACTTTGCTTGTGTCTGTCAATGTGTGTGTGTGTGTGTGTGTGTTGTGTGTGTTTCCACATCTCAAGAAAACTGAACGAAGAATCCATCAAAGCCAACCATTATTCTACAGTGAATACTCTAAAATAGACAAAATTCACAGTCTGCTCAGTTCTTTAGAGGTGGACTAAATGCTGATATCATTTAAAGATGATGGTCCTCTTTCTAGAACACAGAAGGAAACAAACTCACCCAAAGCCTAATGACCCTCATTGTATTTTTATTTTTTAATATCTTTCCTGATTTCCTTGGAAGATTTCTGGGTTCATATTTCATATTTCTTGATTTAGTATAGAAAGGTAGAGTGACAGCGAGGGAAAGACAGAGTAGTTTCCATTCCCTGGTTCACTTCCCAAATCCTGCAACAGCCAGGGCTGGCTGGACTAAGCCAAAGCCAGGAGCCAGCACTTCAATCTGGGTCTTGGAATTGTGTGGCATTTTGTCATCCGTTGGGGCATAGTCTGTTTCACAGGTGCATCTGCAGGCTCTTCTATCAGAAGCACAGAGGAACAAGGACTCCAAAAGGGGATATGAATGCCCCTTGTGGTACTTTAATCACTGGACCAGATGCCCACCACAAGAGTGATGATTTATTCCAGTCGATGTCTGCTAAGTCCTTTGTATGAGAGCAAATTAGGAAAACCTAACGTACACATTGTTCTTGGAAACGAGGGAGAAATGGCCAACATTCCAACAGAAAGATGGGCAAAGGACAAGGACAGTTGACAGGAAAAGGGACACAAGTGGCTTTTCTTCCAATGGAAAGAGCGCCACCTTTCTCCTGTGCAGGGCAATGCAAATAAAAACTGCACATCTCTCATTTGGCTACAAAGCAAAAGGAGAGAAGTCACTTTCCCAAAACTGGCTTAACGCACAGCATCACAATGTTCACCCACAACTTCACTTCAACAATGGCCAAGGGCAAGGACAGACATTTCTCCAAAGACGAACAGCACAAGAGCTATATTGAAAGGACACACTATTATTGGTCATTGGCCATCACAAATCAAGTCTGCAATGAGATAGATACCCCTTCCAAACCACCTCGAGGCTATTCAAATAACCGTGAACCTGCAGTTGCATTCTCAACGAGCTATCTAAAAGAACCGGAAACAAGTTTGAAAAATATTTATCCAGAAGACTTCACAGGATTCACACTAGCCAAAACACAACCACAGCTCCAGTGTCCATCAGTAGATGAATGAATAAACACAATATGGTCTACTCGTATGATGGAATTCAGCATGAAGTAGAATACAAGTACTGATACGGGCTACCGCATAGGCAAAACTTGAAACCATGGTGCAAGTTGAGGGAATCCAGACACAGCAGAGAATAGTTTATAATGCTAGCTCTATGAAACATCTAGAGCATACTCACAGACCGAGAACTAATTGGCAGTTGCAATTGCTGGGGGAAGGGAGACTGGAAACTGGCTACTACTGGGTTTCGAGCTTGCTTTGCAGGTGATGTGATTCACTATTAGATGGTGGCCGAGGCGGTGGTGGGCAGGACTAAAGCTCTCAATAAACTTGCATACAGCCTTTTGGGAAAATTTTTCTGACTGCACCCACCAGTGAACTAGGGCCTCTCTGCTGCTATAGATTGGCTGGTCAAATTATTTTACTGTTTGAAAGGCAGAGTGCCAGAGAGACAGGCAGGGAGGAGGGAGACAGGGAGGTTGATCCAGTGAAACACACGAAAACCCCTTCAGCTGAAACCCCACAGTATCCACTGTGAACCAGACATGTCCTGTCCCCACAGCAAGTAGGAACAAAGTACAGCAGGTGGTATTGAACACACAGCAGGCCATCAGTACCTTTAGAGCACACCGCAAGGTGGGGGTGCACAGGATGTGTAGAAAATCACTCTCTAGGCATGACTGGTAGAAAGGGATACTTTGGTGACTTCAGTGGAAGAACATCTACCAGAGTTGACCAGGATTTCCTTCTCAAGAATTCTAGGTCTTGAATCCTCCCCCAGAGAATTATCAAAAGCGATGCATGAGAATCTACAAATTCGGTAAGACGATCAGGTTTCTCACAAGAAACTTTACAGGCCTGAAGCATGTGAAAGCTTATCTTCACATAACTGAAGGAATAAACTTCCAACCAAAATGACATCTTCTTATGGACAAGTTAAGGGACAGCATCAGCATTAGACCTGCCTGACAGGGAAGCTCTATTGCCCTCTCCTGGAAGCAAATCGACACTACATGGCAGCAACACAGAACAACCAAAAAGTGGCAAAGCGCCCCAGGGTAAGAGAAAAGGAAAAGACACATACAGGATCTTCACTACCGCCATGGAATAGAAATCACTTTTACAACTTGGAATGCAATTTAAAGTAAAATCACAGAACTTGCAATGACTATACGGATCTCATGTGTATTTTGTAGCAAGTCATTTGGAACTACATTGCTTCTATGTGGATGAAGTGGAAGTCTAAACTAAATGTTTATAGGTGTGAATAGTTTATAGATTCCCATTGCAATGTGTCAGTAGATACCTATAGATGATGCACAAAAGAAAATGAGAGATAAGAAGTCATTAGGAGGGGCTGGCACTGTAGTGTAGTAGGTTAAGCGCCCGCCTGCATCAATGGCATCGCATATGGGCACCAGTTTGAGGCCCGGCTGCTCCACTGCCTATCCAGCTCCCTGCTAATGGCCTGGGAAAGACGTACAGCCTGGAAAGACAGTCAGTGATGATTCAAATCCTTGGGTCCCTGCCACACAGGTTGTTGACCCAAATGGAGTCTGAGGCACTTTATTTGACTTAAGTTTTGGGGGACTGAACCAGCAGATGGAAAATCTCTGTGTCCCTGCCTTTCAAACAAATACATAGGAATTCTTTGAAAACAGAAAGCGCAATGGATGGCATGGTGACATCATAGGTAAAGGCACCTCCTGCAGTGCTGGCATCCCGTATGGGTGCAGGTCTGAGTCCCGGCTGCTCCTCTCCTGATCCAGCTCTCTACTGGGCCCAGGGAAAGCAGTGGATGATGGCCCAAATGCTTGGGCTCTGGCACCCGGTTGGGAGACCCAGAGCAGGCTCCTGGCTGCTGGAATTGCATCGGCACAGCTCCAATCATTGCGGCCATCTAGGGACTGAATCAAGGGATGGAAGAACTCTATTATCTATCTATCTACCTATCTATCTATCTACCTACCTACCTACGTACCTACCTACCTATCTATCTCTGTCTGTCTTCTTCTGCCTCCCTGTAACACTGACTTGAAATTAAATAAATAAATCTTACAAATGTACCCAAATGACTCCTGGCCTCGTTCATGACTTTCTTAATTCCCCAGTCTTATCGGTTGAAGCAGGGAGGACTAGGGCTCTTCCTATTGCTTGGAGGACATGGAAAAGAAAGCAGCTCACCCAAAACTCTAGGGATTACAAGCTAAGTCTAATGCCAAGTCCCTCACTTGACTCCCTAGCGAGGAAAATGATTTCACCCATGTCCTCTGAGATTCTTTCATAAAACACCAAGCAAACCAGACCTGGAAGGAGTCTATTTCCTCAGGCATCCTTAGTATTGCACTCTTCTAAAGAGGCTGGACAATTTGAATGAGCTCAGACCTATTTTCAAATGGATGCCACTCTCTGTGGTCAGAATGAAGCTTCCTAGCCAGTATTTGATCCCCCAGCCCTAGTGATTTTCTGTGAGGTCTTTTGCTCTATCGATAAGGTGGCCTGTTTCTGGGGCCCTGCATGCTGAAGATGGGAGATCTGATGCCAATTTGGGGGCATGGCTTTCAGGTGAGCTCTCTCACCTTCTCCTGGAGTTCTTGGACATGGCTGCTATCATAGCCAGAGACACTGAACCCGTATTCGGGGAAGATGCGCTTTAAGCTGTGACCTCAACATCTCCCGAAGGGGCAGAATCCACGACTCAAGATGCAGTTTAGAGTCTGTTGGGTCCCTAACCTTGGCTTTTCATGGGTCTCCATACCTTGCTTGTTTCTTAGGGGTTTTCCCGAAGGAACATGCTAGAGTGTTTGGAAATGATACGAAAAGGAGGTTTGGGACCCAGCTGTCTGTCTGTCCGCAGGCTTAGGGCCCTGTCTACATTCAAGTCTCTTGAGGGAGCTGAGGAATGGCACTGTGTTTGTCTCCTTGTGTACAGTTAAGGGGATGATATTGTGGCAGCAGCCCAGAGGGGCCTTGGCATATCTTCTTAAGGGAAAGGCTCCACAGAATGGAACTTTGAAGATGTGACCTCACTTCCTTGGTGATAGAACTTACACTCTGATAGCAACAGTCCTTAGCGGCTCACTTGATGGGAGACGTTCAGGAGAAGACCATGTTCTCTCGTTGCTGCCAATCGTTGCCAGGCTCTGGCCTTTTCCGGCGCTTGAGACATTGGCTCCGCTCTCACACTGGGTGTCTGTGGCCTCTTACTGCAAGGCCACCCCAGGGAACAGAACAGCCCAGGAGGCAGCCCCAGGTAGCGGAACAGGCCCGTCCTGGCAGGGGATCACCTGTGACCCCATCTGGGTCTTCTTTGCCCCTCCCTTCACCATGACAGTGGCAGAAGAAGAGGGGCTCTTGCTGCCCAGCAACACGATTCACGTGTTGGAGCCTCCTGTGTCTTGCGTGTTCATACCCTATTTTGTGGACAGCTGGTTGGGCAAGTGGGTGTTGGGGGACCTCCTCTTGTCTTCTGGAGACCTCTCTGGCTGCACAAGGGTACAGAGGCCCTTACTTTCCCGACCTGGGTAACAGAATGCCTCATGGGGGGAATTATTCTCTGTGGGGACAGCCAAGCACGACACTGATGCCTCTGGTCTGGGCTGCCACACACTCTCTTTGCAGAGCTCCACACTCGAGTCCACAGACAGAACACATGAGGAAGCCACAGGCATCGTCAATGGACACGTGAGTCAGGCCAACAACGTGGCTAATGCTGGTGTGGAGGGAGCGAGGGGCCCAGGAGTACCCACATGTTGGGGCACGAGATGACCACGGTGTGCCTAGAACCACATCCTGAAGGGAGGAACGCCCCTGGCTTTTGGCCTCGTGATCTCCCACTCAGTGACTGACCCCCATCCCACTCTCAAAGAAATCTCAGCCCCTTGGCAACTGGGTGTTGGGAAACTCCCTGTTCACACAAGCATCGTGTGTGGCCATGGTGCTGAATGTTTGCCCATCTAGTCCAAGAATCCTGTGCAGTCCTTAGTCAGCTCCACTGCCTTCCAGGTCTTCTCCAAGCTTTAGGACTCAGTGATCCTACCAGGAAGGTTTTCCCACACAAAAGGGCAGAGGGTTCAACCAAAAGGGTGAAGATACCACACAGGACTGGAGCCTGGCCCCCACCTGTTCTATTCCATGGGACGACATTGCCCCTGTGGCCACACTTGCATGGCTGCTGGGAAGCACTGGGATTCAGCTGCATTGCCACGGCAGCGGTGCTGTAGGACACAGACTCACTGTCTCTCACGGAGCACAGTCAGCTCGGCTGCTCAAAGCACAGGAGCCCAGGTTGGGCAGCTCTCCCAACAGGAGTCGCTTGTTCCCATTTCTGGTGGCTGCATGTCAGGGCATGGCCAAGGTGATTTCTCAGGAGGGCTCATTGCCATCTCCATCCACAGTTTCATTTCCTATGCTCCCCTGGGCTTCTCTGTGCTGCTGTCGCATCTGCCAATGAGCACAGCAAGGTAATGGGATGGGGCCCACGCCATTTCTGGGGGTAAGGTCAATCACCTCCTTGCGGACTACTGGCCCAACTGCAGCAGTCACACTCAAGTGCTCTGGTGTCAGAACAACCCCACGTGTGTGTTGGGGATGGGGGCCACAATTCGGCTCTTAAAAGGCAGTGATGCCCTGCTGAGGACAAACTCCAAGGACCAGGCTGGCTGGGGACTGGCTCTACACATGTGTCGTTGTAATGCCTCAAGTCAGGTCACTTGGCAGAACGCCTGTGGTCATTACGCCACAGGCAGACACCTCTGACTATGGCTCTTTTCAGGATCTAGCCTCCCCTGGGGCTTCATATCCTACTCCGCCCACTTGTTTCCATTCTGCAGTCTGGTGGCAAAGCAAATCACACAGTTGCCCTCATTTCTAGCTCCCCCAAGGGGCACGGAATCATCTTTCACTGCTGGCCCCCTCGCAGGACTTTCTCATCCCTCAGTCCCTGTTCAGCCTCTTGGCCCCAACTGGGGTTTTCTCCCAACCCGGGTGTCTGCTCCCCTGTGCTCCCTGGAACTGCCACTGACTCACGTCCTTTCTGGTCCTCCCTAGTATGGAAATGGGTCCATGCTCTACTTGGCAGAGGTCTGTGCCATGCGGACCCTACAGCCAGACACTAAAGAGATGCTGCTGGATGCCCTGGTCCCGGGCCCCCTGGGAAAAAGGATCTGCTACTTCAACACCTTCCTGTGTACATACAGCGACTTCTCCACCATTCCGTATTACTTAGACCAGATATTCGACAGGTGGGTAGCTGCCTTTCAGCACTGCGGTGATGCAGAGATGAATCTTACATGTTTTAGATGACCGAAGCGACTTAAGACATGGCGGGCATGGAACGGGTGCCTTTCTCTGTGGACAGGGCTACTGGCACACTGCGTCGCACCTCTTGATTTCCTTTCTCTGCACCCTCACGAACCAATGTTTCTACTCAGGTGGGAACCGGCCATGTGCCTCTATGGTTGGAAAACCTCCCAGATGGCAATCCTGCTTTCCCCTTTTTCAAGAATCAGAAATGTTTTCTTTCACAGGCAGAGTTAGACTGAGAGAAAGAGAGAATGTGTCCTTCTATCTGCTGGGTCACTCCCCAAATGGCTGCAAAAAGCAGGGCTCTGGGAAGCCGGGCTGAGGAGCCTGAAGCTCTATCTGGCCCCCTCAGGGGTGCCAGGGGTCCAACTACTTAGGCCATCATCCGGCACTTCCCCAGGCTCATTAGCAGGGAGCTGGACACCAAGGACAACAGCCAAGACTTGAACTGGCCAACCCTGATATGGCTTGCCAGCATCACATGTGGGCAGGGGCATTGGAAGCTGCTATGCCTTCGTACCGGCCACATTTCCTACTTGTTCCAGCTGCTCCTGTCCTCGATATATGCACAGAACAGCTGCCCTCAGGGTTGGTAGCAGTTGCCCAGACCCCTCATCGACCTGGCAGGTCTGCAAGGAATCATTCACTCTACACATATATGGGAAGCCCTTCCCTTGTGCACTTTTCCAGACACTTGCCACAAATCCAGTGAACAAAGCATTCAAGGGCCTCACAGTTGTGGGGAATCCGACCCTCACAGCCGAGACCCTATACAAGTCCTGTCCTGCAGCGGCAGAGCTGAGGCTTGCTGACCTCCTCTGGGAGTAGCTGCAACGTCCCCTACTCTGATCACAAGGAGAACCCCATGTCCCACTAAGATGCGGGGAGATTGGGGTGCAGATGCGGCCTTCTGTCACTCGAAAGAATGGCAGGAAAATGAGGGCTGAGGCAAGGCAGAGGCAGACAGTAGGTGCAACTCCAACTTCTGGCCCCACCACATGCAAAGGAAGTGCTGAAGAGCAGTGCTATGGATAGGAGCAGACACGTTCTGCAGAGGAGCGGGCATGTTGGGGCTCACAGACAACACCCACATAGCCATGCCCAGGGCAGTTGCTTCCAGCTTTGCCTACCCTCCTTGACCACCCAACCCAACCCACCATCCCAGGAGCAACCTACTCCCAAGTCTGCTCAGAGCCGGAGCCTAGGGGCCTCCAGCTGAGAAAACCATGGGAATGAATGGGAAGGCACTGAAAGGAACATGAGAAGGAAGCCATCCAAAGGAAAGCTACTGCCGGCAATGCCAGAATCCCTTGTGGGTGTTGGTTGGTGTCCCTGTTGTTGCAGTCCAGATTCAGGACCCTGCTCGGGGGTCTGGGAAAACCAGGGGAACATGGTCCAAGCATTTGGACCTCTGCCACCCATGTGGGAGACCTGGATGGAGCTCCTCACTCCCCGCATGAGCCTGGCCCAGTGCTGTCCACTGCCCATCCGGGGAGTCAAGCAGTGGATGCAAGACCTCTGCCCCGGTGTGTGTCTTTCCCTCTCTCTCTGTAACTCTTGGGATTCACAGTCAAGAAATCGCCTTGGAAAACAGCAAAGCATGGCATTGTCTTTCAGAAGCTAGAGTTCACCGGCAGGCTCCGTGCCCCACCCCACACAGGGAGTCCTGGAAGGGCAGCAAGCAGGGTAAGGTCAAGTCTGACTCTGCTGCCCACTCTCCTTCCCCAGGAACATGGCTTCCTGTTTGCAAAGGTGCAAAGCCAAGTACAAGGCCGAATTCTGCGATCGCGCGGATCTCCCGCTTCTAAAGATGAAGGTCGGATCCAAGCAGGTCCGCTTGCCCAGAGGAGACCTGCAGACCCATGTGTGCTTTCTGCGTGTCAGGATGGCCTACCCAAATCCCACACAGGCAGAAGCAGTCGGTAAGATGCACTGCACTCCGCGAGATTCTCTCGGTGGGCTTTGGGGCTGGAGCCCCTTTAGAGGCAATGGGATCGCGCCTGGCTTTGGAGAGGCCATTGGAAAGTGCTTGATGTTGCTGACCCTTTCTCTTCTCCCAGCTCCTGCTCTATTTGCCAGGCTGCAGTCATGCCAAACACTGGCTTTAGAGCCAGATTCCCCACTGCTCACAGAGCTAGAACCTCTTCTGGAGACAGGATCCATTTCAAAACTGAGGCTGCCACCATGCGCAGAATCAGCACCAAAGACAACTACCAAAGTCTCCTGCGCATGTCCGGGACCTGCAAACAACCAGCCTCGCAAGATGGCTAGCATCACCACATTCCCCGCCAAGCTGCTGGCGGAACAGTTCACACTGATGGACGCGGTGAGCAGCGGGCTTGTCTCGGCAGGGCCAGGCCCGAACACCCCTTTGGCACCAGCCTCCCCACAGCTGCCCCGACCAGAATCCAGTGGCCTGGCTGCAGTTCAGGCTTCAGGTCCCACCACCTATGTGACTGGACCAATGTCTTCACTCCCAAGGCTGCCTTTCTCCCATGGCTGGCAGAGAGGGCACCCAAACCACACCAGCTGCACAGTGACTCTCCAGATCAACTGACATGGGCCTGGCAGAAAGTAGGGCTGGATCTGACCCACAGGGTACTGGACGGGCCTAGGTGGAGGGCATCCAGGTCCACCCACTGCCTTCCCATCTGCCTGCGATGCCACAACTGTCCTGGGTCCTAGCACACATATCCATATCAAACAGCAAGCACCTTGTTGGAGTTGCCACAGGGAGCAGCACTGGCACAGGGACAAGGACTCCAGGGCAGATGCTGTGAGAGCAGAAGGATGAGATACTGGGCGGGATGCCTGGGAGCACACACCTCTGTCTCTTTCCTCAAGGCTTGGGAGGGTTGGGATCTGGGCTGGCAGGAGCGAGGAGACCTCAGTGGCAGAACACATAGCCCAGCTGCTCCCATGTTGGGGAGCTGCATGCCAAACTACCTGAGCTGCAGCTTCGAGCACTGTCACTTGCCGGGGTGGCTGGGCTTCACTGCATTCGAGCTAGGCTGGCTGTGCCCATGGGATACCCTCTTGCCCCCAGGAGCTCTTCCAGAATGTGGTCCCCTATCAGTGCCACAGCTCCATCCGGATCCAGCAGAACAAGGAGGTCAATGCGCAGCTGCCCCCTACTGTTCTCGCTGTCATCATCCACTACCACCACGTGGCCCATTGTGTTACTACCACGTGCTTGGGGGACCCCAGCATGAAGGCAGCGGACAGGGCCCGCGTGGTGGAACACTGGATCAAGGTGGCCAAGGTAAGCTGAGGCTGTCCCAGGGGCTCCCTCTCTGCACGGCAGGGACGTGCCACTTTGCTTCCTCAGCTCTCAGGTGTACAGTCTGTGGTCACAGATCCTGCCCAATCCCTGGGCTCTTGGGATCCACGAAGTGGCCTGATCTCACTCATTTGTCCCAGAACTACATGCTCACTTCCCGCCTAGGCCCCTGACATGGGTTGAAACCAATCTAGCCCATGTGAGCGTGGCTCAAGGGGGTCCCATCACTGACCTGCTCTGGCTCCCTGGCCAACTCTCTGATGCATGAGGGGGATGTCAGCACAGCTGGCTGAGCCTGGCTCAGGTGGGGCTCCAAGCCACCTACCTGCCATTCATCCGCTCCCTGCCCTAGGAGTGCCTGGCTCTCCGGAACTACTGCTCGGTCCACACCATCCTCTGCGCTCTGCACAGCCACCCGGTACGCCAGCTGAAAACAACGTGGGGAGAAGTCTCCAGGTGGGTGTGCATCCCTCAAAGCACCTGGTGGACCCGGGACTACCCTCGGGCCTAAGCACTAATCCTCCAAGACTCACAGAGGCTGGTATCCTGGGACACAGGGAGAGGCGTGGACTGCCGGGGGCAGGGGTGGGGAGCACCATCTTTCAGCGGCCCTGGGACACGAGGACTGGGTTTCTGCCTCAGGATGACATTTCCATTAGTCAGGCACATGTGGCTTCCAAACTACATACTTGTGCCTGTGCACCACGCAGCACTGGACCTGCCTGGGCACTCCAACTCTGTAAACACTCACACACGCACACACACACACACACATACACACACACAATCGAAACAGAAGATACTACCAGGCAGGGTGGATCCTCTGATCTTTGTTCTTAAACCAAAGGGGTTTGATCCACCACCTCACCATTCCATCCAAATATCTCCTGGTTTTCCCCTCACAACAGAAAAAGTGCCAGGAAATTTCAGCGTCTTTGCACACAGGACAAAAAAGTCAACAGAGATGTGCCCATGAAGGTAAAGTGGGGGCTCAGGGACAGGGGTGAGGGCTTGGCAGGAGGGGAAGGGGTGTGGCTGTAAGGGCATCAGGGCAGAGGGGAGCTTTTGGTGTCACTGAAAGTGTGCTTGAAAAGAAAACCTGGGATGTGCCTGCTAGGACAACAGGCCAAGAGAGGGCTGTGTTCACAGGTCGTGGGATGCAGTCGGGCTCAGAGGGCAATGGGAATGGGCTGCAGCAAGAGCAGCTTGGCTCTCAGAGGGGGCTGTGAGCACCCACAGGTCTCTGGCTCCCATGCTGTTCCTGCTTCCCCCAGGCTGTGAGGTGGATGCGGCAGCAAGGGCTTCCTTCCATCTGTGCTGGGGCCCTAGAGGTCCTTGGGAAACCAGGCCTGCTACAGTGTTCTCTGTTGCAGCCTTCCATGGGGAGGGCTGCCAAGCCTGCCCCACACATTGCACAGCTTGGGAATGCCAGGGGCTGAGCAGTCGAGTGGGATGCCAAGCATTGGGTCTTACTGGCTGCCCTGGGAGCAGAACTTCTGTCTTCTCGAGGAGAGAAGCAAGCAGCATGAGCCTGTCTCTCAGTCTGCACAGGGAGCCTCATGTGCATCCAGGGAGGCAGGGTATGGGGTGCTGGGCCTGGCTTCCTCTCAGGGACACGCTGAGGCACAGGTCAGTCAAAGGATACTTAGGGCAAGGGGGACCTGAGGTGGGAGGGGAGGCCAGCACCCTCTCCAGCTGAGGAGCAGGCACAGGGAGGCGTGGTCAATCCCCCAAAGCCACCTTCCCAGTGGGAGCTGCATGAATCCATACAGAGCACCTTGTGGGAGGAGGGGAGTGCAGGGTGGGCATTATACCAATGGAAGTGAGCCAGACATGCAGGGCTCAAGGTGGTTTGCACAAATGTGGGCCGGTCAGGAAAGGACTATCTCCCTGAACGTGACCCTGACCCTGGCAGATGGCGATCTGCAGGTTGCCCGCCCGGGAGAAGAACCCCCAGAGAACACAGATGCGGCAGCGGCTGCAGAAGAAGGCAAGTGTGCCTGGGGAGGGGGGGGCAGGGGCTCCTGTCTCCCATTGGGGGCCCATGTCAAGGGAGCAGGGCCTTCTGCCTCCCTTGTTTGCCCGCGCCCATCACCACAGTAGCTGAGAGACCCCAGTTGAGAGACCAGAGCTGAGGGCCTGAGCTGAAGGGCTCCCAGCAGACTTGGGCCTGAGCTGGGGCTGGCACCCCACAAGCTGACTTGTTATCATGCCATCAGAGCTCCCAGGGTTGTCCGATTCTAGAGGCAGTTGGCTGGATGCAGGGAGAATTGGGAAAGGCACTTTAGGGGCGGGGAGCTTCCCAATGGGGAATGTGGCCAGGGCTCCAGCAGCTGGGGTGGAGTGCATCTCAGGGGCCGGGCCTTGGTGGCACCTGAGAACAGCTGCTCACCACCACCACCACCTCATGGCACAGGGAGCCGTCCCCTTCCTTGGCACTTTCATCATGTATCTGGATAGGCTGGACATCGCCATGAAGGACTTCGTAGATGTGAGTGAACTTGCCATGGGTGGGGCAGGCTCCAGGACCCTGAGGCTTGGGGGGAGGGTCCTGGGCTGAGCTCTCAGCCCCCAGCTCCTTGCTGCCCATGTCTCCGGAGGCCTCACAAGCTGTCCCAGGGAGGAGGGCTCACCTGCATATCCCCTCTGAGTGCGGGAGCCTGCAACCAGGTGCCCACCCCTGTCCCCCAACGGTTGAAGCTGGATAGCCAGAGTCCCTGACTGCAAAGCTGCACAAGGTCTTGGCTGAGCCTGCTCAGCCTCTGAGTTGGGTGGCACCCAAGGGAAGGAGAGAAATTGGGCCCCTGTGAGGTCAGGCAGCACCCACATGCCTCAGTGCACCCATCCATTCCCAGGCCTCACTTTCCCTGCCTGCCATCAGACATGGTGGGGACAGCAGTTCCCTGAGCCTCAGCCACCATGTCCCCTTCTGCAGAGCTAACAGCCTGTCCCAGGGACACCTTCTTTTCCTTCCTCCTACCCAGAGGGCAGGGCCAGGGGCTAGTCACAGGCCAGGGGCTGTTCTGATGGACTCTGCCTTCCAGGGAAAAAACAACATGCTGAAAATGACAAAGGTGAGTAGCTCTGCCCTATCTTCCAGGCACAGAGGGGATGGAGGGGTCAGAGATGCCCTGGGCAGAAAGCCCAGGCTCCAGCCCATGCGTGTCTGTCTGCTCTCTCCACTGGGATGGATACACACAGAAGGAGGAGAGCATCCCTAGGGAGGCTGTGGCTAAGGGACTGGAATCCAGGAGAACTTCCTTCCTGGGCGAGGGGCTGTGTGTATGCTACTCAGAAGACAGCTTGGAGCCTGGAAGGGATGGCCAGGGAAGGCTTCTCTAGCTAAAAGACCCAGAGGCCAGCCCCCTGCCCCTGCCACAGTGTGCCCCTCCACCAGTCCCAGTGCAGGCCTGTCAGCATCCTCTCTGCCCCTCTTGCCCCAGGAGATAAAAGTTCTCCAAGAAATGCAGCGGCTCCAGGTGGCAGCCAGTCAATATACTTTGCTGCGCGACGCAGAGTTTGCACTGTGGTTCCAATCCATGGAGAGGCTCAGTGACACTAAGAGGTGAGTGCTGGGCAGGGATTGCGGGATGTCCAGGGTGGCAGATGGGGAAGGTTCTCCTGTTGTGCACTGAGGAGAGGGCTACCCATGGCTCCTTGGTCAGCAGAGGGCCTTACCCATGGGCAGTGCGGGGCTCCAGGACTGCGGCTGCAGGGCGGGCCCTGGAGGGAGCCTGAGATGAGCAAGAGTGCACTCATGGCTGCTTCTGTGTCCTGCAGCTACAACCTGTCCTGCCTACTCCAGCCCCTCTGCTAGAATGTCCACCTCATCCTCAAGGCCAAGAACATCAGGCCTTGGAGAACATCAGCATGACTGAGTCCCCCATGCAGGCAGAGAGTGGGGGCTGCAGAGTTCATCTGTGGGCTCGGGGACTGCACCGTGACACTCGCTCCGTTCCCCACCGACCAAGCAACAACCCAGTGCCTGGGAGACTGGCCTCCCTCTCTCAGATGGGTGGTCACATCATCACCAATTTCACGGATTCCTCCTAGATTTTCCTATGTATATAGTTCACCATGATTAGTACCAGTTGGTTAGGCCTTTCATTAAAGTAGTATACATGGTAGACCATGAGTGTCCTTCTTCCTCTTTATCCCTTCCCTGCCCTGCTAATTAGAGACCATTCTCTAGATCCACAGACAAAGACATTCATGCAGATTCGAGAGGGGTGTGTCTCCCCATGCAAGGATGCCACACCATGAGTGCTCTTTCAGTTCTGAGGCTTCTACATGGAGCCCCATGCTGTCTCGTGGAGAGAGTCCCTCAGGGTTATTTCTGAAGCGCAATTCATACATCCATCGGTATCTGGCGAGAACAACGCTCTCACTGCTTGTACACTTGCTCCCACGAGCTTTGGGAGTTTGCTGCTTAAAGCCCTTTAGGCTCAGATGGTGGTCCCCTCTATACAGTGTTTTCCAAATGATGTGTGTCACCAATGACCAGCAAAATGTCCCAAGAACACAACTCAGCCCTAGTCACTAGAGAGAATTCCCTGTGAGATTCAGTGGGAAATGCACATAATAAAAGTGCACAATCTTGGGAAGCCAACACTGATAAAAATTTCATGAATGTATACATATATATACACAGAGATTTGTATGTATTCAGGTGAAGTATCCACCTGCAGCAAAGGCATCCCACATGGGTGCCCGTTTGAGTCCCAGCTGCTCTGCTTCCTACCCAGCTCCCTGCTAATGGCCAGGGAGAGACATACAGCCTGGGAGACAGGAAGTGATATTTCAAACACCTGGGTCCCTGCCCCGCAGGTTGGAGACACATGCTGCGTTGGAGACACTGTACTTGACTCAAGTATTTGGGGACCGAACCAGCAGCTGGAACATCTCTGTGTCTCTGCCTTCCAACCAATGAGTCAGAATTCTTTCAAACATGAAAGCACAGGGGCTGCCACTGTGGCATAGCAGGGAAAGGTGATGCCTACAGTGCCGACATCCCATGGGGCCGCCTGTTCGAGGCCCGGCTGCTCCTCTTCTGATCCAGTACTCTGCTATGGCCTGGGAAAGCAGTAGGGTTTGGCACAAATGGTTTGGCCCCTGCACACTTGTAGGCTTTCGATCGGCTCACTCCCAGCCATTGCAGCCATTTGCAGAGGGAACCTGCAGATTGGAGGTCGCTCTCTCACTCTCCCAGCCTCCCTGTAACTCTGCCTTTAATAAATGTATCTTGAAAACAATTAAAATACAAATAATGTACTAAAGGAGTAACTTGAGCCAAGAAAACCAAAGATCGGTCTAGTGGTCATGGTAAAACACTACCACAGAAACCACAGGTGCTCTAAATATATGCCATGATCATGGGAAAGATATCTCATGTTCCTATTTAGACAAATGAACAGACATTGGACAATGTATGCCGAAACTGCGAAAATGTACAGTTTATACTGATATGGATTTGCCTTCTGGAAGCCTGGGATTCTAGGACAGGGTAGGAAGAGAGAACACCGAGTAGGAGCCCCAGTCAAAACGTGCCCATTGAATAGCTAGAGCTCTCCAAGAAGAGCACAACTTCCATAGCTTGTCCATGTTAGGTGAATCTACTGGGAGACGAGCATGGGGAATTGATGACACAGCTTCCTCTCCTTTCCCTATAGCCCTGAGATGCCTCTACACCACATCTCCAGTGTCCTACAGATGAGCAAACCTGGGGGTGGTCCTGGCGACACCTAGAACCCCACAGATCCAAAACACTTGACAAACGCTAAGCAGAAAAACATACCAAAGCACGTCCCAATTAACTGCTGAAAACCACTAGCAACACCAAAACCTTCAAAGATCAAAAATGAGAAGCTTCAGCCTGACTCACAAAATCCTTGAGCTGAAAGACAATGCATCAGTGCCTTCAGAACTTGGGAAAAACCATTTCCAACCTAAAAGTACATACATGTTTTCAATCCTACATTACAGGACAGTAAGATCAAAGCATAGTTAGAGATGCCAAGCATCAAAAACGCTTCTGTATGCCATTGCTCAGAACCTGCCAGAAGATGTGCTCCAGAAAATCAAGGGTGGAGGGGCCTGCACCCTAGCTCCCTTGGTTATTCCTCTGCCTGCGGTGCTGGCTTCCCATATGTATGCTGAGTTCTAGTCCCGGTTGCCCTCTTCCAGTCCAGCTCTCTGCTGTGGCCCGGGAGGGCAGTGAAGAATGGCCCAAGTGCTTGGGCCCTGCACCCGCATGGGAGACCTGGAAGAAGCACCTGGCTCCTGGCTTCAGATCAGCACAGCGCAGGCCATGGGGGCCATTTGGGGAGTGAACCAACAGAAGGAAGACCTTTCTCTCTGTCTCTGTCTCTCTCACTGTCGATAACTCTTCCTGTCAACTAAATAAATATAAATAAATACATAAAACTTTTTACAAAATCAAGCGTGGAAAAAAAAAAACTCTGAGGAAAACATGAAATGCAAGATCAAGGAGCACCATCAGCAAAGAAGTGAACACATTCCTAGAATGATGGGGAACAGAAACCCCAGGGTGACAACATCCACAAAGAGAAAAGCATCTTGAATCCACATTGGAGCAACTAGGAGGTGGTAGGGAAACATTCACCAAGAAAATGAAACTGAGAGAAAGTCTGTTAAGTATAGAAATGTTTATGAGACTGTAAGACAATGAAGAAATATGAGGATTCTATGAATGTTCAGCAAAATGACCTAAGAAAGGGTCAATATGGGGAGCAGGTGTTTCACGCATTGGTCAAGATGCCACTTGGGGATGCATACACCCCAGGGCAGAGGGCATGGGTTTGAGTCCTGGCTCCAATTCAGATTCCACCTTCTTGCTCATGTGCACCCAGAGAGGTGGTCAGAGAAGCCTCAAGTACCTGGAGCCCTGGCACACGAGTGCTAGACCCAAATGCAGTTTCAGGCTCCTGGATTCAGCCTGACCCAGCCCTTGGCTGCTGCGAGCATTCAGGGAATGAACCCAGCAGATGGACAATCTCTCGGCCCCACTGCCTTTCACACAAATACGTTTTTTTTAAAAAATCCAAGTAACACAACTCATTGTTCAAGAGCATCATGATAATTAGCACTGGTCTTGATGATCAAGATTCCTTATGGAATTACAATGATGTAAATGCTGCATACTCAACTAAGCAAACCCTGACATATCTGTACTAGGGCCCTGGAGGGACAACCAAAGTTCATTGCCTAGTTGGCAGTGGAGAGTCAGGGGGGAGAGAGCTCCATATTTCCCCATGTTGAGAAGCACAGCACCAGCATGTGAGTTAAGGACCAAGGTGTGGAGCTCAAAAGAAAGCTCTGCGAGTGAAAAGGATGATCCCTGAGAAGGAACGGTGGGAGAAACACCAAAAGGCCTTGATGAACATATGTTATAAAAGAATAGGAGTTTCTGAAACGATCCATTCTTACCTTAGCAAACTCAGAGAGCCTGTCATCACTCGTCAAAGACTGCCGACTTGCACAAGAAGCACAGTCTGAGGGACCCACGGCACCCTTGCCATCTTCAAGCTCGTTACATTCACCAGCACCTTCCCTGTCCCTGTCGAGCTCCCAGTCAGGGAAATGCAATTCACCTAAAAAGGCACAAGTTGCAACTTACTTCATTTCAAATCATTAAATGGTTTACAACTATTTGTATTCTCAGTAGTTAGTATAGCCCTGTTCCTGAATAAAGGTTAAAACTACATTCAGACAGTGAAAAAGTTATCCCTGGCCTCTTTTCTAGTCACTTGGTTTCTCGCATCTCGTAACCCCACCCAATCAAAGTTAACCACATTTGTTAGCTCTTGGATACCCTTGCCGAGTCTCCATTGCCTGTGCAAGTAACTAGCTAACTGTGCATGTTGTATTTACCTCCTTTCGTACAAACCATGATCTTTTTCACTTCACATCATTAAGGTGATTGTCCTTACCACTAAACAGGGAATGCCCTCAGTCCCAAATGTCCTTGTAAAAGGAGGATATTTTCAGCTCAGAAGACCCAGCAGATATCAAAGGAAATAACTCAGCCAAGTGCAAAAGCAAAAAGGATATTGGCCATCTTCTAGAGAGGCTGTCTCTACAAACCTAACTTGCTCATATTAAGCGTAAGTCGCTAATAGGAACGGTGAGGATGAAAAGTTCCCAGCTTACTTTGAGTGCATTAAGATGTCTAAATAGTCTAGTTAAGCTATCTCTTTTAAGATTTGGAAAAGTACATGATTTCTACAATTCTTGTCTGTGTCTATCAACTGGGGTGTGTCCTTCAGGGGATGCCTCACCTCAGAAGACCTCTTTGGGAGTGTCCACGGGGACTGATGCTGTCACTGTAATGTACTGGGGAGACGTTGGAGAAACTCTAAAACTTTCTGCAACACACAGGAACGTCCTCCTCCTCACGACAGAGGTATCTGGACCCAAGCGATAACAGTGCCAAGACTGAGAAACCCTATTTTCAACTGTCTAAACCATGAGGCAACACAAACTACTCACAGCAAACAAAACTGGTGAAAGTTACACTCCCATCACACATGCACTGTTCTAGTCTTGTCCCAATAACCACAAGTTAGCCAGGCAGTAGTGTGGGTGTAGCATTCGGTAGGAGTTCAGAGAACTGGCTTTGAACTCAAGGGGATCTAACAATGAACCCCAACAGAGTTTACACATCCAAACTCAAGTTGTTACCAATAATACCAGTCCTAGCTCTTAGTCGTTACTGTAAGAAACGTTACATCAGAAAGCATTTCGAAAGGCTTGGCATACAGGCTAAGCCTCACAAAAACATCAAAACCTATAATAACTTTGAGAATGAATTCTTCACCCAATAATGAATCCAATATGGAACAAAACCTGACTTTCTGACAACATTAGAAACTTACCATCACTGGCCCCATCTTCTAGACCCAAAATATCCCCGTTCCAAAGCCTCTACATTCTAGAACCGTGTCCATTATCCCTATGTGATTCAGAGTGTGTCTTCACTTCCTTTGACACATCGCTTCCATTGGAACTCCAAGTTACGTCAGTCAACACACTGTTACTCTTCGAAGTGAGAGTTTCTGACAATGAAAAAAGAAAACACATCAGTATGTCAGCCACTGTGGTCATTTATCTAAAGGAAATTGTAAGCATGCTACTTGCCACAATCACAAAGATACAAAACTCTGACAATACTGAAAGCAATGTCTTATGTCCAATCCTCTTGCCTCAAGTTTGAAGAACAACCTAAGATTCTTTGAGTTAAGGCCAAGCTACAACAAGAAAAAAAAGGAGAACTGGCTGAGATAGATTATCAATTGATAGTAGAAATGAAAGATCTCCGTGAGTGAGATCCCAGGGGAAAGAAGGAGCCATCCAAGAAGGAGGTACCTTCTTTCTCTGAATGCTGGAGAGAAATTCCGCTTGAAGGATGGCCTTATCTAAACAAGGGCAGAGTTTGTGAACTCCAGAGGCATCCATACCCTTAGCAGCTCGTCACAAGAGCCTCGGCTGATCACTGACATCATAAATAAGAGTGTCAATTGTTAAATCAACAACAGAAGTCACTGTGCACTTGCTCCTCCTGTAGGACCTCTGTCCTTAACGTGGTGTACTATGAGAATTCACGGTAACACTAGCCTTCAAACATTACTTTCCACTTTGCATGTCAGTGTGGGTGCAAGCTGTGAAAATCTTTACTGAGTATAGAGTTGGTCTCTATATAAAGATAATAAAAAATGAATCTTCATGAAGAATGGGATGCGAGAGGGAGTAGGGGGTGGGGTGGTTTGGGGGTGGGAGGGCAGGTAGGTGGGAAGAACAGCTACAATCTGAAAGCTGTACTTATGTAATTTATCTAGTAAATAAAAGCTTTCTATAAAAATAGATACTAGATATTAATAAATAGAGCACAGATATAATAACAATAATAATAACAATAATAATAATAGAAAGAATCAAAACAGACTGAATGCTCCAACATGGGAAGTATTGCATATAGCAGCCTCCCAGAATGACAATGACCTCAAATAACACCCTGGCTCAGAATCAACCCTGAAGACATTCTGATGTGGCTAAAACACCTATGAGAGCATGTCAGGCATGGGAAGACAAAACACTGTGGCAAACAGGGTTCCCCATGAAGCACTTCTGTGGGTAGACCCCAAGAGAAAGAAGTGGTCATCCACAAAAGATACACTTTATTCAGAAGGCACAAAAGAACTTCCTCTTCCCCGTGGCCCTGTCTAAATATGGAAGGAGTCAGTGGATTCCACAGGCTTCCACAGCTGAGGCAGCTCAGGTCAAGATCCTCAGGTGTTCGCTGATGTGCTAATTCTGAAATTCTCAACAGGGGTCACTGTGCACTGACTTCCCATGCAGGACCTCTCTGCTCAAAGAGTTGAGGTATGTGAGTTAACAGTACCACTTGGTCACAAAGATCTACCACACTTTCACGTGAATGACACCATCTATGGATTATAAGCTAGAAGAATGTCTCATGCTTGCAAAAGTCACACCGCCCTTGGGTTCTTCTCCAAAGTTAACTCACTCCACCGCAACAGATACTATAGACATACCTAAGTCAAATCTCAGAGAGCCTTACTTTCATTGAATTCAAAAGCACTTTCATCTCTTGTTTGTTGTAAAAACAAGCCTGCCGGTGTTCTAGTGCATAGTAGGATAATAATACTTCACCTAACATACAGTCTTTTCTCAAAAGCTAGAAGAAAGACTTCTGAATGTACATACTACAAAGAAACCTTGAATAGGGAAGTGGTGGATGCGGATGACCTAATATGATCATTTAAATGTATGCATGTAGGGCAATATTACATTATACCACATCAATATGTACAGCTACTCTTTGTCAACAAATAGAGAAACACATCAAAAAGGAAATACATCATTGTTCAGTGAAATGCATCTCCAAATGCTCACTCTTTTTCATAGAAGTATATGCCATTCCAAAGTTTCCAAATACGTATAGTATTCAGCCCGTCATGTTTTGTTGATAAGTTCTAGGTAAATTCTACTCCTGTCAGAGAAGATGCCCCTAAAGGAGACAGAGGAGGAAGAAAGGTGGGAGGGCTGCTGTGAAGTTAGGTATGGTGGGAGAATCACTATGTTCCAAAAGCCGTGTTTAGGAAATGCATCAAGTTGGTATAGCTTCCATAAAAGGTGTCTGGGAAAAACTGGAAATAAAATAATCCAGGATTCTATGGCTGGCTGTGCACTGTGTAGAGAAAATCAGTGTCTACAGGGGCTCTTTGCTGTACACCCAGGGCAACGCTCTTTCCGTCTTTTCTCTAGAAGATCCCACTTGGGAAGAAATTATGGACATCTAGTAGTCTATTTTCCTGTCTCGTCTAGTAGTAGAGGGTGCACTGCGCTTCCAACAAATCCAAGGCTGATGCTTGCTTTTGTGGAGTGGGAAGTAAGGGTGTGACAGTCAAGGGATACTCTTAACAAAAGAAACATGGGTTGAGAAGGAATTTAGCCTAATGGCTTAGATGCTTTGATGGTGAGTTCCGATGCCCATTTCTCATATCAGAGTACCTGGTTTTGATACTCATCTCAGGAGCCTAACTCCAGTTTCTTACTAAAATACCTCTGGGGAAACAATGGTTCCTATAACAAGTTCCACGCTATTCACATGGGCGACCTGGTTGGAATTGCCAGTTCCCAGTTGCAGTCTGGCACATCTCAAGGCACTTGCAGGACTGGGAAGTGAATTAGCAGTTGGGAGCTCCTCTCCTCTCTCTCTGTCTCTGTTCCTTTATAATGTTAAGATGGGAAGAGTGGCAAAGGCCCTGCCAACTCGGAAACAAAATGCGTTAGTTATAAATGAAAAGGCTGTTATATTCAGCCACACACAAACCTTAATTCATGCATGGCAAACCAAGATAAAGGAAAAACAAATACCAACTAGGAAAGTGTAGGTGGTCTGCCTAGTATATCAAAACGAAAGAAACCTAACGTACACATTGTTCTTGGAAACGAGGGAGAAATGGCCAACATTCCAACAGAAAGATGGGCAAAGGACAAGGACAGTTGACAGGAAAAGGGACACAAGTGGCTTTTCTTCCAATGGAAAGAGCGCCACCTTTCTCCTGTGCAGGGCAATGCAAATAGAAACTGCACATCTCTCATTTGGCTACAATTCAAGTACTTGGCAGCATATATTGGAATAAGAAGACACTCCTCGAGGAGTGGTAATGAACATGCAAAACCATGCGACCTCTATCAAAGGGGAATCTAGCAATAGAGTTCTACAGTAGATCTGCCATTTGCACTGGCACTGTCACTTCTGGGAGTTAACTCCACAAGTATAGGGGCATATGTGGTTTCTGTGTTTGTGTTGCTAACACTCAATGCCTGAGACTGGATAATCTGTGAAGACCAGAAATTTATAGTTCTCACACCTAGAGCACCTGGGAAGTCCAACATCAGGGCATCAGCATGCTTTGTCTGATGAAGGTCTTACTATTGCATTGTCACATGGTGCAAGGCTGAAGGCAGAAGGGCCAGAGAGCAAATCAGCTGAACACCACATGGAGCCTGTTTGACAGGGACCTCAATCCCCGGTTTCAGTAAGGCCCAGCCATGACCGTTGTGGGTATTTGGAGAGTGAATTAGTGGATAGAGATTCTCTCTCTCTCCGTTACTTTGCTTGTGTCTGTCAATGTGTGTGTGTGTGTGTGTGTGTGTGTGTTGTGTGTGTTTCCACATCTCAAGAAAACTGAACGAAGAATCCATCAAAGCCAACCATTATTCTACAGTGAATACTCTAAAATAGACAAAATTCACAGTCTGCTCAGTTCTTTAGAGGTGGACTAAATGCTGATATCATTTAAAGATGATGGTCCTCTTTCTAGAACACAGAAGGAAACAAACTCACCCAAAGCCTAATGACCCTCATTGTATTTTTATTTTTTAATATCTTTCCTGATTTCCTTGGAAGATTTCTGGGTTCATATTTCATATTTCTTGATTTAGTATAGAAAGGTAGAGTGACAGCGAGGGAAAGACAGAGTAGTTTCCATTCCCTGGTTCACTTCCCAAATCCTGCAACAGCCAGGGCTGGCTGGACTAAGCCAAAGCCAGGAGCCAGCACTTCAATCTGGGTCTTGGAATTGTGTGGCATTTTGTCATCCGTTGGGGCATAGTCTGTTTCACAGGTGCATCTGCAGGCTCTTCTATCAGAAGCACAGAGGAACAAGGACTCCAAAAGGGGATATGAATGCCCCTTGTGGTACTTTAATCACTGGACCAGATGCCCACCACAAGAGTGATGATTTATTCCAGTCGATGTCTGCTAAGTCCTTTGTATGAGAGCAAATTAGGAAAAGCAAGCAAAAGGAGAGAAGTCACTTTCCCAAAACTGGCTTAACGCACAGCATCACAATGTTCACCCACAACTTCACTTCAACAATGGCCAAGGGCAAGGACAGACATTTCTCCAAAAACGAACAGCACAAGAGCTATATTGAAAGGACACACTATTATTGGTCATTGGCCATCACAAATCAAGTCTGCAATGAGATAGATACCCCTTCCAAACCACCTCGAGGCTATTCAAATTACCATGAACCTGCTGTTGCATTCTCAACGAGCTATCTAAAAGAACTGGAAACAAGTTTGAAAAATATTTACCCAGAAGACTTCACAGGATTCACACTAGCCAAAACACAACCACAGCTCCAGTGTCCATCAGTAGATGAATGAATAAACACAATATGGTCTACTCGTATGATGGAATTCAGCATGAAGTAGAATACAAGTACTGATACGGGCTACCGCATAGGCAAAACTTGAAACCATGGTGCAAGTTGAGGGAATCCAGACACAGCAGAGAATAGTTTATAATGCTAGCTCTATGAAACATCTAGAGCATACTCACAGACCGAGAACTAATTGGCAGTTGCAATTGCTGGGGGAAGGGAGACTGGAAACTGGCTACTACTGGGTTTCGAGCTTGCTTTGCAGGTGATGTGATTCACTATTAGATGGTGGCCGAGGCGGTGGTGGGCAGGACTAAAGCTCTCAATAAACTTGCATACAGCCTTTTGGGAAAATTTTTCTGACTGCACCCACCAGTGAACTAGGGCCTCTCTGCTGCTATAGATTGGCTGGTCAAATTATTTTACTGTTTGAAAGGCAGAGTGCCAGAGAGACAGGCAGGGAGGAGGGAGACAGGGAGGTTGATCCAGTGAAACACACGAAAACCCCTTCAGCTGAAACCCCACAGTATCCACTGTGAACCAGACATGTCCTGTCCCCACAGCAAGTAGGAACAAAGTACAGCAGGTGGTATTGAACACACAGCAGGCCATCAGTACCTTTAGAGCACACCGCAAGGTGGGGGTGCACAGGATGTGTAGAAAATCACTCTCTAGGCATGACTGGTAGAAAGGGATACTTTGGTGACTTCAGTGGAAGAACATCTACCAGAGTTGACCAGGATTTCCTTCTCAAGAATTCTAGGTCTTGAATCCTCCCCCAGAGAATTATCAAAAGCGATGCATGAGAATCTACAAATTCAGTAAGACGATCAGGTTTCTCACAAGAAACTTTACAGGCCTGAAGCGTGTGAAAGCTTATCTTCACATAACTGAAGGAATAAACTTCCAACCAAAATGACATCTTCTTATGGACAAGTTAAGGGACAGCATCAGCATTAGACCTGCCTGACAGGGAAGCTCTATTGCCCTCTCCTGGAAGCAAATCGACACTACATGGCAGCAACACAGAACAACCAAAAAGTGGCAAAGCGCCCCAGGGTAAGAGAAAAGGAAAAGACACATACAGGATCTTCACTACCGCCATGGAATAGAAATCACTTTTACAACTTGGAATGAAATTTAAAGTAAAATCACAGAACTTGCAATGACTATACGGATCTGATGTGTATTTTGTAGCAAGTCATTTGGAACTACATTGCTTCTATGTGGATGAAGTGGAAGTCTAAACTAAATGTTTATAGGTGTGAATAGTTTATAGATTCCCATTGCAATGTGTCAGTAGATACCTATAGATGATGCACAAAAGAAAATGAGAGATAAGAAGTCATTAGGAGGGGCTGGCACTGTAGTGTAGTAGGTTAAGCGCCCGCCTGCATCAATGGCATCGCATATGGGCACCAGTTTGAGGCCCGGCTGCTCCACTGCCTATCCAGCTCCCTGCTAATGGCCTGGGAAAGACGTACAGCCTGGAAAGACAGTCAGTGATGATTCAAATCCTTGGGTTCCTGCCACACAGGTTGTTGACCCAAATGGAGTCTGAGGCACTTTATTTGACTTAAGTTTTGGGGGACTGAACCAGCAGATGGAAAATCTCTGTGTCCCTGCCTTTCAAACAAATACATAGGAATTCTTTGAAAACAGAAAGCGCAATGGATGGCATGGTGACATCATAGGTAAAGGCACCTCCTGCAGTGCTGGCATCCCGTATGGGTGCAGGTCTGAGTCCCGGCTGCTCCTCTCCTGATCCAGCTCTCTACTGGGCCCAGGGAAAGCAGTGGATGATGGCCCAAATGCTTGGGCTCTGGCACCCGGTTGGGAGACCCAGAGCAGGCTCCTGGCTGCTGGAATTGCATCGGCACAGCTCCAATCATTGCGGCCATCTAGGGACTGAATCAAAGGATGGAAGAACTCTATTATCTATCTATCTATCTATCTATCTACCTACCTATCTATCTATCTACCTATCTATCTCTGTCTGTCTTCTTCTGCCTCCCTGTAACACTGACTTGAAATTAAATAAATAAATCTTACAAATGTACCCAAATGACTCCTGGCCTCGTTCATGACTTTCTTAATTCCCCAGTCTTATCGGTTGAAGCAGGGAGGACTAGGGCTCTTCCTATTGCTTGGAGGACATGGAAAAGAAAGCAGCTCACCCAAAACTCTAGGGATTACAAGCTAAGTCTAATGCCAAGTCCCTCACTTGACTCCCTAGCGAGGAAAATGATTTCGCCCATGTCCTCTGAGATTCTTTCATAAAACACCAAGCAAACCAGACCTGGAAGGAGTCTATTTCCTCAGGCATCCTTAGTATTGCACTCTTCTAAAGAGGCTGGACAATTTGAATGAGCTCAGACCTATTTTCAAATGGATGCCACTCTCTGTGGTCAGAATGAAGCTTCCTAGCCAGTATTTGATCCCCCAGCCCTAGTGATTTTCTGTGAGGTCTTTTGCTCTATCGATAAGGTGGCCTGTTTCTGGGGCCCTGCATGCTGCAGATGGGAGATCTGATGCCAATTTGGGGGCATGGCTTTCAGGTGAGCTCTCTCACCTTCTCCTGGAGTTCTTGGACATGGCTGCTATCATAGCCAGAGACACTGAACCCGTATTCGGGGAAGATGCGCTTTAAGCTGTGACCTCCACATCTCCCGAAGGGGCAGGATCCACGACTCAAGATGCAGTTTAGAGTCTGTTGGGTCCCTAACCTTGGCTTTTCATGGGTCTCCATACCTTGCTTGTTTCTTAGGGGTTTTCCCGAAGGAACATGCTAGAGTGTTTGGAAATGATACGAAAAGGAGGTTTGGGACCCAACTGTCTCTCTGTCCGCAGGCTTAGGGCCCTGTCTACATTCAAGTCTCTTGAGGGAGCTGAGGAATGGCACTGTGTTTGTCTCCTTGTGTACAGTTAAGGGGATGATATTGTGGCAGCAGCCCAGAGGGGCCTTGGCATATCTTCTTAAGGGAAAGGCTCCACAGAATGGAACTTTGAAGATGTGACCTCACTTCCTTGGTGATAGAACTTACACTCTGATAGCAACAGTCCTTAGCGGCTCACTTGATGGGAGACGTTCAGGAGAAGACCATGTTCTCTCGTTGCTGCCAATCGTTGCCAGGCTCTGGCCTTTTCCGGCACTTGAGACATTGGCTCCGCTCTCACACGGGGTGTCTGTGGCCTCTTACTGCAAGGCCACCCCAGGGAACAGAACAGCCCAGGAGGCAGCCACAGGTAGCGGAACAGTCCCGTCCTGGCAGGGGATCACCTGTGACCCCATCTGGGTCTTCTTTGCCCCTCCCTTCACCATGACAGTGGCAGAAGAAGAGGGGCTCTTGCTGCCCAGCAACACGATTCACGTGTTGGAGCCTCCTGTGTCTTGCGTGTTCATACCCTATTTTGTGGACAGCTGGTTGGGCAAGTGGGTGTTGGGGGACCTCCTCTTGTCTTCTGGAGACCTCTCTGGCTGCACAAGGGTACAGAGGCCCTTACTTTCCCGACCTGGGTAACAGAATGCCTCATGGGGGGAATTATTCTCTGTGGGGACAGCCAAGCACGACACTGATGCCTCCGGTCTGGGCTGCCACACACTCTCTTTGCAGAGCTCCACACTGGAGTCCACAGACAGAACACATGAGGAAGCCACAGGCATCGTCAATGGACACGTGAGTCAGGCCAACAACGTGGCTAATGCCGGTGTGGAGGGAGCGAGGGGCCCAGGAGTACCCACATGTTGGGGCACGAGATGACCACGGTGTGCCTAGAACCACATCCTGAAGGGAGGAACGCCCCTGGCTTTTGGCCTCGTGATCTCCCACTCAGTGACTGACCCCCATCCCACTCTCAAAGAAATCTCAGCCCCTTGGCAACTGGGTGTTGGGAAACTCCCTGTTCACACAAGCATCGTGCGTGGCCATGGTGCTGAATGTTTGCCCACCTAGTCCAAGAATCCTGTGCAGTCCTTAGTCAGCTCCACTGCCTTCCAGGTCTTCTCCAAGCTTTAGGACTCAGTGATCCCACCAGGAAGGTTTTCCCACACAAAAGGGCAGAGGGTTCAACCAAAAGGGTGAAGATACCACATAGGACTGGAGCCTGGCCCCCACCTGTTCTATTCCATGGGACGACATTGCCCCTGTGGCCACACTTGCATGGCTGCTGGGAAGCACTGGGATTCAGCTGCATTGCCACGGCAGCGGTGCTGTAGGACACAGACTCACTGTCTCTCACGGAGCACAGTCAGCTAGGCTGCTCAAAGCACAGGAGCCCAGGTTGGGCAGCTCTCCCAACAGGAGTCGCTGTTCCCATTTCTGGTGGCTGCATGTCAGGGCATGGCCAAGGTGATTTCTCAGGAGGGCTCATTGCCATCTCCATCCACAGTTTCATTTCCTATGCTCCCCTGGGCTTCTCTGTGCCCCTGTCGCATCTGCCAATGAGCACAGCAAGGTAATGGGATGGGGCCCACGCCATTTCTGGGGGTAAGGTCAATCACCTCCTTGCGGACTACTGGCCCAACTGCAGCAGTCACACTCAAGTGCTCTGGTGTCAGAACAACCCCACGTGTGTGTTGGGGATGGGGGCCACAATTCGGCTCTTAAAAGGCAGTGATGCCCTGCTGAGGACAAACTCCAAGGACCAGGCTGGCTGGGGACTGGCTCTACACATGTGTCGTTGTAATGCCTCAAGTCAGGTCACTTGGCAGAACGCCTGTGGTCATTACGCCACAGGCAGACACCTCTGACTATGGCTCTTTTCAGGATCTAGCCTCCCCTGGGGCTTCATATCCTACTCCGCCCACTTGTTTCCATTCTGCAGTCTGGTGGCAAAGCAAATCACACAGTTGCCCTCATTTCTAGCTCCCCCAAGGGGCACGGAATCATCTTTCACTGCTGGCCCCCTCGCAGGACTTTCTCATCCCTCAGTCCCTGTTCAGCCTCTTGGCCCCAACTGGGGTTTTCTCCCAACCCGGGTGTCTGCTCCCCTGTGCTCCCTGGAACTGCCACTGACTCACGTCCTTTCTGGTCCTCCCTAGTATGGAAATGGGTCCATGCTCTACTTGGCAGAGGTCTGTGCCATGCGGACCCTACAGCCAGACACTAAAGAGATGCTGCTGGATGCCCTGGTCCCGGGCCCCCTGGGAAAAAGGATCTGCTACTTCAACACCTTCCTGTGTACATACAGCGACTTCTCCACCATTCCGTATTACTTAGACCAGATATTCGACAGGTGGGTAGCTGCCTTTCAGCACTGCGGTGATGCAGAGATGAATCTTACATGTTTTAGATGACCGAAGCGACTTAAGACATGGCGGGCATGGAACGGGTGCCTTTCTCTGTGGACAGGGCTACTGGCACATTGCGTCACACTTCTTGATTTCCTTTCTCTGCACCCTCACGAACCAATGTTTCTACTCAGGTGGGAACCGGCCATGTGCCTCTATGGTTGGAAAACCTCCCAGATGGCAATCCTGCTTTCCCCTTTTTCAAGAATCAGAAATGTTTTCTTTCACAGGCAGAGTTAGACTGAGAGAAAGAGAGAATGTGTCCTTCTATCTGCTGGGTCACTCCCCAAATGGCTGCAAAAAGCAGGGCTCTGGGAAGCCGGGCTGAGGAGCCTGAAGCTCTATCTGGCCCCCTCAGGGGTGCCAGGGGTCCAACTACTTAGGCCATCATCCGGCACTTCCCCAGGCTCATTAGCAGGGAGCTGGACACCAAGGACAACAGCCAAGACTTGAACTGGCCAACCCTGATATGGCTTGCCAGCATCACATGTGGGCAGGGGCATTGGAAGCTGCTATGCCTTCGTACCGGCCACATTTCCTACTTGTTCCAGCTGCTCCTGTCCTCGATATATGCACAGAACAGCTGCCCTCAGGGTTGGTAGCAGTTGCCCAGACCCCTCATCGACCTGGCAGGTCTGCAACAAATCATTCACTCTACACATATATGGGAAGCCCTTCCCTTGTGCAGTTTTCCAGACACTTGCCACAAATCCAGTGAACAAAGCATTCAAGGGCCTCACAGTTGTGGGGAATCAGACCCTCACAGCCGAGACCCTATACAAGTCCTGTCCTGCAGCGGCAGAGCTGAGGCTTGCTGACCTCCTCTGGGAGTAGCTGCAACGTCCCCTACTCTGATCACAAGGAGAACCCCATGTCCCACTAAGATGCGGGGAGATTGGGGTGCAGATGCGGCCTTCTGTCACTCGAAAGAATGGCAGGAAAATGAGGGCTGAGGCAAGGCAGAGGCAGACAGTAGGTGCAACTCCAACTTCTGGCCCCACCACATGCAAAGGAAGTGCTGAAGAGCAGTGCTATGGATAGGAGCAGACACGTTCTGCAGAGGAGCGGGCATGTTGGGGCTCACAGACAACACCCACATAGCCATGCCCAGGGCAGTTGCTTCCAGCTTTGCCTACCTGACCACCCAACCCAACCCACCATCCCAGGAGCAACCTACTCCCAAGTCTGCTCAGAGCCAGAGCCTAGGGGCCTCCAGCTGAGAAAACCATGGGAATGAATGGGAAGGCACTGAAAGGAACATGAGAAGGAAGCCATCCAAAGGAAAGCTACTGCCGGCAATGCCAGAATCCCTTGTGGGTGTTGGTTGGTGTCCCTGTTGTTGCAGTCCAGATTAAGGACCCTGCTCGGGGGTCTGGGAAAACCAGGGGAACATGGTCCAAGCATTTGGACCTCTGCCACCCATGTGGGAGACCTGGATGGAGCTCCTCACTCCCCGCATGAGCCTGGCCCAGTGCTGTCCACTGCCCATCCGGGGAGTCAAGCAGTGGATGCAAGACCTCTGCCCCGGTGTGTGTCTCTCCCTCTCTCTCTGTAACTCTTGGGATTCACAGTCAAGAAATCGCCTTGGAAAACAGCAAAGCATGGCATTGTCTTTCAGAAGCTAGAGTTCACCGGCAGGCTCCGTGCCCCACCCCACACAGGGAGTCCTGGAAGGGCAGCAAGCAGGGTAAGGTCAAGTCTGACTCTGCTGCCCACTCTCCTTCCCCAGGAACATGGCTCTCTGTTTTCAAAGGTGCAAAGCCAAGTACAAGGCCGAATTCTGCGATCGCACGGATCTCCCGCTTCTCAAGATGAAGGTCGGATCCAAGCAGGTCCGCTTGCCCAGAGGAGACCTGCAGACCCATGCGTGCTTTCTGCGTGTCAGGATGGCCTACCCAAATCCCACACAGGCAGAAGCAGTCGGTAAGATGCACTGCACTCCGCGAGATTCTCTCGGTGGGCTTTGGGGCTGGAGCCCCTTTAGAGGCAATGGGATCGCGCCTGGCTTTGGAGAGGCCATTGGAAAGTGCTTGATGTTGCTGACCCTTTCTCTTCTCCCAGCTCCTGCTCTATTTGCCAGGCTGCAGTCATGCCAAACACTGGCTTTAGAGCCAGATTCCCCACTGCTCACAGAGCTAGAACCTCTTCTGGAGACAGGATCCATTTCAAAACTGAGGCTGCCACCATGCGCAGAATCAGCACCAAAGACAACTACCAAAGTCTCCTGCGCATGTCCGGGACCTGCAAACAACCAGCCTCGCAAGATGGCTAGCATCACCACATTCCCCGCCAAGCTGCTGGCGGAACAGTTCACACTGATGGACGCGGTGAGCAGCGGGCTTGTCTCGGCAGGGCCAGGCCCGAACACCCCTTTGGCACCAGCCTCCCCACAGCTGCCCCGACCAGAATCCAGTGGCCTGGCTGCAGTTCAGGCTTCAGGTCCCACCACCTATGTGACTGGACCAATGTCTTCACTCCCAAGGCTGCCTTTCTCCCATGGCTGGCAGAGAGGGCACCCAAACCACACCAGCTGCACAGTGACTCTCCAGATCAACTGACATGGGCCTGGCAGAAAGTAGGGCTGGATCTGACCCACAGGGTACTGGACGGGCCTAGGTGGAGGGCATCCAGGTCCACCCACTGCCTTCCCATCTGCCTGCGATGCCACAGCTGTCCTGGGTCCTAGCACACATATCCCAAACAGTAAGCACCCTGTTGGAGTTTTCACAGGGAGCAGCACTGGCACAGGGACAAGGACTCCAGGGCAGATGCCGAGAGCAGAAGGATGAGATACTGGGCGGGATGCCTGGGAGCACACACCTCTGTCTCTTTCCTCAAGGCTTGGGAGGGTTGGGATCTGGGCTGGCAGGAGCGAGGCGACCTCAGTGGCAGAACACATAGCCCAGCTGCTCCCATGTTGGGGAGCTGCATGACAAACTACCTGAGCTGCAGCTTCGAGCACTGTCACTTGCCGGGGTGGCTGGGCTTCACTGCATTCGAGCTAGGCTGGCTGTGCCCATGGGATACCCTCTTGCCCCCAGGAGCTCTTCCAGAATGTGGTCCCCTATCAGTGCCACAGCTCCATCCGGATCCAGCAGAACAAGGAGGTCAATGCGCAGCTGCCCCCTACTGTTCTCGCTGTCATCATCCACTACCACCACGTGGCCCATTGTGTTACTACCACGTGCTTGGGGGACCCCAGCATGAAGGCAGCGGACAGGGCCCGCGTGGTGGAACACTGGATCAAGGTGGCCAAGGTAAGCTGAGGCTGTCCCAGGGGCTCCCTCTCTGCACGGCAGGGACGTGCCACTTTGCTTCCTCAGCTCTCAGGTGTACAGTCTGTGGTCACAGATCCTGCCCAATCCCTGGGCTCTTGGGATCCACGAGGTGGCCTGATCTCACTCACTTGTCCCAGAACTACATGCTCACTTCCCGCCTAGGCCCCTGACATGGGTTGAAACCAATCTAGCCCATGTGAGCGTGGCTCAAGGGGGTCCCATCACTGACCTGCTCTGGCTCCCTGGCCAACTCTCTGATGCATGAGGGGGATGTCAGCACAGCTGGCTGAGCCTGGCTCAGGTGGGGCTCCAAGCCACCTACCTGCCATTCATCCGCTCCCTGCCCTAGGAGTGCCTGGCTCTCCGGAACTACTGCTTGGTCCACACCATCCTCTGCGCTCTGCAGAGCCACCCGGTACGCCAGCTGAAAACAACGTGGGGAGAAGTCTCCAGGTGGGTGTGCATCCCTCAAAGCACCTGGTGGACCCGGGACTACCCTCAGGCCTAAGCACTAATCCTCCAAGACTCAGAGGCTGGTATCCTGGGACACAGGGAGAGGCGTGGACTGCCGGGGGCAGGGGTGGGGAGCACCATCTTTCAGCGGCCCTGGGACATGAGGACTGGGTTTCTGCCTCAGGATGACATTTCCATTAGTCAGGCACATGTGGCTTCCAAACTACATACTTGCGCCTGTGCACCACGCAGCACTGGACCTGCCTGGGCACTCCAACTCTGTAAACACTCACACACACACACACACACACACACACACATACACACACACAATCAAAACAGAAGATACTACCAGGCAGGGTGGATCCTCTGATCTTTGTTCTTAAACCAAAGGGGTTTGATCCACCACCTCACCATTCCTTCCAAATATCTCCTGGTTTTCCCCTCACAACAGAAAAAGTGCCAGGAAATTTCAGCGTCTTTGCACACAGGACAAAAAAGTCAACAGAGATGTGCCCATGAAGGTAAAGTGGGGGTTTAGGGACTGGGGTGAGGGCTTGGCAGGAGGGGAAGGGGTGTGGCTGTAAGGGCATCAGGGCAGAGGGGAGCTTTTGGTGTCACTGAAAGTGTGCTTGAAAAGAAAACCTGGGGTGTGCCTGCTAGGACAACAGGCCAAGAGAGGGCTGTGTTCACAGGTCGAGGGATGCAGTCGGGCTCAGAGGGCAATGGGAATGGGCTGCAGCAAGAGCAGCTTGGCTCTCAGAGGGGGCTGTGAGCACCCACAGGTCTCTGGCTCCCATGCTGTTCCTGCTTCCCCCAGGCTGTGAGGTGGATGCGGCAGCAAGGGCTTCCTTCCATCTGTGCTGGGGCCCTAGAGGTCCTTTGGAAACCAGGCCTGCTACAGTGTTCTCTGTTGCAGCCTTCCATGGGGAGGGCTGCCAAGCCTGCCCCACACATTGCACAGCTTGGGAATGCCAGGGGCTGAGCAGTCCAGTGGGATGCCAAGCATTGGGTCTTATTGGCTGCCCTGGGAGCAGAACTTCTGTCTTCTCGAGGAGAGAAGCAAGCAGCATGAGCCTGTCTCTCAGTCTGCACAGGGAGCCTCATGTGCATCCAGGGAGGCAGGGTATGGGGTGCTGGGCCTGGCTTCCTCTCAGGGACACGCTGAGGCACAGGTCAGTCAAAGGATACTTAGGGCAAGGGGGACCTGAGGTGGGAGGGGAGGCCAGCGCCCTCTCCAGCTGAGGAGCAGGCACAGGGAGGTGTGGTCAATCCTCCAAAGCCACCTTCCCGGTGGGAGCTGCATGAATCCATACAGAGCACGTTGTGGGAGGAGGGGAGTGCAGGGTGGGCATTATACCAATGGAAGTGAGCCAGACATGCAGGGCTCAAGGTGGTTTGCACAAATGTGGGCCGGTCAGGAAAGGACTATCTCCCTGAACGTGACCCTGACCCTGGCAGATGGCGATCTGCAGGTTGCCCGCCCGGGAGAAGAACCCCCAGAGAACACAGATGCGGCAGCGGCTGCAGAAGAAGGCAAGTGTGCCTGGGGGGGGGGGCAGGGGCTCCTGTCTCCCATTGGGGGCCCATGTCAAGGGAGCAGGGCCTTCTGCCTCCCTTGTTTGCCCACACCCATCACCACAGTAGCTGAGAGACCCCAGTTGAGAGACCAGAGCTGAGGGCCTGAGCTGAAGGGCTCCCAGCAGACTTGGGCCTGAGCTGGGGCTGGCACCCCACAAGCTGACTTGTTATCATGCCATCAGGGCTCCCAGGGTTGTCCAATTCTAGAGGCAGTTGGCTGGATGCAGGGAGAATTGGGAAAGGCACTTTAGGGGCGGGGAGCTTCCCAATGGGGAATGTGGCCAGGGCTCCAGCAGCTGGGGTGGAGTGCATCTCAGGGGCCGGGCCTTGGTGGCACCTGAGAACAGCTGCTCACCACCACCACCACCTCATGGCACAGGGAGCCGTCCCCTTCCTTGGCACTTTCATCATGTATCTGGATAGGCTGGACATCGCCATGAAGGACTTCGTAGATGTGAGTGAACTTGCCATGGGTGGGGCAGGCTCCAGGACCCTGAGGCTTGGGGGGAGGGTCCTGGGCTGAGCTCTCAGCCCCCAGCTCCTTGCTGCCCATGTCTCCGGAGGCCTCACAAGCTGTCCCAGGGAGGAGGGCTCACCTGCATATCCCCTCTGAGTGCGGGAGCCTGCAACCAGGTGCCCATCCCTGTCCCCCAACGGTTGAAGCTGCATAGCCAGAGTCCCTGACTGCAAAGCTGCACAAGGTCTTGGCTGAGCCTGCTCAGCCTCTGAGTTGGGTGGCACCCAAGGGAAGGAGAGAAATTGGGCCCCTGTGAGGTCAGGCAGCACCCACATGCCTCAGTCCACCCATCCATTCCCAGGCCTCACTTTCCCTGCCTGCCATCAGACATGGTGGGGACAGCAGTTCCCTGAGCCTCAGCCACCATGTCCCCTTCTGCAGAGCTAACAGCCTGTCCCAGGGACACCTTCTTTTCCTTCCTCTTACCCAGAGGGGAGGGCCAGGGGCTAGTCACAGGCCAGGGGCTGTTCTGATGGACTCTGCCTTCCAGGGAAAAAACAACATGCTGAAAATGACAAAGGTGAGCAGCTCTGCCCTATCTTCCAGGCACAGAGGGGATGGAGGGGTCAGAGATGCCCTGGGCAGAAAGCCCAGGCTCCAGCCCATGCGTGTCTGTCTGCTCTCTCCACTGGGATGGATACACACAGAAGGAGGAGAGCATCCCTAGGGAGGCTGTGGCTAAGGGACTGGAATCCAGGAGAACTTCCTTCCTGGGCGAGGGGCTGTGTGTATGCTACTCAGAAGACAGCTTGGAGCCTGGAAGGGATGGCCAGGGAAGGCTTCTCTAGCTAAAAGACCCAGAGGCCAGCCCCCTGCCCCTGCCACAGTCTGCCCCTCCAGCAGTCCCAGTGCAGGCCTGTCAGCATCCTCTCTGCCCCTCTTGCCCCAGGAGATAAAAGTTCTCCAAGAAATGCAGCGGCTCCAGGTGGCAGCCAGTCAATATACTTTGCTGCGTGACGCAGAGTTTGCACTGTGGTTCCAATCCATGGAGAGGCTCAGTGACACTAAGAGGTGAGTGCTGGGCAGGGATTGCGGGATGTCCAGGGTGGCAGATGGGGAAGGTTCTCCTGTTGTGCACTGAGGAGAGGGCTACCCATGGCTCCTTGGTCAGCAGAGGGCCTTACCCATGGGCAGTGCGGGGCTCCAGGACTGCGGCTGCAGGGCGGGCCCTGGAGGGAGCCTGAGATGAGCAAGAGTGCACGCATGGCTGCTTCTGTGTCCTGCAGCTACAACCTGTCCTGCCTACTCCAGCCCCTCTGCTAGAATGTCCACCTCATCCTCAAGGCCAAGAACATCAGGCCTTGGAGAACATCAGCATGACTGAGTCCCCCATGCAGGCAGAGAGTGGGGGCTGCAGAGTTCATCTGTGGGCTCGGGGACTGCACCGTGACACTCGCTCCGTTCCCCGCCGACCAAGCAACAACCCAGTGCCTGGGAGACTGGCCTCCCTCTCTCAGATGGGTGGTCACATCATCACCAATTTCACGGATTCCTCCTAGATTTTCCTATGTATATAGTTCACCATGATTAGTACCAGTTGGTTAGGCCTTTCATTAAAGTAGTATACATGGTAGACCATGAGTGTCCTTCTTCCTCTTTATCCCTTCCCTGCCCTGCTAATTAGAGACCATTCTCTAGATCCACAGACAAAGACATTCATGCAGATTCGAGAGGGGTGTGTCTCCCCATGCAAGGATGCCACACCATGAGTGCTCTTTCAGTTCTGAGGCTCCTACATGGAGCCCCATGCTGTCTCATGGAGAGAGTCCCTCAGGGTCTTTTCTGAAGCGCAATTCATACATCCATCGGTATCTGGCGAGAACAACGCTCTCACTGCTTCTACACTTGCTCCCACGAGCTTTGGGAGTTTGCTGCTTAGGGCCCTTTAGGCTCAGATGGTGGTCCCCTCTATACAGTGTTATCCAAATGATGTGTGTCACCAGTGACCAGCAAAATGTCCCAAGAACACAACTCAGCCCTAGTCACTAGAGAGAATTCCCTGTGAGATTCAGTGGGAAATGCACATAATAAAAGTGCACAATCCTGGGAAGCCAACACTGATAAAAATTTCATCGATGTATACATATATATACACAGAGATTTGTATGTATTCAGGTGAAGTATCCACCTGCAGCAAAGGCATCCCACATGGGTGCCCGTTTGAGTCCCAGCTGCTCTGCTTCCTACCCAGCTCCCTGCTAATGGCCAGGGAGAGACATACAGCCTGGGAGACAGGAAGTGATATTTCAAACACCTGGGTCCCTGCCCCGCAGGTTGGAGACACATGCTGCGTTGGAGACACTGTACTTGACTCAAGTATTTGGGGACCGAACCAGCAGCTGGAACATCTCTGTGTCTCTGCCTTCCAACCAATGAGTCAGAATTCTTTCAAACATGAAAGCACAGGGGCTGCCACTGTGGCATAGCAGGGAAAGGTGATGCCTACAGTGCCGACATCCCATGGTGCCGCCTGTTCGAGGCCCGGCTGCTCCTCTTCTGATCCAGTACTCTGCTATGGCCTGGGAAAGCAGTAGGGTTTGGCACAAATGGTTTGGCCCCTGCACACTTGTAGGCTTTCGATCGGCTCACTCCCAGCCATTGCAGCCATTTGCAGAGGGAACCTGCAGATTGGAGGTCGCTCTCTCACTCTCCCAGCCTCCCTGTAACTCTGCCTTTAATACATATATCTTGAAAACAATTAAAATACAAATAATGTACTAAAGGAGTAACTTGAGCCAAGAAAACCAAAGATCGGTCTAGTGGTCATGGTAAAACACTACCACAGAAACCACAGGTGCTCTAAATATATGCCATGATCATGGGAAAGATATCTCATGTTCCTATTTAGACAAATGAACAGATATTGGACAATGTATGCCGAAACTGTGAAAATGTACAGTTTATACTGATATGGATTTGCCTTCTGGAAGCCTGGGATTCTAGGACAGGGTAGGAAGAGAGAACACCGAGTAGGAGCCCCAGCCAAAACCTGCCCATTGAATAGCTAGAGCTCTCCAAGAAGAGCACAACTTCCATAGCTTGTCCATGTTAGGTGAATCTACTGGGAGATGAGCATGGGGAATTGATGACACAGCTTCCTCTCCTTTCCCTATAGCCCTGAGATGCCTCTACACCACATCTCCAGTGTCCTACAGATGAGCAAACCTGGGGGTGGTCCTGGCGACACCTAGAACCCCACAGATCCAAAACACTTGACAAACGCTAAGCAGAAAAACATACCAAAGCACGTCCCAATTAACTGCTGAAAACCACTAGCAACACCAAAACCTTCAAAGATCAAAAATGAGAAGCTTCAGCCTGACTCACAAAATCCTTGAGCTGAAAGACAATGCATCAGTGCCTTCAGAACTTGGGAAAAACCATTTCCAACCTAAAAGTACATACATGTTTTCAATCCTACATTACAGGACAGTAAGATCAAAGCATAGTTAGAGATGCCAAGCATCAAAAACGCTTCTGTATGCCATTGCTCAGAACCTGCCAGAAGATGTGCTCCAGAAAATCAAGGGTGGAGGGGCCTGCACCCTAGCTCCCTTGGTTATTCCTCTGCCTGCGGTGCCGGCTTCCCATATGTATGCTGCGTTCTAGTCCCGGTTGCCCTCTTCCAGTCCAGCTCTCTGCTGTGGCCCGGGAGGGCAGTGAAGAATGGCCCAAGTGCTTGGGCCCTGCACCCGCATGGGAGACCTGGAAGAAGCACCTGGCTCCTGGCTTCAGATCAGCACAGCGCAGACCATGGGGGCCATTTGGGGAGTGAACCAACAGAAGGAAGACCTTTCTCTCTGTCTCTGTCTCTCTCACTGTCGATAACTCTACCTGTCAACTAAATAAATATAAATAAATACATAAAACTTTTTACAAAATCAAGCGTGGAAAAAAAAAAAAACTCTGAGGAAAACATGAAATGCAAGATCAAGGAGCACCATCAGCAAAGAAGTGAACACATTCCTAGAATGATGGGGAACAGAAACCCCAGGGTGACAACATCCACAAAGAGAAAAGCATCTTGAATCCACATTGGAGCAACTAGGAGGTGGTAGGGAAACATTCACCAAGAAAATGAAACTGAGAGAAAGTCTGTTAAGTATAGAAATGTTTATGAGACTGTAAGACAATGAAGAAATATGAGGATTCTATGAATGTTCAGCAAAATGACCTAAGAAAGGGTCAATATGGGGAGCAGGTGTTTCACGCATTGGTCAAGATGCCACTTGGGGATGCATACACCCCAGGGCAGAGGGCATGGGTTTGAGTCCTGGCTCCAATTCAGATTCCACCTTCTTGCTCATGTGCACCCAGAGAGGTGGTCAGAGAAGCCTCAAGTACCTGGAGCCCTGGCACACGAGTGCTAGACCCAAATGCAGTTTCAGGCTCCTGGATTCAGCCTGACCCAGCCCTTGGCTGCTGCGAGCATTCAGGGAATGAACCCAGCAGATGGACAATCTCTGGGCCCCACTGCCTTTCACACCAATACGTTTTTTTAAAACAATCCAAGTAACACAACTCATTGTTCAAGAGCATCATGATAATTAGCACTGGTCTTGATGATCAAGAGTCCTTATGGAATTACAATGATGTAAATGCTGCATACTCAACTAAGCAAACCCTGACATATCTGTGCTAGGGCCCTGGAGGGACAACCAAAGTTCATTGCCTAGTTGGCAGTGGAGAGTCAGGGGGGAGAGAGCTCCATATTTCCCCATGTTGAGAAGCACAGCACCAGCATGTGAGTTAAGGACCAAGGTGTGGAGCTCAAAAGAAAGCTCTGAGAGTGAAAAGGATGATCCCTGAGAAGGAACGGTGGGAGAAACACCAAAAGGCCTTGATGAACATATGTTATAAAAGAATAGGAGTTTCTGAAACGATCCATTCTTACCTTAGCAAACTCAGAGAGCCTGTCATCACTCGTCAAAGACTGCCGACTTGCACAAGAAGCACAGTCTGAGGGACCCACAGCACCCTTGCCATCTTCAAGCTCGTTACATTCACCAGCACCTTCCCTGTCCCTGTCGAGCTCCCAGTCAGGGAAATGCAATTCACCTAAAAAGGCACAAGTTGCAACTTACTTCATTTCAAATCATTAAATGGTTTACAACTATTTGTATTCTCAGTAGTTAGTATAGCCCTGTTCCTGAATAAAGGTTAAAACTACATTCAGACAGTGAAAAAGTTATCCCTGGCCTCTTTTCTAGTCACTTGGTTTCTCGCATCTCTTAACCCCACCCAATCAAAGTTAACCACATTTGTTAGCTCTTGGATACCCTTGCCGAGTCTCCATTGCCTGTGCAAGTAACTAGCTAACTGTGCATGTTGTATTTACCTCCTTTCGTACAAACCATGATCTTTTTCACTTCACATCATTAAGGTGATTGTCCTTACCACTAAACAGGGAATGCCCTCAGTCCCAAATGTCCTTGTAAAAGGAGGATATTTTCAGCTCAGAAGACCCAGCAGATATCAAAGGAAATAACTCAGCCAAGTGCAAAAGAAAAAAGAATATTGGCCATCTTCTAGAGAGGCTGTCTGTACAAACCTAACTTGTTCATATTAAGCGTAAGTCGCTAATAGGAACGGTGAGGATGAAAAGTTACCAGCTTACTTTGAGTGCATTAAGATGTCTAAATAGTCTAGTTAAGCTATCTCTTTTAAGATTTGGAAAAGTACATGATTTCTACAATTCTTGTCTGTGTCTATCAACTGGGGTGTGTCCTTCAGGGGATGCCTCACCTCAGAAGACCTCTTTGGGAGTGTCCACGGGGACTGATGCTGTCACTGTAATGTACTGGGGAGACGTTGGAGAAACTCTAAAACTTTCTGCAACACACAGGAACGTCCACCTCCTCACGACAGAGGTATCTGGACCCAAGCGATAACAGTGCCAAGACTGAGAAACCCTATTTTCAACTGTCTAAACCATGAGGCAACACAAACTACTCACAGCAAACAAAACTGGTGAAAGTTACACTCCCATCACACATGCACTGTTCTAGTCTTGTCCCAATAACCACAAGTTAGCCAGGCAGTAGTGTGGGTGTAGCATTCGGTAGGAGTTCAGAGAACTGGCTTTGAACTCAAGGGGATCTAACAATGAACCCCAACAGAGTTTACACATCCAAACTCAAGTTGTTACCAATAATACCAGTCCTAGCTCTTAGTCGTTACTGTAAGAAACATTACATCAGAAAGCATTTCGAAAGGCTTGGCACACAGGCTAAGCCTCACAAAAACATCAAAACCTATAATAACTTTGAGAATGAATTCTTCACCCAATAATGAATCCAATATGGAACAAAACCTGACTTTCTGACAACATTAGAAACTTACCATCACTGGCCCCATCTTCTAGACCCAAAATATCCCCGTTCCAAAGCCTCTACATTCTAGAACCGTGTCCATTATCCCTATGTGATTCAGAGTGTGTCTTCACTTCATTTGACACATCGCTTCCATTGGAACTCCAAGTTATGTCAGTCAACACACTGTTACTCTTCGATGTGAGAGTTTCTGACAATGAAAAAAGAAAACACATCAGTATGTCAGCCACTGTGGTCATTTATCTAAAGGAAATTGTAAGCATGCTACTTGCCACAATCACAAAGATACAAAACTCTGACAATACTGAAAGCAATGTCTTATGTCCAATCCTCTTGCCTCAAGTTTGAAGAACAACCTAAGATTCTTTGAGTTAAGGCCAAGCTACAACAAGAAAAAAAAGGAGAACTGGCTGAGATAGATTATCAATTGATAGTAGAAATGAAAGATCTCCGTGAGTGAGATCCCAGGGGAAAGAAGGAGCCATCCAAGAAGGAGGTACCTTCTTTCTCTGAATGCTGGAGAGAAATTCCACTTGAAGGATGGCCTTATCTAAACAAGGGCAGAGTTTGTGAACACAAGAGGCATCCATACCCTTAGCAACTCGTCACAAGAGCCTCGGCTGATCACTGACATCATAAATAAGAGTGTCAATTGTTAAATCAACAACAGAAGTCACTGTGCACTTGCTCCTCCTGTAGGACCTCTGTCCTTAACGTGGTGTACTATGAGAATTCACGGTAACACTAGCCTTCAAACATTACTTTCCACTTTGCATGTCAGTGTGGGTGCAAGCTGTGAAAATCTTTACTGAGTATAGAGTTGGTCTCTATATAAAGATAATAAAAAATGAATCTTCATGAAGAATGGGATGCGAGAGGGAGTAGGGGGTGGGGTGGTTTGGGGTTGGGAGGGCAGGTAGGTGGGAAGAACAGCTACAATCTGAAAGCTGTACTTATGTAATTTATCTAGTAAATAAAAGCTTTCTATAAAAATAGATACTAGATATTAATAAATAGAGCACAGATATAATAACAATAATAATAACAATAATAATAATAGAAAGAATCAAAACAGACTGAATGCTCCAACATGGGAAGTATTGCATATAGCAGCCTCCCAGAATGACAATGACCTCAAATAACACCCTGGCTCAGAATCCCCTGAAGACATTCTGATGTGGCTAAAACACCTATGAGAGCATGTCAGGCATGGGAAGACAAAACACTGTGGCAAACAGGGTTCCCCATGAAGCACTTCTGTGGGTAGACCCCAAGAGAAAGAAGTGGTCATCCACAAAGGATACACTTTATTCAGAAGGCACAAAAGAACTTCCTCTTCCCCGTGGCCCTGTCTAAATATGGAAGGAGTCAGTGGATTCCACAGGCTTCCACAGCTGAGGCAGCTCAGGTCAAGATCCTCATGTGTTCGCTGATGTGCTAATTCTGAAATTCTCAACAGGGTCACTGTGCACTGACTTCCCATGCAGGACCTCTCTGCTCAAAGAGTTGAGGTATGTGAGTTAACAGTACCACTTGGTCACAAAGATCTACCACACTTTCACGTGAATGACACCATCTATGGATTATAAGCTAGAAGAATGTCTCATGCTCGCAAAAGTCACACCGCCCTTGGATTCTTCTCCAAAGTTAACTCACTCCACCGCAACAGATACTATAGACATACGTAAGTCAAATCTCAGAAAGCCTTACTTTCATTGAATTCAAAAGCACTTTCATCTCTTGTTTGTTGTAAAAACAAGCCTGCCGGTGTTCTAGTGCATAGTAGGGTAATAATACTTCACCAAACATACAGTCTTTTCTCAAAAGCTAGAAGAAAGACTTCTGAATGTACATACTACAAAGAAACCTTGAATAGGGAAGCGGTGGATGCGGATGACCTAATATGATCATTTAAATGTATGCATGTAGGGCAATATTACATTATACCACATCAATATGTACAGCTACTCTTTGTCAACAAATAGAGAAACACATCAAAAAGGAAATACATCATTGTTCAGTGAAATGCATCTCCAAATGCTCACTCTTTTTCATAGAAGTATATGCCATTCCAAAGTTTCCAAATACGTATAGTATTCAGCCCGTCATGTTTTGTTAATAAGTTCTAGGTAAATTCTACTCCTGTCAGAGAAGATGCCCCTAAAGGAGACAGAGGAGGAAGAGAGGTGGGAGGGCTGCTGTGAAGTTAGGTATGGTGGGAGAATCACTATGTTCCGAAAGCCGTGTTTAGGAAATGCATCAAGTTGGTATAGCTTCCATAAAAGGTGTCTGGGAAAAACTGGAAATAAAATAATCCAGGATTCCATGGCTGGCTGTGCACTGTGTAGAGAAAATCAGTGTCTACAGGGGCTCTTTGCTGTACACCCAGGGCAACGCTCTTTCCGTCTTTTCTCTAGAAGATCCCACTTGGGAAGAAATTATGGACATCTAGTAGTCTATTTTCCTGTCTCGTCTAGTAGTAGAGGGTGCACTGCGCTTCCAACAAATCCAAGGCTGATGCTTGCTTTTGTGGAGTGGGAAGTAAGGGTGTGACAGTCAAGGGATACTCTTAACAAAAGAAACATGGGTTGAGAAGGAATTTAGCCTAATGGCTTAGATGCTTTGATGGTGAGTTCCGATGCCCATTTCTCATATCAGAGTACCTGGTTTTGATACTCATCTCTGGAGCCTAACTCCAGTTTCTTACTAAAATACCTCTGGGGAAACAATGGTTCCTATAACAAGTTCCATGCTATTCACATGGGCCACCTGGGTGGAATTGCCAGTTCCCAGTTGCAGTCTGGCACATCTCAAGGCACTTGCAGGACTGGGAAGTGAATTAGCAGTTGGGAGCTCCTCTCCTCTCTCTCTGTCTCTGTTCCTTTATAATGTTAAGATGGGAAGAGTGGCAAAGGCCCTGCCAACTCGGAAACAAAATGCGTTAGTTATAAATGAAAAGGCTGTTATATTCAGCCACACACAAACCTTAATTCATGCATGGCAAACCAAGATAAAGGAAAAACAAATACCAACTAGGAAAGTGTAGGTGGTCTGCCTAGTATATCAAAACGAAAGAAACCTAACGTACACATTGTTCTTGGAAACGAGGGAGAAATGGCCAACATTCCAACAGAAAGATGGGCAAAGGACAAGGACAGTTGACAGGAAAAGGGACACAAGTGGCTTTTCTTCCAATGGAAAGAGCGCCACCTTTCTCCTGTGCAGGGCAATGCAAATAGAAACTGCACATCTCTCATTTGGCTACAATTCAAGTACTTGGCAGCATATATTGGAATAAGAAGACACTCCTCGAGGAGTGGTAATGAACATGCGAAACCATGCAACCTCTATCAAAGGGGAATCTAGCAATAGAGTTCTACAGTAGATCTGCCATTTGCACTGGCACTGTCACTTCTGGGAGTTAACTCCACAAGTATAGGGGCATATGTGGTTTCTGTGTTTGTGTTGCTAACACTCAATGCCTGAGACTGGATAATCTGTGAAGACCAGAAATTTATAGTTCTCACACCTAGAGCGCCTGGGAAGTCCAACATCAGGGCATCAGCATGCTTTGTCTGATGAAGGTCTTACTATTGCATTGTCACATGGTGCAAGGCTGAAGGCAGAAGGGCCAGAGAGCAAATCAGCTGAACACCACATGGAGCCTGTTTGACAGGGACCTCAATCCCCGGTTTCAGTAAGGCCCAGCCACGACCGTTGTGGGTATTTGGAGAGTGAATTAGTGGATAGAGATTCTCTCTCTCTCCGTTACTTTGCTTGTGTCTGTCAATGTGTGTGTGTGTGTGTGTGTGTGTGTGTTTCCACATCTCAAGAAAACTGAACGAAGAATCCATCAAAGCCAACCATTATTCTACAGTGAATACTCTAAAATAGACAAAATTCACAGTCTGCTCAGTTCTTTAGAGGTGGACTAAATGCTGATATCATTTAAAGATGATGGTCCTCTTTCTAGAACACAGAAGGAAACAAACTCACCCAAAGCCTAATGACCCTCATTGTATTTTTATTTTTTAATATCTTTCCTGATTTCCTTGGAAGATTTCTGGGTTCATATTTCATATTTCTTGATTTAGTATAGAAAGGTAGAGTGACAGCGAGGGAAAGACAGAGTAGTTTCCATTCCCTGGTTCACTTCCCAAATCCTGCAACAGCCAGGGCTGGCTGGACTAAGCCAAAGCCAGGAGCCAGCACTTCAATCTGGGTCTTGGAATTGTGTGGCATTTTGTCATCCGTTGGGGCATAGTCTGTTTCACAGGTGCATCTGCAGGCTCTTCTATCAGAAGCACAGAGGAACAAGGACTCCAAAAGGGGATATGAATGCCCCTTGTGGTACTTTAATCACTGGACCAGATGCCCACCACAAGAGTGATGATTTATTCCAGTCGATGTCTGCTAAGTCCTTTGTATGAGAGCAAATTAGGAAAAGCAAGCAAAAGGAGAGAAGTCACTTTCCCAAAACTGGCTTAACGCACAGCATCACAATGTTCACCCACAACTTCACTTCAACAATGGCCAAGGGCAAGGACAGACATTTCTCCAAAGACGAACAGCACAAGAGCTATATTGAAAGGACACACTATTATTGGTCATTGGCCATCACAAATCAAGTCTGCAATGAGATAGATACCCCTTCCAAACCACCTCGAGGCTATTCAAATTACCATGAACCTGCTGTTGCATTCTCAACGAGCTATCTAAAAGAACCGGAAACAAGTTTGAAAAATATTTACCCAGAAGACTTCACAGGATTCACACTAGCCAAAACACAACCACAGCTCCAGTGTCCATCAGTAGATGAATGAATAAACACAATATGGTCTACTCGTATGATGGAATTCAGCATGAAGTAGAATACAAGTACTGATACGGGCTACCGCATAGGCAAAACTTGAAACCATGGTGCAAGTTGAGGGAATCCAGACACAGCAGAGAATAGTTTATAATGCTAGCTCTATGAAACATCTAGAGCATACTCACAGACCGAGAACTAATTGGCAGTTGCAATTGCTGGGGGAAGGGAGACTGGAAACTGGCTACTACTGGGTTTCGAGCTTGCTTTGCAGGTGATGTGATTCACTATTAGATGGTGGCCGAGGCGGTGGTGGGCAGGACTAAAGCTCTCAATAAACTTGCATACAGCCTTTTGGGAAAATTTTTCTGACTGCACCCACCAGTGAACTAGGGCCTCTCTGCTGCTATAGATTGGCTGGTCAAATTATTTTACTGTTTGAAAGGCAGAGTGCCAGAGAGACAGGCAGGGAGGAGGGAGACAGGGAGGTTGATCCAGTGAAACACACGAAAACCCCTTCAGCTGAAACCCCACAGTATCCACTGTGAACCAGACATGTCCTGTCCCCACAGCAAGTAGGAACAAAGTACAGCAGGTGGTATTGAACACACAGCAGGCCATCAGTACCTTTAGAGCACACCGCAAGGTGGGGGTGCACAGGATGTGTAGAAAATCACTCTCTAGGCATGACTGGTAGAAAGGGATACTTTGGTGACTTCAGTGGAAGAACATCTACCAGAGTTGACCAGGATTTCCTTCTCAAGAATTCTAGGTCTTGAATCCTCCCCCAGAGAATTATCAAAAGCGATGCATGAGAATCTACAAATTCGGTAAGACGATCAGGTTTCTCACAAGAAACTTTACAGGCCTGAAGCGTGTGAAAGCTTATCTTCACATAACTGAAGGAATAAACTTCCAACCAAAATGACATCTTCTTATGGACAAGTTAAGGGACAGCATCAGCATTAGACCTGCCTGACAGGGAAGCTCTATTGCCCTCTCCTGGAAGCAAATCGACACTACATGGCAGCAACACAGAACAACCAAAAAGTGGCAAAGCGCCCCAGGGTAAGAGAAAAGGAAAAGACACATACAGGATCTTCACTACCGCCATGGAATAGAAATCACTTTTACAACTTGGAATGCAATTTAAAGTAAAATCACAGAACTTGCAATGACTATACGGATCTCATGTGTATTTTGTAGCAAGTCATTTGGAACTACATTGCTTCTATGTGGATGAAGTGGAAGTCTAAACTAAATGTTTATAGGTGTGAATAGTTTATAGATTCCCATTGCAATGTGTCAGTAGATACCTATAGATGATGCACAAAAGAAAATGAGAGATAAGAAGTCATTAGGAGGGGCTGGCACTGTAGTGTAGTAGGTTAAGCGCCCGCCTGCATCAATGGCATCGCATATGGGCACCAGTTTGAGGCCCGGCTGCTCCACTGCCTATCCAGCTCCCTGCTAATGGCCTGGGAAAGACGTACAGCCTGGAAAGACAGTCAGTGATGATTCAAATCCTTGGGTCCCTGCCACACAGGTTGTTGACCCAAATGGAGTCTGAGGCACTTTATTTGACTTAAGTTTTGGGGGACTGAACCAGCAGATGGAAAATCTCTGTGTCCCTGCCTTTCAAACAAATACATAGGAATTCTTTGAAAACAGAAAGCGCAATGGATGGCATGGTGACATCATAGGTAAAGGCACCTCCTGCAGTGCTGGCATCCCGTATGGGTGCAGGTCTGAGTCCCGGCTGCTCCTCTCCTGATCCAGCTCTCTACTGGGCCCAGGGAAAGCAGTGGATGATGGCCCAAATGCTTGGGCTCTGGCACCCGGTTGGGAGACCCAGAGCAGGCTCCTGGCTGCTGGAATTGCATCGGCACAGCTCCAATCATTGCGGCCATCTAGGGACTGAATCAAGGGATGGAAGAACTCTATTATCTATCTATCTACCTATCTATCTATCTACCTACCTACCTACGTACCTACCTACCTATCTATCTCTGTCTGTCTTCTTCTGCCTCCCTGTAACACTGACTTGAAATTAAATAAATAAATCTTACAAATGTACCCAAATGACTCCTGGCCTCGTTCATGACTTTCTTAATTCCCCAGTCTTATCGGTTGAAGCAGGGAGGACTAGGGCTCTTCCTATTGCTTGGAGGACATGGAAAAGAAAGCAGCTCACCCAAAACTCTAGGGATTACAAGCTAAGTCTAATGCCAAGTCCCTCACTTGACTCCCTAGCGAGGAAAATGATTTCACCCATGTCCTCTGAGATTCTTTCATAAAACACCAAGCAAACCAGACCTGGAAGGAGTCTATTTCCTCAGGCATCCTTAGTATTGCACTCTTCTAAAGAGGCTGGACAATTTGAATGAGCTCAGACCTATTTTCAAATGGATGCCACTCTCTGTGGTCAGAATGAAGCTTCCTAGCCAGTATTTGATCCCCCAGCCCTAGTGATTTTCTGTGAGGTCTTTTGCTCTATCGATAAGGTGGCCTGTTTCTGGGGCCCTGCATGCTGAAGATGGGAGATCTGATGCCAATTTGGGGGCATGGCTTTCAGGTGAGCTCTCTCACCTTCTCCTGGAGTTCTTGGACATGGCTGCTATCATAGCCAGAGACACTGAACCCGTATTCGGGGAAGATGCGCTTTAAGCTGTGACCTCAACATCTCCCGAAGGGGCAGAATCCACGACTCAAGATGCAGTTTAGAGTCTGTTGGGTCCCTAACCTTGGCTTTTCATGGGTCTCCATACCTTGCTTGTTTCTTAGGGGTTTTCCCGAAGGAACATGCTAGAGTGTTTGGAAATGATACGAAAAGGAGGTTTGGGACCCAGCTGTCTGTCTGTCCGCAGGCTTAGGGCCCTGTCTACATTCAAGTCTCTTGAGGGAGCTGAGGAATGGCACTGTGTTTGTCTCCTTGTGTACAGTTAAGGGGATGATATTGTGGCAGCAGCCCAGAGGGGCCTTGGCATATCTTCTTAAGGGAAAGGCTCCACAGAATGGAACTTTGAAGATGTGACCTCACTTCCTTGGTGATAGAACTTACACTCTGATAGCAACAGTCCTTAGCGGCTCACTTGATGGGAGACGTTCAGGAGAAGACCATGTTCTCTCGTTGCTGCCAATCGTTGCCAGGCTCTGGCCTTTTCCGGCGCTTGAGACATTGGCTCCGCTCTCACACTGGGTGTCTGTGGCCTCTTACTGCAAGGCCACCCCAGGGAACAGAACAGCCCAGGAGGCAGCCCCAGGTAGCGGAACAGGCCCGTCCTGGCAGGGGATCACCTGTGACCCCATCTGGGTCTTCTTTGCCCCTCCCTTCACCATGACAGTGGCAGAAGAAGAGGGGCTCTTGCTGCCCAGCAACACGATTCACGTGTTGGAGCCTCCTGTGTCTTGCGTGTTCATACCCTATTTTGTGGACAGCTGGTTGGGCAAGTGGGTGTTGGGGGACCTCCTCTTGTCTTCTGGAGACCTCTCTGGCTGCACAAGGGTACAGAGGCCCTTACTTTCCCGACCTGGGTAACAGAATGCCTCATGGGGGGAATTATTCTCTGTGGGGACAGCCAAGCACGACACTGATGCCTCTGGTCTGGGCTGCCACACACTCTCTTTGCAGAGCTCCACACTCGAGTCCACAGACAGAACACATGAGGAAGCCACAGGCATCGTCAATGGACACGTGAGTCAGGCCAACAACGTGGCTAATGCTGGTGTGGAGGGAGCGAGGGGCCCAGGAGTACCCACATGTTGGGGCACGAGATGACCACGGTGTGCCTAGAACCACATCCTGAAGGGAGGAACGCCCCTGGCTTTTGGCCTCGTGATCTCCCACTCAGTGACTGACCCCCATCCCACTCTCAAAGAAATCTCAGCCCCTTGGCAACTGGGTGTTGGGAAACTCCCTGTTCACACAAGCATCGTGTGTGGCCATGGTGCTGAATGTTTGCCCATCTAGTCCAAGAATCCTGTGCAGTCCTTAGTCAGCTCCACTGCCTTCCAGGTCTTCTCCAAGCTTTAGGACTCAGTGATCCTACCAGGAAGGTTTTCCCACACAAAAGGGCAGAGGGTTCAACCAAAAGGGTGAAGATACCACACAGGACTGGAGCCTGGCCCCCACCTGTTCTATTCCATGGGACGACATTGCCCCTGTGGCCACACTTGCATGGCTGCTGGGAAGCACTGGGATTCAGCTGCATTGCCACGGCAGCGGTGCTGTAGGACACAGACTCACTGTCTCTCACGGAGCACAGTCAGCTCGGCTGCTCAAAGCACAGGAGCCCAGGTTGGGCAGCTCTCCCAACAGGAGTCGCTTGTTCCCATTTCTGGTGGCTGCATGTCAGGGCATGGCCAAGGTGATTTCTCAGGAGGGCTCATTGCCATCTCCATCCACAGTTTCATTTCCTATGCTCCCCTGGGCTTCTCTGTGCTGCTGTCGCATCTGCCAATGAGCACAGCAAGGTAATGGGATGGGGCCCACGCCATTTCTGGGGGTAAGGTCAATCACCTCCTTGCGGACTACTGGCCCAACTGCAGCAGTCACACTCAAGTGCTCTGGTGTCAGAACAACCCCACGTGTGTGTTGGGGATGGGGGCCACAATTCGGCTCTGAAAAGGCAGTGATGCCCTGCTGAGGACAAACTCCAAGGACCAGGCTGGCTGGGGACTGGCTCTACACATGTGTCGTTGTAATGCCTCAAGTCAGGTCACTTGGCAGAACGCCTGTGGTCATTACGCCACAGGCAGACACCTCTGACTATGGCTCTTTTCAGGATCTAGCCTCCCCTGGGGCTTCATATCCTACTCCGCCCACTTGTTTCCATTCTGCAGTCTGGTGGCAAAGCAAATCACACAGTTGCCCTCATTTCTAGCTCCCCCAAGGGGCACGGAATCATCTTTCACTGCTGGCCCCCTCGCAGGACTTTCTCATCCCTCAGTCCCTGTTCAGCCTCTTGGCCCCAACTGGGGTTTTCTCCCAACCCGGGTGTCTGCTCCCCTGTGCTCCCTGGAACTGCCACTGACTCACGTCCTTTCTGGTCCTCCCTAGTATGGAAATGGGTCCATGCTCTACTTGGCAGAGGTCTGTGCCATGCGGACCCTACAGCCAGACACTAAAGAGATGCTGCTGGATGCCCTGGTCCCGGGCCCCCTGGGAAAAAGGATCTGCTACTTCAACACCTTCCTGTGTACATACAGCGACTTCTCCACCATTCCGTATTACTTAGACCAGATATTCGACAGGTGGGTAGCTGCCTTTCAGCACTGCGGTGATGCAGAGATGAATCTTACATGTTTTAGATGACCGAAGCGACTTAAGACATGGCGGGCATGGAACGGGTGCCTTTCTCTGTGGACAGGGCTACTGGCACACTGCGTCGCACCTCTTGATTTCCTTTCTCTGCACCCTCACGAACCAATGTTTCTACTCAGGTGGGAACCGGCCATGTGCCTCTATGGTTGGAAAACCTCCCAGATGGCAATCCTGCTTTCCCCTTTTTCAAGAATCAGAAATGTTTTCTTTCACAGGCAGAGTTAGACTGAGAGAAAGAGAGAATGTGTCCTTCTATCTGCTGGGTCACTCCCCAAATGGCTGCAAAAAGCAGGGCTCTGGGAAGCCGGGCTGAGGAGCCTGAAGCTCTATCTGGCCCCCTCAGGGGTGCCAGGGGTCCAACTACTTAGGCCATCATCCGGCACTTCCCCAGGCTCATTAGCAGGGAGCTGGACACCAAGGACAACAGCCAAGACTTGAACTGGCCAACCCTGATATGGCTTGCCAGCATCACATGTGGGCAGGGGCATTGGAAGCTGCTATGCCTTCGTACCGGCCACATTTCCTACTTGTTCCAGCTGCTCCTGTCCTCGATATATGCACAGAACAGCTGCCCTCAGGGTTGGTAGCAGTTGCCCAGACCCCTCATCGACCTGGCAGGTCTGCAAGGAATCATTCACTCTACACATATATGGGAAGCCCTTCCCTTGTGCACTTTTCCAGACACTTGCCACAAATCCAGTGAACAAAGCATTCAAGGGCCTCACAGTTGTGGGGAATCCGACCCTCACAGCCGAGACCCTATACAAGTCCTGTCCTGCAGCGGCAGAGCTGAGGCTTGCTGACCTCCTCTGGGAGTAGCTGCAACGTCCCCTACTCTGATCACAAGGAGAACCCCATGTCCCACTAAGATGCGGGGAGATTGGGGTGCAGATGCGGCCTTCTGTCACTCGAAAGAATGGCAGGAAAATGAGGGCTGAGGCAAGGCAGAGGCAGACAGTAGGTGCAACTCCAACTTCTGGCCCCACCACATGCAAAGGAAGTGCTGAAGAGCAGTGCTATGGATAGGAGCAGACACGTTCTGCAGAGGAGCGGGCATGTTGGGGCTCACAGACAACACCCACATAGCCATGCCCAGGGCAGTTGCTTCCAGCTTTGCCTACCCTCCCTGACCACCCAACCCAACCCACCATCCCAGGAGCAACCTACTCCCAAGTCTGCTCAGAGCCGGAGCCTAGGGGCCTCCAGCTGAGAAAACCATGGGAATGAATGGGAAGGCACTGAAAGGAACATGAGAAGGAAGCCATCCAAAGGAAAGCTACTGCCGGCAATGCCAGAATCCCTTGTGGGTGTTGGTTGGTGTCCCTGTTGTTGCAGTCCAGATTCAGGACCCTGCTCGGGGGTCTGGGAAAACCAGGGGAACATGGTCCAAGCATTTGGACCTCTGCCACCCATGTGGGAGACCTGGATGGAGCTCCTCACTCCCCGCATGAGCCTGGCCCAGTGCTGTCCACTGCCCATCCGGGGAGTCAAGCAGTGGATGCAAGACCTCTGCCCCGGTGTGTGTCTTTCCCTCTCTCTCTGTAACTCTTGGGATTCACAGTCAAGAAATCGCCTTGGAAAACAGCAAAGCATGGCATTGTCTTTCAGAAGCTAGAGTTCACCGGCAGGCTCCGTGCCCCACCCCACACAGGGAGTCCTGGAAGGGCAGCAAGCAGGGTAAGGTCAAGTCTGACTCTGCTGCCCACTCTCCTTCCCCAGGAACATGGCTTCCTGTTTGCAAAGGTGCAAAGCCAAGTACAAGGCCGAATTCTGCGATCGCGCGGATCTCCCGCTTCTAAAGATGAAGGTCGGATCCAAGCAGGTCCGCTTGCCCAGAGGAGACCTGCAGACCCATGTGTGCTTTCTGCGTGTCAGGATGGCCTACCCAAATCCCACACAGGCAGAAGCAGTCGGTAAGATGCACTGCACTCCGCGAGATTCTCTCGGTGGGCTTTGGGGCTGGAGCCCCTTTAGAGGCAATGGGATCGCGCCTGGCTTTGGAGAGGCCATTGGAAAGTGCTTGATGTTGCTGACCCTTTCTCTTCTCCCAGCTCCTGCTCTATTTGCCAGGCTGCAGTCATGCCAAACACTGGCTTTAGAGCCAGATTCCCCACTGCTCACAGAGCTAGAACCTCTTCTGGAGACAGGATCCATTTCAAAACTGAGGCTGCCACCATGCGCAGAATCAGCACCAAAGACAACTACCAAAGTCTCCTGCGCATGTCCGGGACCTGCAAACAACCAGCCTCGCAAGATGGCTAGCATCACCACATTCCCCGCCAAGCTGCTGGCGGAACAGTTCACACTGATGGACGCGGTGAGCAGCGGGCTTGTCTCGGCAGGGCCAGGCCCGAACACCCCTTTGGCACCAGCCTCCCCACAGCTGCCCCGACCAGAATCCAGTGGCCTGGCTGCAGTTCAGGCTTCAGGTCCCACCACCTATGTGACTGGACCAATGTCTTCACTCCCAAGGCTGCCTTTCTCCCATGGCTGGCAGAGAGGGCACCCAAACCACACCAGCTGCACAGTGACTCTCCAGATCAACTGACATGGGCCTGGCAGAAAGTAGGGCTGGATCTGACCCACAGGGTACTGGACGGGCCTAGGTGGAGGGCATCCAGGTCCACCCACTGCCTTCCCATCTGCCTGCGATGCCACAACTGTCCTGGGTCCTAGCACACATATCCATATCAAACAGCAAGCACCTTGTTGGAGTTGCCACAGGGAGCAGCACTGGCACAGGGACAAGGACTCCAGGGCAGATGCTGTGAGAGCAGAAGGATGAGATACTGGGCGGGATGCCTGGGAGCACACACCTCTGTCTCTTTCCTCAAGGCTTGGGAGGGTTGGGATCTGGGCTGGCAGGAGCGAGGAGACCTCAGTGGCAGAACACATAGCCCAGCTGCTCCCATGTTGGGGAGCTGCATGCCAAACTACCTGAGCTGCAGCTTCGAGCACTGTCACTTGCCGGGGTGGCTGGGCTTCACTGCATTCGAGCTAGGCTGGCTGTGCCCATGGGATACCCTCTTGCCCCCAGGAGCTCTTCCAGAATGTGGTCCCCTATCAGTGCCACAGCTCCATCCGGATCCAGCAGAACAAGGAGGTCAATGCGCAGCTGCCCCCTACTGTTCTCGCTGTCATCATCCACTACCACCACGTGGCCCATTGTGTTACTACCACGTGCTTGGGGGACCCCAGCATGAAGGCAGAGGACAGGGCCCGCGTGGTGGAACACTGGATCAAGGTGGCCAAGGTAAGCTGAGGCTGTCCCAGGGGCTCCCTCTCTGCACGGCAGGGACGTGCCACTTTGCTTCCTCAGCTCTCAGGTGTACAGTCTGTGGTCACAGATCCTGCCCAATCCCTGGGCTCTTGGGATCCACGAAGTGGCCTGATCTCACTCATTTGTCCCAGAACTACATGCTCACTTCCCGCCTAGGCCCCTGACATGGGTTGAAACCAATCTAGCCCATGTGAGCGTGGCTCAAGGGGGTCCCATCACTGACCTGCTCTGGCTCCCTGGCCAACTCTCTGATGCATGAGGGGGATGTCAGCACAGCTGGCTGAGCCTGGCTCAGGTGGGGCTCCAAGCCACCTACCTGCCATTCATCCGCTCCCTGCCCTAGGAGTGCCTGGCTCTCCGGAACTACTGCTCGGTCCACACCATCCTCTGCGCTCTGCACAGCCACCCGGTACGCCAGCTGAAAACAACGTGGGGAGAAGTCTCCAGGTGGGTGTGCATCCCTCAAAGCACCTGGTGGACCCGGGACTACCCTCGGGCCTAAGCACTAATCCTCCAAGACTCACAGAGGCTGGTATCCTGGGACACAGGGAGAGGCGTGGACTGCCGGGGGCAGGGGTGGGGAGCACCATCTTTCAGCGGCCCTGGGACACGAGGACTGGGTTTCTGCCTCAGGATGACATTTCCATTAGTCAGGCACATGTGGCTTCCAAACTACATACTTGTGCCTGTGCACCACGCAGCACTGGACCTGCCTGGGCACTCCAACTCTGTAAACACTCACACACGCACACACACACACACACATACACACACACAATCGAAACAGAAGATACTACCAGGCAGGGTGGATCCTCTGATCTTTGTTCTTAAACCAAAGGGGTTTGATCCACCACCTCACCATTCCATCCAAATATCTCCTGGTTTTCCCCTCACAACAGAAAAAGTGCCAGGAAATTTCAGCGTCTTTGCACACAGGACAAAAAAGTCAACAGAGATGTGCCCATGAAGGTAAAGTGGGGGCTCAGGGACAGGGGTGAGGGCTTGGCAGGAGGGGAAGGGGTGTGGCTGTAAGGGCATCAGGGCAGAGGGGAGCTTTTGGTGTCACTGAAAGTGTGCTTGAAAAGAAAACCTGGGATGTGCCTGCTAGGACAACAGGCCAAGAGAGGGCTGTGTTCACAGGTCGTGGGATGCAGTCGGGCTCAGAGGGCAATGGGAATGGGCTGCAGCAAGAGCAGCTTGGCTCTCAGAGGGGGCTGTGAGCACCCACAGGTCTCTGGCTCCCATGCTGTTCCTGCTTCCCCCAGGCTGTGAGGTGGATGCGGCAGCAAGGGCTTCCTTCCATCTGTGCTGGGGCCCTAGAGGTCCTTGGGAAACCAGGCCTGCTACAGTGTTCTCTGTTGCAGCCTTCCATGGGGAGGGCTGCCAAGCCTGCCCCACACATTGCACAGCTTGGGAATGCCAGGGGCTGAGCAGTCGAGTGGGATGCCAAGCATTGGGTCTTACTGGCTGCCCTGGGAGCAGAACTTCTGTCTTCTCGAGGAGAGAAGCAAGCAGCATGAGCCTGTCTCTCAGTCTGCACAGGGAGCCTCATGTGCATCCAGGGAGGCAGGGTATGGGGTGCTGGGCCTGGCTTCCTCTCAGGGACACGCTGAGGCACAGGTCAGTCAAAGGATACTTAGGGCAAGGGGGACCTGAGGTGGGAGGGGAGGCCAGCACCCTCTCCAGCTGAGGAGCAGGCACAGGGAGGCGTGGTCAATCCCCCAAAGCCACCTTCCCAGTGGGAGCTGCATGAATCCATACAGAGCACCTTGTGGGAGGAGGGGAGTGCAGGGTGGGCATTATACCAATGGAAGTGAGCCAGACATGCAGGGCTCAAGGTGGTTTGCACAAATGTGGGCCGGTCAGGAAAGGACTATCTCCCTGAACGTGACCCTGACCCTGGCAGATGGCGATCTGCAGGTTGCCCGCCCGGGAGAAGAACCCCCAGAGAACACAGATGCGGCAGCGGCTGCAGAAGAAGGCAAGTGTGCCTGGGGAGGGGGGGGCAGGGGCTCCTGTCTCCCATTGGGGGCCCATGTCAAGGGAGCAGGGCCTTCTGCCTCCCTTGTTTGCCCGCGCCCATCACCACAGTAGCTGAGAGACCCCAGTTGAGAGACCAGAGCTGAGGGCCTGAGCTGAAGGGCTCCCAGCAGACTTGGGCCTGAGCTGGGGCTGGCACCCCACAAGCTGACTTGTTATCATGCCATCAGAGCTCCCAGGGTTGTCCGATTCTAGAGGCAGTTGGCTGGATGCAGGGAGAATTGGGAAAGGCACTTTAGGGGCGGGGAGCTTCCCAATGGGGAATGTGGCCAGGGCTCCAGCAGCTGGGGTGGAGTGCATCTCAGGGGCCGGGCCTTGGTGGCACCTGAGAACAGCTGCTCACCACCACCACCACCTCATGGCACAGGGAGCCGTCCCCTTCCTTGGCACTTTCATCATGTATCTGGATAGGCTGGACATCGCCATGAAGGACTTCGTAGATGTGAGTGAACTTGCCATGGGTGGGGCAGGCTCCAGGACCCTGAGGCTTGGGGGGAGGGTCCTGGGCTGAGCTCTCAGCCCCCAGCTCCTTGCTGCCCATGTCTCCGGAGGCCTCACAAGCTGTCCCAGGGAGGAGGGCTCACCTGCATATCCCCTCTGAGTGCGGGAGCCTGCAACCAGGTGCCCACCCCTGTCCCCCAACGGTTGAAGCTGGATAGCCAGAGTCCCTGACTGCAAAGCTGCACAAGGTCTTGGCTGAGCCTGCTCAGCCTCTGAGTTGGGTGGCACCCAAGGGAAGGAGAGAAATTGGGCCCCTGTGAGGTCAGGCAGCACCCACATGCCTCAGTGCACCCATCCATTCCCAGGCCTCACTTTCCCTGCCTGCCATCAGACATGGTGGGGACAGCAGTTCCCTGAGCCTCAGCCACCATGTCCCCTTCTGCAGAGCTAACAGCCTGTCCCAGGGACACCTTCTTTTCCTTCCTCCTACCCAGAGGGCAGGGCCAGGGGCTAGTCACAGGCCAGGGGCTGTTCTGATGGACTCTGCCTTCCAGGGAAAAAACAACATGCTGAAAATGACAAAGGTGAGTAGCTCTGCCCTATCTTCCAGGCACAGAGGGGATGGAGGGGTCAGAGATGCCCTGGGCAGAAAGCCCAGGCTCCAGCCCATGCGTGTCTGTCTGCTCTCTCCACTGGGATGGATACACACAGAAGGAGGAGAGCATCCCTAGGGAGGCTGTGGCTAAGGGACTGGAATCCAGGAGAACTTCCTTCCTGGGCGAGGGGCTGTGTGTATGCTACTCAGAAGACAGCTTGGAGCCTGGAAGGGATGGCCAGGGAAGGCTTCTCTAGCTAAAAGACCCAGAGGCCAGCCCCCTGCCCCTGCCACAGTGTGCCCCTCCACCAGTCCCAGTGCAGGCCTGTCAGCATCCTCTCTGCCCCTCTTGCCCCAGGAGATAAAAGTTCTCCAAGAAATGCAGCGGCTCCAGGTGGCAGCCAGTCAATATACTTTGCTGCGCGACGCAGAGTTTGCACTGTGGTTCCAATCCATGGAGAGGCTCAGTGACACTAAGAGGTGAGTGCTGGGCAGGGATTGCGGGATGTCCAGGGTGGCAGATGGGGAAGGTTCTCCTGTTGTGCACTGAGGAGAGGGCTACCCATGGCTCCTTGGTCAGCAGAGGGCCTTACCCATGGGCAGTGCGGGGCTCCAGGACTGCGGCTGCAGGGCGGGCCCTGGAGGGAGCCTGAGATGAGCAAGAGTGCACTCATGGCTGCTTCTGTGTCCTGCAGCTACAACCTGTCCTGCCTACTCCAGCCCCTCTGCTAGAATGTCCACCTCATCCTCAAGGCCAAGAACATCAGGCCTTGGAGAACATCAGCATGACTGAGTCCCCCATGCAGGCAGAGAGTGGGGGCTGCAGAGTTCATCTGTGGGCTCGGGGACTGCACCGTGACACTCGCTCCGTTCCCCGCCGACCAAGCAACAACCCAGTGCCTGGGAGACTGGCCTCCCTCTCTCAGATGGGTGGTCACATCATCACCAATTTCACGGATTCCTCCTAGATTTTCCTATGTATATAGTTCACCATGATTAGTACCAGTTGGTTAGGCCTTTCATTAAAGTAGTATACATGGTAGACCATGAGTGTCCTTCTTCCTCTTTATCCCTTCCCTGCCCTGCTAATTAGAGACCATTCTCTAGATCCACAGACAAAGACATTCATGCAGATTCGAGAGGGGTGTGTCTCCCCATGCAAGGATGCCACACCATGAGTGCTCTTTCAGTTCTGAGGCTTCTACATGGAGCCCCATGCTGTCTCGTGGAGAGAGTCCCTCAGGGTTATTTCTGAAGCGCAATTCATACATCCATCGGTATCTGGCGAGAACAACGCTCTCACTGCTTGTACACTTGCTCCCACGAGATTTGGGAGTTTGCTGCTTAAAGCCCTTTAGGCTCAGATGGTGGTCCCCTCTATACAGTGTTTTCCAAATGATGTGTGTCACCAATGACCAGCAAAATGTCCCAAGAACACAACTCAGCCCTAGTCACTAGAGAGAATTCCCTGTGAGATTCAGTGGGAAATGCACATAATAAAAGTGCACAATCTTGGGAAGCCAACACTGATAAAAATTTCATGAATGTATACATATATATACACAGAGATTTGTATGTATTCAGGTGAAGTATCCACCTGCAGCAAAGGCATCCCACATGGGTGCCCGTTTGAGTCCCAGCTGCTCTGCTTCCTACCCAGCTCCCTGCTAATGGCCAGGGAGAGACATACAGCCTGGGAGACAGGAAGTGATATTTCAAACACCTGGGTCCCTGCCCCGCAGGTTGGAGACACATGCTGCGTTGGAGACACTGTACTTGACTCAAGTATTTGGGGACCGAACCAGCAGCTGGAACATCTCTGTGTCTCTGCCTTCCAACCAATGAGTCAGAATTCTTTCAAACATGAAAGCACAGGGGCTGCCACTGTGGCATAGCAGGGAAAGGTGATGCCTACAGTGCCGACATCCCATGGGGCCGCCTGTTCGAGGCCCGGCTGCTCCTCTTCTGATCCAGTACTCTGCTATGGCCTGGGAAAGCAGTAGGGTTTGGCACAAATGGTTTGGCCCCTGCACACTTGTAGGCTTTCGATCGGCTCACTCCCAGCCATTGCAGCCATTTGCAGAGGGAACCTGCAGATTGGAGGTCGCTCTCTCACTCTCCCAGCCTCCCTGTAACTCTGCCTTTAATAAATGTATCTTGAAAACAATTAAAATACAAATAATGTACTAAAGGAGTAACTTGAGCCAAGAAAACCAAAGATCGGTCTAGTGGTCATGGTAAAACACTACCACAGAAACCACAGGTGCTCTAAATATATGCCATGATCATGGGAAAGATATCTCATGTTCCTATTTAGACAAATGAACAGACATTGGACAATGTATGCCGAAACTGCGAAAATGTACAGTTTATACTGATATGGATTTGCCTTCTGGAAGCCTGGGATTCTAGGACAGGGTAGGAAGAGAGAACACCGAGTAGGAGCCCCAGTCAAAACGTGCCCATTGAATAGCTAGAGCTCTCCAAGAAGAGCACAACTTCCATAGCTTGTCCATGTTAGGTGAATCTACTGGGAGACGAGCATGGGGAATTGATGACACAGCTTCCTCTCCTTTCCCTATAGCCCTGAGATGCCTCTACACCACATCTCCAGTGTCCTACAGATGAGCAAACCTGGGGGTGGTCCTGGCGACACCTAGAACCCCACAGATCCAAAACACTTGACAAACGCTAAGCAGAAAAACATACCAAAGCACGTCCCAATTAACTGCTGAAAACCACTAGCAACACCAAAACCTTCAAAGATCAAAAATGAGAAGCTTCAGCCTGACTCACAAAATCCTTGAGCTGAAAGACAATGCATCAGTGCCTTCAGAACTTGGGAAAAACCATTTCCAACCTAAAAGTACATACATGTTTTCAATCCTACATTACAGGACAGTAAGATCAAAGCATAGTTAGAGATGCCAAGCATCAAAAACGCTTCTGTATGCCATTGCTCAGAACCTGCCAGAAGATGTGCTCCAGAAAATCAAGGGTGGAGGGGCCTGCACCCTAGCTCCCTTGGTTATTCCTCTGCCTGCGGTGCTGTCTTCCCATATGTATGCTGAGTTCTAGTCCCGGTTGCCCTCTTCCAGTCCAGCTCTCTGCTGTGGCCCGGGAGGGCAGTGAAGAATGGCCCAAGTGCTTGGGCCCTGCACCCGCATGGGAGACCTGGAAGAAGCACCTGGCTCCTGGCTTCAGATCAGCACAGCGCAGGCCATGGGGGCCATTTGGGGAGTGAACCAACAGAAGGAAGACCTTTCTCTCTGTCTCTGTCTCTCTCACTGTCGATAACTCTTCCTGTCAACTAAATAAATATAAATAAATACATAAAACTTTTTACAAAATCAAGCGTGGAAAAAAAAAAACTCTGAGGAAAACATGAAATGCAAGATCAAGGAGCACCATCAGCAAAGAAGTGAACACATTCCTAGAATGATGGGGAACAGAAACCCCAGGGTGACAACATCCACAAAGAGAAAAGCATCTTGAATCCACATTGGAGCAACTAGGAGGTGGTAGGGAAACATTCACCAAGAAAATGAAACTGAGAGAAAGTCTGTTAAGTATAGAAATGTTTATGAGACTGTAAGACAATGAAGAAATATGAGGATTCTATGAATGTTCAGCAAAATGACCTAAGAAAGGGTCAATATGGGGAGCAGGTGTTTCACGCATTGGTCAAGATGCCACTTGGGGATGCATACACCCCAGGGCAGAGGGCATGGGTTTGAGTCCTGGCTCCAATTCAGATTCCACCTTCTTGCTCATGTGCACCCAGAGAGGTGGTCAGAGAAGCCTCAAGTACCTGGAGCCCTGGCACACGAGTGCTAGACCCAAATGCAGTTTCAGGCTCCTGGATTCAGCCTGACCCAGCCCTTGGCTGCTGCGAGCATTCAGGGAATGAACCCAGCAGATGGACAATCTCTCGGCCCCACTGCCTTTCACACAAATACGTTTTTTTTAAAAAATCCAAGTAACACAACTCATTGTTCAAGAGCATCATGATAATTAGCACTGGTCTTGATGATCAAGATTCCTTATGGAATTACAATGATGTAAATGCTGCATACTCAACTAAGCAAACCCTGACATATCTGTACTAGGGCCCTGGAGGGACAACCAAAGTTCATTGCCTAGTTGGCAGTGGAGAGTCAGGGGGGAGAGAGCTCCATATTTCCCCATGTTGAGAAGCACAGCACCAGCATGTGAGTTAAGGACCAAGGTGTGGAGCTCAAAAGAAAGCTCTGCGAGTGAAAAGGATGATCCCTGAGAAGGAACGGTGGGAGAAACACCAAAAGGCCTTGATGAACATATGTTATAAAAGAATAGGAGTTTCTGAAACGATCCATTCTTACCTTAGCAAACTCAGAGAGCCTGTCATCACTCGTCAAAGACTGCCGACTTGCACAAGAAGCACAGTCTGAGGGACCCACGGCACCCTTGCCATCTTCAAGCTCGTTACATTCACCAGCACCTTCCCTGTCCCTGTCGAGCTCCCAGTCAGGGAAATGCAATTCACCTAAAAAGGCACAAGTTGCAACTTACTTCATTTCAAATCATTAAATGGTTTACAACTATTTGTATTCTCAGTAGTTAGTATAGCCCTGTTCCTGAATAAAGGTTAAAACTACATTCAGACAGTGAAAAAGTTATCCCTGGCCTCTTTTCTAGTCACTTGGTTTCTCGCATCTCGTAACCCCACCCAATCAAAGTTAACCACATTTGTTAGCTCTTGGATACCCTTGCCGAGTCTCCATTGCCTGTGCAAGTAACTAGCTAACTGTGCATGTTGTATTTACCTCCTTTCGTACAAACCATGATCTTTTTCACTTCACATCATTAAGGTGATTGTCCTTACCACTAAACAGGGAATGCCCTCAGTCCCAAATGTCCTTGTAAAAGGAGGATATTTTCAGCTCAGAAGACCCAGCAGATATCAAAGGAAATAACTCAGCCAAGTGCAAAAGCAAAAAGGATATTGGCCATCTTCTAGAGAGGCTGTCTCTACAAACCTAACTTGCTCATATTAAGCGTAAGTCGCTAATAGGAACGGTGAGGATGAAAAGTTACCAGCTTACTTTGAGTGCATTAAGATGTCTAAATAGTCTAGTTAAGCTATCTCTTTTAAGATTTGGAAAAGTACATGATTTCTACAATTCTTGTCTGTGTCTATCAACTGGGGTGTGTCCTTCAGGGGATGCCTCACCTCAGAAGACCTCTTTGGGAGTGTCCACGGGGACTGATGCTGTCACTGTAATGTACTGGGGAGACGTTGGAGAAACTCTAAAACTTTCTGCAACACACAGGAACGTCCTCCTCCTCACGACAGAGGTATCTGGACCCAAGCGATAACAGTGCCAAGACTGAGAAACCCTATTTTCAACTGTCTAAACCATGAGGCAACACAAACTACTCACAGCAAACAAAACTGGTGAAAGTTACACTCCCATCACACATGCACTGTTCTAGTCTTGTCCCAATAACCACAAGTTAGCCAGGCAGTAGTGTGGGTGTAGCATTCGGTAGGAGTTCAGAGAACTGGCTTTGAACTCAAGGGGATCTAACAATGAACCCCAACAGAGTTTACACATCCAAACTCAAGTTGTTACCAATAATACCAGTCCTAGCTCTTAGTCGTTACTGTAAGAAACGTTACATCAGAAAGCATTTCGAAAGGCTTGGCATACAGGCTAAGCCTCACAAAAACATCAAAACCTATAATAACTTTGAGAATGAATTCTTCACCCAATAATGAATCCAATATGGAACAAAACCTGACTTTCTGACAACATTAGAAACTTACCATCACTGGCCCCATCTTCTAGACCCAAAATATCCCCGTTCCAAAGCCTCTACATTCTAGAACCGTGTCCATTATCCCTATGTGATTCAGAGTGTGTCTTCACTTCCTTTGACACATCGCTTCCATTGGAACTCCAAGTTACGTCAGTCAACACACTGTTACTCTTCGAAGTGAGAGTTTCTGACAATGAAAAAAGAAAACACATCAGTATGTCAGCCACTGTGGTCATTTATCTAAAGGAAATTGTAAGCATGCTACTTGCCACAATCACAAAGATACAAAACTCTGACAATACTGAAAGCAATGTCTTATGTCCAATCCTCTTGCCTCAAGTTTGAAGAACAACCTAAGATTCTTTGAGTTAAGGCCAAGCTACAACAAGAAAAAAAAGGAGAACTGGCTGAGATAGATTATCAATTGATAGTAGAAATGAAAGATCTCCGTGAGTGAGATCCCAGGGGAAAGAAGGAGCCATCCAAGAAGGAGGTACCTTCTTTCTCTGAATGCTGGAGAGAAATTCCGCTTGAAGGATGGCCTTATCTAAACAAGGGCAGAGTTTGTGAACTCCAGAGGCATCCATACCCTTAGCAGCTCGTCACAAGAGCCTCGGCTGATCACTGACATCATAAATAAGAGTGTCAATTGTTAAATCAACAACAGAAGTCACTGTGCACTTGCTCCTCCTGTAGGACCTCTGTCCTTAACGTGGTGTACTATGAGAATTCACGGTAACACTAGCCTTCAAACATTACTTTCCACTTTGCATGTCAGTGTGGGTGCAAGCTGTGAAAATCTTTACTGAGTATAGAGTTGGTCTCTATATAAAGATAATAAAAAATGAATCTTCATGAAGAATGGGATGCGAGAGGGAGTAGGGGGTGGGGTGGTTTGGGGGTGGGAGGGCAGGTAGGTGGGAAGAACAGCTACAATCTGAAAGCTGTACTTATGTAATTTATCTAGTAAATAAAAGCTTTCTATAAAAATAGATACTAGATATTAATAAATAGAGCACAGATATAATAACAATAATAATAACAATAATAATAATAGAAAGAATCAAAACAGACTGAATGCTCCAACATGGGAAGTATTGCATATAGCAGCCTCCCAGAATGACAATGACCTCAAATAACACCCTGGCTCAGAATCAACCCTGAAGACATTCTGATGTGGCTAAAACACCTATGAGAGCATGTCAGGCATGGGAAGACAAAACACTGTGGCAAACAGGGTTCCCCATGAAGCACTTCTGTGGGTAGACCCCAAGAGAAAGAAGTGGTCATCCACAAAAGATACACTTTATTCAGAAGGCACAAAAGAACTTCCTCTTCCCCGTGGCCCTGTCTAAATATGGAAGGAGTCAGTGGATTCCACAGGCTTCCACAGCTGAGGCAGCTCAGGTCAAGATCCTCAGGTGTTCGCTGATGTGCTAATTCTGAAATTCTCAACAGGGGTCACTGTGCACTGACTTCCCATGCAGGACCTCTCTGCTCAAAGAGTTGAGGTATGTGAGTTAACAGTACCACTTGGTCACAAAGATCTACCACACTTTCACGTGAATGACACCATCTATGGATTATAAGCTAGAAGAATGTCTCATGCTTGCAAAAGTCACACCGCCCTTGGGTTCTTCTCCAAAGTTAACTCACTCCACCGCAACAGATACTATAGACATACCTAAGTCAAATCTCAGAGAGCCTTACTTTCATTGAATTCAAAAGCACTTTCATCTCTTGTTTGTTGTAAAAACAAGCCTGCCGGTGTTCTAGTGCATAGTAGGATAATAATACTTCACCTAACATACAGTCTTTTCTCAAAAGCTAGAAGAAAGACTTCTGAATGTACATACTACAAAGAAACCTTGAATAGGGAAGTGGTGGATGCGGATGACCTAATATGATCATTTAAATGTATGCATGTAGGGCAATATTACATTATACCACATCAATATGTACAGCTACTCTTTGTCAACAAATAGAGAAACACATCAAAAAGGAAATACATCATTGTTCAGTGAAATGCATCTCCAAATGCTCACTCTTTTTCATAGAAGTATATGCCATTCCAAAGTTTCCAAATACGTATAGTATTCAGCCCGTCATGTTTTGTTGATAAGTTCTAGGTAAATTCTACTCCTGTCAGAGAAGATGCCCCTAAAGGAGACAGAGGAGGAAGAAAGGTGGGAGGGCTGCTGTGAAGTTAGGTATGGTGGGAGAATCACTATGTTCCAAAAGCCGTGTTTAGGAAATGCATCAAGTTGGTATAGCTTCCATAAAAGGTGTCTGGGAAAAACTGGAAATAAAATAATCCAGGATTCTATGGCTGGCTGTGCACTGTGTAGAGAAAATCAGTGTCTACAGGGGCTCTTTGCTGTACACCCAGGGCAACGCTCTTTCCGTCTTTTCTCTAGAAGATCCCACTTGGGAAGAAATTATGGACATCTAGTAGTCTATTTTCCTGTCTCGTCTAGTAGTAGAGGGTGCACTGCGCTTCCAACAAATCCAAGGCTGATGCTTGCTTTTGTGGAGTGGGAAGTAAGGGTGTGACAGTCAAGGGATACTCTTAACAAAAGAAACATGGGTTGAGAAGGAATTTAGCCTAATGGCTTAGATGCTTTGATGGTGAGTTCCGATGCCCATTTCTCATATCAGAGTACCTGGTTTTGATACTCATCTCAGGAGCCTAACTCCAGTTTCTTACTAAAATACCTCTGGGGAAACAATGGTTCCTATAACAAGTTCCACGCTATTCACATGGGCGACCTGGTTGGAATTGCCAGTTCCCAGTTGCAGTCTGGCACATCTCAAGGCACTTGCAGGACTGGGAAGTGAATTAGCAGTTGGGAGCTCCTCTCCTCTCTCTCTGTCTCTGTTCCTTTATAATGTTAAGATGGGAAGAGTGGCAAAGGCCCTGCCAACTCGGAAACAAAATGCGTTAGTTATAAATGAAAAGGCTGTTATATTCAGCCACACACAAACCTTAATTCATGCATGGCAAACCAAGATAAAGGAAAAACAAATACCAACTAGGAAAGTGTAGGTGGTCTGCCTAGTATATCAAAACGAAAGAAACCTAACGTACACATTGTTCTTGGAAACGAGGGAGAAATGGCCAACATTCCAACAGAAAGATGGGCAAAGGACAAGGACAGTTGACAGGAAAAGGGACACAAGTGGCTTTTCTTCCAATGGAAAGAGCGCCACCTTTCTCCTGTGCAGGGCAATGCAAATAGAAACTGCACATCTCTCATTTGGCTACAATTCAAGTACTTGGCAGCATATATTGGAATAAGAAGACACTCCTCGAGGAGTGGTAATGAACATGCAAAACCATGCGACCTCTATCAAAGGGGAATCTAGCAATAGAGTTCTACAGTAGATCTGCCATTTGCACTGGCACTGTCACTTCTGGGAGTTAACTCCACAAGTATAGGGGCATATGTGGTTTCTGTGTTTGTGTTGCTAACACTCAATGCCTGAGACTGGATAATCTGTGAAGACCAGAAATTTATAGTTCTCACACCTAGAGCGCCTGGGAAGTCCAACATCAGGGCATCAGCATGCTTTGTCTGATGAAGGTCTTACTATTGCATTGTCACATGGTGCAAGGCTGAAGGCAGAAGGGCCAGAGAGCAAATCAGCTGAACACCACATGGAGCCTGTTTGACAGGGACCTCAATCCCCGGTTTCAGTAAGGCCCAGCCATGACCGTTGTGGGTATTTGGAGAGTGAATTAGTGGATAGAGATTCTCTCTCTCTCCGTTACTTTGCTTGTGTCTGTCAATGTGTGTGTGTGTGTGTGTGTGTGTGTGTTGTGTGTGTTTCCACATCTCAAGAAAACTGAACGAAGAATCCATCAAAGCCAACCATTATTCTACAGTGAATACTCTAAAATAGACAAAATTCACAGTCTGCTCAGTTCTTTAGAGGTGGACTAAATGCTGATATCATTTAAAGATGATGGTCCTCTTTCTAGAACACAGAAGGAAACAAACTCACCCAAAGCCTAATGACCCTCATTGTATTTTTATTTTTTAATATCTTTCCTGATTTCCTTGGAAGATTTCTGGGTTCATATTTCATATTTCTTGATTTAGTATAGAAAGGTAGAGTGACAGCGAGGGAAAGACAGAGTAGTTTCCATTCCCTGGTTCACTTCCCAAATCCTGCAACAGCCAGGGCTGGCTGGACTAAGCCAAAGCCAGGAGCCAGCACTTCAATCTGGGTCTTGGAATTGTGTGGCATTTTGTCATCCGTTGGGGCATAGTCTGTTTCACAGGTGCATCTGCAGGCTCTTCTATCAGAAGCACAGAGGAACAAGGACTCCAAAAGGGGATATGAATGCCCCTTGTGGTACTTTAATCACTGGACCAGATGCCCACCACAAGAGTGATGATTTATTCCAGTCGATGTCTGCTAAGTCCTTTGTATGAGAGCAAATTAGGAAAAGCAAGCAAAAGGAGAGAAGTCACTTTCCCAAAACTGGCTTAACGCACAGCATCACAATGTTCACCCACAACTTCACTTCAACAATGGCCAAGGGCAAGGACAGACATTTCTCCAAAGACGAACAGCACAAGAGCTATATTGAAAGGACACACTATTATTGGTCATTGGCCATCACAAATCAAGTCTGCAATGAGATAGATACCCCTTCCAAACCACCTCGAGGCTATTCAAATTACCATGAACCTGCTGTTGCATTCTCAACGAGCTATCTAAAAGAACTGGAAACAAGTTTGAAAAATATTTACCCAGAAGACTTCACAGGATTCACACTAGCCAAAACACAACCACAGCTCCAGTGTCCTTCAGTAGATGAATGAATAAACACAATATGGTCTACTCGTATGATGGAATTCAGCATGAAGTAGAATACAAGTACTGATACGGGCTACCGCATAGGCAAAACTTGAAACCATGGTGCAAGTTGAGGGAATCCAGACACAGCAGAGAATAGTTTATAATGCTAGCTCTATGAAACATCTAGAGCATACTCACAGACCGAGAACTAATTGGCAGTTGCAATTGCTGGGGGAAGGGAGACTGGAAACTGGCTACTACTGGGTTTCGAGCTTGCTTTGCAGGTGATGTGATTCACTATTAGATGGTGGCCGAGGCGGTGGTGGGCAGGACTAAAGCTCTCAATAAACTTGCATACAGCCTTTTGGGAAAATTTTTCTGACTGCACCCACCAGTGAACTAGGGCCTCTCTGCTGCTATAGATTGGCTGGTCAAATTATTTTACTGTTTGAAAGGCAGAGTGCCAGAGAGACAGGCAGGGAGGAGGGAGACAGGGAGGTTGATCCAGTGAAACACACGAAAACCCCTTCAGCTGAAACCCCACAGTATCCACTGTGAACCAGACATGTCCTGTCCCCACAGCAAGTAGGAACAAAGTACAGCAGGTGGTATTGAACACACAGCAGGCCATCAGTACCTTTAGAGCACACCGCAAGGTGGGGGTGCACAGGATGTGTAGAAAATCACTCTCTAGGCATGACTGGTAGAAAGGGATACTTTGGTGACTTCAGTGGAAGAACATCTACCAGAGTTGACCAGGATTTCCTTCTCAAGAATTCTAGGTCTTGAATCCTCCCCCAGAGAATTATCAAAAGCGATGCATGAGAATCTACAAATTCAGTAAGACGATCAGGTTTCTCACAAGAAACTTTACAGGCCTGAAGCGTGTGAAAGCTTATCTTCACATAACTGAAGGAATAAACTTCCAACCAAAATGACATCTTCTTATGGACAAGTTAAGGGACAGCATCAGCATTAGACCTGCCTGACAGGGAAGCTCTATTGCCCTCTCCTGGAAGCAAATCGACACTACATGGCAGCAACACAGAACAACCAAAAAGTGGCAAAGCGCCCCAGGGTAAGAGAAAAGGAAAAGACACATACAGGATCTTCACTACCGCCATGGAATAGAAATCACTTTTACAACTTGGAATGAAATTTAAAGTAAAATCACAGAACTTGCAATGACTATACGGATCTGATGTGTATTTTGTAGCAAGTCATTTGGAACTACATTGCTTCTATGTGGATGAAGTGGAAGTCTAAACTAAATGTTTATAGGTGTGAATAGTTTATAGATTCCCATTGCAATGTGTCAGTAGATACCTATAGATGATGCACAAAAGAAAATGAGAGATAAGAAGTCATTAGGAGGGGCTGGCACTGTAGTGTAGTAGGTTAAGCGCCCGCCTGCATCAATGGCATCGCATATGGGCACCAGTTTGAGGCCCGGCTGCTCCACTGCCTATCCAGCTCCCTGCTAATGGCCTGGGAAAGACGTACAGCCTGGAAAGACAGTCAGTGATGATTCAAATCCTTGGGTTCCTGCCACACAGGTTGTTGACCCAAATGGAGTCTGAGGCACTTTATTTGACTTAAGTTTTGGGGGACTGAACCAGCAGATGGAAAATCTCTGTGTCCCTGCCTTTCAAACAAATACATAGGAATTCTTTGAAAACAGAAAGCGCAATGGATGGCATGGTGACATCATAGGTCAAGGCACCTCCTGCAGTGCTGGCATCCCGTATGGGTGCAGGTCTGAGTCCCGGCTGCTCCTCTCCTGATCCAGCTCTCTACTGGGCCCAGGGAAAGCAGTGGATGATGGCCCAAATGCTTGGGCTCTGGCACCCGGTTGGGAGACCCAGAGCAGGCTCCTGGCTGCTGGAATTGCATCGGCACAGCTCCAATCATTGCGGCCATCTAGGGACTGAATCAAAGGATGGAAGAACTCTATTATCTATCTATCTATCTATCTACCTACCTATCTATCTATCTACCTATCTATCTCTGTCTGTCTTCTTCTGCCTCCCTGTAACACTGACTTGAAATTAAATAAATAAATCTTACAAATGTACCCAAATGACTCCTGGCCTCGTTCATGACTTTCTTAATTCCCCAGTCTTATCGGTTGAAGCAGGGAGGACTAGGGCTCTTCCTATTGCTTGGAGGACATGGAAAAGAAAGCAGCTCACCCAAAACTCTAGGGATTACAAGCTAAGTCTAATGCCAAGTCCCTCACTTGACTCCCTAGCGAGGAAAATGATTTCGCCCATGTCCTCTGAGATTCTTTCATAAAACACCAAGCAAACCAGACCTGGAAGGAGTCTATTTCCTCAGGCATCCTTAGTATTGCACTCTTCTAAAGAGGCTGGACAATTTGAATGAGCTCAGACCTATTTTCAAATGGATGCCACTCTCTGTGGTCAGAATGAAGCTTCCTAGCCAGTATTTGATCCCCCAGCCCTAGTGATTTTCTGTGAGGTCTTTTGCTCTATCGATAAGGTGGCCTGTTTCTGGGGCCCTGCATGCTGCAGATGGGAGATCTGATGCCAATTTGGGGGCATGGCTTTCAGGTGAGCTCTCTCACCTTCTCCTGGAGTTCTTGGACATGGCTGCTATCATAGCCAGAGACACTGAACCCGTATTCGGGGAAGATGCGCTTTAAGCTGTGACCTCCACATCTCCCGAAGGGGCAGGATCCACGACTCAAGATGCAGTTTAGAGTCTGTTGGGTCCCTAACCTTGGCTTTTCATGGGTCTCCATACCTTGCTTGTTTCTTAGGGGTTTTCCCGAAGGAACATGCTAGAGTGTTTGGAAATGATACGAAAAGGAGGTTTGGGACCCAACTGTCTCTCTGTCCGCAGGCTTAGGGCCCTGTCTACATTCAAGTCTCTTGAGGGAGCTGAGGAATGGCACTGTGTTTGTCTCCTTGTGTACAGTTAAGGGGATGATATTGTGGCAGCAGCCCAGAGGGGCCTTGGCATATCTTCTTAAGGGAAAGGCTCCACAGAATGGAACTTTGAAGATGTGACCTCACTTCCTTGGTGATAGAACTTACACTCTGATAGCAACAGTCCTTAGCGGCTCACTTGATGGGAGACGTTCAGGAGAAGACCATGTTCTCTCGTTGCTGCCAATCGTTGCCAGGCTCTGGCCTTTTCCGGCGCTTGAGACATTGGCTCCGCTCTCACACGGGGTGTCTGTGGCCTCTTACTGCAAGGCCACCCCAGGGAACAGAACAGCCCAGGAGGCAGCCACAGGTAGCGGAACAGTCCCGTCCTGGCAGGGGATCACCTGTGACCCCATCTGGGTCTTCTTTGCCCCTCCCTTCACCATGACAGTGGCAGAAGAAGAGGGGCTCTTGCTGCCCAGCAACACGATTCACGTGTTGGAGCCTCCTGTGTCTTGCGTGTTCATACCCTATTTTGTGGACAGCTGGTTGGGCAAGTGGGTGTTGGGGGACCTCCTCTTGTCTTCTGGAGACCTCTCTGGCTGCACAAGGGTACAGAGGCCCTTACTTTCCCGACCTGGGTAACAGAATGCCTCATGGGGGGAATTATTCTCTGTGGGGACAGCCAAGCACGACACTGATGCCTCCGGTCTGGGCTGCCACACACTCTCTTTGCAGAGCTCCACACTGGAGTCCACAGACAGAACACATGAGGAAGCCACAGGCATCGTCAATGGACACGTGAGTCAGGCCAACAACGTGGCTAATGCCGGTGTGGAGGGAGCGAGGGGCCCAGGAGTACCCACATGTTGGGGCACGAGATGACCACGGTGTGCCTAGAACCACATCCTGAAGGGAGGAACGCCCCTGGCTTTTGGCCTCGTGATCTCCCACTCAGTGACTGACCCCCATCCCACTCTCAAAGAAATCTCAGCCCCTTGGCAACTGGGTGTTGGGAAACTCCCTGTTCACACAAGCATCGTGCGTGGCCATGGTGCTGAATGTTTGCCCACCTAGTCCAAGAATCCTGTGCAGTCCTTAGTCAGCTCCACTGCCTTCCAGGTCTTCTCCAAGCTTTAGGACTCAGTGATCCCACCAGGAAGGTTTTCCCACACAAAAGGGCAGAGGGTTCAACCAAAAGGGTGAAGATACCACATAGGACTGGAGCCTGGCCCCCACCTGTTCTATTCCATGGGACGACATTGCCCCTGTGGCCACACTTGCATGGCTGCTGGGAAGCACTGGGATTCAGCTGCATTGCCACGGCAGCGGTGCTGTAGGACACAGACTCACTGTCTCTCACGGAGCACAGTCAGCTAGGCTGCTCAAAGCACAGGAGCCCAGGTTGGGCAGCTCTCCCAACAGGAGTCGCTGTTCCCATTTCTGGTGGCTGCATGTCAGGGCATGGCCAAGGTGATTTCTCAGGAGGGCTCATTGCCATCTCCATCCACAGTTTCATTTCCTATGCTCCCCTGGGCTTCTCTGTGCCCCTGTCGCATCTGCCAATGAGCACAGCAAGGTAATGGGATGGGGCCCACGCCATTTCTGGGGGTAAGGTCAATCACCTCCTTGCGGACTACTGGCCCAACTGCAGCAGTCACACTCAAGTGCTCTGGTGTCAGAACAACCCCACGTGTGTGTTGGGGATGGGGGCCACAATTCGGCTCTTAAAAGGCAGTGATGCCCTGCTGAGGACAAACTCCAAGGACCAGGCTGGCTGGGGACTGGCTCTACACATGTGTCGTTGTAATGCCTCAAGTCAGGTCACTTGGCAGAACGCCTGTGGTCATTACGCCACAGGCAGACACCTCTGACTATGGCTCTTTTCAGGATCTAGCCTCCCCTGGGGCTTCATATCCTACTCCGCCCACTTGTTTCCATTCTGCAGTCTGGTGGCAAAGCAAATCACACAGTTGCCCTCATTTCTAGCTCCCCCAAGGGGCACGGAATCATCTTTCACTGCTGGCCCCCTCGCAGGACTTTCTCATCCCTCAGTCCCTGTTCAGCCTCTTGGCCCCAACTGGGGTTTTCTCCCAACCCGGGTGTCTGCTCCCCTGTGCTCCCTGGAACTGCCACTGACTCACGTCCTTTCTGGTCCTCCCTAGTATGGAAATGGGTCCATGCTCTACTTGGCAGAGGTCTGTGCCATGCGGACCCTACAGCCAGACACTAAAGAGATGCTGCTGGATGCCCTGGTCCCGGGCCCCCTGGGAAAAAGGATCTGCTACTTCAACACCTTCCTGTGTACATACAGCGACTTCTCCACCATTCCGTATTACTTAGACCAGATATTCGACAGGTGGGTAGCTGCCTTTCAGCACTGCGGTGATGCAGAGATGAATCTTACATGTTTTAGATGACCGAAGCGACTTAAGACATGGCGGGCATGGAACGGGTGCCTTTCTCTGTGGACAGGGCTACTGGCACATTGCGTCACACTTCTTGATTTCCTTTCTCTGCACCCTCACGAACCAATGTTTCTACTCAGGTGGGAACCGGCCATGTGCCTCTATGGTTGGAAAACCTCCCAGATGGCAATCCTGCTTTCCCCTTTTTCAAGAATCAGAAATGTTTTCTTTCACAGGCAGAGTTAGACTGAGAGAAAGAGAGAATGTGTCCTTCTATCTGCTGGGTCACTCCCCAAATGGCTGCAAAAAGCAGGGCTCTGGGAAGCCGGGCTGAGGAGCCTGAAGCTCTATCTGGCCCCCTCAGGGGTGCCAGGGGTCCAACTACTTAGGCCATCATCCGGCACTTCCCCAGGCTCATTAGCAGGGAGCTGGACACCAAGGACAACAGCCAAGACTTGAACTGGCCAACCCTGATATGGCTTGCCAGCATCACATGTGGGCAGGGGCATTGGAAGCTGCTATGCCTTCGTACCGGCCACATTTCCTACTTGTTCCAGCTGCTCCTGTCCTCGATATATGCACAGAACAGCTGCCCTCAGGGTTGGTAGCAGTTGCCCAGACCCCTCATCGACCTGGCAGGTCTGCAACAAATCATTCACTCTACACATATATGGGAAGCCCTTCCCTTGTGCACTTTTCCAGACACTTGCCACAAATCCAGTGAACAAAGCATTCAAGGGCCTCACAGTTGTGGGGAATCAGACCCTCACAGCCGAGACCCTATACAAGTCCTGTCCTGCAGCGGCAGAGCTGAGGCTTGCTGACCTCCTCTGGGAGTAGCTGCAACGTCCCCTACTCTGATCACAAGGAGAACCCCATGTCCCACTAAGATGCGGGGAGATTGGGGTGCAGATGCGGCCTTCTGTCACTCGAAAGAATGGCAGGAAAATGAGGGCTGAGGCAAGGCAGAGGCAGACAGTAGGTGCAACTCCAACTTCTGGCCCCACCACATGCAAAGGAAGTGCTGAAGAGCAGTGCTATGGATAGGAGCAGACACGTTCTGCAGAGGAGCGGGCATGTTGGGGCTCACAGACAACACCCACATAGCCATGCCCAGGGCAGTTGCTTCCAGCTTTGCCTACCTGACCACCCAACCCAACCCACCATCCCAGGAGCAACCTACTCCCAAGTCTGCTCAGAGCCAGAGCCTAGGGGCCTCCACCTGAGAAAACCATGGGAATGAATGGGAAGGCACTGAAAGGAACATGAGAAGGAAGCCATCCAAAGGAAAGCTACTGCCGGCAATGCCAGAATCCCTTGTGGGTGTTGGTTGGTGTCCCTGTTGTTGCAGTCCAGATTAAGGACCCTGCTCGGGGGTCTGGGAAAACCAGGGGAACATGGTCCAAGCATTTGGACCTCTGCCACCCATGTGGGAGACCTGGATGGAGCTCCTCACTCCCCGCATGAGCCTGGCCCAGTGCTGTCCACTGCCCATCCGGGGAGTCAAGCAGTGGATGCAAGACCTCTGCCCCGGTGTGTGTCTCTCCCTCTCTCTCTCTAACTCTTGGGATTCACAGTCAAGAAATCGCCTTGGAAAACAGCAAAGCATGGCATTGTCTTTCAGAAGCTAGAGTTCACCGGCAGGCTCCGTGCCCCACCCCACACAGGGAGTCCTGGAAGGGCAGCAAGCAGGGTAAGGTCAAGTCTGACTCTGCTGCCCACTCTCCTTCCCCAGGAACATGGCTCTCTGTTTTCAAAGGTGCAAAGCCAAGTACAAGGCCGAATTCTGCGATCGCACGGATCTCCCGCTTCTCAAGATGAAGGTCGGATCCAAGCAGGTCCGCTTGCCCAGAGGAGACCTGCAGACCCATGCGTGCTTTCTGCGTGTCAGGATGGCCTACCCAAATCCCACACAGGCAGAAGCAGTCGGTAAGATGCACTGCACTCCGCGAGATTCTCTCGGTGGGCTTTGGGGCTGGAGCCCCTTTAGAGGCAATGGGATCGCGCCTGGCTTTGGAGAGGCCATTGGAAAGTGCTTGATGTTGCTGACCCTTTCTCTTCTCCCAGCTCCTGCTCTATTTGCCAGGCTGCAGTCATGCCAAACACTGGCTTTAGAGCCAGATTCCCCACTGCTCACAGAGCTAGAACCTCTTCTGGAGACAGGATCCATTTCAAAACTGAGGCTGCCACCATGCGCAGAATCAGCACCAAAGACAACTACCAAAGTCTCCTGCGCATGTCCGGGACCTGCAAACAACCAGCCTCGCAAGATGGCTAGCATCACCACATTCCCCGCCAAGCTGCTGGCGGAACAGTTCACACTGATGGACGCGGTGAGCAGCGGGCTTGTCTCGGCAGGGCCAGGCCCGAACACCCCTTTGGCACCAGCCTCCCCACAGCTGCCCCGACCAGAATCCAGTGGCCTGGCTGCAGTTCAGGCTTCAGGTCCCACCACCTATGTGACTGGACCAATGTCTTCACTCCCAAGGCTGCCTTTCTCCCATGGCTGGCAGAGAGGGCACCCAAACCACACCAGCTGCACAGTGACTCTCCAGATCAACTGACATGGGCCTGGCAGAAAGTAGGGCTGGATCTGACCCACAGGGTACTGGACGGGCCTAGGTGGAGGGCATCCAGGTCCACCCACTGCCTTCCCATCTGCCTGCGATGCCACAGCTGTCCTGGGTCCTAGCACACATATCCCAAACAGTAAGCACCCTGTTGGAGTTTTCACAGGGAGCAGCACTGGCACAGGGACAAGGACTCCAGGGCAGATGCCGAGAGCAGAAGGATGAGATACTGGGCGGGATGCCTGGGAGCACACACCTCTGTCTCTTTCCTCAAGGCTTGGGAGGGTTGGGATCTGGGCTGGCAGGAGCGAGGCGACCTCAGTGGCAGAACACATAGCCCAGCTGCTCCCATGTTGGGGAGCTGCATGACAAACTACCTGAGCTGCAGCTTCGAGCACTGTCACTTGCCGGGGTGGCTGGGCTTCACTGCATTCGAGCTAGGCTGGCTGTGCCCATGGGATACCCTCTTGCCCCCAGGAGCTCTTCCAGAATGTGGTCCCCTATCAGTGCCACAGCTCCATCCGGATCCAGCAGAACAAGGAGGTCAATGCGCAGCTGCCCCCTACTGTTCTCGCTGTCATCATCCACTACCACCACGTGGCCCATTGTGTTACTACCACGTGCTTGGGGGACCCCAGCATGAAGGCAGCGGACAGGGCCCGCGTGGTGGAACACTGGATCAAGGTGGCCAAGGTAAGCTGAGGCTGTCCCAGGGGCTCCCTCTCTGCACGGCAGGGACGTGCCACTTTGCTTCCTCAGCTCTCAGGTGTACAGTCTGTGGTCACAGATCCTGCCCAATCCCTGGGCTCTTGGGATCCACGAGGTGGCCTGATCTCACTCACTTGTCCCAGAACTACATGCTCACTTCCCGCCTAGGCCCCTGACATGGGTTGAAACCAATCTAGCCCATGTGAGCGTGGCTCAAGGGGGTCCCATCACTGACCTGCTCTGGCTCCCTGGCCAACTCTCTGATGCATGAGGGGGATGTCAGCACAGCTGGCTGAGCCTGGCTCAGGTGGGGCTCCAAGCCACCTACCTGCCATTCATCCGCTCCCTGCCCTAGGAGTGCCTGGCTCTCCGGAACTACTGCTTGGTCCACACCATCCTCTGCGCTCTGCAGAGCCACCCGGTACGCCAGCTGAAAACAACGTGGGGAGAAGTCTCCAGGTGGGTGTGCATCCCTCAAAGCACCTGGTGGACCCGGGACTACCCTCAGGCCTAAGCACTAATCCTCCAAGACTCAGAGGCTGGTATCCTGGGACACAGGGAGAGGCGTGGACTGCCGGGGGCAGGGGTGGGAAGCACCATCTTTCAGCGGCCCTGGGACATGAGGACTGGGTTTCTGCCTCAGGATGACATTTCCATTAGTCAGGCACATGTGGCTTCCAAACTACATACTTGCGCCTGTGCACCACGCAGCACTGGACCTGCCTGGGCACTCCAACTCTGTAAACACTCACACACACACACACACACACACACACACACATACACACACACAATCAAAACAGAAGATACTACCAGGCAGGGTGGATCCTCTGATCTTTGTTCTTAAACCAAAGGGGTTTGATCCACCACCTCACCATTCCTTCCAAATATCTCCTGGTTTTCCCCTCACAACAGAAAAAGTGCCAGGAAATTTCAGCGTCTTTGCACACAGGACAAAAAAGTCAACAGAGATGTGCCCATGAAGGTAAAGTGGGGGTTTAGGGACTGGGGTGAGGGCTTGGCAGGAGGGGAAGGGGTGTGGCTGTAAGGGCATCAGGGCAGAGGGGAGCTTTTGGTGTCACTGAAAGTGTGCTTGAAAAGAAAACCTGGGGTGTGCCTGCTAGGACAACAGGCCAAGAGAGGGCTGTGTTCACAGGTCGAGGGATGCAGTCGGGCTCAGAGGGCAATGGGAATGGGCTGCAGCAAGAGCAGCTTGGCTCTCAGAGGGGGCTGTGAGCACCCACAGGTCTCTGGCTCCCATGCTGTTCCTGCTTCCCCCAGGCTGTGAGGTGGATGCGGCAGCAAGGGCTTCCTTCCATCTGTGCTGGGGCCCTAGAGGTCCTTTGGAAACCAGGCCTGCTACAGGGTTCTCTGTTGCAGCCTTCCATGGGGAGGGCTGCCAAGCCTGCCCCACACATTGCACAGCTTGGGAATGCCAGGGGCTGAGCAGTCCAGTGGGATGCCAAGCATTGGGTCTTATTGGCTGCCCTGGGAGCAGAACTTCTGTCTTCTCGAGGAGAGAAGCAAGCAGCATGAGCCTGTCTCTCAGTCTGCACAGGGAGCCTCATGTGCATCCAGGGAGGCAGGGTATGGGGTGCTGGGCCTGGCTTCCTCTCAGGGACACGCTGAGGCACAGGTCAGTCAAAGGATACTTAGGGCAAGGGGGACCTGAGGTGGGAGGGGAGGCCAGCGCCCTCTCCAGCTGAGGAGCAGGCACAGGGAGGTGTGGTCAATCCTCCAAAGCCACCTTCCCGGTGGGAGCTGCATGAATCCATACAGAGCACGTTGTGGGAGGAGGGGAGTGCAGGGTGGGCATTATACCAATGGAAGTGAGCCAGACATGCAGGGCTCAAGGTGGTTTGCACAAATGTGGGCCGGTCAGGAAAGGACTATCTCCCTGAACGTGACCCTGACCCTGGCAGATGGCGATCTGCAGGTTGCCCGCCCGGGAGAAGAACCCCCAGAGAACACAGATGCGGCAGCGGCTGCAGAAGAAGGCAAGTGTGCCTGGGGGGGGGCAGGGGCTCCTGTCTCCCATTGGGGGCCCATGTCAAGGGAGCAGGGCCTTCTGCCTCCCTTGTTTGCCCACACCCATCACCACAGTAGCTGAGAGACCCCAGTTGAGAGACCAGAGCTGAGGGCCTGAGCTGAAGGGCTCCCAGCAGACTTGGGCCTGAGCTGGGGCTGGCACCCCACAAGCTGACTTGTTATCATGCCATCAGGGCTCCCAGGGTTGTCCAATTCTAGAGGCAGTTGGCTGGATGCAGGGAGAATTGGGAAAGGCACTTTAGGGGCGGGGAGCTTCCCAATGGGGAATGTGGCCAGGGCTCCAGCAGCTGGGGTGGAGTGCATCTCAGGGGCCGGGCCTTGGTGGCACCTGAGAACAGCTGCTCACCACCACCACCACCTCATGGCACAGGGAGCCGTCCCCTTCCTTGGCACTTTCATCATGTATCTGGATAGGCTGGACATCGCCATGAAGGACTTCGTAGATGTGAGTGAACTTGCCATGGGTGGGGCAGGCTCCAGGACCCTGAGGCTTGGGGGGAGGGTCCTGGGCTGAGCTCTCAGCCCCCAGCTCCTTGCTGCCCATGTCTCCGGAGGCCTCACAAGCTGTCCCAGGGAGGAGGGCTCACCTGCATATCCCCTCTGAGTGCGGGAGCCTGCAACCAGGTGCCCATCCCTGTCCCCCAACGGTTGAAGCTGCATAGCCAGAGTCCCTGACTGCAAAGCTGCACAAGGTCTTGGCTGAGCCTGCTCAGCCTCTGAGTTGGGTGGCACCCAAGGGAAGGAGAGAAATTGGGCCCCTGTGAGGTCAGGCAGCACCCACATGCCTCAGTCCACCCATCCATTCCCAGGCCTCACTTTCCCTGCCTGCCATCAGACATGGTGGGGACAGCAGTTCCCTGAGCCTCAGCCACCATGTCCCCTTCTGCAGAGCTAACAGCCTGTCCCAGGGACACCTTCTTTTCCTTCCTCTTACCCAGAGGGGAGGGCCAGGGGCTAGTCACAGGCCAGGGGCTGTTCTGATGGACTCTGCCTTCCAGGGAAAAAACAACATGCTGAAAATGACAAAGGTGAGCAGCTCTGCCCTATCTTCCAGGCACAGAGGGGATGGAGGGGTCAGAGATGCCCTGGGCAGAAAGCCCAGGCTCCAGCCCATGCGTGTCTGTCTGCTCTCTCCACTGGGATGGATACACACAGAAGGAGGAGAGCATCCCTAGGGAGGCTGTGGCTAAGGGACTGGAATCCAGGAGAACTTCCTTCCTGGGCGAGGGGCTGTGTGTATGCTACTCAGAAGACAGCTTGGAGCCTGGAAGGGATGGCCAGGGAAGGCTTCTCTAGCTAAAAGACCCAGAGGCCAGCCCCCTGCCCCTGCCACAGTCTGCCCCTCCAGCAGTCCCAGTGCAGGCCTGTCAGCATCCTCTCTGCCCCTCTTGCCCCAGGAGATAAAAGTTCTCCAAGAAATGCAGCGGCTCCAGGTGGCAGCCAGTCAATATACTTTGCTGCGTGACGCAGAGTTTGCACTGTGGTTCCAATCCATGGAGAGGCTCAGTGACACTAAGAGGTGAGTGCTGGGCAGGGATTGCGGGATGTCCAGGGTGGCAGATGGGGAAGGTTCTCCTGTTGTGCACTGAGGAGAGGGCTACCCATGGCTCCTTGGTCAGCAGAGGGCCTTACCCATGGGCAGTGCGGGGCTCCAGGACTGCGGCTGCAGGGCGGGCCCTGGAGGGAGCCTGAGATGAGCAAGAGTGCACGCATGGCTGCTTCTGTGTCCTGCAGCTACAACCTGTCCTGCCTACTCCAGCCCCTCTGCTAGAATGTCCACCTCATCCTCAAGGCCAAGAACATCAGGCCTTGGAGAACATCAGCATGACTGAGTCCCCCATGCAGGCAGAGAGTGGGGGCTGCAGAGTTCATCTGTGGGCTCGGGGACTGCACCGTGACACTCGCTCCGTTCCCCGCCGACCAAGCAACAACCCAGTGCCTGGGAGACTGGCCTCCCTCTCTCAGATGGGTGGTCACATCATCACCAATTTCACGGATTCCTCCTAGATTTTCCTATGTATATAGTTCACCATGATTAGTACCAGTTGGTTAGGCCTTTCATTAAAGTAGTATACATGGTAGACCATGAGTGTCCTTCTTCCTCTTTATCCCTTCCCTGCCCTGCTAATTAGAGACCATTCTCTAGATCCACAGACAAAGACATTCATGCAGATTCGAGAGGGGTGTGTCTCCCCATGCAAGGATGCCACACCATGAGTGCTCTTTCAGTTCTGAGGCTCCTACATGGAGCCCCATGCTGTCTCATGGAGAGAGTCCCTCAGGGTCTTTTCTGAAGCGCAATTCATACATCCATCGGTATCTGGCGAGAACAACGCTCTCACTGCTTCTACACTTGCTCCCACGAGCTTTGGGAGTTTGCTGCTTAGGGCCCTTTAGGCTCAGATGGTGGTCCCCTCTATACAGTGTTATCCAAATGATGTGTGTCACCAGTGACCAGCAAAATGTCCCAAGAACACAACTCAGCCCTAGTCACTAGAGAGAATTCCCTGTGAGATTCAGTGGGAAATGCACATAATAAAAGTGCACAATCTTGGGAAGCCAACACTGATAAAAATTTCATCGATGTATACATATATATACACAGAGATTTGTATGTATTCAGGTGAAGTATCCACCTGCAGCAAAGGCATCCCACATGGGTGCCCGTTTGAGTCCCAGCTGCTCTGCTTCCTACCCAGCTCCCTGCTAATGGCCAGGGAGAGACATACAGCCTGGGAGACAGGAAGTGATATTTCAAACACCTGGGTCCCTGCCCCGCAGGTTGGAGACACATGCTGCGTTGGAGACACTGTACTTGACTCAAGTATTTGGGGACCGAACCAGCAGCTGGAACATCTCTGTGTCTCTGCCTTCCAACCAATGAGTCAGAATTCTTTCAAACATGAAAGCACAGGGGCTGCCACTGTGGCATAGCAGGGAAAGGTGATGCCTACAGTGCCGACATCCCATGGTGCCGCCTGTTCGAGGCCCGGCTGCTCCTCTTCTGATCCAGTACTCTGCTATGGCCTGGGAAAGCAGTAGGGTTTGGCACAAATGGTTTGGCCCCTGCACACTTGTAGGCTTTCGATCGGCTCACTCCCAGCCATTGCAGCCATTTGCAGAGGGAACCTGCAGATTGGAGGTCGCTCTCTCACTCTCCCAGCCTCCCTGTAACTCTGCCTTTAATACATATATCTTGAAAACAATTAAAATACAAATAATGTACTAAAGGAGTAACTTGAGCCAAGAAAACCAAAGATCGGTCTAGTGGTCATGGTAAAACACTACCACAGAAACCACAGGTGCTCTAAATATATGCCATGATCATGGGAAAGATATCTCATGTTCCTATTTAGACAAATGAACAGATATTGGACAATGTATGCCGAAACTGTGAAAATGTACAGTTTATACTGATATGGATTTGCCTTCTGGAAGCCTGGGATTCTAGGACAGGGTAGGAAGAGAGAACACCGAGTAGGAGCCCCAGCCAAAACCTGCCCATTGAATAGCTAGAGCTCTCCAAGAAGAGCACAACTTCCATAGCTTGTCCATGTTAGGTGAATCTACTGGGAGATGAGCATGGGGAATTGATGACACAGCTTCCTCTCCTTTCCCTATAGCCCTGAGATGCCTCTACACCACATCTCCAGTGTCCTACAGATGAGCAAACCTGGGGGTGGTCCTGGCGACACCTAGAACCCCACAGATCCAAAACACTTGACAAACGCTAAGCAGAAAAACATACCAAAGCACGTCCCAATTAACTGCTGAAAACCACTAGCAACACCAAAACCTTCAAAGATCAAAAATGAGAAGCTTCAGCCTGACTCACAAAATCCTTGAGCTGAAAGACAATGCATCAGTGCCTTCAGAACTTGGGAAAAACCATTTCCAACCTAAAAGTACATACATGTTTTCAATCCTACATTACAGGACAGTAAGATCAAAGCATAGTTAGAGATGCCAAGCATCAAAAACGCTTCTGTATGCCATTGCTCAGAACCTGCCAGAAGATGTGCTCCAGAAAATCAAGGGTGGAGGGGCCTGCACCCTAGCTCCCTTGGTTATTCCTCTGCCTGCGGTGCCGGCTTCCCATATGTATGCTGCGTTCTAGTCCCGGTTGCCCTCTTCCAGTCCAGCTCTCTGCTGTGGCCCGGGAGGGCAGTGAAGAATGGCCCAAGTGCTTGGGCCCTGCACCCGCATGGGAGACCTGGAAGAAGCACCTGGCTCCTGGCTTCAGATCAGCACAGCGCAGACCATGGGGGCCATTTGGGGAGTGAACCAACAGAAGGAAGACCTTTCTCTCTGTCTCTGTCTCTCTCACTGTCGATAACTCTACCTGTCAACTAAATAAATATAAATAAATACATAAAACTTTTTACAAAATCAAGCGTGGAAAAAAAAAAAAAACTCTGAGGAAAACATGAAATGCAAGATCAAGGAGCACCATCAGCAAAGAAGTGAACACATTCCTAGAATGATGGGGAACAGAAACCCCAGGGTGACAACATCCACAAAGAGAAAAGCATCTTGAATCCACATTGGAGCAACTAGGAGGTGGTAGGGAAACATTCACCAAGAAAATGAAACTGAGAGAAAGTCTGTTAAGTATAGAAATGTTTATGAGACTGTAAGACAATGAAGAAATATGAGGATTCTATGAATGTTCAGCAAAATGACCTAAGAAAGGGTCAATATGGGGAGCAGGTGTTTCACGCATTGGTCAAGATGCCACTTGGGGATGCATACACCCCAGGGCAGAGGGCATGGGTTTGAGTCCTGGCTCCAATTCAGATTCCACCTTCTTGCTCATGTGCACCCAGAGAGGTGGTCAGAGAAGCCTCAAGTACCTGGAGCCCTGGCACACGAGTGCTAGACCCAAATGCAGTTTCAGGCTCCTGGATTCAGCCTGACCCAGCCCTTGGCTGCTGCGAGCATTCAGGGAATGAACCCAGCAGATGGACAATCTCTGGGCCCCACTGCCTTTCACACCAATACGTTTTTTTAAAACAATCCAAGTAACACAACTCATTGTTCAAGAGCATCATGATAATTAGCACTGGTCTTGATGATCAAGAGTCCTTATGGAATTACAATGATGTAAATGCTGCATACTCAACTAAGCAAACCCTGACATATCTGTGCTAGGGCCCTGGAGGGACAACCAAAGTTCATTGCCTAGTTGGCAGTGGAGAGTCAGGGGGGAGAGAGCTCCATATTTCCCCATGTTGAGAAGCACAGCACCAGCATGTGAGTTAAGGACCAAGGTGTGGAGCTCAAAAGAAAGCTCTGAGAGTGAAAAGGATGATCCCTGAGAAGGAACGGTGGGAGAAACACCAAAAGGCCTTGATGAACATATGTTATAAAAGAATAGGAGTTTCTGAAACGATCCATTCTTACCTTAGCAAACTCAGAGAGCCTGTCATCACTCGTCAAAGACTGCCGACTTGCACAAGAAGCACAGTCTGAGGGACCCACAGCACCCTTGCCATCTTCAAGCTCGTTACATTCACCAGCACCTTCCCTGTCCCTGTCGAGCTCCCAGTCAGGGAAATGCAATTCACCTAAAAAGGCACAAGTTGCAACTTACTTCATTTCAAATCATTAAATGGTTTACAACTATTTGTATTCTCAGTAGTTAGTATAGCCCTGTTCCTGAATAAAGGTTAAAACTACATTCAGACAGTGAAAAAGTTATCCCTGGCCTCTTTTCTAGTCACTTGGTTTCTCGCATCTCTTAACCCCACCCAATCAAAGTTAACCACATTTGTTAGCTCTTGGATACCCTTGCCGAGTCTCCATTGCCTGTGCAAGTAACTAGCTAACTGTGCATGTTGTATTTACCTCCTTTCGTACAAACCATGATCTTTTTCACTTCACATCATTAAGGTGATTGTCCTTACCACTAAACAGGGAATGCCCTCAGTCCCAAATGTCCTTGTAAAAGGAGGATATTTTCAGCTCAGAAGACCCAGCAGATATCAAAGGAAATAACTCAGCCAAGTGCAAAAGAAAAAAGAATATTGGCCATCTTCTAGAGAGGCTGTCTGTACAAACCTAACTTGTTCATATTAAGCGTAAGTCGCTAATAGGAACGGTGAGGATGAAAAGTTACCAGCTTACTTTGAGTGCATTAAGATGTCTAAATAGTCTAGTTAAGCTATCTCTTTTAAGATTTGGAAAAGTACATGATTTCTACAATTCTTGTCTGTGTCTATCAACTGGGGTGTGTCCTTCAGGGGATGCCTCACCTCAGAAGACCTCTTTGGGAGTGTCCACGGGGACTGATGCTGTCACTGTAATGTACTGGGGAGACGTTGGAGAAACTCTAAAACTTTCTGCAACACACAGGAACGTCCTCCTCCTCACGACAGAGGTATCTGGACCCAAGCGATAACAGTGCCAAGACTGAGAAACCCTATTTTCAACTGTCTAAACCATGAGGCAACACAAACTACTCACAGCAAACAAAACTGGTGAAAGTTACACTCCCATCACACATGCACTGTTCTAGTCTTGTCCCAATAACCACAAGTTAGCCAGGCAGTAGTGTGGGTGTAGCATTCGGTAGGAGTTCAGAGAACTGGCTTTGAACTCAAGGGGATCTAACAATGAACCCCAACAGAGTTTACACATCCAAACTCAAGTTGTTACCAATAATACCAGTCCTAGCTCTTAGTCGTTACTGTAAGAAACATTACATCAGAAAGCATTTCGAAAGGCTTGGCACACAGGCTAAGCCTCACAAAAACATCAAAACCTATAATAACTTTGAGAATGAATTCTTCACCCAATAATGAATCCAATATGGAACAAAACCTGACTTTCTGACAACATTAGAAACTTACCATCACTGGCCCCATCTTCTAGACCCAAAATATCCCCGTTCCAAAGCCTCTACATTCTAGAACCGTGTCCATTATCCCTATGTGATTCAGAGTGTGTCTTCACTTCATTTGACACATCGCTTCCATTGGAACTCCAAGTTATGTCAGTCAACACACTGTTACTCTTCGATGTGAGAGTTTCTGACAATGAAAAAAGAAAACACATCAGTATGTCAGCCACTGTGGTCATTTATCTAAAGGAAATTGTAAGCATGCTACTTGCCACAATCACAAAGATACAAAACTCTGACAATACTGAAAGCAATGTCTTATGTCCAATCCTCTTGCCTCAAGTTTGAAGAACAACCTAAGATTCTTTGAGTTAAGGCCAAGCTACAACAAGAAAAAAAAGGAGAACTGGCTGAGATAGATTATCAATTGATAGTAGAAATGAAAGATCTCCGTGAGTGAGATCCCAGGGGAAAGAAGGAGCCATCCAAGAAGGAGGTACCTTCTTTCTCTGAATGCTGGAGAGAAATTCCACTTGAAGGATGGCCTTATCTAAACAAGGGCAGAGTTTGTGAACACAAGAGGCATCCATACCCTTAGCAACTCGTCACAAGAGCCTCGGCTGATCACTGACATCATAAATAAGAGTGTCAATTGTTAAATCAACAACAGAAGTCACTGTGCACTTGCTCCTCCTGTAGGACCTCTGTCCTTAACGTGGTGTACTATGAGAATTCACGGTAACACTAGCCTTCAAACATTACTTTCCACTTTGCATGTCAGTGTGGGTGCAAGCTGTGAAAATCTTTACTGAGTATAGAGTTGGTCTCTATATAAAGATAATAAAAAATGAATCTTCATGAAGAATGGGATGCGAGAGGGAGTAGGGGGTGGGGTGGTTTGGGGTTGGGAGGGCAGGTAGGTGGGAAGAACAGCTACAATCTGAAAGCTGTACTTATGTAATTTATCTAGTAAATAAAAGCTTTCTATAAAAATAGATACTAGATATTAATAAATAGAGCACAGATATAATAACAATAATAATAACAATAATAATAATAGAAAGAATCAAAACAGACTGAATGCTCCAACATGGGAAGTATTGCATATAGCAGCCTCCCAGAATGACAATGACCTCAAATAACACCCTGGCTCAGAATCCCCTGAAGACATTCTGATGTGGCTAAAACACCTATGAGAGCATGTCAGGCATGGGAAGACAAAACACTGTGGCAAACAGGGTTCCCCATGAAGCACTTCTGTGGGTAGACCCCAAGAGAAAGAAGTGGTCATCCACAAAGGATACACTTTATTCAGAAGGCACAAAAGAACTTCCTCTTCCCCGTGGCCCTGTCTAAATATGGAAGGAGTCAGTGGATTCCACAGGCTTCCACAGCTGAGGCAGCTCAGGTCAAGATCCTCATGTGTTCGCTGATGTGCTAATTCTGAAATTCTCAACAGGGTCACTGTGCACTGACTTCCCATGCAGGACCTCTCTGCTCAAAGAGTTGAGGTATGTGAGTTAACAGTACCACTTGGTCACAAAGATCTACCACACTTTCACGTGAATGACACCATCTATGGATTATAAGCTAGAAGAATGTCTCATGCTCGCAAAAGTCACACCGCCCTTGGATTCTTCTCCAAAGTTAACTCACTCCACCGCAACAGATACTATAGACATACCTAAGTCAAATCTCAGAAAGCCTTACTTTCATTGAATTCAAAAGCACTTTCATCTCTTGTTTGTTGTAAAAACAAGCCTGCCGGTGTTCTAGTGCATAGTAGGGTAATAATACTTCACCAAACATACAGTCTTTTCTCAAAAGCTAGAAGAAAGACTTCTGAATGTACATACTACAAAGAAACCTTGAATAGGGAAGCGGTGGATGCGGATGACCTAATATGATCATTTAAATGTATGCATGTAGGGCAATATTACATTATACCACATCAATATGTACAGCTACTCTTTGTCAACAAATAGAGAAACACATCAAAAAGGAAATACATCATTGTTCAGTGAAATGCATCTCCAAATGCTCACTCTTTTTCATAGAAGTATATGCCATTCCAAAGTTTCCAAATACGTATAGTATTCAGCCCGTCATGTTTTGTTAATAAGTTCTAGGTAAATTCTACTCCTGTCAGAGAAGATGCCCCTAAAGGAGACAGAGGAGGAAGAGAGGTGGGAGGGCTGCTGTGAAGTTAGGTATGGTGGGAGAATCACTATGTTCCGAAAGCCGTGTTTAGGAAATGCATCAAGTTGGTATAGCTTCCATAAAAGGTGTCTGGGAAAAACTGGAAATAAAATAATCCAGGATTCCATGGCTGGCTGTGCACTGTGTAGAGAAAATCAGTGTCTAGAGGGGCTCTTTGCTGTACACCCAGGGCAACGCTCTTTCCGTCTTTTCTCTAGAAGATCCCACTTGGGAAGAAATTATGGACATCTAGTAGTCTATTTTCCTGTCTCGTCTAGTAGTAGAGGGTGCACTGCGCTTCCAACAAATCCAAGGCTGATGCTTGCTTTTGTGGAGTGGGAAGTAAGGGTGTGACAGTCAAGGGATACTCTTAACAAAAGAAACATGGGTTGAGAAGGAATTTAGCCTAATGGCTTAGATGCTTTGATGGTGAGTTCCGATGCCCATTTCTCATATCAGAGTACCTGGTTTTGATACTCATCTCTGGAGCCTAACTCCAGTTTCTTACTAAAATACCTCTGGGGAAACAATGGTTCCTATAACAAGTTCCATGCTATGCACATGGGCGACCTGGGTGGAATTGCCAGTTCCCAGTTGCAGTCTGGCACATCTCAAGGCACTTGCAGGACTGGGAAGTGAATTAGCAGTTGGGAGCTCCTCTCCTCTCTCTCTGTCTCTGTTCCTTTATAATGTTAAGATGGGAAGCGTGGCAAAGGCCCTGCCAACTCGGAAACAAAATGCGTTAGTTATAAATGAAAAGGCTGTTATATTCAGCCACACACAAACCTTAATTCATGCATGGCAAACCAAGATAAAGGAAAAACAAATACCAACTAGGAAAGTGTAGGTGGTCTGCCTAGTATATCAAAACGAAAGAAACCTAACGTACACATTGTTCTTGGAAACGAGGGAGAAATGGCCAACATTCCAACAGAAAGATGGGCAAAGGACAAGGACAGTTGACAGGAAAAGGGACACAAGTGGCTTTTCTTCCAATGGAAAGAGCGCCACCTTTCTCCTGTGCAGGGCAATGCAAATAGAAACTGCACATCTCTCATTTGGCTACAATTCAAGTACTTGGCAGCATATATTGGAATAAGAAGACACTCCTCGAGGAGTGGTAATGAACATGCGAAACCATGCAACCTCTATCAAAGGGGAATCTAGCAATAGAGTTCTACAGTAGATCTGCCATTTGCACTGGCACTGGCACTTCTGGGAGTTAACTCCACAAGTATAGGGGCATATGTGGTTTCTGTGTTTGTGTTGCTAACACTCAATGCCTGAGACTGGATAATCTGTGAAGACCAGAAATTTATAGTTCTCACACCTAGAGCGCCTGGGAAGTCCAACATCAGGGCATCAGCATGCTTTGTCTGATGAAGGTCTTACTATTGCATTGTCACATGGTGCAAGGCTGAAGGCAGAAGGGCCAGAGAGCAAATCAGCTGAACACCACATGGAGCCTGTTTGACAGGGACCTCAATCCCCGGTTTCAGTAAGGCCCAGCCACGACTGTTGTGGGTATTTGGAGAGTGAATTAGTGGATAGAGATTCTCTCTCTCTCCGTTACTTTGCTTGTGTCTGTCAATGTGTGTGTGTGTGTGTGTGTGTGTGTGTTTCCACATCTCAAGAAAACTGAACGAAGAATCCATCAAAGCCAACCATTATTCTACAGTGAATACTCTAAAATAGACAAAATTCACAGTCTGCTCAGTTCTTTAGAGGTGGACTAAATGCTGATATCATTTAAAGATGATGGTCCTCTTTCTAGAACACAGAAGGAAACAAACTCACCCAAAGCCTAATGACCCTCATTGTATTTTTATTTTTTAATATCTTTCCTGATTTCCTTGGAAGATTTCTGGGTTCATATTTCATATTTCTTGATTTAGTATAGAAAGGTAGAGTGACAGCGAGGGAAAGACAGAGTAGTTTCCATTCCCTGGTTCACTTCCCAAATCCTGCAACAGCCAGGGCTGGCTGGACTAAGCCAAAGCCAGGAGCCAGCACTTCAATCTGGGTCTTGGAATTGTGTGGCATTTTGTCATCCGTTGGGGCATAGTCTGTTTCACAGGTGCATCTGCAGGCTCTTCTATCAGAAGCACAGAGGAACAAGGACTCCAAAAGGGGATATGAATGCCCCTTGTGGTACTTTAATCACTGGACCAGATGCCCACCACAAGAGTGATGATTTATTCCAGTCGATGTCTGCTAAGTCCTTTGTATGAGAGCAAATTAGGAAAAGCAAGCAAAAGGAGAGAAGTCACTTTCCCAAAACTGGCTTAACGCACAGCATCACAATGTTCACCCACAACTTCACTTCAACAATGGCCAAGGGCAAGGACAGACATTTCTCCAAAGACGAACAGCACAAGAGCTATATTGAAAGGACACACTATTATTGGTCATTGGCCATCACAAATCAAGTCTGCAATGAGATAGATACCCCTTCCAAACCACCTCGAGGCTATTCAAATAACCATGAACCTGCTGTTGCATTCTCAACGAGCTATCTAAAAGAACCGGAAACAAGTTTGAAAAATATTTACCCAGAAGACTTCACAGGATTCACACTAGCCAAAACACAACCACAGCTCCAGTGTCCATCAGTAGATGAATGAATAAACACAATATGGTCTACTCGTATGATGGAATTCAGCATGAAGTAGAATACAAGTACTGATACGGGCTACCGCATAGGCAAAACTTGAAACCATGGTGCAAGTTGAGGGAATCCAGACACAGCAGAGAATAGTTTATAATGCTAGCTCTATGAAACATCTAGAGCATACTCACAGACCGAGAACTAATTGGCAGTTGCAATTGCTGGGGGAAGGGAGACTGGAAACTGGCTACTACTGGGTTTCGAGCTTGCTTTGCAGGTGATGTGATTCACTATTAGATGGTGGCCGAGGCGGTGGTGGGCAGGACTAAAGCTCTCAATAAACTTGCATACAGCCTTTTGGGAAAATTTTTCTGACTGCACCCACCAGTGAACTAGGGCCTCTCTGCTGCTATAGATTGGCTGGTCAAATTATTTTACTGTTTGAAAGGCAGAGTGCCAGAGAGACAGGCAGGGAGTAGGGAGACAGGGAGGTTGATCCAGTGAAACACACGAAAACCCCTTCAGCTGAAACCCCACAGTATCCACTGTGAACCAGACATGTCCTGTCCCCACAGCAAGTAGGAACAAAGTACAGCAGGTGGTATTGAACACACAGCAGGCCATCAGTACCTTTAGAGCACACCGCAAGGTGGGGGTGCACAGGATGTGTAGAAAATCACTCTCTAGGCATGACTGGTAGAAAGGGATACTTTGGTGACTTCAGTGGAAGAACATCTACCAGAGTTGACCAGGATTTCCTTCTCAAGAATTCTAGGTCTTGAATCCTCCCCCAGAGAATTATCAAAAGCGATGCATGAGAATCTACAAATTCGATAAGACGATCAGGTTTCTCACAAGAAACTTTACAGGCCTGAAGCGTGTGAAAGCTTATCTTCACATAACTGAAGGAATAAACTTCCAACCAAAATGACATCTTCTTATGGACAAGTTAAGGGACAGCATCAGCATTAGACCTGCCTGACAGGGAAGCTCTATTGCCCTCTCCTGGAAGCAAATCGACACTACATGGCAGCAACACAGAACAACCAAAAAGTGGCAAAGCGCCCCAGGGTAAGAGAAAAGGAAAAGACACATACAGGATCTTCACTACCGCCATGGAATAGAAATCACTTTTACAACTTGGAATGCAATTTAAAGTAAAATCACAGAACTTGCAATGACTATACGGATCTGATGTGTATTTTGTAGCAAGTCATTTGGAACTACATTGCTTCTATGTGGATGAAGTGGAAGTCTAAACTAAATGTTTATAGGTGTGAATAGTTTATAGATTCCCATTGCAATGTGTCAGTAGATACCTATAGATGATGCACAAAAGAAAATGAGAGATAAGAAGTCATTAGGAGGGGCTGGCACTGTAGTGTAGTAGGTTAAGCGCCCGCCTGCATCAATGGCATCGCATATGGGCACCAGTTTGAGGCCCGGCTGCTCCACTGCCTATCCAGCTCCCTGCTAATGGCCTGGGAAAGACGTACAGCCTGGAAAGACAGTCAGTGATGATTCAAATCCTTGGGTCCCTGCCACACAGGTTGTTGACCCAAATGGAGTCTGAGGCACTTTATTTGACTTAAGTTTTGGGGGACTGAACCAGCAGATGGAAAATCTCTGTGTCCCTGCCTTTCAAACAAATACATAGGAATTCTTTGAAAACAGAAAGCGCAATGGATGGCATGGCGACATCATAGGTCAAGGCACCTCCTGCAGTGCTGGCATCCCGTATGGGTGCAGGTCTGAGTCCCGGCTGCTCCTCTCCTGATCCAGCTCTCTACTGGGCCCAGGGAAAGCAGTGGATGATGGCCCAAATGCTTGGGCTCTGGCACCCGGTTGGGAGACCCAGAGCAGGCTCCTGGCTGCTGGAATTGCATCGGCACAGCTCCAATCATTGCGGCCATCTAGGGACTGAATCAAGGGATGGAAGAACTCTATTATCTATCTATCTACCTATCTATCTATCTACCTACCTACCTACGTACCTACCTACCTATCTATCTCTGTCTGTCTTCTTCTGCCTCCCTGTAACACTGACTTGAAATTAAATAAATAAATCTTACAAATGTACCCAAATGACTCCTGGCCTCGTTCATGACTTTCTTAATTCCCCAGTCTTATCGGTTGAAGCAGGGAGGACTAGGGCTCTTCCTATTGCTTGGAGGACATGGAAAAGAAAGCAGCTCACCCAAAACTCTAGGGATTACAAGCTAAGTCTAATGCCAAGTCCCTCACTTGACTCCCTAGCGAGGAAAATGATTTCACCCATGTCCTCTGAGATTCTTTCATAAAACACCAAGCAAACCAGACCTGGGAGGAGTCTATTTCCTCAGGCATCCTTAGTATTGCACTCTTCTAAAGAGGCTGGACAATTTGAATGAGCTCAGACCTATTTTCAAATGGATGCCACTCTCTGTGGTCACAATGAAGCTTCCTAGCCAGTATTTGATCCCCCAGCCCTAGTGATTTTCTGTGAGGTCTTTTGCTCTATCGATAAGGTGGCCTGTTTCTGGGGCCCTGCATGCTGCAGATGGGAGATCTGATGCCAATTTGGGGGCATGGCTTTCAGGTGAGCTCTCTCACCTTCTCCTGGAGTTTTTGGACATGGCTGCTATCATAGCCAGAGACACTGAACCCGTATTCGGGGAAGATGCGCTTTAAGCTGTGACCTCAACATCTCCCGAAGGGGCAGGATCCACGACTCAAGATGCAGTTTAGAGTCTGTTGGGTCCCTAACCTTGGCTTTTCATGGGTCTCCATACCTTGCTTGTTTCTTAGGGGTTTTCCCGAAGGAACATGCTAGAGTGTTTGGAAATGATACGAAAAGGAGGTTTGGGACCCAACTGTCTCTCTGTCCGCAGGCTTAGGGCCCTGTCTACATTCAAGTCTCTTGAGGGAGCTGAGGAATGGCACTGTGTTTGTCTCCTTGTGTACAGTTAAGGGGATGATATTGTGGCAGCAGCCCAGAGGGGCCTTGGCATATCTTCTTAAGGGAAAGGCTCCACAGAATGGAACTTTGAAGATGTGACCTCACTTCCTTGGTGATAGAACTTACACTCTGATAGCAACAGTCCTTAGCGGCTCACTTGATGGGAGACGTTCAGGAGAAGACCATGTTCTCTCGTTGCTGCCAATCGTTGCCAGGCTCTGGCCTTTTCCGGCGCTTGAGACATTGGCTCCGCTCTCACACTGGGTGTCTGTGGCCTCTTACTGCAAGGCCACCCCAGGGAACAGAACAGCCCAGGAGGCAGCCCCAGGTAGCGGAACAGGCCCGTCCTGGCAGGGGATCACCTGTGACCCCATCTGGGTCTTCTTTGCCCCTCCCTTCACCATGACAGTGGCAGAAGAAGAGGGGCTCTTGCTGCCCAGCAACACGATTCACGTGTTGGAGCCTCCTGTGTCTTGCGTGTTCATACCCTATTTTGTGGACAGCTGGTTGGGCAAGTGGGTGTTGGGGGACCTCCTCTTGTCTTCTGGAGACCTCTCTGGCTGCACAAGGGTACAGAGGCCCTTACTTTCCCGACCTGGGTAACAGAATGCCTCATGGGGGGAATTATTCTCTGTGGGGACAGCCAAGCACGACACTGATGCTCCGGTCTGGGCTGCCACACACTCTCTTTGCAGAGCTCCACACTCGAGTCCACAGACAGAACACATGAGGAAGCCACAGGCATCGTCAATGGACACGTGAGTCAGGCCAACAACGTGGCTAATGCTGGTGTGGAGGGAGCGAGGGGCCCAGGAGTACCCACATGTTGGGGCACGAGATGACCACGGTGTGCCTAGAACCACATCCTGAAGGGAGGAACGCCCCTGGCTTTTGGCCTCGTGATCTCCCACTCAGTGACTGACCCCCATCCCACTCTCAAAGAAATCTCAGCCCCTTGGCAACTGGGTGTTGGGAAACTCCCTGTTCACACAAGCATCGTGCGTGGCCATGGTGCTGAATGTTTGCCCACCTAGTCCAAGAATCCTGTGCAGTCCTTAGTCAGCTCCACTGCCTTCCAGGTCTTCTCCAAGGTTTAGGACTCAGTGATCCTACCAGGAAGGTTTTCCCACACAAAAGGGCAGAGGGTTCAACCAAAAGGGTGAAGATACCACACAGGACTGGAGCCTGGCCCCTACCTGTTCTATTCCATGGGATGACATTGCCCCTGTGGCCACACTTGCATGGCTGCTGGGAAGCACTGGGATTCAGCTGCATTGCCACGGCAGCGGTGCTGTAGGACACAGACTCACTGTCTCTCACGGAGCACAATCAGCTAGGCTGCTCAAAGCACAGGAGCCCAGGTTGGGCAGCTCTCCCAACAGGAGTCGCTTGTTCCCATTTCTGGTTGCTGCATGTCAGGGCATGGCCAAGGTGATTTCTCAGGAGGGCTCATTGCCATCTCCATCCCCAGTTTCATTTCCTATGCTCCCCTGGGCTTCTCTGTGCCCCTGTCGCATCTGCCAATGAGCACAGCAAGGTAATGGGATGGGGCCCACGCCATTTCTGGGGGTAAGGTCAATCACCTCCTTGCGGACTACTGGCCCAACTGCAGCAGTCACACTCAAGTGCTCTGGTGTCAGAACAACCCCACGTGTGTGTTGGGGATGGGGGCCACAATTCGGCTCTGAAAAGGCAGTGATGCCCTGCTGAGGACAAACTCCAAGGACCAGGCTGGCTGGGGACTGGCTCTACACATGTGTCGTTGTAATGCCTCAAGTCAGGTCACTTGGCAGAACGCCTGTGGTCATTACGCCACAGGCAGACACCTCTGACTATGGCTCTTTTCAGGATCTAGCCTCCCCTGGGGCTTCATATCCTACTCCGCCCACTTGTTTCCATTCTGCAGTCTGGTGGCAAAGCAAATCACACAGTTGCCCTCATTTCTAGCTCCCCCAAGGGGCACGGAATCATCTTTCACTGCTGGCCCCCTCGCAGGACTTTCTCATCCCTCAGTCCCTGTTCAGCCTCTTGGCCCCAACTGGGGTTTTCTCCCAACCCGGGTGTCTGCTCCCCTGTGCTCCCTGGAACTGCCACTGACTCACGTCCTTTCTGGTCCTCCCTAGTATGGAAATGGGTCCATGCTCTACTTGGCAGAGGTCTGTGCCATGCGGACCCTACAGCCAGACACTAAAGAGATGCTGCTGGATGCCCTGGTCCCGGGCCCCCTGGGAAAAAGGATCTGCTACTTCAACACCTTCCTGTGTACATACAGCGACTTCTCCACCATTCCGTATTACTTAGACCAGATATTCGACAGGTGGGTAGCTGCCTCTCAGCACTGCGGTGATGCAGAGATGAATCTTACATGTTTTAGATGACCTAAGCGACTTAAGACATGGCGGGCATGGAACGGGTGCCTTTCTCTGTGGACAGGGCTACTGGCACATTGCGTCACACTTCTTGATTTCCTTTCTCTGCACCCTCACGAACCAATGTCTCTACTCAGGTGGGAACCGGCCATGTGCCTCTATGGTTGGAAAACCTCCCAGATGGCAATCCTGCTTTCCCCTTTTTCAAGAATCAGAAATGTTTTCTTTCACAGGCAGAGTTAGACTGAGAGAAAGAGAGAATGCGTCCTTCTATCTGCTGGGTCACTCCCCAAATGGCTGCAAAAAGCAGGGCTCTGGGAAGCCGGGCTGAGGAGCCTGAAGCTCTATCTGGCCCCCTCAGGGGTGCCAGGGGTCCAACTACTTAGGCCATCATCCGGCACTTCCCCAGGCTCATTAGCAGGGAGCTGGACACCAAGGACAACAGCCAAGACTTGCACTGGCCAACCCTGATATGGCTTGCCAGCATCACATGTGGGCAGGGGCATTGGAAGCTGCTATGCCTTCGTACCGGCCACATTTCCTACTTGTTCCAGCTGCTCCTGTCCTCGATATATGCACAGAACAGCTGCCCTCAGGGTTGGTAGCAGTTGCCCAGACCCCTCATCGACCTGGCAGGTCTACAAGGAATCATTCACTCTACACATATATGGGAAGCCCTTCCCTTGTGCACTTTTCCAGACACTTGCCACAAATCCAGTGAACAAAGCATTCAAGGGCCTCACAGTTGTGGGGAATCCGACCCTCACAGCCGAGATCCTATACAAGTCCTGTCCTGCAGCGGCAGAGCTGAGGCTTGCTGACCTCCTCTGGGAGTAGCTGCAACGTCCCCTACTCTGATCACAAGGAGAACCCCATGTCCCACTAAGATGCGGGGAGATTGGGGTGCAGATGCGGCCTTCTGTCACTCGAAAGAATGGCAGGAAAATGAGGGCTGAGGCAAGGCAGAGGCAGACAGTAGGTGCAACTCCAACTTCTGGCCCCACCACATGCAAAGGAAGTGCTGAAGAGCAGTGCTATGGATAGGAGCAGACACGTTCTGCAGAGGAGCGGGCATGTTGGGGCTCACAGACAACACCCACATAGCCATGCCCAGGGCAGTTGCTTCCAGCTTTGCCTACCTGACCACCCAACCCAACCCACCATCCCAGGAGCAACCTACTCCCAAGTCTGCTCAGAGCCAGAGCCTAGGGGCCTCCACCTGAGAAAACCATGGGAATGAATGGGAAGGCACTGAAAGGAACATGAGAAGGAAGCCATCCAAAGGAAAGCTACTGCCGGCAATGCCAGAATCCCTTGTGGGTGTTGGTTGGTGTCCCTGTTGTTGCAGTCCAGATTCAGCACCCTGCTCGGGGTCTGGGAAAACCAGGGGAACATGGTCCAAGCATTTGGACCTCTGCCACCCATGTGGGAGACCTGGATGGAGCTCCTCACTCCCCGCATGAGCCTGGCCCAGTGCTGTCCACTGCCCATCCGGGGAGTCAAGCAGTGGATGCAAGACCTCTGCCCCGGTGTGTGTCTCTCCCTCTCTCTCTCTAACTCTTGGGATTCACAGTCAAGAAATCGCCTTGGAAAACAGCAAAGCATGGCATTGTCTTTCAGAAGCTAGAGTTCACCGGCAGGCTCCGTGCCCCACCCCACACAGGGAGTCCTGGAAGGGCAGCAAGCAGGGTAAGGTCAAGTCTGACTCTGTTGCCCACTCTCCTTCCCCAGGAACATGGCTTCCTGTTTGCAAAGCTGCAAAGCCAAGTACAAGGCCGAATTCTGCGATCGCACGGATCTCCCGCTTCTCAAGATGAAGGTCGGATCCAAGCAGGTCCGCTTGCCCAGAGGAGACCTGCAGACCCATGCGTGCTTTCTGCGTGTCAGGATGGCCTACCCAAATCCCACACAGGCAGAAGCAGTCGGTAAGATGCACTGCACTCCGCGAGATTCTCTCGGTGGGCTTTGGGGCTGGAGCCCCTTTAGAGGCAATGGGATCGTGCCTGGCTTTGGAGAGGCCATTGGAAAGTGCTTGATGTTGCTGACCCTTTCTCTTCTCCCAGCTCCTGCTCTATTTGCCAGGCTGCAGTCATGCCAAACACTGGCTTTAGAGCCAGATTCCCCACTGCTCACAGAGCTAGAACCTCTTCTGGAGACAGGATCCATTTCAAAACTGAGGCTGCCACCATGCGCAGAATCAGCACCAAAGACAACTACCAAAGTCTCCTGCGCATGTCCGGGACCTGCAAACAACCAGCCTCGCAAGATGGCTAGCATCACCACATTCCCCGCCAAGCTGCTGGCGGAACAGTTCACACTGATGGACGCGGTGAGCAGCGGGCTTGTCTCGGCAGGGCCAGGCCCGAACACCCCTTTGGCACCAGCCTCCCCACAGCTGCCCCGACCAGAATCCAGTGGCCTGGCTGCAGTTCAGGCTTCAGGTCCCACCACCTATGTGACTGGACCAATGTCTTCACTCCCAAGGCTGCCTTTCTCCCATGGCTGGCAGAGAGGGCACCCAAACCACACCAGCTGCACAGTGACTCTCCAGATCAACTGACATGGGCCTGGCAGAAAGTAGGGCTGGATCTGACCCACAGGGTACTGGACGGGCCTAGGTGGAGGGCATCCAGGTCCACCCACTGCCTTCCCATCTGCCTGCGATGCCACAGCTGTCCTGGGTCCTAGCACACATATCCATATCAAACAGCAAGCACCTTGTTGGAGTTGCCACAGGGAGCAGCACTGGCACAGGGACAAGGACTCCAGGGCAGATGCTGTGAGAGCAGAAGGATGAGATACTGGGCGGGATGCCTGGGAGCACACACCTCTGTCTCTTTCCTCAAGGCTTGGGAGGGTTGGGATCTGGGCTGGCAGGAGCGAGGCGACCTCAGTGGCAGAACACATAGCCCAGCTGCTCCCATGTTGGGGAGCTGCATGACAAACTACCTGAGCTGCAGCTTCGAGCACTGTCACTTGCCGGGGTGGCTGGGCTTCACTGCATTCGAGCTAGGCTGGCTGTGCCCATGGGATACCCTCTTGCCCCCAGGAGCTCTTCCAGAATGTGGTCCCCTATCAGTGCCACAGCTCCATCCGGATCCAGCAGAACAAGGAGGTCAATGCGCAGCTGCCCCCTACTGTTCTCGCTGTCATCATCCACTACCACCACGTGGCCCATTGTGTTACTACCACGTGCTTGGGGGACCCCAGCATGAAGGCAGCGGACAGGGCCCGCGTGGTGGAACACTGGATCAAGGTGGCCAAGGTAAGCTGAGGCTGTCCCAGGGGCTCCCTCTCTGCACGGCAGGGACGTGCCACTTTGCTTCCTCAGCTCTCAGGTGTACAGTCTGTGGTCACAGATCCTGCCCAATCCCTGGGCTCTTGGGATCCACGAGGTGGCCTGATCTCACTCACTTGTCCCAGAACTACATGCTCACTTCCCGCCTAGGCCCCTGACATGGGTTGAAACCAATCTAGCCCATGTGAGCGTGGCTCAAGGGGGTCCCATCACTGACCTGCTCTGGCTCCCTGGCCAACTCTCTGATGCATGAGGGGGATGTCAGCACAGCTGGCTGAGCCTGGCTCAGGTGGGGCTCCAAGCCACCTACCTGCCATTCATCCGCTCCCTGCCCTAGGAGTGCCTGGCTCTCCGGAACTACTGCTCGGTCCACACCATCCTCTGCGCTCTGCACAGCCACCCGGTACGCCAGCTGAAAACAACGTGGGGAGAAGTCTCCAGGTGGGTGTGCATCCCTCAAAGCACCTGGTGGACCCGGGACTACCCTCAGGCCTAAGCACTAATCCTCCAAGACTCACAGAGGCTGGTATCCTGGGACACAGGGAGAGGCGTGGACTGCCGGGGGCAGGGGTGGGGAGCACCATCTTTCAGCGGCCCTGGGACATGAGGACTGGGTTTCTGCCTCAGGATGACATTTCCATTAGTCAGGCACATGTGGCTTCCAAACTACATACTTGTGCCTGTGCACCACGCAGCACTGGACCTGCCTGGGCACTCCAACTCTGTAAACACTCACACACACACACACACACACACACACACAATCAAAACAGAAGATACTACCAGGCAGGGTGGATCCTCTGATCTTTGTTCTTAAACCAAAGGGGTTTGATCCACCACCTCACCATTCCATCCAAATATCTCCTGGTTTTCCCCTCACAACAGAAAAAGTGCCAGGAAATTTCAGCGTCTTTGCACACAGGACAAACAAGTCAACAGAGATGTGCCCATGAAGGTAAAGTGGGGGCTCAGGGACAGGGGTGAGGGCTTGACAGGAGGGGAAGGGGTGTGGCTGTAAGGGCATCAGGGCAGAGGGGAGCTTTTGGTGTCACTGAAAGTGTGCTTGAAAAGAAAACCTGGGGTGTGCCTGCTAGGACAACAGGCCAAGAGAGGGCTGTGTTCACAGGTCGTGGCATGCAGTCGGGCTCAGAGGGCAATGGGAATGGGCTGCAGCAAGAGCAGCTTGGCTCTCAGAGGGGGCTGTGAGCACCCACAGGTCTCTGGCTCCCATGCTGTTCCTGCTTCCCCCAGGCTGTGAGGTGGATGCGGCAGCAAGGGCTTCCTTCCATCTGTGCTGGGGCCCTAGAGGTCCTTTGGAAACCAGGCCTGCTACAGTGTTCTCTGTTGCAGCCTTCCATGGGGAGGGCTGCCAAGCCTGCCCCACACATTGCACAGCTTGGGAATGCCAGGGGCTGAGCAGTCGAGTGGGATGCCAAGCATTGGGTCTTACTGGCTGCCCTGGGAGCAGAACTTCTGTCTTCTCGAGGAGAGAAGCAAGCAGCATGAGCCTGTCTCTCAGTCTGCACAGGGAGCCTCATGTGCATCCAGGGAGGCAGAGTATGGGGTGCTGGGCCTGGCTTCCTCTCAGGGACACGCTGAGGCACAGGTCAGTCAAAGGATCCTTAGTGCAAGGGGGACCTGAGGTGGGAGGGGAGGCCAGCACCCTCTCCAGCTGAGGAGCAGGCACAGGGAGGTGTGGTCAATCCCCCAAAGCCACCTTCCCAGTGGGAGCTGCATGAATCCATACAGAGCACCTTGTGGGAGGAGGGGAGTGCAGGGTGGGCATTATACCAATGGAAGTGAGCCAGACATGCAGGGCTCAAGGTGGTTTGCACAAATGTGGGCCGGTCAGGAAAGGACTATCTCCCTGAATGTGACCCTGACCCTGGCAGATGGCGATCTGCAGGTTGCCCGCCCGGGAGCAGAACCCCCAGAGAACACAGATGCGGCAGCGGCTGCAGAAGAAGGCAAGTGTGCCTGGGGAGGGGGGGGCAGGGGCTCCTGTCTCCCACTGGGGGCCCATGTCAAGGGAGCAGGGCCTTCTGCCTCCCTTGTTTGCCCACGCCCATCACCACAGTAGCTGAGAGACCCCAGTTGAGAGACCAGAGCTGAGGGCCTGAGCTGAAGGGCTCCCAGCAGACTTGGGCCTGAGCTGGGGCTGGCACCCCACAAGCTGACTTGTTATCATGCCATCAGGGCTCCCAGGGTTGTCCGATTCTAGAGGCAGTTGGCTGGATGCAGGGAGAATTGGGAAAGGCACTTTAGGGGCGGGGAGCTTCCCAATGGGGAATGTGGCCAGGGCTCCAGCAGCTGGGGTGGAGTGCATCTCAGGGGCCGGGCCTTGGTGGCACCTGAGAACAGCTGCTCACCACCACCACCACCTCATGGCACAGGGAGCCGTCCCCTTCCTTGGCACTTTCATCATGTATCTGGATAGGCTGGACATCGCCATGAAGGACTTCGTAGATGTGAGTGAACTTGCCATGGGTGGGGCAGGCTCCAGGACCCTGAGGCTTGGGGGGAGGGTCCTGGGCTGAGCTCTCAGCCCCCAGCTCCTTGCTGCCCATGTCTCCGGAGGCCTCACAAGCTGTCCCAGGGAGGAGGGCTCACCTGCATATCCCCTCTGAGTGCGGGAGCCTGCAACCAGGTGCCCATCCCTGTCCCCCAACGGTTGAAGCTGCATAGCCAGAGTCCCTAACTGCAAAGCTGCACAAGGTCTTGGCTGAGCCTGCTCAGCCTCTGAGTTGGGTGGCACCCAAGGGAAGGAGAGAAATTGGGCCCCTGTGAGGTCAGGCAGCACCCACATGCCTCAGTGCACCCATCCATTCCCAGGCCTCACTTTCCCTGCCTGCCATCAGACATGGTGGGGACAGCAGTTCCCTGAGCCTCAGCCACCATGTCCCCTTCTGCAGAGCTAACAGCCTGTCCCAGGGACACCTTCTTTTCCTTCCTCTTACCCAGAGGGGAGGGCCAGGGGCTAGTCACAGGCCAGGGGCTGTTCTGATGGACTCTGCCTTCCAGGGAAAAAACAACATGCTGAAAATGACAAAGGTGAGCAGCTCTGCCCTATCTTCCAGGCACAGAGGGGATGGAGGGGTCAGAGATGCCCTGGGCAGAAAGCCCAGGCTCCAGCCCATGCGTGTCTGTCTGCTCTCTCCACTGGGATGGATACACACAGAAGGAGGAGAGCATCCCTAGGGAGGCTGTGGCTAAGGGACTGGAATCCAGGAGAACTTCCTTCCTGGGCGAGGGGCTGTGTGTATGCTACTCAGAAGACAGCTTGGAGCCTGGAAGGGATGGCCAGGGAAGGCTTCTCTAGCTAAAAGACCCAGAGGCCAGCCCCCTGCCCCTGCCACAGTCTGCCCCTCCAGCAGTCCCAGTGCAGGCCTGTCAGCATCCTCTCTGCCCCTCTTGCCCCAGGAGATAAAAGTTCTCCAAGAAATGCAGCGGCTCCAGGTGGCAGCCAGTCAATATACTTTGCTGCGCGACGCAGAGTTTGCACTGTGGTTCCAATCCATGGAGAGGCTCAGTGACACTAAGAGGTGAGTGCTGGGCAGGGATTGCGGGATGTCCAGGGTGGCAGATGGGGAAGGTTCTCCTGTTGTGCACTGAGGAGAGGGCTACCCATGGCTCCTTGGTCAGCAGAGGGCCTTACCCATGGGCAGTGCGGGGCTCCAGGACTGCGGCTGCAGGGCGGGCCCTGGAGGGAGCCTGAGATGAGCAAGAGTGCACTCATGGCTGCTTCTGTGTCCTGCAGCTACAACCTGTCCTGCCTACTCCAGCCCCTCTGCTAGAATGTCCACCTCATCCTCAAGGCCAAGAACATCAGGCCTTGGAGAACATCAGCATGACTGAGTCCCCCATGCAGGCAGAGAGTGGGGGCTGCAGAGTTCATCTGTGGGCTCGGGGACTGCACCGTGACACTCGCTCCGTTCCCCGCCGACCAAGCAACAACCCAGTGCCTGGGAGACTGGCCTCCCTCTCTCAGATGGGTGGTCACATCATCACCAATTTCACGGATTCCTCCTAGATTTTCCTATGTATATAGTTCACCATGATTAGTACCAGTTGGTTAGGCCTTTCATTAAAGTAGTATACATGGTAGGCCATGAGTGTCCTTCTTCCTCTTTATCCCTTCCCTGCCCTGCTAATTAGAGACCATTCTCTAGATCCACAGACAAAGACATTCATGCAGATTCGAGAGGGGTGTGTCTCCCCATGCAAGGATGCCACACCATGAGTGCTCTTTCAGTTCTGAGGCTCCTACATGGAGCCCCATGCTGTCTCGTGGAGAGAGTCCCTCAGGGTCTTTTCTGAAGCGCAATTCATACATCCATCGGTATCTGGCAAGAACAACGCTCTCACTGCTTCTACACTTGCTCCCACGAGCTTTGGGAGTTTGCTGCTTAGGGTCCTTTAGGCTCAGATGGTGGTCCCCTCTATACAGTGTTTTCCAAATGATGTGTGTCACCAGTGACCAGCAAAATGTCCCAAGAACACAACTCAGCCCTAGTCACTAGAGAGAATTCCCTGTGAGATTCAGTGGGAAATGCACATAATAAAAGTGCACAATCTTGGGAAGCCAACACTGACAAAAATTTCATCGATGTATACATATATATACACAGAGATTTGTATGTATTCAGGTGAAGTATCCACCTGCAGCAAAGGCATCCCACATGGGTGCCCGTTTGAGTCCCAGCTGCTCTGCTTCCTACCCAGCTCCCTGCTAATGGCCAGGGAGAGACATACAGCCTGGGAGACAGGAAGTGATATTTCAAACACCTGGGTCCCTGCCCCGCAGGTTGGAGACACATGCTGCGTTGGAGACACTGTACTTGACTCAAGTATTTGGGGACCGAACCAGCAGCTGGAACACCTCTGTGTCTCTGCCTTCCAACCAATGAGTCAGAATTCTTTCAAACATGAAAGCACAGGGGCTGCCACTGTGGCATAGCAGGGAAAGGTGATGCCTACAGTGCCGACATCCCATGGGGCCGCCTGTTCGAGTCCTGGCTGCTCCTCTTCTGATCCAGTACTCTGCTATGGCCTGGGAAAGCAGTAGGGTTTGGCACAAATGGTTTGGCCCCTGCACACTTGTAGGCTTTCGATCGGCTCACTCCCAGCCATTGCAGCCATTTGCAGAGGGAACCTGCAGATTGGAGGTCGCTCTCTCACTCTCCCAGCCTCCCTGTAACTCTGCCTTTAATAAATATATCTTGAAAACAATTAAAATACAAATAATGTACTAAAGGAGTAACTTGAGCCAAGAAAACCAAAGATCGGTCTAGTGGTCATGGTAAAACACTACCACAGAAACCACAGGTGCTCTAAATATATGCCATGATCATGGGAAAGATATCTCATGTTCCTATTTAGACAAATGAACAGACATTGGACAATGTATGCCGAAACTGCGAAAATGTACAGTTTATACTGATATGGATTTGCCTTCTGGAAGCCTGGGATTCTAGGACAGGGTAGGAAGAGAGAACACCGAGTAGGAGCCCCAGTCAAAACGTGCCCATTGAATAGCTAGAGCTCTCCAAGAAGAGCACAACTTCCATAGCTTGTCCATGTTAGGTGAATCTACTGGGAGACGAGCATGGGGAATTGATGACACAGCTTCCTCTCCTTTCCCTATAGCCCTGAGATGCCTCTACACCACATCTCCAGTGTCCTACAGATGAGCAAACCTGGGGGTGGTCCTGGCGACACCTAGAACCCCACAGATCCAAAACACTTGACAAACGCTAAGCAGAAAAACATACCAAAGCACGTCCCAATTAACTGCTGAAAACCACTAGCAACACCAAAACCTTCAAAGATCAAAAATGAGAAGCTTCAGCCTGACTCACAAAATCCTTGAGCTGAAAGACAATGCATCAGTGCCTTCAGAACTTGGGAAAAACCATTTCCAACCTAAAAGTACATACATGTTTTCAATCCTACATTACAGGACAGTAAGATCAAAGCATAGTTAGAGATGCCAAGCATCAAAAACGCTTCTGTATGCCATTGCTCAGAACCTGCCAGAAGATGTGCTCCAGAAAATCAAGGGTGGAGGGGCCTGCACCCTAGCTCCCTTGGTTATTCCTCTGCCTGTGGTGCCGGCTTCCCATATGTATGCTGGGTTCTAGTCCCGGTTGCCCTCTTCCAGTCCAGCTCTCTGCTGTGGCCCAGGAGGGCAGTGAAGAATGGCCCAAGTGCTTGGGCCCTGCACCCGTATGGGAGACCTGGAAGAAGCACCTGGCTCCTGGCTTCAGATCAGCACAGCGCAGGCCATGGGGGCCATTTGGGGAGTGAACCAACAGAAGGAAGACCTTTCTCTCTGTCTCTGTCTCTCTCACTGTCGATAACTCTACCTGTCAAATAAATAAATATAAATAAATACATAAAATTTTTTACAAAATCAAGCGTGGAAAAAAAAACTCTGAGGAAAACATGAAATGCAAGATCAAGGAGCACCATCAGCAAAGAAGTGAACACATTCCTAGAATGATGGGGAACAGAAACCCCAGGGTGACAACATCCACAAAGAGAAAAGCATCTTGAATCCACATTGGAGCAACTAGGAGGTGGTAGGGAAACATTCACCAAGAAAATGAAACTGAGAGAAAGTCTGTTAAGTATAGAAATGTTTATGAGACTGTAAGACAATGAAGAAATATGAGGATTCTATGAATGTTCAGCAAAATGACCTAAGAAAGGGTCAATATGGGGAGCAGGTGTTTCACGCATTGGTCAAGATGCCACTTGGGGATGCACACACCCCAGGGCAGAGGGCATGGGTTTGAGTCCTGGCTCCAATTCAGATTCCACCTTCTTGCTCATGTGCACCCAGAGAGGTGGTCAGAGAAGCCTCAAGTACCTGGAGCCCTGGCACACAAGTGCTAGACCCAAATGCAGTTTCAGGCTCCTGGATTCAGCCTGACCCAGCCCTTGGCTGCTGCGAGCATTCAGGGAATGAACCCAGCAGATGGACAATCTCTCGGCCCCACTGCCTTTCACACAAATACGTTTTTTTAAAACAATCCAAGTAACACAACTCATTGTTCAAGAGCATCATGATAATTAGCACTGGTCTTGATGATCAAGAGTCCTTATGGAATTACAATGATGTAAATGCTGCATACTCAACTAAGCAAACCCTGACATATCTGTACTAGGGCCCTGGAGGGACAACCAAAGTTCATTGCCTAGTTGGCAGTGGAGAGTCAGGGGGGAGAGAGCTCCATATTTCCCCATGTTGAGAAGCACAGCACCAGCATGTGAGTTAAGGACCAAGGTGTGGAGCTCAAAAGAAAGCTCTGAGAGTGAAAAGGATGATCCCTGAGAAGGAACGGTGGGAGAAACACCAAAAGGCCTTGATGAACATATGTTATAAAAGAATAGGAGTTTCTGAAAGGATCCATTCTTACCTTAGCAAACTCAGAGAGCCTGTCATCACTCGTCAAAGACTGCCGACTTGCACAAGAAGCACAGTCTGAGGGACCCACGGCACCCTTGCCATCTTCAAGTTCGTTACATTCACCAGCACCTTCCCTGTCCCTGTCGAGCTCCCAGTCAGGGAAATGCAATTCACCTAAAAAGGCACAAGTTGCAACTTACTTCATTTCAAATCATTAAATGGTTTACAACTATTTGTATTCTCAGTAGTTAGTATAGCCCTGTTCCTGAATAAAGGTTAAAACTACATTCAGACAGTGAAAAAGTTATCCCTGGCCTCTTTTCTAGTCACTTGGTTTCTCGCATCTCGTAACCCCACCCAATCAAAGTTAACCACATTTGTTAGCTCTTGGATACCCTTGCCGAGTCTCCATTGCCTGTGCAAGTAACTAGCTAACTGTGCATGTTGTATTTACCTCCTTTCGTACAAACCATGATCTTTTTCACTTCACATCATTAAGGTGATTGTCCTTACCACTAAACAGGGAATGCCCTCAGTCCCAAATGTCCTTGTAAAAGGAGGATATTTTCAGCTCAGAAGACCCAGCAGATATCAAAGGAAATAACTCAGCCAAGTGCAAAAGCAAAAAGAATATTGGCCATCTTTTAGAGAGGCTGTCTCTACAAACCTAACTTGTTCATATTAAGCGTAAGTCGCTAATAGGAACGGTGAGGATGAAAAGTTACCAGCTTACTTTGAGTGCATTAAGATGTCTAAATAGTCTAGTTAAGCTATCTCTTTTAAGATTTGGAAAAGTACATGATTTCTACAATTCTTGTCTGTGTCTATCAACTGGGGTGTGTCCTTCAGGGGATGCCTCACCTCAGAAGACCTCTTTGGGAGTGTCCACGGGGACTGATGCTGTCACTGTAATGTACTGGGGAGATGTTGGAGAAACTCTAAAACTTTCTGCAACACACAGGAACATCCTCCTCCTCACGACAGAGGTATCTGGACCCAAGCGATAACAGTGCCAAGACTGAGAAACCCTATTTTCAACTGTCTAAACCATGAGGCAACACAAACTACTCACAGCAAACAAAACTGGTGAAAGTTACACTCCCATCACACATGCACTGTTCTAGTCTTGTCCCAATAACCACAAGTTAGCCAGGCAGTAGTGTGGGTGTAGCATTCGGTAGGAGTTCAGAGAACTGGCTTTGAACTCAAGGGGATCTAACAATGAACCCCAACAGAGTTTACACATCCAAACTCAAGTTGTTACCAATAATACCAGTCCTAGCTCTTAGTCGTTACTGTAAGAAACATTACATCAGAAAGCATTTCGAAAGGCTTGGCACACAGGCTAAGCCTCACAAAAACATCAAAACCTATAATAACTTTGAGAATGAATTCTTCACCCAATAATGAATCCAATATGGAACAAAACCTGACTTTCTGACAACATTAGAAACTTACCATCACTGGCCCCATCTTCTAGACCCAAAATATCCCCGTTCCAAAGCCTCTACATTCTAGAACCGTGTCCATTATCCCTATGTGATTCAGAGTGTGTCTTCACTTCCTTTGACACATCGCTTCCATTGGAACTCCAAGTTACGTCAGTCAACACACTGTTACTCTTCGAAGTGAGAGTTTCTGACAATGAAAAAAGAAAACACATCAGTATGTCAGCCACTGTGGTCATTTATCTAAAGGAAATTGTAAGCATGCTACTTGCCACAATCACAAAGATACAAAACTCTGACAATACTGAAAGCAATGTCTTATGTCCAATCCTCTTGCCTCAAGTTTGAAGAACAACCTAAGATTCTTTGAGTTAAGGCCAAGTTACAACAAGAAAAAAAGGAAAACTGGCTGAGATAGATTATCAATTGATAGTAGAAATGAAAGATCTCCGTGAGTGAGATCCCAGGGGAAAGAAGGAGCCATCCAAGAAGGAGGTACCTTCTTTCTCTGAATGCTGGAGAGAAATTCCGCTTGAAGGATGGCCTTATCTAAACAAGGGCAGAGTTTGTGAACTCAAGAGGCATCCATACCCTTAGCAGCTCGTCACAAGAGCCTCGGCTGATCACTGACATCATAAATAAGAGTGTCAATTGTTAAATCAACAACAGAAGTCACTGTGCACTTGCTCCTCCTGTAGGACCTCTGTCCTTAACGTGGTGTACTATGAGAATTCACGGTAAAACTAGCCTTCAAACATTACTTTCCACTTTGCATGTCAGTGTGGGTGCAAGCTGTGAAAATCTTTACTGAGTATAGAGTTGGTCTCTATATAAAGATAATAAAAAATGAATCTTCATGAAGAATGGGATGCGAGAGGGAGTAGGGGGTGGGGTGGTTTGGGGGTGGGAGGGCAGGTAGGTGGGAAGAACAGCTACAATCTGAAAGCTGTACTTATGTAATTTATCTAGTAAATAAAAGCTTTCTATAAAAATAGATACTAGATATTAATAAATAGAGCACAGATATAATAACAATAATAATAACAATAATAATAATAGAAAGAATCAAAACAGACTGAATGCTCCAACATGGGAAGTATTGCATATAGCAGCCTCCCAGAATGACAATGACCTCAAATAACACCCTGGCTCAGAATCAACCCTGAAGACATACTGATGTGGCTAAAACACCTATGAGAGCATGTCAGGCATGGGAAGACAAAACACTGTGGCACACAGGGTTCCCCATGAAGCACTTCTGTGGGTAGACCCCAAGAGAAAGAAGTGGTCATCCACAAAGGATACACTTTATTCAGAAGGCACAAAAGAACTTCCTCTTCCCCGTGGCCCTGTCTAAATATGGAAGGAGTCAGTGGATTCCACAGGCTTCCACAGCTGAGGCAGCTCAGGTCAAGATCCTCAGGTGTTCGCTGATGTGCTAATTCTGAAATTCTCAACAGGGGTCACTGTGCACTGACTTCCCATGCAGGACCTCTCTGCTCAAAGAGTTGAGGTATGCGAGTAAACAGTACCACTTGGTCACAAAGATCTACCACACTTTCACGTGAATGACACCATCGATGGATTATAAGCTAGAAGAATGTCTCATGCTCACAAAAGTCACACCGCCCTTGGGTTCTTCTCCAAAGTTAACTCACTCCACCGCAACAGATACTATAGACATACGTAAGTCAAATCTCAGAAAGCCTTACTTTCATTGAATTCAAAAGCACTTTCATCTCTTGTTTGTTGTAAAAACAAGCCTGCCGGTGTTCTAGTGCATAGTAGGGTAATAATACTTCACCAAACATACAGTCTTTTCTCAAAAGCTAGAAGAAAGACTTCTGAATGTACATACTACAAAGAAACCTTGAATAGGGAAGCGGTGGATGCGGATGACCTAATATGATCATTTAAATGTATGCATGTAGGGCAATATTACATTATACCACATCAATATGTACAGCTACTCTTTGTCAACAAATAGAGAAACACATCAAAAAGGAAATACATCATTGTTCAGTGAAATGCATCTCCAAATGCTCACTCTTTTTCATAGAAGTATATGCCATTCCAAAGTTTCCAAATACGTATAGTATTCAGCCCGTCATGTTTTGTTAATAAGTTCTAGGTAAATTCTACTTCTGTCAGAGAAGATGCCCCTAAAGGAGACAGAGGAGGAAGAAAGGTGGGAGGGCTGCTGTGAAGTTAGGTATGGTGGGAGAATCACTATGTTCCGAAAGCCGTGTTTAGGAAATGCATCAAGTTGGTATAGCTTCCATAAAAGGTGTCTGGGAAAAACTGGAAATAAAATAATCCAGGATTCCATGGCTGGCTGTGCACTGTGTAGAGAAAATCAGTGTCTACAGGGGCTCTTTGCTGTACACCCAGGGCAACGCTCTTTCCGTCTTTTCTCTAGAAGATCCCACTTGGGAAGAAATTATGGACATCTAGTAGTCTATTTTCCTGTCTCGTCTAGTAGTAGAGGGTGCACTGCGCTTCCAACAAATCCAAGGCTGATGCTTGCTTTTGTGGAGTGGGAAGTAAGGGTGTGACAGTCAAGGGATACTCTTAACAAAAGAAACATGGGTTGAGAAGGAATTTAGCCTAATGGCTTAGATGCTTTGATGGTGAGTTCCGATGCCCATTTCTCATATCAGAGTACCTGGTTTTGATACTCATCTCTGGAGCCTAACTCCAGTTTCTTACTAAAATACCTCTGGGGAAACAATGGTTCCTATAACAAGTTCCATGCTATTCACACGGGCGACCTGGGTGGAATTGCCAGTTCCCAGTTGCAGTCTGGCACATCTCAAGGCACTTGCAGGACTGGGAAGTGAATTAGCAGTTGGGAGCTCCTCTCCTCTCTCTCTGTCTCTGTTCCTTTATAATGTTAAGATGGGAAGAGTGGCAAAGGCCCTGCCAACTCGGAAACAAAATGCGTTAGTTATAAATGAAAAGGCTGTTATATTCAGCCACACACAAACCTTAATTCATGCATGGCAAACCAAGATAAAGGAAAAACAAATACCAACTAGGAAAGTGTAGGTGGTCTGCCTAGTATATCAAAACGAAAGAAACCTAACGTACACATTGTTCTTGGAAACGAGGGAGAAATGGCCAACATTCCAACAGAAAGATGGGCAAAGGACAAGGACAGTTGACAGGAAAAGGGACACAAGTGGCTTTTCTTCCAATGGAAAGAGTGCCACCTTTCTCCTGTGCAGGGCAATGCAAATAGAAACTGCACATCTCTCATTTGGCTACAATTCAAGTACTTGGCAGCATATATTGGAATAAGAAGACACTCCTCGAGGAGTGGTAATGAACATGCGAAACCATGCAACCTCTATCAAAGGGGAATCTAGCAATAGAGTTCTACAGTAGATCTGCCATTTGCACTGGCACTGTCACTTCTGGGAGTTAACTCCACAAGTATAGGGGCATATGTGGTTTCTGTGTTTGTGTTGCTAACACTCAATGCCTGAGACTGGATAATCTGTGAAGATCAGAAATTTATAGTTCTCACACCTAGAGCGCCTGGGAAGTCCAACATCAGGGCATCAGCATGCTTTGTCTGATGAAGGTCTTACTATTGCATTGTCACATGGTGCAAGGCTGAAGGCAGAAGGGCCAGAGAGCAAATCAGCTGAACACCACATGGAGCCTGTTTGACAGGGACCTCAATCCCCGGTTTCAGTAAGGCCCAGCCATGACCGTTGTGGGTATTTGGAGAGTGAATTAGTGGATAGTGATTCTCTCTCTCTCCGTTACTTTGCTTGTGTCTGTCAATGTGTGTGTGTGTGTGTGTGTGTGTTGTGTGTGTTTCCACATCTCAAGAAAACTGAACGAAGAATCCATCAAAGCCAACCATTATTCTACAGTGAATACTCTAAAATAGACAAAATTCACAGTCTGCTCAGTTCTTTAGAGGTGGACTAAATGCTGATATCATTTAAAGATGATGGTCCTCTTTCTAGAACACAGAAGGAAACAAACTCACCCAAAGCCTAATGACCCTCATTGTATTTTTATTTTTTAATATCTTTCCTGATTTCCTTGGAAGATTTCTGGGTTCATATTTCATATTTCTTGATTTAGTATAGAAAGGTAGAGTGACAGCGAGGGAAAGACAGAGTAGTTTCCATTCCCTGGTTCACTTCCCAAATCCTGCAACAGCCAGGGCTGGCTGGACTAAGCCAAAGCCAGGAGCCAGCACTTCAATCTGGGTCTTGGAATTGTGTGGCATTTTGTCATCCGTTGGGGCATAGTCTGTTTCACAGGTGCATCTGCAGGCTCTTCTATCAGAAGCACAGAGGAACAAGGACTCCAAAAGGGGATATGAATGCCCCTTGTGGTACTTTAATCACTGGACCAGATGCCCACCACAAGAGTGATGATTTATTCCAGTCGATGTCTGCTAAGTCCTTTGTATGAGAGCAAATTAGGAAAACCTAACGTACACATTGTTCTTGGAAACGAGGGAGAAATGGCCAACATTCCAACAGAAAGATGGGCAAAGGACAAGGACAGTTGACAGGAAAAGGGACACAAGTGGCTTTTCTTCCAATGGAAAGAGCGCCACCTTTCTCCTGTGCAGGGCAATGCAAATAGAAACTGCACATCTCTCATTTGGCTACAAAGCAAAAGGAGAGAAGTCACTTTCCCAAAACTGGCTTAACGCACAGCATCACAATGTTCACCCACAACTTCACTTCAACAATGGCCAAGGGCAAGGACAGACATTTCTCCAAAGACGAACAGCACAAGAGCTATATTGAAAGGACACACTATTATTGGTCATTGGCCATCACAAATCAAGTCTGCAAGGAGATAGATACCCCTTCCAAACCACCTCGAGGCTATTCAAATAACCATGAACCTGCAGTTGCATTCTCAACGAGCTATCTAAAAGAACCGGAAACAAGTTTGAAAAATATTTATCCAGAAGAGTTCACAGGATTCACACTAGCCAAAACACAACCACAGCTCCAGTGTCCATCAGTAGATGAATGAATAAACACAATATGGTCTACTCGTATGATGGAATTCAGCATGAAGTAGAATACAAGTACTGATACGGGCTACCGCATAGGCAAAACTTGAAACCATGGTGCAAGTTGAGGGAATCCAGATACAGCAGAGAATAGTTTATAATGCTAGCTCTATGAAACATCTAGAGCATACTCACAGACCGAGAACTAATTGGCAGTTGCAATTGCTGGGGGAAGGGAGACTGGAAACTGGCTACTACTGGGTTTCGAGCTTGCTTTGCAGGTGATGTGATTCACTATTAGATGTTTGCTGAGGCGGTGGTGGGCAGGACTAAAGCTCTCAATAAACTTGCATACAGCCTTTTGGGAAAATTTTTCTGACTGCACCCACCAGTGAACTAGGGCCTCTCTGCTGCTATAGATTGGCTGGTCAAATTATTTTACTGTTTGAAAGGCAGAGTGCCAGAGAGACAGGCAGGGAGGAGGGAGACAGGGAGGTTGATCCAGTGAAACACACGAAAACCCCTTCAGCTGAAACCCCACAGTATCCACTGTGAACCAGACATGTCCTGTCCCCACAGCAAGTAGGAACAAAGTACAGCAGGTGGTATTGAACACACAGCAGGCCATCAATACCTTTAGAGCACACCGCAAGTTGGGGGTGCACAGGATGTGTAGAAAATCACTCTCTAGGCATGACTGGTAGAAAGGGATACTTTGGTGACTTCAGTGGAAGAACATCTACCAGAGTTGACCAGGATTTCCTTCTCAAGAATTCTAGGTCTTGAATCCTCCCCCAGAGAATTATCAAAAGCGATGCATGAGAATCTACAAATTCGGTAAGACGATCAGGTTTCTCACAAGAAACTTTACAGGCCTGAAGCGTGTGAAAGCTTATCTTCACATAACTGAAGGAATAAACTTCCAACCAAAATGACATCTTCTTATGGACAAGTTAAGGGACAGCATCAGCATTAGACCTGCCTGACAGGGAAGCTCTATTGCCCTCTCCTGGAAGCAAATCGACACTACATGGCAGCAACACAGAACAACCAAAAAGTGGCAAAGCGCCCCAGGGTAAGAGAAAAGGAAAAGACACATACAGGATCTTCACTACCGCCATGGAATAGAAATCACTTTTACAACTTGGAATGCAATTTAAAGTAAAATCACAGAACTTGCAATGACTATACGGATCTCATGTGTATTTTGTAGCAAGTCATTTGGAACTACATTGCTTCTATGTGGATGAAGTGGAAGTCTAAACTAAATGTTTATAGGTGTGAATAGTTTATAGATTCCCATTGCAATGTGTCAGTAGATACCTGTAGATGATGCACAAAAGAAAATGAGAGATAAGAAGTCATTAGGAGGGGCTGGCACTGTAGTGTAGTAGGTTAAGCGCCCGCCTGCATCAATGGCATCGCATATGGGCACCAGTTTGAGGCCCGGCTGCTCCACTGCCTATCCAGCTCCCTGCTAATGGCCTGGGAAAGACGTACAGCCTGGAAAGACAGTCAGTGATGATTCAAATCCTTGGGTTCCTGCCACACAGGTTGTTGACCCAAATGGAGTCTGAGGCACTTTATTTGACTTAAGTTTTGGGGGACTGAACCAGCAGATGGAAAATCTCTGTGTCCCTGCCTTTCAAACAAATACATAGGAATTCTTTGAAAACAGAAAGCGCAATGGATGGCATGGCGACATCATAGGTCAAGGCACCTCCTGCAGTGCTGGCATCCCGTATGGGTGCAGGTCTGAGTCCCGGCTGCTCCTCTCCTGATCCAGCTCTCTACTGGGCCCAGGGAAAGCAGTGGATGATGGCCCAAATGCTTGGGCTCTGGCACCCGGTTGGGAGACCCAGAGCAGGCTCCTGGCTGCTGGAATTGCATCGGCACAGCTCCAATCATTGCGGCCATCTAGGGACTGAATCAAGGGATGGAAGAACTCTATTATCTATCTATCTACCTATCTATCTATCTACCTACCTACCTACGTACCTACCTACCTATCTATCTCTGTCTGTCTTCTTCTGCCTCCCTGTAACACTGACTTGAAATTAAATAAATAAATCTTACAAATGTACCCAAATGACTCCTGGCCTCGTTCATGACTTTCTTAATTCCCCAGTCTTATCGGTTGAAGCAGGGAGGACTAGGGCTCTTCCTATTGCTTGGAGGACATGGAAAAGAAAGCAGCTCACCCAAAACTCTAGGGATTACAAGCTAAGTCTAATGCCAAGTCCCTCACTTGACTCCCTAGCGAGGAAAATGATTTCGCCCATGTCCTCTGAGATTCTTTCATAAAACACCAAGCAAACCAGACCTGGAAGGAGTCTATTTCCTCAGGCATCCTTAGTATTGCACTCTTCTAAAGAGGCTGGACAATTTGAATGAGCTCAGACCTATTTTCAAATGGATGCCACTCTCTGTGGTCACAATGAAGCTTCCTAGCCAGTATTTGATCCCCCAGCCCTAGTGATTTTCTGTGAGGTCTTTTGCCTATCGATAAGGTGGCCTGTTTCTGGGGCCCTGCATGCTGCAGATGGGAGATCTGATGCCAATTTGGGGGCATGGCTTTCAGGTGAGCTCTCTCACCTTCTCCTGGAGTTCTTGGACATGGCTGCTATCATAGCCAGAGACACTGAACCCGTATTCGGGGAAGATGCGCTTTAAGCTGTGACCTCAACATCTCCCGAAGGGGCAGGATCCATGACTCAAGATGCAGTTTAGAGTCTGTTGGGTCCCTAACCTTGGCTTTTCATGGGTCTCCATACCTTGCTTGTTTCTTAGGGGTTTTCCCGAAGGAACATGCTAGAGTGTTTGGAAATGATACGAAAAGGAGGTTTGGGACCCAGCTGTCTGTCTGTCCGCAGGCTTAGGGCCCTGTCCACATTCAAGTCTCTTGAGGGAGCTGAGGAATGGCACTGTGTTTGTCTCCTTGTGTACAGTTAAGGGGATGATATTGTGGCAGCAGCCCAGAGGGGCCTTGGCATATCTTCTTAAGGGAAAGGCTCCACAGAATGGAACTTTGAAGATGTGACCTCACTTCCTTGGTGATAGAACTTACACTCTGATAGCAACAGTCCTTAGCAGCTCACTTGATGGGAGACGTTCAGGAGAAGACCATGTTCTCTCGTTGCTGCCAATCGTTGCCAGGCTCTGGCCTTTTCCGGCGCTTGAGACATTGGCTCCGCTCTCACATGGGGTGTCTGTGGCCTCTTACTGCAAGGCCACCCCAGGGAACAGAACAGCCCAGGAGGCAGCCACAGGTAGCGGAACAGGCCCGTCCTGGCAGGGGATCACCTGTGACCCCATCTGGGTCTTCTTTGCCCCTCCCTTCACCATGACAGTGGCAGAAGAAGAGGGGCTCTTGCTGCCCAGCAACACGATTCACGTGTTGGAGCCTCCTGTGTCTTGCGTGTTCATACCCTATTTTGTGGACAGCTGGTTGGGCAAGTGGGTGTTGGGGGACCTCCTCTTGTCTTCTGGAGACCTCTCTGGCTGCACAAGGGTACAGAGGCCCTTACTTTCCCGACCTGGGTAACAGAATGCCTCATGGGGGGAATTATTCTCTGTGGGGACAGCCAAGCACGACACTGATGCCTCCGGTCTGGGCTGCCACACACTCTCTTTGCAGAGCTCCACACTCGAGTCCACAGACAGAACACATGAGGAAGCCACAGGCATCATCAATGGACACGTGAGTCAGGCCAACAACGTGGCTAATGCTGGTGTGGAGTGAGCGAGCGGCCCAGGAGTACCCACGTGTTGGGGCATGAGATGATTACGGTGTGCCTAGAACCACATCCTGAAGGGAGGAACGCCCCTGGCTTTTGGCCTCGTGATCTCCCACTCAGTGACTGACCCCCATCCCACTCTCAAAGAAATCTCAGCCCCTTGGCAACTGGGTGTTGGGAAACTCCCTGTTCACACAAGCATCGTGTGTGGCCATGGTGCTGAAGGTTTGCCCACCTAATCCAAGAATCCTGTGCAGTCCTTAGTCAGCTCCACTGCCTTCCAGGTCTTCTCCAAGGTTTAGGACTCAGTGATCCTACCAGGAAGGTTTTCCCACACAAAAGGGCAGAGGGTTCAACCAAAAGGCTGAAGATACCACACAGGACTGGAGCCTGGCCCCCACCTGTTCTATTCCATGGGACGACATTGCCCCTGTGGCCTCACTTGCATGGCTGCTGGGAAGCACTGGGATTCAGCTGCATTGCCACGGCAGCGGTGCTGTAGGACACAGACTCACTGTCTCTCACGGAGCACAATCAGCTAGGCTGCTCAAAGCACAGGAGCCCAGGTTGGGCAGCTCTCCCAACAGGAGTCGCTTGTTCCCATTTCTGGTTGCTGCATGTCAGGGCATGGCCAAGGTGATTTCTCAGGAGGGCTCATTGCCATCTCCATCCACAGTTTCATTTCCTATGCTCCCCTGGGCTTCTCTGTGCCCCTGTCGCATCTGCCAATGAGCACAGCAAGGTAATGGGATGGGGCCCACGCCATTTCTGGGGGTAAGGTCAATCACCTCCTTGCGGACTACTGGCCCAACTGCAGCAGTCACACTCAAGTGCTCTGGTGTCAGAACAACCCCACGTGTGTGTTGGGGATGGGGGCCACAATTCGGCTCTGAAAAGGCAGTGATGCCCTGCTGAGGACAAACTCCAAGGACCAGGCTGGCTGGGGACTGGCTCTACACATGTGTCGTTGTAATGCCTCAAGTCAGGTCACTTGGCAGAACGCCTGTGGTCATTACGCCACAGGCAGACACCTCTGACTATGGCTCTTTTCAGGATCTAGCCTCCCCTGGGGCTTCATATCCTACTCCGCCCACTTGTTTCCATTCTGCAGTCTGGTGGCAAAGCAAATCACACAGTTGCCCTCATTTCTAGCTCCCCCAAGGGGCACGGAATCATCTTTCACTGCTGGCCCCCTCGCAGGACTTTCTCATCCCTCAGTCCCTGTTCAGCCTCTTGGCCCCAACTGGGGTTTTCTCCCAACCCGGGTGTCTGCTCCCCTGTGCTCCCTGGAACTGCCACTGACTCACGTCCTTTCTGGTCCTCCCTAGTATGGAAATGGGTCCATGCTCTACTTGGCAGAGGTCTGTGCCATGCGGACCCTACAGCCAGACACTAAAGAGATGCTGCTGGATGCCCTGGTCCCGGGCCCCCTGGGAAAAAGGATCTGCTACTTCAACACCTTCCTGTGTACATACAGCGACTTCTCCACCATTCCGTATTACTTAGACCAGATATTCGACAGGTGGGTAGCTGCCTCTCAGCACTGCGGTGATGCAGAGATGAATCTTACATGTTTTAGATGACCTAAGCGACTTAAGACATGGCGGGCATGGAACGGGTGCCTTTCTCTGTGGACAGGGCTACTGGCACATTGCGTCACACTTCTTGATTTCCTTTCTCTGCACCCTCACGAACCAATGTCTCTACTCAGGTGGGAACCGGCCATGTGCCTCTATGGTTGGAAAACCTCCCAGATGGCAATCCTGCTTTCCCCTTTTTCAAGAATCAGAAATGTTTTCTTTCACAGGCAGAGTTAGACTGAGAGAAAGAGAGAATGCGTCCTTCTATCTGCTGGGTCACTCCCCAAATGGCTGCAAAAAGCAGGGCTCTGGGAAGCCGGGCTGAGGAGCCTGAAGCTATATCTGGCCCCCTCAGGGGTGCCAGGGGTCCAACTACTTAGGCCATCATCCGGCACTTCCCCAGGCTCATTAGCAGGGAGCTGGACACCAAGGACAACAGCCAAGACTTGAACTGGCCAACCCTGATATGGCTTGCCAGCATCACATGTGGGCAGGGGCATTGGAAGCTGCTATGCCTTCGTACCGGCCACATTTCCTACTTGTTCCAGCTGCTCCTGTCCTCGATATATGCACAGAACAGCTGCCCTCAGGGTTGGTAGCAGTTGCCCAGACCCCTCATCGACCTGGCAGGTCTACAAGGAATCATTCACTCTACACATATATGGGAAGCCCTTCCCTTGTGCACTTTTCCAGACACTTGCCACAAATCCAGTGAACAAAGCATTCAAGGGCCTCACAGTTGTGGGGAATCCGACCCTCACAGCCGAGATCCTATACAAGTCCTGTCCTGCAGCGGCAGAGCTGAGGCTTGCTGACCTCCTCTGGGAGTAGCTGCAACGTCCCCTACTCTGATCACAAGGAGAACCCCATGTCCCACTAAGATGCGGGGAGATTGGGGTGCAGATGCGGCCTTCTGTCACTCGAAAGAATGGCAGGAAAATGAGGGCTGAGGCAAGGCAGAGGCAGACAGTAGGTGCAACTCCAACTTCTGGCCCCACCACATGCAAAGGAAGTGCTGAAGAGCAGTGCTATGGATAGGAGCAGACACGTTCTGCAGAGGAGCGGGCATGTTGGGGCTCACAGACAACACCCACATAGCCATGCCCAGGGCAGTTGCTTCCAGCTTTGCCTACCCTCCCTGACCACCCAACCCAACCCACCATCCCAGGAGCAACCTACTCCCAAGTCTGCTCAGAGCCGGAGCCTAGGGGCCTCCACCTGAGAAAACCATGGGAATGAATGGGAAGGCACTGAAAGGAACATGAGAAGGAAGCCATCCAAAGGAAAGCTACTGCCGGCAATGCCAGAATCCCTTGTGGGTGTTGGTTCGTGTCCCTGTTGTTGCAGTCCAGATTCAGCACCCTGCTCGGGGGTCTGGGAAAACCAGGGGAACATGGTCCAAGCATTTGGACCTCTGCCACCCATGTGGGAGACCTGGATGGAGCTCCTCACTCCCCGCATGAGCCTGGCCCAGTGCTGTCCACTGCCCATCCGGGGAGTCAAGCAGTGGATGCAAGACCTCTGCCCCGGTGTGTGTCTCTCCCTCTCTCTCTGTAACTCTTGGGATTCACAGTCAAGAAATCGCCTTGGAAAACAGCAAAGCATGGCATTGTCTTTCAGAAGCTAGAGTTCACCGGCAGGCTCCGTGCCCCACCCCACACAGGGAGTCCTGGAAGGGCAGCAAGCAGGGTAAGGTCAAGTCTGACTCTGCTGCCCACTCTCCTTCCCCAGGAACATGGCTCTCTGTTTTCAAAGGTGTAAAGCCAAGTACAAGGCCGAATTCTGCGATCGCACGGATCTCCCGCTTCTCAAGATGAAGGTCGGATCCAAGCAGGTCCGCTTGCCCAGAGGAGACCTGCAGACCCATGCGTGCTTTCTGCGTGTCAGGATGGCCTACCCAAATCCCACACAGGCAGAAGCAGTCGGTAAGATGCACTGCACTCCGCGAGATTCTCTCGGTGGGCTTTGGGGCTGGAGCCCCTTTAGAGGCAATGGGATCGCGCCTGGCTTTGGAGAGGCCATTGGAAAGTGCTTGATGTTGCTGACCCTTTCTCTTCTCCCAGCTCCTGCTCTATTTGCCAGGCTGCAGTCATGCCAAACACTGGCTTTAGAGCCAGATTCCCCACTGCTCACAGAGCTAGAACCTCTTCTGGAGACAGGATACATTTCAAAACTGAGGCTGCCACCATGCGCAGAATCAGCACCAAAGACAACTACCAAAGTCTCCTGCGCATGTCCGGGACCTGCAAACAACCAGCCTCGCAAGATGGCTAGCATCACCACATTCCCCGCCAAGCTGCTGGCGGAACAGTTCACACTGATGGACGCGGTGAGCAGCGGGCTTGTCTCGGCAGGGCCAGGCCCGAACACCCCTTTGGCACCAGCCTCCCCACAGCTGCCCCGACCAGAATCCAGTGGCTTGGCTGCAGTTCAGGCTTCAGGTCCCACCACCTATGTGACTGGACCAATGTCTTCACTCCCAAGGCTGCCTTTCTCCCATGGCTGGCAGAGAGGGCACCCAAACCACACCAGCTGCACAGTGACTCTCCAGATCAACTGACATGGGCCTGGCAGAAAGTAGGGCTGGATCTGACCCACAGGGTACTGGACGGGCCTAGGTGGAGGGCATCCAGGTCCACCCACTGCCTTCCCATCTGCCTGCGATGCCACAGCTGTCCTGGGTCCTAGCACACATATCCATATCAAACAGCAAACACCTTGTTGGAGTTGCCACAGGGAGCAGCACTGGCACAGGGACAAGGACTCCAGGGCAGATGCTGTGAGAGCAGAAGGATGAGATACTGGGCGGGATGCCTGGGAGCACACACCTCTGTCTCTTTCCTCAAGGCTTGGGAGGGTTGGGATCTGGGCTGGCAGGAGCGAGGCGACCTCAGTGGCAGAACACATAGCCCAGCTGCTCCCATGTTGGGGAGCTGCATGACAAACTACCTGAGCTGCAGCTTCGAGCACTGTCACTTGCCGGGGTGGCTGGGCTTCACTGCATTCGAGCTAGGCTGGCTGTGCCCATGGGACACCCTCTTGCCCCCAGGAGCTCTTCCAGAATGTGGTCCCCTATCAGTGCCACAGCTCCATCCGGATCCAGCAGAACAAGGAGGTCAATGCGCAGCTGCCCCCTACTGTTCTCGCTGTCATCATCCACTACCACCACGTGGCCCATTGTGTTACTACCACGTGCTTGGGGGACCCCAGCATGAAGGCAGAGGACAGGGCCCGCGTGGTGGAACACTGGATCAAGGTGGCCAAGGTAAGCTGAGGCTGTCCCAGGGGCTCCCTCTCTGCACGGCAGGGACGTGCCACTTTGCTTCCTCAGCTCTCAGGTGTACAGTCTGTGGTCACAGATCCTGCCCAATCCCTGGGCTCTTGGGATCCACGAGGTGGCCTGATCTCACTCACTTGTCCCAGAACTACATGCTCACTTCCCGCCTAGGCCCCTGACATGGGTTGAAACCAATCTAGCCCATGTGAGCGTGGCTCAAGGGGGTCCCATCACTGACCTGCTCTGGCTCCCTGGCCAACTCTCTGATGCATGAGGGGGATGTCAGCACAGCTGGCTGAGCCTGGCTCAGGTGGGGCTCCAAGCCACCTACCTGCCATTCATCCGCTCCCTGCCCTAGGAGTGCCTGGCTCTCCGGAACTACTGCTCGGTCCACACCATCCTCTGCGCTCTGCAGAGCCACCCGGTACGCCAGCTGAAAACAACGTGGGGAGAAGTCTCCAGGTGGGTGTGCATCCCTCAAAGCACCTGGTGGACCCGGGACTACCCTCAGGCCTAAGCACTAATCCTCCAAGACTCACAGAGGCTGGTATCCTGGGACACAGGGAGAGGCGTGGACTGCCGGGGGCAGGGGTGGGGAGCACCATCTTTCAGCGGCCCTGGGACATGAGGACTGGGTTTCTGCCTCAGGATGACATTTCCATTAGTCAGGCACACGTGGCTTCCAAACTACATACTTGCCCCTGTGCACCACGCAGCACTGGACCTGCCTGGGCACTCCAACTCTGTAAACACTCACACACACACACACACACACATACACACACACAATCGAAACAGAAGATACTACCAGGCAGGGTGGATCCTCTGATCTTTGTTCTTAAACCAAAGGGGTTTGATCCACCACCTCACCATTCCATCCAAATATCTCCTGGTTTTCCCCTCACAGCAGAAAAAGTGCCAGGAAATTTCAGCGTCTTTGCACACAGGACAAAAAAGTCAACAGAGATGTGCCCATGAAGGTAAAGTGGGGGCTCAGGGACTGGGGTGAGGGCTTGGCAGGAGGGGAAGGGGTGTGGCTGTAAGGGCATCAGGGCAGAGGGGAGCTTTTGGTGTCACTGAAAGTGTGCTTGAAAAGAAAACCTGGGGTGTGCCTGCTAGGACAACAGGCCAAGAGAGGGCTGTGTTCACAGGTCGTGGGATGCAGTCGGGCTCAGAGGGCAATGGGAATGGGCTGCAGCAAGAGCAGCTTGGCTCTCAGAGGGGGCTGTGAGCACCCACAGGTCTCTGGCTCCCATGCTGTTCCTGCTTCCCCCAGGCTGTGAGGTGGATGCGGCAGCAAGGGCTTCCTTCCATCTGTGCTGGGGCCCTAGAGGTCCTTTGGAAACCAGGCCTGCTACAGGGTTCTCTGTTGCAGCCTTCCATGGGGAGGGCTGCCAAGCCTGCCCCACACATTGCACAGCTTGGGAATGCCAGGGGCTGAGCAGTCGAGTGGGATGCCAAGCATTGGGTCTTACTGGCTGCCCTGGGAGCAGAACTTCTGTCTTCTCGAGGAGAGAAGCAAGCAGCATGAGCCTGTCTCTCAGTCTGCACAGGGAGCCTCATGTGCATCCAGGGAGGCAGGGTATGGGGTGCTGGGCCTGGCTTCCTCTCAGGGACACGCTGAGGCACAGGTCAGTCAAAGGATCCTTAGCGCAAGGGGGACCTGAGGTGGGAGGGGAGGCCAGCACCCTCTCCAGCTGAGGAGCAGGCACAGGGAGGTGTGGTCAATCCCCCAAAGCCACCTTCCCGGTGGGAGCTGCATGAATCCATACAGAGCACGTTGTGGGAGGAGGGGAGTGCAGGGTGGGCATTATACCAATGGAAGTGAGCCAGACATGCAGGGCTCAAGGTGGTTTGCACAAATGTGGGCCGGTCAGGAAAGGACTATCTCCCTGAACGTGACCCTGACCCTGGCAGATGGCGATCTGCAGGTTGCCCGCCCGGGAGCAGAACCCCCAGAGAACACAGATGCGGCAGCGGCTGCAGAAGAAGGCAAGTGTGCCTGGGGAGGGGGGGGCAGGGGCTCCTGTCTCCCACTGGGGGCCCATGTCAAGGGAGCAGGGCCTTCTGCCTCCCTTGTTTGCCCACGCCCATCACCACAGTAGCTGAGAGACCCCAGTTGAGAGACCAGAGCTGAGGGCCTGAGCTGAAGGGCTCCCAGCAGACTTGGGCCTGAGCTGGGGCTGGCACCCCACAAGCTGACTTGTTATCATGCCATCAGGGCTCCCAGGGTTGTCCGATTCTAGAGGCAGTTGGCTGGATGCAGGGAGAATTGGGAAAGGCACTTTAGGGGCGGGGAGCTTCCCAATGGGGAATGTGGCCAGGGCTCCAGCAGCTGGGGTGGAGTGCATCTCAGGGGCCGGGCCTTGGTGGCACCTGAGAACAGCTGCTCACCACCACCACCACCTCATGGCACAGGGAGCCGTCCCCTTCCTTGGCACTTTCATCATGTATCTGGATAGGCTGGACATCGCCATGAAGGACTTCGTAGATGTGAGTGAACTTGCCATGGGTGGGGCAGGCTCCAGGACCCTGAGGCTTGGGGGGAGGGTCCTGGGCTGAGCTCTCAGCCCCCAGCTCCTTGCTGCCCATGTCTCCGGAGGCCTCACAAGCTGTCCCAGGGAGGAGGGCTCACCTGCATATCCCCTCTGAGTGCGGGAGCCTGCAACCAGGTGCCCATCCCTGTCCCCCAACGGTTGAAGCTGCATAGCCAGAGTCCCTGACTGCAAAGCTGCACAAGGTCTTGGCTGAGCCTGCTCAGCCTCTGAGTTGGGTGGCACCCAAGGGAAGGAGAGAAATTGGGCCCCTGTGAGGTCAGGCAGCACCCACATGCCTCAGTGCACCCATCCATTCCCAGGCCTCACTTTCCCTGCCTGCCATCAGACATGGTGGGGACAGCAGTTCCCTGAGCCTCAGCCACCATGTCCCCTTCTGCAGAGCTAACAGCCTGCCCCAGGGACACCTTCTTTTCCTTCCTCTTACCCAGAGGGGAGGGCCAGGGGCTAGTCACAGGCCAGGGGCTGTTCTGATGGACTCTGCCTTCCAGGGAAAAAACAACATGCTGAAAATGACAAAGGTGAGTAGCTCTGCCCTATCTTCCAGGCACAGAGGGGATGGAGGGGTCAGAGATGCCCTGGGCAGAAAGCCCAGGCTCCAGCCCATGCGTGTCTGTCTGCTCTCTCCACTGGGATGGATACACACAGAAGGAGGAGAGCATCCCTAGGGAGGCTGTGGCTAAGGGACTGGAATCCAGGAGAACTTCCTTCCTGGGCGAGGGGCTGTGTGTATGCTACTCAGAAGACAGCTTGGAGCCTGGAAGGGATGGCCAGGGAAGGCTTCTCTAGCTAAAAGACCCAGAGGCCAGCCCCCTGCCCCTGCCACAGTGTGCCCCTCCAGCAGTCCCAGTGCAGGCCTGTCAGCATCCTCTCTGCCCCTCTTGCCCCAGGAGATAAAAGTTCTCCAAGAAATGCAGCGGCTCCAGGTGGCAGCCAGTCAATATACTTTGCTGCGCGACGCAGAGTTTGCACTGTGGTTCCAATCCATGGAGAGGCTCAGTGACACTAAGAGGTGAGTGCTGGGCAGGGATTGCGGGATGTCCAGGGTGGCAGATGGGGAAGGTTCTCCTGTTGTGCACTGAGGAGAGGGCTACCCATGGCTCCTTGGTCAGCAGAGGGCCTTACCCATGGGCAGTGCGGGGCTCCAGGACTGCGGCTGCAGGGCGGGCCCTGGAGGGAGCCTGAGATGAGCAAGAGTGCACTCATGGCTGCTTCTGTGTCCTGCAGCTACAACCTGTCCTGCCTACTCCAGCCCCTCTGCTAGAATGTCCACCTCATCCTCAAGGCCAAGAACATCAGGCCTTGGAGAACATCAGCATGACTGAGTCCCCCATGCAGGCAGAGAGCGGGGGCTGCAGAGTTCATCTGTGGGCTCGGGGACTGCACCGTGACACTCGCTCCGTTCCCCGCCGACCAAGCAACAACCCAGTGCCTGGGAGACTGGCCTCCCTCTCTCAGATGGGTGGTCACATCATCACCAATTTCACGGATTCCTCCTAGATTTTCCTATGTATATAGTTCACCATGATTAGTACCAGTTGGTTAGGCCTTTCATTAAAGTAGTATACATGGTAGACCATGAGTGTCCTTCTTCCTCTTTATCCCTTCCCTGCCCTGCTAATTAGAGACCATTCTCTAGATCCACAGACAAAGACATTCATGCAGATTCGAGAGGGGTGTGTCTCCCCATGCAAGGATGCCACACCATGAGTGCTCTTTCAGTTCTGAGGCTCCTACATGGAGCCCCATGCTGTCTCGTGGAGAGAGTCCCTCAGGGTCTTTTCTGAAGCGCAATTCATACATCCATCGGTATCTGGCGAGAACAACGCTCTCACTGCTTCTACACTTGCTCCCACGAGCTTTGGGAGTTTGCTGCTTAGGGTCCTTTAGGCTCAGATGGTGGTCCCCTCTATACAGTGTTTTCCAAATGATGTGTGTCACCAGTGACCAGCAAAATGTCCCAAGAACACAACTCAGCCCTAGTCACTAGAGAGAATTCCCTGTGAGATTCAGTGGGAAATGCACATAATAAAAGTGCACAATCTTGGGAAGCCAACACTGACAAAAATTTCATCGATGTATACATATATATACACAGAGATTTGTATGTATTCAGGTGAAGTATCCACCTGCAGCAAAGGCATCCCACATGGGTGCCCGTTTGAGTCCCAGCTGCTCTGCTTCCTACCCAGCTCCCTGCTAATGGCCAGGGAGAGACATACAGCCTGGGAGACAGGAAGTGATATTTCAAACACCTGGGTCCCTGCCCCGCAGGTTGGAGACACATGCTGCGTTGGAGACACTGTACTTGACTCAAGTATTTGGGGACCGAACCAGCAGCTGGAACACCTCTGTGTCTCTGCCTTCCAACCAATGAGTCAGAATTCTTTCAAACATGAAAGCACAGGGGCTGCCACTGTGGCATAGCAGGGAAAGGTGATGCCTACAGTGCCGACATCCCATGGGGCCGCCTGTTCGAGTCCTGGCTGCTCCTCTTCTGATCCAGTACTCTGCTATGGCCTGGGAAAGCAGTAGGGTTTGGCACAAATGGTTTGGCCCCTGCACACTTGTAGGCTTTCGATCGGCTCACTCCCAGCCATTGCAGCCATTTGCAGAGGGAACCTGCAGATTGGAGGTCGCTCTCTCACTCTCCCAGCCTCCCTGTAACTCTGCCTTTAATAAATATATCTTGAAAACAATTAAAATACAAATAATGTACTAAAGGAGTAACTTGAGCCAAGAAAACCAAAGATCGGTCTAGTGGTCATGGTAAAACACTACCACAGAAACCACAGGTGCTCTAAATATATGCCATGATCATGGGAAAGATATCTCATGTTCCTATTTAGACAAATGAACAGACATTGGACAATGTATGCCGAAACTGCGAAAATGTACAGTTTATACTGATATGGATTTGCCTTCTGGAAGCCTGCGATTCTAGGACAGGGTAGGAAGAGAGAACACCGAGTAGGAGCCCCAGTCAAAACGTGCCCATTGAATAGCTAGAGCTCTCCAAGAAGAGCACAACTTCCATAGCTTGTCCATGTTAGGTGAATCTACTGGGAGACGAGCATGGGGAATTGATGACACAGCTTCCTCTCCTTTCCCTATAGCCCTGAGATGCCTCTACACCACATCTCCAGTGTCCTACAGATGAGCAAACCTGGGGGTGGTCCTGGCGACACCTAGAACCCCACAGATCCAAAACACTTGACAAACGCTAAGCAGAAAAACATACCAAAGCACGTCCCAATTAACTGCTGAAAACCACTAGCAACACCAAAACCTTCAAAGATCAAAAATGAGAAGCTTCAGCCTGACTCACAAAATCCTTGAGCTGAAAGACAATGCATCAGTGCCTTCAGAACTTGGGAAAAACCATTTCCAACCTAAAAGTACATACATGTTTTCAATCCTACATTACAGGACAGTAAGATCAAAGCATAGTTAGAGATGCCAAGCATCAAAAACGCTTCTGTATGCCATTGCTCAGAACCTGCCAGAAGATGTGCTCCAGAAAATCAAGGGTGGAGGGGCCTGCACCCTAGCTCCCTTGGTTATTCCTCTGCCTGCGGTGCCGGCTTCCCATATGTATGCTGGGTTCTAGTCCCGGTTGCCCTCTTCCAGTCCAGCTCTCTGCTGTGGCCCAGGAGGGCAGTGAAGAATGGCCCAAGTGCTTGGGCCCTGCACCCGTATGGGAGACCTGGAAGAAGCACCTGGCTCCTGGCTTCAGATCAGCACAGCGCAGGCCATGGGGGCCATTTGGGGAGTGAAGCAACAGAAGGAAGACCTTTCTCTCTGTCTCTGTCTCTCTCACTGTCGATAACTCTACCTGTCAAATAAATAAATATAAATAAATACATAAAATTTTTTACAAAATCAAGCGTGGAAAAAAAAACTCTGAGGAAAACATGAAATGCAAGATCAAGGAGCACCATCAGCAAAGAAGTGAACACATTCCTAGAATGATGGGGAACAGAAACCCCAGGGTGACAACATCCACAAAGAGAAAAGCATCTTGAATCCACATTGGAGCAACTAGGAGGTGGTAGGGAAACATTCACCAAGAAAATGAAACTGAGAGAAAGTCTGTTAAGTATAGAAATGTTTATGAGACTGTAAGACAATGAAGAAATATGAGGATTCTATGAATGTTCAGCAAAATGACCTAAGAAAGAGTCAATATGGGGAGCAGGTGTTTCACGCATTGGTCAAGATGCCACTTGGGGATGCACACACCCCAGGGCAGAGGGCATGGGTTTGAGTCCTGGCTCCAATTCAGATTCCACCTTCTTGCTCATGTGCACCCAGAGAGGTGGTCAGAGAAGCCTCAAGTACCTGGAGCCCTGGCACACAAGTGCTAGACCCAAATGCAGTTTCAGGCTCCTGGATTCAGCCTGACCCAGCCCTTGGCTGCTGCGAGCATTCAGGGAATGAACCCAGCAGATGGACAATCTCTCGGCCCCACTGCCTTTCACACAAATACGTTTTTTTAAAACAATCCAAGTAACACAACTCATTGTTCAAGAGCATCATGATAATTAGCACTGGTCTTGATGATCAAGAGTCCTTATGGAATTACAATGATGTAAATGCTGCATACTCAACTAAGCAAACCCTGACATATCTGTACTAGGGCCCTGGAGGGACAACCAAAGTTCATTGCCTAGTTGGCAGTGGAGAGTCAGGGGGGAGAGAGCTCCATATTTCCCCATGTTGAGAAGCACAGCACCAGCATGTGAGTTAAGGACCAAGGTGTGGAGCTCAAAAGAAAGCTCTGAGAGTGAAAAGGATGATCCCTGAGAAGGAACGGTGGGAGAAACACCAAAAGGCCTTGATGAACATATGTTATAAAAGAATAGGAGTTTCTGAAACGATCCATTCTTACCTTAGCAAACTCAGAGAGCCTGTCATCACTCGTCAAAGACTGCCGACTTGCACAAGAAGCACAGTCTGAGGGACCCACGGCACCCTTGCCATCTTCAAGTTCGTTACATTCACCAGCACCTTCCCTGTCCCTGTCGAGCTCCCAGTCAGGGAAATGCAATTCACCTAAAAAGGCACAAGTTGCAACTTACTTCATTTCAAATCATTAAATGGTTTACAACTATTTGTATTCTCAGTAGTTAGTATAGCCCTGTTCCTGAATAAAGGTTAAAACTACATTCAGACAGTGAAAAAGTTATCCCTGGCCTCTTTTCTAGTCACTTGGTTTCTCGCATCTTGTAACCCCACCCAATCAAACTTAACCACATTTGTTAGCTCTTGGATACCCTTGCCGAGTCTCCATTGCCTGTGCAAGTAACTAGCTAACTGTGCATGTTGTATTTACCTCCTTTCGTACAAACCATGATCTTTTTCACTTCACATCATTAAGGTGATTGTCCTTACCACTAAACAGGGAATGCCCTCAGTCCCAAATGTCCTTGTAAAAGGAGGATATTTTCAGCTCAGAAGACCCAGCAGATATCAAAGGAAATAACTCAGCCAAGTGCAAAAGAAAAAAGAATATTGGCCATCTTCTAGAGAGGCTGTCTCTACAAACCTAACTTGTTCATATTAAGCGTAAGTCGCTAATAGGAACGGTGAGGATGAAAAGTTACCAGCTTACTTTGAGTGCATTAAGATGTCTAAATAGTCTAGTTAAGCTATCTCTTTTAAGATTTGGAAAAGTACATGATTTCTACAATTCTTGTCTGTGTCTATCAACTGGGGTGTGTCCTTCAGGGGATGCCTCACCTCAGAAGACCTCTTTGGGAGTGTCCACGGGGACTGATGCTGTCACTGTAATGTACTGGGGAGATGTTGGAGAAACTCTAAAACTTTCTGCAACACACAGGAACGTCCTCCTCCTCACGACAGAGGTATCTGGACCCAAGCGATAACAGTGCCAAGACTGAGAAACCCTATTTTCAACTGTCTAAACCATGAGGCAACACAAACTACTCACAGCAAACAAAACTGGTGAAAGTTACACTCCCATCACACATGCACTGTTCTAGTCTTGTCCCAATAACCACAAGTTAGCCAGGCAGTAGTGTGGGTGTAGCATTCGGTAGGAGTTCAGAGAACTGGCTTTGAACTCAAGGGGATCTAACAATGAACCCCAACAGAGTTTACACATCCAAACTCAAGTTGTTACCAATAATACCAGTCCTAGCTCTTAGTCGTTACTGTAAGAAACATTACATCAGAAAGCATTTCGAAAGGCTTGGCACACAGGCTAAGCCTCACAAAAACATCAAAACCTATAATAACTTTGAGAATGAATTCTTCACCCAATAATGAATCCAATATGGAACAAAACCTGACTTTCTGACAACATTAGAAACTTACCATCACTGGCCCCATCTTCTAGACCCAAAATATCCCCGTTCCAAAGCCTCTACATTCTAGAACCGTGTCCATTATCCCTATGTGATTCAGAGTGTGTCTTCACTTCCTTTGACACATCGCTTCCATTGGAACTCCAAGTTACGTCAGTCAACACACTGTTACTCTTCGAAGTGAGAGTTTCTGACAATGAAAAAAGAAAACACATCAGTATGTCAGCCACTGTGGTCATTTATCTAAAGGAAATTGTAAGCATGCTACTTGCCACAATCACAAAGATACAAAACTCTGACAATACTGAAAGCAATGTCTTATGTCCAATCCTCTTGCCTCAAGTTTGAAGAACAACCTAAGATTCTTTGAGTTAAGGCCAAGTTACAACAAGAAAAAAAAGGAGAACTGGCTGAGATAGATTATCAATTGATAGTAGAAATGAAAGATCTCCGTGAGTGAGATCCCAGGGGAAAGAAGGAGCCATCCAAGAAGGAGGTACCTTCTTTCTCTGAATGCTGGAGAGAAATTCCGCTTGAAGGATGGCCTTATCTAAACAAGGGCAGAGTTTGTGAACTCAAGAGGCATCCATACCCTTAGCAGCTCGTCACAAGAGCCTCGGCTGATCACTGACATCATAAATAAGAGTGTCAATTGTTAAATCAACAACAGAAGTCACTGTGCACTTGCTCCTCCTGTAGGACCTCTGTCCTTAACGTGGTGTACTATGAGAATTCACGGTAAATCTAGTCTTCAAACATTACTTTCCACTTTGCATGTCAGTGTGGGTGCAAGCTGTGAAAATCTTTACTGAGTATAGAGTTGGTCTCTATATAAAGATAATTAAAAATGAATCTTCATGAAGAATGGGATGCGAGAGGGAGTAGGGGGTGGGGTGGTTTGGGGGTGGGAGGGCAGGTAGGTGGGAAGAACAGCTACAATCTGAAAGCTGTACTTATGTAATTTATCTAGTAAATAAAAGCTTTCTATAAAAATAGATACTAGATATTAATAAATAGAGCACAGATATAATAACAATAATAATAACAATAATAATAATAGAAAGAAACCAGACTGAATGCTCCAACATGGGAAGTATTGCATATAGCAGCCTCCCAGAATGACAATGACCTCAAATAACACCCTGGCTCAGAATCAACCCTGAAGACATTCTGATGTGGCTAAAACACCTATGAGAGCATGTCAGGCATGGGAAGACAAAACACTGTGGCACACAGGGTTCCCCATGAAGCACTTCTGTGGGTAGACCCCAAGAGAAAGAAGTGGTCATCCACAAAGGATACACTTTATTCAGAAGGCACAAAAGAACTTCCTCTTCCCCGTGGCCCTGTCTAAATATGGAAGGAGTCAGTGGATTCCACAGGCTTCCACAGCTGAGGCAGCTCAGGTCAAGATCCTCAGGTGTTCGCTGATGTGCTAATTCTGAAATTCTCAACAGGGGTCACTGTGCACTGACTTCCCATGCAGGACCTCTCTGCTCAAAGAGTTGAGGTATGTGAGTTAACAGTACCACTTGGTCACAAAGATCTACCACACTTTCACGTGAATGACACCATCTATGGATTATAAGCTAGAAGAATGTCTCATGCTCACAAAAGTCACACCGCCCTTGGGTTCTTCTCCAAAGTTAACTCACTCCACCGCAACAGATACTATAGACATACGTAAGTCAAATCTCAGAAAGCCTTACTTTCATTGAATTCAAAAGCACTTTCATCTCTTGTTTGTTGTAAAAACAAGCCTGCCGGTGTTCTAGTGCATAGTAGGGTAATAATACTTCACCAAACATACAGTCTTTTCTCAAAAGCTAGAAGAAAGACTTCTGAATGTACATACTACAAAGAAACCTTGAATAGGGAAGCGGTGGATGCAGATGACCTAATATGATCATTTAAATGTATGCATGTAGGGCAATATTACATTATACCACATCAATATGTACAGCTACTCTTTGTCAACAAATAGAGAAACACATCAAAAAGGAAATACATCATTGTTCAGTGAAATGCATCTCCAAATGCTCACTCTTTTTCATAGAAGTATATGCCATTCCAAAGTTTCCAAATACGTATAGTATTCAGCCCGTCATGTTTTGTTAATAAGTTCTAGGTAAATTCTACTCCTGTCAGAGAAGATGCCCCTAAAGGAGACAGAGGAGGAAGAGAGGTGGGAGGGCTGCTGTGAAGTTAGGTATGGTGGGAGAATCACTATGTTCCGAAAGCCGTGTTTAGGAAATGCATCAAGTTGGTATAGCTTCCATAAAAGGTGTCTGGGAAAAACTGGAAATAAAATAATCCAGGATTCCATGGCTGGCTGTGCACTGTGTAGAGAAAATCAGTGTCTACAGGGGCTCTTTGCTGTACACCCAGGGCAACGCTCTTTCCGTCTTTTCTCTAGAAGATCCCACTTGGGAAGAAATTATGGACATCTAGTAGTCTATTTTCCTGTCTCGTCTAGTAGTAGAGGGTGCACTGCGCTTCCAACAAATCCAAGGCTGATGCTTGCTTTTGTGGAGTGGGAAGTAAGGGTGTGACAGTCAAGGGATACTCTTAACAAAAGAAACATGGGTTGAGAAGGAATTTAGCCTAATGGCTTAGATGCTTTGATGGTGAGTTCCGATGCCCATTTCTCATATCAGAGTACCTGGTTTTGATACTCATCTCTGGAGCCTAACTCCAGTTTCTTACTAAAATACCTCTGGGGAAACAATGGTTCCTATAACAAGTTCCACGCTATTCACATGGGCGACCTGGTTGGAATTGCCAGTTCCCAGTTGCAGTCTGGCACATCTCAAGGCACTTGCAGGACTGGGAAGTGAATTAGCAGTTGGGAGCTCCTCTCCTCTCTCTCTGTCTCTGTTCCTTTATAATGTTAAGATGGGAAGAGTGGCAAAGGCCCTGCCAACTCGGAAACAAAATGCGTTAGTTATAAATGAAAAGGCTGTTATATTCAGCCACACACAAACCTTAATTCATGCATGGCAAACCAAGATAAAGGAAAAACAAATACCAACTAGGAAAGTGTAGGTGGTCTGCCTAGTATATCAAAACGAAAGAAACCTAACGTACACATTGTTCTTGGAAACGAGGGAGAAATGGCCAACATTCCAACAGAAAGATGGGCAAAGGACAAGGACAGTTGACAGGAAAAGGGACACAAGTGGCTTTTCTTCCAATGGAAAGAGCGCCACCTTTCTCCTGTGCAGGGCAATGCAAATAGAAACTGCACATCTCTCATTTGGCTACAATTCAAGTACTTGGCAGCATATATTGGAATAAGAAGACACTCCTCGAGGAGTGGTAATGAACATGCGAAACCATGCAACCTCTATCAAAGGGGAATCTAGCAATAGAGTTCTACAGTAGATCTGCCATTTGCACTGGCACTGTCACTTCTGGGAGTTAACTCCACAAGTATAGGGGCATATGTGGTTTCTGTGTTTGTGTTGCTAACACTCAATGCCTGAGACTGGATAATCTGTGAAGATCAGAAATTTATAGTTCTCACACCTAGAGCGCCTGGGAAGTCCAACATCAGGGCATCAGCATGCTTTGTCTGATGAAGGTCTTACTATTGCATTGTCACATGGTGCAAGGCTGAAGGCAGAAGGGCCAGAGAGCAAATCAGCTGAACACCACATGGAGCCTGTTTGACAGGGACCTCAATCCCTGGTTTCAGTAAGGCCCAGCCACGACCGGTGTGGGTATTTGGAGAGTGAATTAGTGGATAGAGATTCTCTCTCTCTCCGTTACTTTGCTTGTGTCTGTCAATGTGTGTGTGTGTGTGTGTGTGTGTTGTGTGTGTTTCCACATCTCAAGAAAACTGAACGAAGAATCCATCAAAGCCAACCATTATTCTACAGTGAATACTCTAAAATAGACAAAATTCACAGTCTGCTCAGTTCTTTAGAGGTGGACTAAATGCTGATATCATTTAAAGATGATGGTCCTCTTTCTAGAACACAGAAGGAAACAAACTCACCCAAAGCCTAATGACCCTCATTGTATTTTTATTTTTTAATATCTTTCCTGATTTCCTTGGAAGATTTCTGGGTTCATATTTCATATTTCTTGATTTAGTATAGAAAGGTAGAGTGACAGCGAGGGAAAGACAGAGTAGTTTCCATTCCCTGGTTCACTTCCCAAATCCTGCAACAGCCAGGGCTGGCTGGACTAAGCCAAAGCCAGGAGCCAGCACTTCAATCTGGGTCTTGGAATTGTGTGGCATTTTGTCATCCGTTGGGGCATAGTCTGTTTCACAGGTGCATCTGCAGGCTCTTCTATCAGAAGCACAGAGGAACAAGGACTCCAAAAGGGGATATGAATGCCCCTTGTGGTACTTTAATCACTGGACCAGATGCCCACCACAAGAGTGATGATTTATTCCAGTCGATGTCTGCTAAGTCCTTTGTATGAGAGCAAATTAGGAAAAGCAAGCAAAAGGAGAGAAGTCACTTTCCCAAAACTGGCTTAACGCACAGCATCACAATGTTCACCCACAACTTCACTTCAACAATGGCCAAGGGCAAGGACAGACATTTCTCCAAAGACGAACAGCACAAGAGCTATATTGAAAGGACACACTATTATTGGTCATTGGCCATCACAAATCAAGTCTGCAAGGAGATAGATACCCCTTCCAAACCACCTCGAGGCTATTCAAATAACCATGAACCTGCAGTTGCATTCTCAACGAGCTATCTAAAAGAACCGGAAACAAGTTTGAAAAATATTTATCCAGAAGACTTCACAGGATTCACACTAGCCAAAACACAACCACAGCTCCAGTGTCCATCAGTAGATGAATGAATAAACACAATATGGTCTACTCGTATGATGGAATTCAGCATGAAGTAGAATACAAGTACTGATACGGGCTACCGCATAGGCAAAACTTGAAACCATGGTGCAAGTTGAGGGAATCCAGACACAGCAGAGAATAGTTTATAATGCTAGCTCTATGAAACATCTAGAGCATACTCACAGACCGAGAACTAATTGGCAGTTGCAATTGCTGGGGGAAGGGAGACTGGAAACTGGCTACTACTGGGTTTCGAGCTTGCTTTGCAGGTGATGTGATTCACTATTAGATGGTGGCCGAGGCGGTGGTGGGCAGGACTAAAGCTCTCAATAAACTTGCATACAGCCTTTTGGGAAAATTTTTCTGACTGCACCCACCAGTGAACTAGGGCCTCTCTGCTGCTATAGATTGGCTGGTCAAATTATTTTACTGTTTGAAAGGCAGAGTGCCAGAGAGACAGGCAGGGAGGAGGGAGACAGGGAGGTTGATCCAGTGAAACACACGAAAACCCCTTCAGCTGAAACCCCACAGTATCCACTGTGAACCAGACATGTCCTGTCCCCACAGCAAGTAGGAACAAAGTACAGCAGGTGGTATTGAACACACAGCAGGCCATCAGTACCTTTAGAGCACACCGCAAGTTGGGGGTGCACAGGATGTGTAGAAAATCACTCTCTAGGCATGACTGGTAGAAAGGGATACTTTGGTGACTTCAGTGGAAGAACATCTACCAGAGTTGACCAGGATTTCCTTCTCAAGAATTCTAGGTCTTGAATCCTCCCCCAGAGAATTATCAAAAGCGATGCATGAGAATCTACAAATTCGGTAAGACGATCAGGTTTCTCACAAGAAACTTTACAGGCCTGAAGCGTGTGAAAGCTTATCTTCACATAACTGAAGGAATAAACTTCCAACCAAAATGACATCTTCTTATGGACAAGTTAAGGGACAGCATCAGCATTAGACCTGCCTGACAGGGAAGCTCTATTGCCCTCTCCTGGAAGCAAATCGACACTACATGGCAGCAACACAGAACAACCAAAAAGTGGCAAAGCGCCCCAGGGTAAGAGAAAAGGAAAAGACACATACAGGATCTTCACTACCGCCATGGAATAGAAATCACTTTTACAACTTGGAATGAAATTTAAAGTAAAATCACAGAACTTGCAATGACTATACGGATCTCATGTGTATTTTGTAGCAAGTCATTTGGAACTACATTGCTTCTATGTGGATGAAGTGGAAGTCTAAACTAAATGTTTATAGGTGTGAATAGTTTATAGATTCCCATTGCAATGTGTCAGTAGATACCTATAGATGATGCACAAAAGAAAATGAGAGATAAGAAGTCATTAGGAGGGGCTGGCACTGTAGTGTAGTAGGTTAAGCGCCCGCCTGCATCAATGGCATCGCATATGGGCACCAGTTTGAGGCCCGGCTGCTCCACTGCCTATCCAGCTCCCTGCTAATGGCCTGGGAAAGACGTACAGCCTGGAAAGACAGTCAGTGATGATTCAAATCCTTGGGTTCCTGCCACACAGGTTGTTGACCCAAATGGAGTCTGAGGCACTTTATTTGACTTAAGTTTTGGGGGACTGAACCAGCAGATGGAAAATCTCTGTGTCCCTGCCTTTCAAACAAATACATAGGAATTCTTTGAAAACAGAAAGCGCAATGGATGGCATGGCGACATCATAGGTCAAGGCACCTCCTGCAGTGCTGGCATCCCGTATGGGTGCAGGTCTGAGTCCCGGCTGCTCCTCTCCTGATCCAGCTCTCTACTGGGCCCAGGGAAAGCAGTGGATGATGGCCCAAATGCTTGGGCTCTGGCACCCGGTTGGGAGACCCAGAGCAGGCTCCTGGCTGCTGGAATTGCATCGGCACAGCTCCAATCATTGCGGCCATCTAGGGACTGAATCAAGGGATGGAAGAACTCTATTATCTATCTATCCATCTACCTACCTACCTACCTACCTATCTATCTCTGTCTGTCTTCTTCTGCCTCCCTGTAACACTGACTTGAAATTAAATAAATAAATCTTACAAATGTACCCAAATGACTCCTGGCCTCGTTCATGACTTTCTTAATTCCCCAGTCTTATCGCTTGAAGCAGGGAGGACTAGGGCTCTTCCTATTGCTTGGAGGACATGGAAAAGAAAGCAGCTCACCCAAAACTCTAGGGATTACAAGCTAAGTCTAATGCCAAGTCCCTCACTTGACTCCCTAGCGAGGAAAATGATTTCGCCCATGTCCTCTGAGATTCTTTCATAAAACACCAAGCAAACCAGACCTGGAAGGAGTCTATTTCCTCAGGCATCCTTAGTATTGCACTCTTCTAAAGAGGCTGGACAATTTGAATGAGCTCAGACCTATTTTCAAATGGATGCCACTCTCTGTGGTCAGAATGAAGCTTCCTAGCCAGTATTTGATCCCCCAGCCCTAGTGATTTTCTGTGAGGTCTTTTGCTCTATCGATAAGGTGGCCTGTTTCTGGGGCCCTGCATGCTGCAGATGGGAGATCTGATGCCAATTTGGGGGCATGGCTTTCAGGTGAGCTCTCTCACCTTCTCCTGGAGTTCTTGGACATGGCTGCTATCATAGCCAGAGACACTGAACCCGTATTCGGGGAAGATGCGCTTTAAGCTGTGACCTCAACATCTCCCGAAGGGGCAGGATCCACGACTCAAGATGCAGTTTAGAGTCTGTTGGGTCCCTAACCTTGGCTTTTCATGGGTCTCCATACCTTGCTTGTTTCTTAGGGGTTTTCCCGAAGGAACATGCTAGAGTGTTTGGAAATGATACGAAAAGGAGGTTTGGGACCCAGCTGTCTGTCTGTCCGCAGGCTTAGGGCCCTGTCTACATTCAAGTCTCTTGAGGGAGCTGAGGAATGGCACTGTGTTTGTCTCCTTGTGTACAGTTAAGGGGATGATATTGTGGCAGCAGCCCAGAGGGGCCTTGGCATATCTTCTTAAGGGAAAGGCTCCACAGAATGGAACTTTGAAGATGTGACCTCACTTCCTTGGTGATAGAACTTACACTCTGATAGCAACAGTCCTTAGCGGCTCACTTGATGGGAGACGTTCAGGAGAAGACCATGTTCTCTCGTTGCTGCCAATCGTTGCCAGGCTCTGGCCTTTTCCGGCGCTTGAGACATTGGCTCCGCTCTCACACGGGGTGTCTGTGGCCTCTTACTGCAAGGCCACCCCAGGGAACAGAACAGCCCAGGAGGCAGCCACAGGTAGCGGAACAGGCCCGTCCTGGCAGGGGATCACCTGTGACCCCATCTGGGTCTTCTTTGCCCCTCCCTTCACCATGACAGTGGCAGAAGAAGAGGGGCTCTTGCTGCCCAGCAACACGATTCACGTGTTGGAGCCTCCTGTGTCTTGCGTGTTCATACCCTATTTTGTGGACAGCTGGTTGGGCAAGTGGGTGTTGGGGGACCTCCTCTTGTCTTCTGGAGACCTCTCTGGCTGCACAAGGGTACAGAGGCCCTTACTTTCCCGACCTGGGTAACAGAATGCCTCATGGGGGGAATTATTCTCTGTGGGGACAGCCAAGCACGACACTGATGCCTCCGGTCTGGGCTGCCACACACTCTCTTTGCAGAGCTCCACACTCGAGTCCACAGACAGAACACATGAGGAAGCCACAGGCATCGTCAATGGACACGTGAGTCAGGCCAACAACGTGGTTAATGCCGGTGTGGAGGGAGCGAGGGGCCCAGGAGTACCCACGTGTTGGGGCACGAGATGACCACGGTGTGCCTAGAACCACATCCTGAAGGGAGGAACGCCCCTGGCTTTTGGCCTCGTGATCTCCCACTCAGTGACTGACCCCCATCCCACTCTCAAAGAAATCTCAGCCCCTTGGCAACTGGGTGTTGGGAAACTCCCTGTTCACACAAGCATCGTGTGTGGCCATGGTGCTGAAGGTTTGCCCACCTAGTCCAAGAATCCTGTGCAGTCCTTAGTCAGCTCCACTGCCTTCCAGGTCTTCTCCAAGCTTTAGGACTCAGTGATCCTACCAGGAAGGTTTTCCCACACAAAAGGGCAGAGGGTTCAACCAAAAGGGTGAAGATACCACACAGGACTGGAGCCTGGCCCCCACCTGTTCTATTCCATGGGATGACATTGCCCATGTGGCCACACTTGCATGGCTGCTGGGAAGCACTGGGATTCAGCTGCATTGCCACGGCAGCGGTGCTGTAGGACACAGACTCACTGTCTCTCACGGAGCACAGTCAGCTAGGCTGCTCAAAGCACAGGAGCCCAGGTTGGGCAGCTCTCCCAACAGGAGTCGCTGTTCCCATTTCTGGTGGCTGCATGTCAGGGCATGGCCAAGGTGATTTCTCAGGAGGGCTCATTGCCATCTCCATCCCCAGTTTCATTTCCTATGCTCCCCTGGGCTTCTCTGTGCTCCTGTCGCATCTGCCAATGAGCACAGCAAGGTAATGGGATGGGGCCCACGCCATTTCTGGGGGTAAGGTCAATCACCTCCTTGCGGACTACTGGCCCAACTGCAGCAGTCACACTCAAGTGCTCTGGTGTCAGAACAACCCCACGTGTGTGTTGGGGATGGGGGCCACAATTCGGCTCTGAAAAAGCAGTGATGCCCTGCTGAGGACAAACTCCAAGGACCAGGCTGGCTGGGGACTGGCTCTACACATGTGTCGTTGTAATGCCTCAAGTCAGGTCACTTGGCAGAACGCCTGTGGTCATTACGCCACAGGCAGACACCTCTGACTATGGCTCTTTTCAGGATCTAGCCTCCCCTGGGGCTTCATATCCTACTCCGCCCACTTGTTTCCATTCTGCAGTCTGGTGGCAAAGCAAATCACACAGTTGCCCTCATTTCTAGCTCCCCCAAGGGGCACGGAATCATCTTTCACTGCTGGCCCCCTCGCAGGACTTTCTCATCCCTCAGTCCCTGTTCAGCCTCTTGGCCCCAACTGGGGTTTTCTCCCAACCCGGGTGTCTGCTCCCCTGTGCTCCCTGGAACTGCCACTGACTCACGTCCTTTCTGGTCCTCCCTAGTATGGAAATGGGTCCATGCTCTACTTGGCAGAGGTCTGTGCCATGCGGACCCTACAGCCAGACACTAAAGAGATGCTGCTGGATGCCCTGGTCCCGGGCCCCCTGGGAAAAAGGATCTGCTACTTCAACACCTTCCTGTGTACATACAGCGACTTCTCCACCATTCCGTATTACTTAGACCAGATATTCGACAGGTGGGTAGCTGCCTTTCAGCACTGCGGTGATGCAGAGATGAATCTTACATGTTTTAGATGACCTAAGCGACTTAAGACATGGCGGGCATGGAACGGGAGCCTTTCTCTGTGGACAGGGCTACTGGCACACTGCGTCACACCTCTTGATTTCCTTTCTCTGCACCCTCACGAACCAATGTTTCTACTCAGGTGGGAACCGGCCATGTGCCTCTATGGTTGGAAAACCTCCCAGATGGCGATCCTGCTTTCCCCTTTTTCAAGAATCAGAAATGTTTTCTTTCACAGGCAGAGTTAGACTGAGAGAAAGAGAGAATGCGTCCTTCTATCTGCTGGGTCACTCCCCAAATGGCTGCAAAAAGCAGGGCTCTGGGAAGCCGGGCTGAGGAGCCTGAAGCTATATCTGGCCCCCTCAGGGGTGCCAGGGGTCCAACTACTTAGGCCATCATCCGGCACTTCCCCAGGCTCATTAGCAGGGAGCTGGACACCAAGGACAACAGCCAAGACTTGAACTGGCCAACCCTGATATGGCTTGCCAGCATCACATGTGGGCAGGGGCATTGGAAGCTGCTATGCCTTCGTACCGGCCACATTTCCTACTTGTTCCAGCTGCTCCTGTCCTCGATATATGCACAGAACAGCTGCCCTCAGGGTTGGTAGCAGTTGCCCAGACCCCTCATCGACCTGGCAGGTCTGCAAGGAATCATTCACTCTACACATATATGGGAAGCCCTTCCCTTGTGCAGTTTTCCAGACACTTGCCACAAATCCAGTGAACAAAGCATTCAAGGGCCTCACAGTTGTGGGGAATCAGACCCTCACAGCCGAGATCCTATACAAGTCCTGTCCTGCAGCGGCAGAGCTGAGGCTTGCCGACCTCCTCTGGGAGTCGCTGCAACGTCCCCTACTCTGACCACAAGGAGAACCCCATGTCCCCCTAAGATGCGGCGAGATTGGGGTGCAGATGCGGCCTTCTGTCACTCGAAAGAGTGGCAGGAAAATGAGGGCTGAGGCAAGGCAGAGGCAGACAGTAGGTGCAACTCCAACTTCTGGCCCCACCACATGCAAAGGAAGTGCTGAAGAGCAGTGCTATGGATAGGAGCAGACACGTTCTGCGGAGGAGCGGGCATGTTGGGGCTCACAGACAACACCCACATAGCCATGCCCAGGGCAGTTGCTTCCAGCTTTGCCTACCCTCCCTGACCACCCAACCCAACCCACCATCCCAGGAGCAACCTACTCCCAAGTCTGCTCAGAGCCAGAGCCTAGGGGCCTCCACCTGAGAAAACCATGGGAATGAATGGGAAGGCACTGAAAGGAACATGAGAAGGAAGCCATCCAAAGGAAAGCTACTGCCGGCAATGCCAGAATCCCTTGTGGGTGTTGGTTGGTGTCCCTGTTGTTGCAGTCCAGATTCAGCACCCTGCTCGGGGGTCTGGGAAAACCAGGGGAACATGGTCCAGGCATTTGGACCTCTGCCACCTATGTGGGAGACCTGGATGGAGCTCCTCACTCCCCGCATGAGCCTGGCCCAGTGCTGTCCACTGCCCATCCGGGGAGTCAAGCAGTGGATGCAAGACCTCTGCCCCAGTGTGTGTCTCTCCCTCTCTCTCTGTAACTCTTGGGATTCACAGTCAAGAAATCGCCTTGGAAAACAGCAAAGCATGGCATTGTCTTTAAGAAGCTAGAGTTCACCGGCAGGCTCCGTGCCCCACCCCACACAGGGAGTCCTGGAAGGGCAGCAAGCAGGGTAAGGTCAAGTCTGACTCTGCTGCCCACTCTCCTTCCCCAGGAACATGGCTCTCTGTTTTCAAAGCTGCAAAGCCAAGTACAAGGCCGAATTCTGCGATCGCACGGATCTCCTGCTTCTAAAGATGAAGGTCGGATCCAAGCAGGTCCGCTTGCCCAGAGGAGACCTGCAGACCCATGCGTGCTTTCTGCGTGTCAGGATGGCCTACCCAAATCCCACACAGGCAGAAGCAGTCGGTAAGATGCACTGCACTCCGCGAGATTCTCTCGGTGGGCTTTGGGGCTGGAGCCCCTTTAGAGGCAATGGGATCGCGCCTGGCTTTGGAGAGGCCATTGGAAAGTGCTTGATGTTGCTGACCCTTTCTCTTCTCCCAGCTCCTGCTCTATTTGCCAGGCTGCAGTCATGCCAAACACTGGCTTTAGAGCCAGATCCCCCACTGCTCACAGAGCTAGAACCTCTTCTGGAGCCGGGATCCATTTCAAAACTGAGGCTGCCACCATGCACAGAATCAGCACCAAAGACAACTACCAAAGTCTCCTGCGCATGTCCGGGACCTGCAAACAACCAGCCTCGCAAGATGGCTAGCATCACCACATTCCCCGCCAAGCTGCTGGCGGAACAGTTCACACTGATGGACGTGGTGAGCAGCGGGCTTGTCTCAGCAGGGCCAGGCCCGAACACCCCTTTGGCACCAGCCTCCCCACAGCTGTCCCGACCAGAATCCAGTGGCCTGGCTGCAGTTCAGGCTTCAGGTCCCACCACCTATGTGACTGGACCAATGTCTTCACTCCCAAGGCTGCCTTTCTCCCATGGCTGGCAGAGAGGGCACCCAAACCACACCAGCTGCACAGTGACTCTCCAGATCAACTGACATGGGCCTGGCAGAAAGTAGGGCTGGATCTGACCCACAGGGTACTGGACGGGCCTAGGTGGAGGGCATCCAGGTCCACCCACTGCCTTCCCATCTGCCTGCGATGCCACAGCTGTCCTGGGTCCTAGCACACATATCCATATCAAACAGCAAGCACCTTGTTGGAGTTGCCACAGGGAGCAGCACTGGCACAGGAACAAGGACTCCAGGGTAGATGCCGTGAGAGCAGAAGGATGAGATACTGGGCGGGATGCCTGGGAGCACACACCTCTGTCTCTTTCCTCAAGGCTTGGGAGGGTTGGGATCTGGGCTGGCAGGAGCGAGGCGACCTCAGTGGCAGAACACATAGCCCAGCTGCTCCCATGTTGGGGAGCTGCATGCCAAACTACCTGAGCTGCAGCTTCGAGCACTGTCACTTGCCGGGGTGGCTGGGCTTCACTGCATTCAAGCTAGGCTGGCTGGCCCATGGGATACCCTCTTGCCCCCAGGAGCTCTTCCAGAATGTGGTCCCCTATCAGTGCCACAGCTCCATCCGGATCCAGCAGAACAAGGAGGTCAATGCGCAGCTGCCCCCTACTGTTCTCGCTGTCATCATCCACTACCACCACGTGGCCCATTGTGTTACTACCACGTGCTTGGGGGACCCCAGCATGAAGGCAGCGGACAGGGCCCGCGTGGTGGAACACTGGATCAAGGTGGCCAAGGTAAGCTGAGGCTGTCCCAGGGGCTCCCTCTCTGCACGGCAGGGATGTGCCACTTTGCTTCCTCAGCTCTCAGGTGTACAGTCTGTGGTCACAGATCCTGCCCAATCCCTGGGCTCTTGGGATCCACGAGGTGGCCTGATCTCACTCACTTGTCCCAGAACTACATGCTCACTTCCCGCCTAGGCCCCTGACATGGGTTGAAACCAATCTAGCCCATGTGAGCGTGGCTCAAGGGGGTCCCATCACTGACCTGCTCTGGCTCCCTGGCCAACTCTCTGATGCATGAGGGGGATGTCAGCACAGCTGGCTGAGCCTGGCTCAGGTGGGGCTCCAAGCCACCTACCTGCCATTCATCCGCTCCCTGCCCTAGGAGTGCCTGGCTCTCCGGAACTACTGCTCGGTCCACACCATCCTCTGCGCTCTGCAGAGCCACCCGGTACGCCAGCTGAAAACAACGTGGGGAGAAGTCTCCAGGTGGGTGTGCATCCCTCAAAGCACCTGGTGGACCCGGGACTACCCTCGGGCCTAAGCACTAATCCTCCAAGACTCACAGAGGCTGGTATCCTGGGACACAGGGAGAGGCGTGGACTGCCGGGGGCAGGGGTGGGGAGCACCATCTTTCAGCGGCCCTGGGACATGAGGACTGGGTTTCTGCCTCAGGATGACATTTCCATTAGTCAGGCACATGTGGCTTCCAAACTACATACTTGCGCCTGTGCACCACGCAGCACTGGACCTGCCTGGGCACTCCAACTCTGTAAACACTCACACACACACACACACACACACATACACACACTCAATCAAAACAGAAGATACTACCAGGCAGGGTGGATCCTCTGATCTTTGTTCTTAAACCAAAGGGGTTTGATCCACCACCTCACCATTCCATCCAAATATCTCCTGGTTTTCCCCTCACAACAGAAAAAGTGCCAGGAAATTTCAGCGTCTTTGCACACAGGACAAAAAAGTCAACAGAGATGTGCCCATGAAGGTAAAGTGGGGGCTCAGGGACAGGGGTGAGGGCTTGGCAGGAGGGGAAGGGGTGTGGCTGTAAGGGCATCAGGGCAGAGGGGAGCTTTTGGTGTCACTGAAAGTGTGCTTGAAAAGAAAACCTGGGGTGTGCCTGCTAGGACAACAGGCCAAGAGAGGGCTGTGTTCACAGGTCGTGGGATGCAGTCGGGCTCAGAGGGCAATGGGAATGGGCTGCAGCAAGAGCAGCTTGGCTCTCAGAGGGGGCTGTGAGCACCCACAGGTCTCTGGCTCCCATGCTGTTCCTGCTTCCCCCAGGCTGTGAGGTGGATGCGGCAGCAAGGGCTTCCTTCCATCTGTGCTGGGGCCCTAGCGGTCCTTTGGAAACCAGGCCTGCTACAGGGTTCTCTGTTGCAGCCTTCCATGGGGAGGGCTGCCAAGCCTGCCCCACACATTGCACAGCTTGGGAATGCCAGGGGCTGAGCAGTCGAGTGGGATGCCAAGCATTGGGTCTTACTGGCTGCCCTGGGAGCAGAACTTCTGTCTTCTCGAGGAGAGAAGCAAGCAGCATGAGCCTGTCTCTCAGTCTGCACAGGGAGCCTCATGTGCATCCAGGGAGGCAGGGTATGGGGTGCTGGGCCTGGCTTCCTCTCAGGGACACGCTGAGGCACAGGTCAGTCAAAGGATACTTAGGGCAAGGGGGACCTGAGGTGGGAGGGGAGGCCAGCACCCTCTCCAGCTGAGGAGCAGGCACAGGGAGGCGTGGTCAATCCCCCAAAGCCACCTTCCCAGTGGGAGCTGCATGAATCCATACAGAGCACCTTGTGGGAGGAGGGGAGTGCAGGGTGGGCATTATACCAATGGAAGTGAGCCAGACATGCAGGGCTCAAGGTGGTTTGCACAAATGTGGGCCGGTCAGGAAAGGACTATCTCCCTGAACGTGACCCTGACCCTGGCAGATGGCGATCTGCAGGTTGCCCGCCCGGGAGAAGAACCCCCAGAGAACACAGATGCGGCAGCGGCTGCAGAAGAAGGCAAGTGTGCCTGGGGAGGGGGGGGCAGGGGCTCCTGTCTCCCATTGGGGGCCCATGTCAAGGGAGCAGGGCCTTCTGCCTCCCTTGTTTGCCCGCGCCCATCACCACAGTAGCTGAGAGACCCCAGTTGAGAGACCAGAGCTGAGGGCCTGAGCTGAAGGGCTCCCAGCAGACTTGGGCCTGAGCTGGGGCTGGCACCCCACAAGCTGACTTGTTATCATGCCATCAGAGCTCCCAGGGTTGTCCGATTCTAGAGGCAGTTGGCTGGATGCAGGGAGAATTGGGAAAGGCACTTTAGGGGCGGGGAGCTTCCCAATGGGGAATGTGGCCAGGGCTCCAGCAGCTGGGGTGGAGTGCATCTCAGGGGCCGGGCCTTGGTGGCACCTGAGAACAGCTGCTCACCACCACCACCACCTCATGGCACAGGGAGCCGTCCCCTTCCTTGGCACTTTCATCATGTATCTGGATAGGCTGGACATCGCCATGAAGGACTTCGTAGATGTGAGTGAACTTGCCATGGGTGGGGCAGGCTCCAGGACCCTGAGGCTTGGGGGGAGGGTCCTGGGCTGAGCTCTCAGCCCCCAGCTCCTTGCTGCCCATGTCTCCAGAGGCCTCACAAGCTGTCCCAGGGAGGAGGGCTCACCTGCATATCCCCTCTGAGTGCGGGAGCCTGCAACCAGGTGCCCATCCCTGTCCCCCAAGGGTTGAAGCTGCATAGCCAGAGTCCCTGACTGCAAAGCTGCACAAGGTCTTGGCTGAGCCTGCTCAGCCTCTGAGTTGGGTGGCACCCAAGGGAAGGAGAGAAATTGGGCCCCTGTGAGGTCAGGCAGCACCCACATGCCTCAGTGCACCCATCCATTCCCAGGCCTCACTTTCCCTGCCTGCCATCAGACATGGTGGGGACAGCAGTTCCCTGAGCCTCAGCCACCATGTCCCCTTCTGCAGAGCTAACAGCCTGTCCCAGGGACACCTTCTTTTCCTTCCTCTTACCCAGAGGGGAGGGCCAGGGGCTAGTCACAGGCCAGGGGCTGTTCTGATGGACTCTGCCTTCCAGGGAAAAAACAACATGCTGAAAATGACAAAGGTGAGCAGCTCTGCCCTATCTTCCAGGCACAGAGGGGATGGAGGGGTCAGAGATGCCCTGGGCAGAAAGCCCAGGCTCCAGCCCATGCGTGTCTGTCTGCTCTCTCCACTGGGATGGATACACACAGAAGGAGGAGAGCATCCCTAGGGAGGCTGTGGCTAAGGGACTGGAATCCAGGAGAACTTCCTTCCTGGGCGAGGGGCTGTGTGTATGCTACTCAGAAGACAGCTTGGAGCCTGGAAGGGATGGCCAGGGAAGGCTTCTCTAGCTAAAAGACCCAGAGGCCAGCCCCCTGCCCCTGCCACAGTCTGCCCCTCCAGCAGTCCCAGTGCAGGCCTGTCAGCATCCTCTCTGCCCCTCTTGCCCCAGGAGATAAAAGTTCTCCAAGAAATGCAGCGGCTCCAGGTGGCAGCCGGTCAATATACTTTGCTGCGCGACGCAGAGTTTGCACTGTGGTTCCAATCCATGGAGAGGCTCAGTGACACTAAGAGGTGAGTGCTGGGCAGGGATTGCGGGATGTCCAGGGTGGCAGATGGGGAAGGTTCTCCTGTTGTGCACTGAGGAGAGGGCTACCCATGGCTCCTTGGTCAGCAGAGGGCCTTACCCATGGGCAGTGCGGGGCTCCAGGACTGCGGCTGCAGGGCGGGCCCTGGAGGGAGCCTGAGATGAGCAAGAGTGCACTCATGGCTGCTTCTGTGTCCTGCAGCTACAACCTGTCCTGCCTACTCCAGCCCCTCTGCTAGAATGTCCACCTCATCCTCAAGGCCAAGAACATCAGGCCTTGGAGAACATCAGCATGACTGAGTCCCCCATGCAGGCAGAGAGTGGGGGCTGCAGAGTTCATCTGTGGGCTCGGGGACTGCACCGTGACACTCGCTCCGTTCCCCGCCGACCAAGCAACAACCCAGTGCCTGGGAGACTGGCCTCCCTCTCTCAGATGGGTGGTCACATCATCACCAATTTCACGGATTCCTCCTAGATTTTCCTATGTATATAGTTCACCATGATTAGTACCAGTTGGTTAGGCCTTTCATTAAAGTAGTATACATGGTAGACCATGAGTGTCCTTCTTCCTCTTTATCCCTTCCCTGCCCTGCTAATTAGAGACCATTCTCTAGATCCACAGACAAAGACATTCATGCAGATTCGAGAGGGGTGTGTCTCCCCATGCAAGGATGCCACACCATGAGTGCTCTTTCAGTTCTGAGGCTCCTACATGGAGCCCCATGCTGTCTCATGGAGAGAGTCCCTCAGGGTCTTTTCTGAAGCGCAATTCATACATCCATCGGTATCTGGCGAGAACAACGCTCTCACTGCTTCTACACTTGCTCCCACGAGCTTTGGGAGTTTGCTGCTTAGGGCCCTTTAGGCTCAGATGGTGGTCCCCTCTATACAGTGTTATCCAAATGATGTGTGTCACCAGTGACCAGCAAAATGTCCCAAGAACACAACTCAGCCCTAGTCACTAGAGAGAATTCCCTGTGAGATTCAGTGGGAAATGCACATAATAAAAGTGCACAATCTTGGGAAGCCAACACTGATAAAAATTTCATCGATGTATACATATATATACACAGAGATTTGTATGTATTCAGGTGAAGTATCCACCTGCAGCAAAGGCATCCCACATGGGTGCCCGTTTGAGTCCCAGCTGCTCTGCTTCCTACCCAGCTCCCTGCTAATGGCCAGGGAGAGACATACAGCCTGGGAGACAGGAAGTGATATTTCAAACACCTGGGTCCCTGCCCCGCAGGTTGGAGACACATGCTGCGTTGGAGACACTGTACTTGACTCAAGTATTTGGGGACCGAACCAGCAGCTGGAACATCTCTGTGTCTCTGCCTTCCAACCAATGAGTCAGAATTCTTTCAAACATGAAAGCACAGGGGCTGCCACTGTGGCATAGCAGGGAAAGGTGATGCCTACAGTGCCGACATCCCATGGTGCCGCCTGTTCAAGGCCCGGCTGCTCCTCTTCTGATCCAGTACTCTGCTATGGCCTGGGAAAGCAGTAGGGTTTGGCACAAATGGTTTGGCCCCTGCACACTTGTAGGCTTTCGATCGGCTCACTCCCAGCCATTGCAGCCATTTGCAGAGGGAACCTGCAGATTGGAGGTCGCTCTCTCACTCTCCCAGCCTCCCTGTCACTCTGCCTTTAATAAATATATCTTGAAAACAATTAAAATACAAATAATGTACTAAAGGAGTAACTTGAGCCAAGAAAACCAAAGATCGGTCTAGTTGTCATGGTAAAACACTACCACAGAAACCACAGGTGCTCTAAATATATGCCATGATCATGGGAAAGATATCTCATGTTCCTATTTAGACAAATGAACAGACATTGGACAATGTATGCCGAAACTGCGAAAATGTACTGTTTATACTGATATGGATTTGCCTTCTGGAAGCCTGGGATTCTAGGACAGGGTAGGAAGAGAGAACACCGAGTAGGAGCCCCAGTCAAAACCTGCCCATTGAATAGCTAGAGCTCTCCAAGAAGAGCACAACTTCCACAGCTTGTCCATGTTAGGTGAATCTACTGGGAGACGAGCATGGGGAATTGATGACACAGCTTCCTCTCCTTTCCCTATAGCCCTGAGATGCCTCTACACCACATCTCCAGTGTCCTACAGATGAGCAAACCTGGGGGTGGTCCTGGTGACACCTAGAACCCCACAGATCCAAAACACTTGACAAACGCTAAGCAGAAAAACATACCAAAGCACGTCCCAATTAACTGCTGAAAACCACTAGCAACACCAAAACCTTCAAAGATCAAAAATGAGAAGCTTCAGCCTGACTCACAAAATCCTTGAGCTGAAAGACAATGCATCAGTGCCTTCAGAACTTGGGAAAAACCATTTCCAACCTAAAAGTACAAACATGTTTTCAATCCTACATTACAGGACAGTAAGATCAAAGCATAGTTAGAGATGCCAAGCATCAAAAACGCTTCTGTATGCCATTGCTCAGAACCTGCCAGAAGATGTGCTCCAGAAAATCAAGGGTGGAGGGGCCTGCACCCTAGCTCACTTGGTTATTCCTCTGCCTGCGGTGCCGGCTTCCCATATGTATGCTGGGTTCTAGTCCCGGTTGCCCTCTTCCAGTCCAGCTCTCTGCTGTGGCCCGGGAGGGCAGTGAAGAATGCCCCAAGTGCTTGGGCCCTGCACCCGCATGGGAGACCTGGAAGAAGCACCTGGCTCCTGGCTTCAGATCAGCACAGCGCAGGCCATGGGGGCCATTTGGGGAGTGAACCAACAGAAGGAAGACCTTTCTCTCTGTCTCTGTCTCTCTCACTGTCGATAACTCTACCTGTCAACTAAATAAATATAAATAAATACATAAAACTTTTTACAAAATCAAGCATGGAAAAAAAAAATTCTGAGGAAAACATGAAATGCAAGATCAAGGAGCACCATCAGCAAAGAAGTGAACACATTCCTAGAATGATGGGGAACAGAAACCCCAGGGTGACAACATCCACAAAGAGAAAAGCATCTTGAATCCACATTGGAGCAACTAGGAGGTGGTAGGGAAACATTCACCAAGAAAATGAAACTGAGAGAAAGTCTGTTAAGTATAGAAATGTTTATGAGACTGTAAGACAATGAAGAAATATGAGGATTCTATGAATGTTCAGCAAAATGACCTAAGAAAGGGTCAATATGGGGAGCAGGTGTTTCACGCATTGGTCAAGATGCCACTTGGGGATGCATACACCCCAGGGCAGAGGGCATGGGTTTGAGTCCTGGCTCCAATTCAGATTCCACCTTCTTGCTCATGTGCACCCAGAGAGGTGGTCAGAGAAGCCTCAAGTACCTGGAGCCCTGGCACACGAGTGCTAGACCCAAATGCAGTTTCAGGCTCCTGGATTCAGCCTGACCCAGCCCTTGGCTGCTGCGAGCATTCAGGGAATGAACCCAGCAGATGGACAATCTCTGGGTCCCACTGCCTTTCACACAAATACGTTTTTTTAAAAAATCCAAGTAACACAACTCATTGTTCAAGAGCATCATGATAATTAGCACTGGTCTTGATGATCAAGAGTCCTTATGGAATTACAATGATGTAAATGCTGCATACTCAACTAAGCAAACCCTGACATATCTGTACTAGGGCCCTGGAGGGACAACCAAAGTTTATTGCCTAGTTGGCAGTGGAGAGTCAGGGGGGAGAGAGCTCCATATTTCCCCATGTTGAGAAGCACAGCACCAGCATGTGAGTTAAGGACCAAGGTGTGGAGCTCAAAAGAAAGCTCTGAGAGTGAAAAGGATGATCCCTGAGAAGGAACAGTGGGAGAAACACCAAAAGGCCTTGATGAACATATGTTATAAAAGAATAGGAGTTTCTGAAACGATCCATTCTTACCTTAGCAAACTCAGACAGCCTGTCATCACTCGTCAAAGACTGCCGACTTGCACAAGAAGCACAGTCTGAGGGACCCACGGCACCCTTGCCATCTTCAAGCTCGTTACATTCACCAGCACCTTCCCTGTCCCTGTCGAGCTCCCAGTCAGGGAAATGCAATTCACCTAAAAAGGCACAAGTTGCAACTTACTTCATTTCAAATCATTAAATGGTTTACAACTATTTGTATTCTCAGTAGTTAGTATAGCCCTGTTCCTGAATAAAGGTTAAAACTACATTCAGACAGTGAAAAAGTTATCCCTGGCCTCTTTTCTAGTCACTTGGTTTCTCGCATCTCGTAACCCCACCCAATCAAACTTAACCACATTTGTTAGCTCTTGGATACCCTTGCCGAGTCTCCATTGCCTGTGCAAGTAACTAGCTAACTGTGCATGTTGTATTTACCTCCTTTCGTACAAACCATGATCTTTTTCACTTCACATCATTAAGGTGATTGTCCTTACCACTAAACAGGGAATGCCCTCAGTCCCAAATGTCCTTGTAAAAGGAGGATATTTTCAGCTCAGAAGACCCAGCAGATATCAAAGGAAATAACTCAGCCAAGTGCAAAAGAAAAAAGAATATTGGCCATCTTCTAGAGAGGCTGTCTCTACAAACCTAACTTGTTCATATTAAGCGTAAGTCGCTAATAGGAACGGTGAGGATGAAAAGTTACCAGCTTACTTTGAGTGCATTAAGATGTCTAAATAGTCTAGTTAAGCTATCTCTTTTAAGATTTGGAAAAGTACATGATTTCTACAATTCTTGTCTGTGTCTATCAACTGGGGTGTGTCCTTCAGGGGATGCCTCACCTCAGAAGACCTCTTTGGGAGTGTCCACGGGGACTGATGCTGTCACTGTAATGTACTGGGGAGACATTGGAGAAACTCTAAAACTTTCTGCAACACACAGGAACGTCCACCTCCTCACGACAGAGGTATCTGGACCCAAGCGATAACAGTGCCAAGACTGAGAAACCCTATTTTCAACTGTCTAAACCATGAGGCAACACAAACTACTCACAGCAAACAAAACTGGTGAAAGTTACACTCCCATCACACATGCACTGTTCTAGTCTTGTCCCAATAACCACAAGTTAGCCAGGCAGTAGTGTGGGTGTAGCATTCGGTAGGAGTTCAGAGAACTGGCTTTGAACTCAAGGGGATCTAACAATGAACCCCAACAGAGTTTACACATCCAAACTCAAGTTGTTACCAATAATACCAGTCCTAGCTCTTAGTCGTCACTGTAAGAAACATTACATCAGAAAGCATTTCAAAAGGCTTGGCACAGAGGCTAAGCCTCACAAAAACATCAAAACCTATAATAACTTTGAGAATGAATTCTTCGCCCAATAATGAATCCAATATGGAACAAAACCTGACTTTCTGACAACATTAGAAACTTACCATCACTGGCCCCATCTTCTAGACCCAAAATATCCCCGTTCCAAAGCCTCTACATTCTAGAACCGTGTCCATTATCCCTATGTGATTCAGAGTGTGTCTTCACTTCCTTTGACACATCGCTTCCATTGGAACTCCAAGTTACGTCAGTCAACACACTGTTACTCTTCGAAGTGAGAGTTTCTGACAATGAAAAAAGAAAACACATCAGTATGTCAGCCACTGTGGTCATTTATCTAAAGGAAATTGTAAGCATGCTACTTGCCACAATCACAAAGATACAAAACTCTGACAATACTGAAAGCAATGTCTTATGTCCAATCCTCTTGCCTCAAGTTTGAAGAACAACCTAAGATTCTTTGAGTTAAGGCCAAGCTACAACAAGAAAAAAAAGGAGAACTGGCTGAGATAGATTATCAATTGATAGTAGAAATGAAAGATCTCCGTGAGTGAGATCCCAGGGGAAAGAAGGAGCCATCCAAGAAGGAGGTACCTTCTTTCTCTGAATGCTGGAGAGAAATTCCGCTTGAAGGATGGCCTTATCTAAACAAGGGCAGAGTTTGTGAACTCAAGAGGCATCCATACCCTTAGCAGCTCGTCACAAGAGCCTCGGCTGATCACTGACATCATAAATAAGAGTGTCAATTGTTAAATCAACAACAGAAGTCACTGTGCACTTGCTCCTCCTGTAGGACCTCTGTCCTTAACGTGGTGTACTATGAGAATTCACGGTAACACTAGCCTTCAAACATTACTTTCCACTTTGCATGTCAGTGTGGGTGCAAGCTGTGAAAATCTTTACTGAGTATAGAGTTGGTCTCTATATAAAGATAATTAAAAATGAATCTTCATGAAGAATGGGATGCGAGAGGGAGTAGGGGGTGGGGTGGTTTGGGGGTGGGAGGGCAGGTAGGTGGGAAGAACAGCTACAATCTGAAAGCTGTACTTATGTAATTTATCTAGTAAATAAAAGCTTTCTATAAAAATAGATACTAGATATTAATAAATAGAGCACAGATATAATAACAATAATAATAACAATAATAATAATAATAGAAAGAATCAAAACAGACTGAATGCTCCAACATGGGAAGTATTGCATATAGCAGCCTCCCAGAATGACAATGACCTCAAATAACACCCTGGCTCAGAATCCCCTGAAGACATTCTGATGTGGCTAAAACACCTATGAGAGCATGTCAGGCATGGGAAGACAAAACACTGTGGCACACAGGGTTCCCCATGAACCACTTCTGTGGGTAGACCCCAAGAGAAAGAAGTGGTCATCCACAAAGGATACACTTTATTCAGAAGGCACAAAAGAACTTCCTCTTCCCCGTGGCCCTGTCTAAATATGGAAGGAGTCAGTGGATTCCACAGGCTTCCACAGCTGAGGCAGCTCAGGTCAAGATCCTCAGGTGTTCGCTGATGTGCTAATTCTGAAATTCTCAACAGGGTCACTGTGCACTGACTTCCCATGCAGGACCTCTCTGCTCAAAGAGTTGAGGTATGTGAGTTAACAGTACCACTTGGTCACAAAGATCTACCACACTTTCACGTGAATGACACCATCTATGGATTATAAGCTAGAAGAATGTCTCATGCTCGCAAAAGTCACACCGCCCTTGGGTTCTTCTCCAAAGTTAACTCACTCCACCGCAACAGATACTATAGACATACGTAAGTCAAATCTCAGAAAGCCTTACTTTCATTGAATTCAAAAGCACTTTCATCTCTTGTTTGTTGTAAAAACAAGCCTGCCGGTGTTCTAGTGCATAGTAGGGTAATAATACTTCACCAAACATACAGTCTTTTCTCAAAAGCTAGAAGAAAGACTTCTGAATGTACATACTACAAAGAAACCTTGAATAGGGAAGCGGTGGATGCGGATGACCTAATATGATCATTTAAATGTATGCATGTAGGGCAATATTACATTATACCACATCAATATGTACAGCTACTCTTTGTCAACAAATAGAGAAACACATCAAAAAGGAAATACATCATTGTTCAGTGAAATGCATCTCCAAATGCTCACTCTTTTTCATAGAAGTATATGCCATTCCAAAGTTTCCAAATACGTATAGTATTCAGCCCGTCATGTTTTGTTGATAAGTTCTAGGTAAATTCTACTCCTGTCAGAGAAGATGCCCCTAAAGGAGACAGAGGAGGAAGAGAGGTGGGAGGGCTGCTGTGAAGTTAGGTATGGTGGGAGAATCACTATGTTCCAAAAGCCGTGTTTAGGAAATGCATCAAGTTGGTATAGCTTCCATAAAAGGTGTCTGGGAAAAACTGGAAATAAAATAATCCAGGATTCCATGGCTGGCTGTGCACTGTGTAGAGAAAATCAGTGTCTACAGGGGCTCTTTGCTGTACACCCAGGGCAATGCTCTTTCTGTCGTTTCTCTAGAAGATCCCACTTGGGAAGAAATTATGGACATCTAGTAGTCTATTTTCCTGTCTCGTCTAGTAGTAGAGGGTGCACTGCGCTTCCAACAAATCCAAGGCTGATGCTTGCTTTTGTGGAGTGGGAAGTAAGGGTGTGACAGTCAAGGGATACTCTTAACAAAAGAAACATGGGTTGAGAAGGAATTTAGCCTAATGGCTTAGATGCTTTGATGGTGAGTTCCGATGCCCATTTCTCATATCAGAGTACCTGGTTTTGATACTCATCTCTGGAGCCTAACTCCAGTTTCTTACTAAAATACCTCTGGGGAAACAATGGTTCCTATAACAAGTTCCATGCTATTCACATGGGCGACCTGGGTGGAATTGCCAGTTCCCAGTTGCAGTCTGGCACATCTCAAGGCACTTGCAGGACTGGGAAGTGAATTAGCAGTTGGGAGCTCCTCTCCTCTCTCTCTGTCTCTGTTCCTTTATAATGTTAAGATGGGAAGCGTGGCAAAGGCCCTGCCAACTCGGAAACAAAATGCGTTAGTTATAAATGAAAAGGCTGTTATATTCAGCCACACACAAACCTTAATTCATGCATGGCAAACCAAGATAAAGGAAAAACAAATACCAACTAGGAAAGTGTAGGTGGTCTGCCTAGTATATCAAAACGAAAGAAACCTAACGTACACATTGTTCTTGGAAACGAGGGAGAAATGGCCAACATTCCAACAGAAAGATGGGCAAAGGACAAGGACAGTTGACAGGAAAAGGGACACAAGTGGCTTTTCTTCCAATGGAAAGAGCGCCACCTTTCTCCTGTGCAGGGCAATGCAAATAGAAACTGCACATCTCTCATTTGGCTACAATTCAAGTACTTGGCAGCATATATTGGAATAAGAAGACACTCCTCGAGGAGTGGTAATGAACATGCGAAACCATGCGACCTCTATCAAAGGGGAATCTAGCAATAGAGTTCTACAGTAGATCTGCCATTTGCACTGGCACTCTCACTTCTGGGAGTTAACTCCACAAGTATAGGGGCATATGTGGTTTCTGTGTTTGTGTTGCTAACACTCAATGCCTGAGACTGGATAATCTGTGAAGACCAGAAATTTATAGTTCTCACACCTAGAGCGCCTGGGAAGTCCAACATCAGGGCATCAGCATGCTTTGTCTGATGAAGGTCTTACTATTGCATTGTCACATGGTGCAAGGCTGAAGGCAGAAGGGCCAGAGAGCAAATCAGCTGAACACCACATGGAGCCTGTTTGACAGGGACCTCAATCCCCGGTTTCAGTAAGGCCCAGCCACGACCGTTGTGGGTATTTGGAGAGTGAATTAGTGGATAGAGATTCTCTCTCTCTCCGTTACTTTGCTTGTGTCTGTCAATGTGTGTGTGTGTGTGTGTGTGTTGTGTGTGTTTCCACATCTCAAGAAAACTGAACGAAGAATCCATCAAAGCCAACCATTATTCTACAGTGAATACTCTAAAATAGACAAAATTCACAGTCTGCTCAGTTCTTTAGAGGTGGACTAAATGCTGATATCATTTAAAGATGATGGTCCTCTTTCTAGAACACAGAAGGAAACAAACTCACCCAAAGCCTAATGACCCTCATTGTATTTTTATTTTTTAATATCTTTCCTGATTTCCTTGGAAGATTTCTGGGTTCATATTTCATATTTCTTGATTTAGTATAGAAAGGTAGAGTGACAGCGAGGGAAAGACAGAGTAGTTTCCATTCCCTGGTTCACTTCCCAAATCCTGCAACAGCCAGGGCTGGCTGGACTAAGCCAAAGCCAGGAGCCAGCACTTCAATCTGGGTCTTGGAATTGTGTGGCATTTTGTCATCCGTTGGGGCATAGTCTGTTTCACAGGTGCATCTGCAGGCTCTTCTATCAGAAGCACAGAGGAACAAGGACTCCAAAAGGGGATATGAATGCCCCTTGTGGTACTTTAATCACTGGACCAGATGCCCACCACAAGAGTGATGATTTATTCCAGTCGATGTCTGCTAAGTCCTTTGTATGAGAGCAAATTAGGAAAAGCAAGCAAAAGGAGAGAAGTCACTTTCCCAAAACTGGCTTAACGCACAGCATCACAATGTTCACCCACAACTTCACTTCAACAATGGCCAAGGGCAAGGACAGACATTTCTCCAAAGATGAACAGCACAAGAGCTATATTGAAAGGACACACTATTATTGGTCATTGGCCATCGCAAATCAAGTCTGCAAGGAGATAGATACCCCTTCCAAACCACCTCGAGGCTATTCAAATAACCATGAACCTGCAGTTGCATTCTCAACGAGCTATCTAAAAGAACCGGAAACAAGTTTGAAAAATATTTATCCAGAAGACTTCACAGGATTCACACTAGCCAAAACACAACCACAGCTCCAGTGTCCATCAGTAGATGAATGAATAAACACAATATGGTCTACTCGTATGATGGAATTCAGCATGAAGTAGAATACAAGTACTGATACGGGCTACCGCATAGGCAAAACTTGAAACCATGGTGCAAGTTGAGGGAATCCAGACACAGCAGAGAATAGTTTATAATGCTAGCTCTATGAAACATCTAGAGCATACTCACAGACCGAGAACTAATTGGCAGTTGCAATTGCTGGGGGAAGGGAGACTGGAAACTGGCTACTACTGGGTTTCGAGCTTGCTTTGCAGGTGATGTGATTCACTATTAGATGGTGGCCGAGGCGGTGGTGGGCAGGACTAAAGCTCTCAATAAACTTGCATACAGCCTTTTGGGAAAATTTTCCGGACTGCACCCACCAGTGAACTAGGGCCTCTCTGCTGCTATAGATTGGCTGGTCAAATTATTTTACTGTTTGAAAGGCAGAGTGCCAGAGAGACAGGCAGGGAGGAGGGAGACAGGGAGGTTGATCCAGTGAAACACACGAAAACCCCTTCAGCTGAAACCCCACAGTATCCACTGTGAACCAGACATGTCCTGTCCCCACAGCAAGTAGGAACAAAGTACAGCAGGTGGTATTGAACACACAGCAGGCCATCAGTACCTTTAGAGCACACCGCAAGTTGGGGGTGCACAGGATGTGTAGAAAATCACTCTCTAGGCATGACTGGTAGAAAGGGATACTTTGGTGACTTCAGTGGAAGAACATCTACCAGAGTTGACCAGGATTTCCTTCTCAAGAATTCTAGGTCTTGAATCCTCCCCCAGAGAATTATCAAAAGCGATGCATGAGAATCTACAAATTCGGTAAGACGATCAGGTTTCTCACAAGAAACTTTACAGGCCTGAAGCGTGTGAAAGCTTATCTTCACATAACTGAAGGAATAAACTTCCAACCAAAATGACATCTTCTTATGGACAAGTTAAGGGACAGCATCAGCATTAGACCTGCCTGACAGGGAAGCTCTATTGCCCTCTCCTGGAAGCAAATCGACACTACATGGCAGCAACACAGAACAACCAAAAAGTGGCAAAGCGCCCCAGGGTAAGAGAAAAGGAAAAGACACATACAGGATCTTCACTACCGCCATGGAATAGAAATCACTTTTACAACTTGGAATGAAATTTAAAGTAAAATCACAGAACTTGCAATGACTATACGGATCTCATGTGTATTTTGTAGCAAGTCATTTGGAACTACATTGCTTCTATGTGGATGAAGTGGAAGTCTAAACTAAATGTTTATAGGTGTGAATAGTTTATAGATTCCCATTGCAATGTGTCAGTAGATACCTGTAGATGATGCACAAAAGAAAATGAGAGATAAGAAGTCATTAGGAGGGGCTGGCACTGTAGTGTAGTAGGTTAAGCGCCCGCCTGCATCAATGGCATCGCATATGGGCACCAGTTTGAGGCCCGGCTGCTCCACTGCCTATCCAGCTCCCTGCTAATGGCCTGGGAAAGACGTACAGCCTGGAAAGACAGTCAGTGATGATTCAAATCCTTGGGTTCCTGCCACACAGGTTGTTGACCCAAATGGAGTCTGAGGCACTTTATTTGACTTAAGTTTTGGGGGACTGAACCAGCAGATGGAAAATCTCTGTGTCCCTGCCTTTCAAACAAATACATAGGAATTCTTTGAAAACAGAAAGCGCAATGGATGGCATGGCGACATCATAGGTCAAGGCACCTCCTGCAGTGCTGGCATCCCGTATGGGTGCAGGTCTGAGTCCCGGCTGCTCCTCTCCTGATCCAGCTCTCTACTGGGCCCAGGGAAAGCAGTGGATAATGGCCCAAATGCTTGGGCTCTGGCACCCGGTTGGGAGACCCAGAGCAGGCTCCTGGCTGCTGGAATTGCATCGGCACAGCTCCAATCATTGCGGCCATCTAGGGACTGAATCAAGGGATGGAAGAACTCTATTATCTATCTATCTATCTATCTATCTATCTATCTATCTACCTACCTACCTACCTACCTACCTACCTACGTACCTACCTACCTATCTATCTCTGTCTGTCTTCTTCTGCCTCCCTGTAACACTAACTTGAAATTAAATAAATAAATCTTACAAATGTACCCAAATGACTCCTGGCCTCGTTCATGACTTTCTTAATTCCCCAGTCTTATCGGTTGAAGCAGGGAGGACTAGGGCTCTTCCTATTGCTTGGAGGACATGGAAAAGAAAGCAGCTCACCCAAAACTCTAGGGATTACAAGCTAAGTCTAATGCCAAGTCCCTCACTTGACTCCCTAGGGAGGAAAATGATTTCGCCCATGTCCTCTGAGATTCTTTCATAAAACACCAAGCAAACCAGACCTGGGAGGAGTCTATTTCCTCAGGCATCCTTAGTATTGCACTCTTCTAAAGAGGCTGGACAATTTGAATGAGCTCAGACCTATTTTCAAATGGATGCCACTCTCTGTGGTCACAATGAAGCTTCCTAGCCAGTATTTGATCCCCCAGCCCTAGTGATTTTCTGTGAGGTCTTTTCCCTATCGATAAGGTGGCCTGTTTCTGGGGCCCTGCATGCTGCAGATGGGAGATCTGATGCCAATTTGGGGGCATGGCTTTCAGGTGAGCTCTCTCACCTTCTCCTGGAGTTCTTGGACATGGCTGCTATCATAGCCAGAGACACTGAACCCGTATTCGGGGAAGATGCGCTTTAAGCTGTGACCTCAACATCTCCCGAAGGGGCAGGATCCACGACTCAAGATGCAGTTTAGAGTCTGTTGGGTCCCTAACCTTGGCTTTTCATGGGTCTCCATACCTTGCTTGTTTCTTAGGGGTTTTCCCGAAGGAACATGCTAGAGTGTTTGGAAATGATACGAAAAGGAGGTTTGGGACCCAGCTGTCTGTCTGTCCGCAGGCTTAGGGCCCTGTCTACATTCAAGTCTCTTGAGGGAGCTGAGGAATGGCACTGTGTTTGTCTCCTTGTGTACAGTTAAGGGGATGATATTGTGGCAGCAGCCCAGAGGGGCCTTGGCATATCTTCTTAAGGGAAAGGCTCCACAGAATGGAACTTTGAAGATGTGACCTCACTTCCTTGGTGATAGAACTTACACTCTGATAGCAACAGTCCTTAGCGGCTCACTTGATGGGAGACGTTCAGGAGAAGACCATGTTCTCTCGTTGCTGCCAATCGTTGCCAGGCTCTGGCCTTTTCCGGCGCTTGAGACATTGGCTCCGCTCTCACACGGGGTGTCTGTGGCCTCTTACTGCAAGGCCACCCCAGGGAACAGAACAGCCCAGGAGGCAGCCACAGGTAGCGGAACAGGCCCGTCCTGGCAGGGGATCACCTGTGACCCCATCTGGGTCTTCTTTGCCCCTCCCTTCACCATGACAGTGGCAGAAGAAGAGGGGCTCTTGCTGCCCAGCAACACGATTCACGTGTTGGAGCCTCCTGTGTCTTGCGTGTTCATACCCTATTTTGTGGACAGCTGGTTGGGCAAGTGGGTGTTGGGGGACCTCCTCTTGTCTTCTGGAGACCTCTCTGGCTGCACAAGGGTACAGAGGCCCTTACTTTCCCGACCTGGGTAACAGAATGCCTCATGGGGGGAATTATTCTCTGTGGGGACAGCCAAGCACGACACTGATGCCTCCGGTCTGGGCTGCCACACACTCTCTTTGCAGAGCTCCACACTCGAGTCCACAGACAGAACACATGAGGAAGCCACAGGCATCGTCAATGGACACGTGAGTCAGGCCAACAACGTGGTTAATGCTGGTGTGGAGTGAACGAGGGGCCCAGGAGTACCCACGTGTTGGGGCACGAGATGACCACGGTGTGCCTAGAACCACATCCTGAAGGGAGGAACGCCCCTGGCTTTTGGCCTCGTGATCTCCCACTCAGTGACTGACCCCCATCCCACTCTCAAAGAAATCTCAGCCCCTTGGCAACTGGGTGTTGGGAAACTCCCTGTTCACACAAGCATCGTGTGTGGCCATGGTGCTGAAGGTTTGCCCACCTAGTCCAAGAATCCTGTGCAGTCCTTAGTCAGCTCCACTGCCTTCCAGGTCTTCTCCAAGCTTTAGGACTCAGTGATCCTACCAGGAAGGTTTTCCCACACAAAAGGGCAGAGGGTTCAACCAAAAGGCTGAAGATACCACACAGGACTGGAGCCTGGCCCCCACCTGTTCTATTCCATGGGACGACATTGCCCCTGTGGCCACACTTGCATGGCTGCTGGGAAGCACTGGGATTCAGCTGCATTGCCACGGCAGCGGTGCTGTAGGACACAGACTCACTGTCTCTCACGGAGCACAGTCAGCTAGGCTGCTCAAAGCACAGGAGCCCAGGTTGGGCAGCTCTCCCAACAGGAGTCGCTTGTTCCCATTTCTGGTGGCTGCATGTCAGGGCATGGCCAAGGTGATTTCTCAGGAGGGCTCATTGCCATCTCCATCCCCAGTTTCATTTCCTATGCTCCCCTGGGCTTCTCTGTGCCCCTGTCGCATCTGCCAATGAGCACAGCAAGGTAATGGGATGGGGCCCACGCCATTTCTGGGGGTAAGGTCAATCACCTCCTTGCGGACTACTGGCCCAACTGCAGCAGTCACACTCAAGTGCTCTGGTGTCAGAACAACCCCACGTGTGTGTTGGGGATGGGGGCCACAATTCGGCTCTTAAAAGGCAGTGATGCCCTGCTGAGGACAAACTCCAAGGACCAGGCTGGCTGGGGACTGGCTCTACACATGTGTCATTGTAATGCCTCAAGTCAGGTCACTTGGCAGAACGCCTGTGGTCATTACGCCACAGGCAGACACCTCTGACTATGGCTCTTTTCAGGATCTAGCCTCCCCTGGGGCTTCATATCCTACTCCGCCCACTTGTTTCCATTCTGCAGTCTGGTGGCAAAGCAAATCACACAGTTGCCCTCATTTCTAGCTCCCCCAAGGGGCATGGAATCATCTTTCACTGCTGGCCCCCTCGCAGGACTTTCTCATCCCTCAGTCCCTGTTCGGCCTCTTGGCCCCAACTGGGGTTTTCTCCCAACCCGGGTGTCTGCTCCCCTGTGCTCCCTGGAACTGCCACTGACTCACGTCCTTTCTGGTCCTCCCTAGTATGGAAATGGGTCCATGCTCTACTTGGCAGAGGTCTGTGCCATGCGGACCCTACAGCCAGACACTAAAGAGATGCTGCTGGATGCCCTGGTCCCGGGCCCCCTGGGAAAAAGGATCTGCTACTTCAACACCTTCCTGTGTACATACAGCAACTTCTCCACCATTCCGTATTACTTAGACCAGATATTCGACAGGTGGGTAGCTGCCTTTCAGCACTGCGGTGATGCAGAGATGAATCTTACATGTTTTAGATGACCTAAGCGACTTAAGACATGGCGGGCATGGAACGGGTGCCTTTCTCTGTGGACAGGGCTACTGGCACACTGCGTCACACCTCTTGATTTCCTTTCTCTGCACCCTCACGAACCAATGTTTCTACTCAGGTGGGAACCGGCCATGTGCCTCTATGGTTGGAAAACCTCCCAGATGGCGATCCTGCTTTCCCCTTTTTCAAGAATCAGAAATGTTTTCTTTCACAGGCAGAGTTAGACTGAGAGAAAGAGAGAATGCGTCCTTCTATCTGCTGGGTCACTCCCCAAATGGCTGCAAAAAGCAGGGCTCTGGGAAGCCGGGCTGAGGAGCCTGAAGCTCTATCTGGCCCCCTCAGGGGTGCCAGGGGTCCAACTACTTAGGCCATCATCCGGCACTTCCCCAGGCTCATTAGCAGGGAGCTGGACACCAAGGACAACAGCCAAGACTTGAACTGGCCAACCCTGATATGGCTTGCCAGCATCACATGTGGGCAGGGGCATTGGAAGCTGCTATGCCTTCGTACCGGCCACATTTCCTACTTGTTCCAGCTGCTCCTGTCCTCGATATATGCACAGAACAGCTGCCCTCAGGGTTGGTAGCAGTTGCCCAGACCCCTCATCGACCTGGCAGGTCTACAAGGAATCATTCACTCTACACATATATGGGAAGCCCTTCCCTTGTGCACTTTTCCAGACACTTGCCACAAATCCAGTGAACAAAGCATTCAAGGGCCTCACAGTTGTGGGGAATCCGACCCTCACAGCCGAGATCCTATACAAGTCCTGTCCTGCAGCGGCAGAGCTGAGGCTTGCTGACCTCCTCTGGGAGTAGCTGCAACGTCCCCTACTCTGATCACAAGGAGAACCCCATGTCCCACTAAGATGCGGGGAGATTGGGGTGCAGATGCGGCCTTCTGTCACTCGAAAGAATGGCAGGAAAATGAGGGCTGAGGCAAGGCAGAGGCAGACAGTAGGTGCAACTCCAACTTCTGGCCCCACCACATGCAAAGGAAGTGCTGAAGAGCAGTGCTATGGATAGGAGCAGACACGTTCTGCAGAGGAGCGGGCATGTTGGGGCTCACAGACAACACCCACATAGCCATGCCCAGGGCAGTTGCTTCCAGCTTTGCCTACCCTCCCTGACCACCCAACCCAACCCACCATCCCAGGAGCAACCTACTCCCAAGTCTGCTCAGAGCCGGAGCCTAGGGGCCTCCACCTGAGAAAACCATGGGAATGAATGGGAAGGCACTGAAAGGAACATGAGAAGGAAGCCATCCAAAGGAAAGCTACTGCCGGCAATGCCAGAATCCCTTGTGGGTGTTGGTTGGTGTCCCTGTTGTTGCAGTCCAGATTCAGGACCCTGCTCGGGGGTCTGGGAAAACCAGGGGAACATGGTCCAAGCATTTGGACCTCTGCCACCCATGTGGGAGACCTGGATGGAGCTCCTCACTCCCCGCATGAGCCTGGCCCAGTGCTGTCCACTGCCCATCCGGGGAGTCAAGCAGTGGATGCAAGACCTCTGCCCCGGTGTGTGTCTCTCCCTCTCTCTCTGTAACTCTTGGGATTCACAGTCAAGAAATCGCCTTGGAAAACAGCAAAGCATGGCATTGTCTTTAAGAAGCTAGAGTTCACCGGCAGGCTCCGTGCCCCACCCCACACAGGGAGTCCTGGAAGGGCAGCAAGCAGGGTAAGGTCAAGTCTGACTCTGCTGCCCACTCTCCTTCCCCAGGAACATGGCTTCCTGTTTGCAAAGGTGCAAAGCCAAGTACAAGGCCGAATTCTGCGATCGCACGGATCTCCCGCTTCTCAAGATGAAGGTCGGATCCAAGCAGGTCCGCTTGCCCAGAGGAGACCTGCAGACCCATGCGTGCTTTCTGCGTGTCAGGATGGCCTACCCAAATCCCACACAGGCAGAAGCAGTCGGTAAGATGCACTGCACTCCGCAAGATTCTCTCGGTGGGCTTTGGGGCTGGAGCCCCTTTAGAGGCAATGGGATCACGCCTGGCTTTGGAGAGGCCATTGGAAAGTGCTTGATGTTGCTGACCCTTTCTCTTCTCCCAGCTCCTGCTCTATTTGCCAGGCTGCAGTCATGCCAAACACTGGCTTTAGAGCCAGATTCCCCACTGCTCACAGAGCTAGAACCTCTTCTGGAGACAGGATCCATTTCAAAACTGAGGATGCCACCATGCACAGAATCAGCACCAAAGACAACTACCAAAGTCTCCTGCGCATGTCCGGGACCTGCAAACAACCAGCCTCGCAAGATGGCTAGCATCACCACATTCCCCGCCAAGCTGCTGGCGGAACAGTTCACACTGATGGACGCGGTGAACAGCGGGCTTGTCTCGGCAGGGCCAGGCCCGAACACCCCTTTGGCACCAGCCTCCCCACAGCTGCCCCGACCAGAATCCAGTGGCCTGGCTGCAGTTCAGGCTTCAGGTCCCACCACCTATGTGACTGGACCAATGTCTTCACTCCCAAGGCTGCCTTTCTCCCATGGCTGGCAGAGAGGGCACCCAAACCACACCAGCTGCACAGTGACTCTCCAGATCAACTGACATGGGCCTGGCAGAAAGTAGGGCTGGATCTGACCCACAGGGTACTGGACGGGCCTAGGTGGAGGGCATCCAGGTCCACCCACTGCCTTCCCATCTGCCTGCGATGCCACAGCTGTCCTGGGTCCTAGCACACATATCCATATCAAACAGCAAGCACCTTGTTGGAGTTGCCACAGGGAGCAGCACTGGCACAGGGACAAGGACTCCAGGGCAGATGCTGTGAGAGCAGAAGGATGAGATACTGGGCGGGATGCCTGGGAGCACACACCTCTGTCTCTTTCCTCAAGGCTTGGGAGGGTTGGGATCTGGGCTGGCAGGAGCGAGGCGACCTCAGTGGCAGAACACATAGCCCAGCTGCTCCCATGTTGGGGAGCTGCATGCCAAACTACCTGAGCTGCAGCTTCGAGCACTGTCACTTGCCGGGGTGGCTGGGCTTCACTGCATTCGAGCTAGGCTGGCTGTGCCCATGGGATACCCTCTTGCCCCCAGGAGCTCTTCCAGAATGTGGTCCCCTATCAGTGCCACAGCTCCATCCGGATCCAGCAGAACAAGGAGGTCAATGCGCAGCTGCCCCCTACTGTTCTCGCTGTCATCATCCACTACCACCACGTGGCCCATTGTGTTACTACCACGTGCTTGGGGGACCCCAGCATGAAGGCAGCGGACAGGGCCCGCGTGGTGGAACACTGGATCAAGGTGGCCAAGGTAAGCTGAGGCTGTCCCAGGGGCTCCCTCTCTGCACGGCAGGGACGTGCCACTTTGCTTCCTCAGCTCTCAGGTGTACAGTCTGTGGTCACAGATCCTGCCCAATCCCTGGGCTCTTGGGATCCACGAGGTGGCCTGATCTCACTCACTTGTCCCAGAACTACATGCTCACTTCCCGCCTAGGCCCCTGACATGGGTTGAAACCAATCTAGCCCATGTGAGCGTGGCTCAAGGGGGTCCCATCACTGACCTGCTCTGGCTCCCTGGCCAACTCTCTGATGCATGAGGGGGATGTCAGCACAGCTGGCTGAGCCTGGCTCAGGTGGGGCTCCAAGCCACCTACCTGCCATTCATCCGCTCCCTGCCCTAGGAGTGCCTGGCTCTCCGGAACTACTGCTCGGTCCACACCATCCTCTGCGCTCTGCAGAGCCACCCGGTACGCCAGCTGAAAACAACGTGGGGAGAAGTCTCCAGGTGGGTGTGCATCCCTCAAAGCACCTGGTGGACCCGGGACTACCCTCAGGCCTAAGCACTAATCCTCCAAGACTCACAGAGGCTGGTATCCTGGGACACAGGGAGAGGCGTGGACTGCCGGGGGCAGGGGTGGGGAGCACCATCTTTCAGCGGCCCTGGGACATGAGGACTGGGTTTCTGCCTCAGGATGACATTTCCATTAGTCAGGCACATGTGGCTTCCAAACTACATACTTGCGCCTGTGCACCACGCAGCACTGGACCTGCCTGGGCACTCCAACTCTGTAAACACTCACACACACACACACACACACACACACACAATCAAAACAGAAGATACTACCAGGCAGGGTGGATCCTCTGATCTTTGTTCTTAAACCAAAGGGGTTTGATCCACCACCTCACCATTCCATCCAAATATCTCCTGGTTTTCCCCTCACAACAGAAAAAGTGCCAGGAAATTTCAGCGTCTTTGCACACAGGACAAAAAAGTCAACAGAGATGTGCCCATGAAGGTAAAGTGGGGGCTCAGGGACAGGGGTGAGGGCTTGGCAGGAGGGGAAGGGGTGTGGCTGTAAGGGCATCAGGGCAGAGGGGAGCTTTTGGTGTCACTGAAAGTGTGCTTGAAAAGAAAACCTGGGGTGTGCCTGCTAGGACAACAGGCCAAGAGAGGGCTGTGTTCACAGGTCGTGGCATGCAGTCGGGCTCAGAGGGCAATGGGAATGGGCTGCAGCAAGAGCAGCTTGGCTCTCAGAGGGGGCTGTGAGCACCCACAGGTCTCTGGCTCCCATGCTGTTCCTGCTTCCCCCAGGCTGTGAGGTGGATGCGGCAGCAAGGGCTTCCTTCCATCTGTGCTGGGGCCCTAGAGGTCCTTTGGAAACCAGGCCTGCTACAGGGTTCTCTGTTGCAGCCTTCCATGGGGAGGGCTGCCAAGCCTGCCCCACACATTGCACAGCTTGGGAATGCCAGGGGCTGAGCAGTCGAGTGGGATGCCAAGCATTGGGTCTTACTGGCTGCCCTGGGAGCAGAACTTCTGTCTTCTCGAGGAGAGAAGCAAGCAGCATGAGCCTGTCTCTCAGTCTGCACAGGGAGCCTCATGTGCATCCAGGGAGGCAGGGTATGGGGTGCTGGGCCTGGCTTCCTCTCAGGGACACGCTGAGGCACAGGTCAAAGGATACTTAGGGCAAGGGGGACCTGAGGTGGGAGAGGAGGCCAGCACCCTCTCCAGCTGAGGAGCAGGCACAGGGAGGCGTGGTCAATCCCCCAAAGCCACCTTCCCAGTGGGAGCTGCATGAATCCATACAGAGCACCTTGTGGGAGGAGGGGAGTGCAGGGTGGGCATTATACCAATGGAAGTGAGCCAGACATGCAGGGCTCAAGGTGGTTTGCACAAATGTGGGCCGGTCAGGAAAGGACTATCTCCCTGAACGTGACCCTGACCCTGGCAGATGGCGATCTGCAGGTTGCCCGCCCGGGAGCAGAATCCCCAGAGAACACAGATGCGGCAGCGGCTGCAGAAGAAGGCAAGTGTGCCTGGGGAGGGGGGGGCAGGGGCTCCTGTCTCCCACTGGGGGCCCATGTCAAGGGAGCAGGGCCTTCTGCCTCCCTTGTTTGCCCACGCCCATCACCACAGTAGCTGAGAGACCCCAGTTGAGAGACCAGAGCTGAGGGCCTGAGCTGAAGGGCTCCCAGCAGACTTGGGCCTGAGCTAGGGCTGGCACCCCACAAGGTGACTTGTTATCATGCCATCAGGGCTCCCAGGGTTGTCCGATTCTAGAGGCAGTTGGCTGGATGCAGGGAGAATTGGGAAAGGCACTTTAGGGGCGGGGAGCTTCCCAATGGGGAATGTGGCCAGGGCTCCAGCAGCTGGGGTGGAGTGCATCTCAGGGGCCGGGCCTTGGTGGCACCTGAGAACAGCTGCTCACCACCACCACCACCTCATGGCACAGGGAGCCGTCCCCTTCCTTGGCACTTTCATCATGTATCTGGATAGGCTGGACATCGCCATGAAGGACTTCGTAGATGTGAGTGAACTTGCCATGGGTGGGGCAGGCTCCAGGACCCTGAGGCTTGGGGGGAGGGTCCTGGGCTGAGCTCTCAGCCCCCAGCTCCTTGCTGCCCATGTCTCCGGAGGCCTCACAAGCTGTCCCAGGGAGGAGGGCTCACCTGCATATCCCCTCTGAGTGCGGGAGCCTGCAACCAGGTGCCCATCCCTGTCCCCCAACGGTTGAAGCTGCATAGCCAGAGTCCCTGACTGCAAAGCTGCACAAGGTCTTGGCTGAGCCTGCTCAGCCTCTGAGTTGGGTGGCACCCAAGGGAAGGAGAGAAATTGGGCCCCTGTGAGGTCAGGCAGCACCCACATGCCTCAGTCCACCCATCCATTCCCAGGCCTCACTTTCCCTGCCTGCCATCAGACATGGTGGGGACAGCAGTTCCCTGAGCCTCAGCCACCATGTCCCCTTCTGCAGAGCTAACAGCCTGTCCCAGGGACACCTTCTTTTCCTTCCTCTTACCCAGAGGGGAGGGCCAGGGGCTAGTCACAGGCCAGGGGCTGTTCTGATGGACTCTGCCTTCCAGGGAAAAAACAACATGCTGAAAATGACAAAGGTGAGCAGCTCTGCCCTATCTTCCAGGCACAGAGGGGATGGAGGGGTCAGAGATGCCCTGGGCAGAAAGCCCAGGCTCCAGCCCATGCGTGTCTGTCTGCTCTCTCCACTGGGATGGATACACACAGAAGGAGGAGAGCATCCCTAGGGAGGCTGTGGCTAAGGGACTGGAATCCAGGAGAACTTCCTTCCTGGGCGAGGGGCTGTGTGTATGCTACTCAGAAGACAGCTTGGAGCCTGGAAGGGATGGCCAGGGAAGGCTTCTCTAGCTAAAAGACCCAGAGGCCAGCCCCCTGCCCCTGCCACAGTCTGCCCCTCCAGCAGTCCCAGTGCAGGCCTGTCAGCATCCTCTCTGCCCCTCTTGCCCCAGGAGATAAAAGTTCTCCAAGAAATGCAGCGGCTCCAGGTGGCAGCCAGTCAATATACTTTGCTGCGCGACGCAGAGTTTGCACTGTGGTTCCAATCCATGGAGAGGCTCAGTGACACTAAGAGGTGAGTGCTGGGCAGGGATTGCGGGATGTCCAGGGTGGCAGATGGGGAAGGTTCTCCTGTTGTGCACTGAGGAGAGGGCTACCCATGGCTCCTTGGTCAGCAGAGGGCCTTACCCATGGGCAGTGCGGGGCTCCAGGACTGCGGCTGCAGGGCGGGCCCTGGAGGGAGCCTGAGATGAGCAAGAGTGCACTCATGGCTGCTTCTGTGTCCTGCAGCTACAACCTGTCCTGCCTACTCCAGCCCCTCTGCTAGAATGTCCACCTCATCCTCAAGGCCAAGAACATCAGGCCTTGGAGAACATCAGCATGACTGAGTCCCCCATGCAGGCAGAGAGTGGGGGCTGCAGAGTTCATCTGTGGGCTCGGGGACTGCACCGTGACACTCGCTCCGTTCCCCGCTGACCAAGCAACAACCCAGTGCCTGGGAGACTGGCCTCCCTCTCTCAGATGGGTGGTCACATCATCACCAATTTCACGGATTCCTCCTAGATTTTCCTATGTATATAGTTCACCATGATTAGTACCAGTTGGTTAGGCCTTTCATTAAAGTAGTATACATGGTAGACCATGAGTGTCCTTCTTCCTCTTTATCCCTTCCCTGCCCTGCTAATTAGAGACCATTCTCTAGATCCACAGACAAAGACATTCATGCAGATTCGAGAGGGGTGTGTCTCCCCATGCAAGGATGCCACACCATGAGTGCTCTTTCAGTTCTGAGGCTCCTACATGGAGCCCCATGCTGTCTCGTGGAGAGAGTCCCTCAGGGTCTGTTCTGAAGCGCAATTCATACATCCATCGGTATCTGGCGAGAACAACGCTCTCACTGCTTCTACACTTGCTCCCACGAGCTTTGGGAGTTTGCTGCTTAGGGCCCTTTAGGCTCAGATGGTGGTCCCCTCTATACAGTGTTTTCCAAATGATGTGTGTCACCAGTGACCAGCAAAATGTCCCAAGAACACAACTCAGCCCTAGTCACTAGAGAGAATTCCCTGTGAGATTCAGTGGGAAATGCACATAATAAAAGTGCACAATCTTGGGAAGCCAACACTGACAAAAATTTCATCGATGTATACATATATATACACAGAGATTTGTATGTATTCAGGTGAAGTATCCACCTGCAGCAAAGGCATCCCACATGGGTGCCCGTTTGAGTCCCAGCTGCTCTGCTTCCTACCCAGCTCCCTGCTAATGGCCAGGGAGAGACATACAGCCTGGGAGACAGGAAGTGATATTTCAAACACCTGGGTCCCTGCCCCGCAGGTTGGAGACACATGCTGCGTTGGAGACACTGTACTTGACTCAAGTATTTGGGGACCGAACCAGCAGCTGGAACATCTCTGTGTCTCTGCCTTCCAACCAATGAGTCAGAATTCTTTCAAACATGAAAGCACAGGGGCTGCCACTGTGGCATAGCAGGGAAAGGTGATGCCTACAGTGCCGACATCCCATGGGGCCGCCTGTTCGAGGCCCGGCTGCTCCTCTTCTGACCCAGTACTCTGCTATGGCCTGGGAAAGCAGTAGGGTTTGGCACAAATGGTTTGGCCCCTGCACACTTGTAGGCTTTCGATCGGCTCACTCCCAGCCATTGCAGCCATTTGCAGAGGGAACCTGCAGATTGGAGGTCGCTCTCTCACTCTCCCAGCCTCCCTGTCACTCTGCCTTTAATAAATATATCTTGAAAACAATTAAAATACAAATAATGTACTAAAGGAGTAACTTGAGCCAAGAAAACCAAAGATCGGTCCAGTGGTCATGGTAAAACACTACCACAGAAACCACAGGTGCTCTAAATATATGCCATGATCATGGGAAAGATATCTCATGTTCCTATTTAGACAAATGAACAGACATTGGACAATGTATGCCGAAACTGTGAAAATGTACAGTTTATACTGATATGGATTTGCCTTCTGGAAGCCTGGGATTCTAGGACAGGGTAGGAAGAGAGAACACCGAGTAGGAGCCCCAATCAAAACCTGCCCATTGAATAGCTAGAGCTCTCCAAGAAGAGCACAACTTCCACAGCTTGTCCATGTTAGGTGAATCTACTGGGAGACGAGCATGGGGAATTGATGACACAGCTTCCTCTCCTTTCCCTATAGCCCTGAGATGCCTCTACACCACATCTCCAGTGTCCTACAGATGAGCAAACCTGGGGGTGGTCCTGGCGACACCTAGAACCCCACAGATCCAAAACACTTGACAAACGCTAAGCAGAAAAACATACCAAAGCACGTCCCAATTAACTGCTGAAAACCACTAGCAACACCAAAACCTTCAAAGATCAAAAATGAGAAGCTTCAGCCTGACTCACAAAATCCTTGAGCTGAAAGACAATGCATCAGTGCCTTCAGAACTTGGGAAAAACCATTTCCAACCTAAAAGTACATACATGTTTTCAATCCTACATTACAGGACAGTAAGATCAAAGCATAGTTAGAGATGCCAAGCATCAAAAACGCTTCTGTATGCCATTGCTCAGAACCTGCCAGAAGATGTGCTCCAGAAAATCAAGCATGGAGGGGCCTGCACCCTAGCTCACTTGGTTATTCCTCTGCCTGCGGTGCCGGCTTCCCATATGTATGCTGGGTTCTAGTCCCGGTTGCCCTCTTCCAGTCCAGCTCTCTGCTGTGGCCCGGGAGGGCAGTGAAGAATGGCCCAAGTGCTTGGGCCCTGCACCCGCATGGGAGACCTGGAAGAAGCACCTGGCTCCTGGCTTCAGATCAGCACAGCGCAGGCCATGGGGGCCATTTGGGGAGTGAACCAACAGAAGGAAGACCTTTCTCTCTGTCTCTGTCTCTCTCACTGTCGATAACTCTACCTGTCAACTAAATAAATATAAATAAATACATAAAATTTTTTACAAAATCAAGCATGGAAAAAAAAACTCTGAGGAAAACATGAAATGCAAGATCAAGGAGCACCATCAGCAAAGAAGTGAACACATTCCTAGAATGATGGGGAACAGAAACCCCAGGGTGACAACATCCACAAAGAGAAAAGCATCTTGAATCCACATTGGAGCAACTAGGAGGTGGTAGGGAAACATTCACCAAGAAAATGAAACTGAGAGAAAGTCTGTTAAGTATAGAAATGTTTATGAGACTGTAAGACAATGAAGAAATATGAGGATTCTATGAATGTTCAGCAAAACGACCTAAGAAAGGGTCAATATGGGGAGCAGGTGTTTCACGCATTGGTCAAGATGCCACTTGGGGATGCATACACCCCAGGGCAGAGGGCATGGGTTTGAGTCCTGGCTCCAATTCAGATTCCACCTTCTTGCTCATGTGCACCCAGAGAGGTGGTCAGAGAAGCCTCAAGTACCTGGAGCCCTGGCACACAAGTGCTAGACCCAAATGCAGTTTCAGGCTGCCGGATTCAGCCTGACCCAGCCCTTGGCTGCTGCGAGCATTCAGGGAATGAACCCAGCAGATGGACAATCTCTGGGCCCCACTGCCTTTCACACCAATACGTTTTTTTTAAAAAATCCAAGTAACACAACTCATTGTTCAAGAGCATCATGATAATTAGCACTGGTCTTGATGATCAAGATTCCTTATTGAATTACAATGATGTAAATGCTGCATACTCAACTAAGCAAACCCTGACATATCTGTACTAGGGCCCTGGAGGGACAACCAAAGTTCATTGCCTAGTTGGCAGTGGAGAGTCAGGGGGGAGAGAGCTCCATATTTCCCCATGTTGAGAAGCACAGCACCAGCATGTGAGTTAAGGACCAAGGTGTGGAGCTCAAAAGAAAGCTCTGAGAGTGAAAAGGATGATCCCTGAGAAGGAACGGTGGGAGAAACACCAAAAGGCCTTGATGAACATATGTTATAAAAGAATAGGAGTTTCTGAAACGATCCATTCTTACCTTAGCAAACTCAGACAGCCTGTCATCACTCGTCAAAGACTGCCGACTTGCACAAGAAGCACAGTCTGAGGGACCCACGGCACCCTTGCCATCTTCAAGTTCGTTACATTCACCAGCACCTTCCCTGTCCCTGTCGAGCTCCCAGTCAGGGAAATGCAATTCACCTAAAAAGGCACAAGTTGCAACTTACTTCATTTCAAATCATTAAATGGTTTACAACTACTTGTATTCTCAGTAGTTAGTATAGCCCTGTTCCTGAATAAAGGTTAAAACTACATTCAGACAGTGAAAAAGTTATCCCTGGCCTCTTTTCTAGTCACTTGGTTTCTCGCATCTCTTAACCCCACCCAATCAAACTTAACCACATTTGTTAGCTCTTGGATACCCTTGTCGAGTCTCCATTGCCTGTGCAAGTAACTAGCTAACTGTGCATGTTGTATTTACCTCCTTTCGTACAAACCATGATCTTTTTCACTTCACATCATTAAGGTGATTTTCCTTACCACTAAACAGGGAATGCCCTCAGTCCCAAATGTCCTTGTAAAAGGAGGATATTTTCAGCTCAGAAGACCCAGCAGATATCAAAGGAAATAACTCAGCCAAGTGCAAAAGCAAAAAGAATATTGGCCATCTTCTAGAGAGGCTGTCTGTACAAACCTAACTTGTTCATATTAAGCGTAAGTCGCTAATAGGAACGGTGAGGATGAAAATTACCAGTTCCTCCACCTTGCGGCGCCGGCACACCGGGTTCTAGTCCCGGTTGGGGCGCCGGATTCTGTCCCGGTTGCCCCTCTTCCAGGCCAGCTCGCTGCTATGGCCAGGGAGTGCAGTGGAGGATGACCCAGGTGCTTGGGCCGTGCACCCCATGGGAGACCAGGAAAAGCACCTGGATCCTGGCTCCTGCCATCGGATCAGCGCGGTGCGCCGGCTGCAGCGGCGGCCATTGGAGGGTGAACCAACGGCAAAGGAAGACCTTTCTCTCTCTGTCTCTCTCTCTCACTGTCCACTCTGCCTGTCAAAAAAAAAAAAAAAAAAAAAGAAAAAAAGAAAAGTTACCAGCTTACTTTGAGTGCATTAAGATGTCTAAATAGTCTAGTTAAGCTATCTCTTTTAAGATTTGGAGAAGTACATGATTTCTACAATTCTTGTCTGTATCTATCAACTGTGGTGTGTCCTTCAGGGGATGCCTCACCTCAGAAGACCTCTTTGGGAGTGTCCACGGGGACTGATGCTGTCACTGTAATGTACTGGGGAGACGTTGGAGAAACTCTAAAACTTTCTGCAACACACAGGAACGTCCTCCTCCTCACGACAGAGGTATCTGGACCCAAGCGATAACAGTGCCAAGACTGAGAAACCCTATTTTCAACTGTCTAAACCATGAGGCAACACAAACTACTCACAGCAAACAAAACTGGTGAAAGTTACACTCCCATCACACATGCACTGTTCTAGTCTTGTCCCAATAACCACAAGTTAGCCAGGCAGTAGTGTGGGTGTAGCATTCGGTAGGAGTTCAGAGAACTGGCTTTGAACTCAAGGGGATCTAACAATGAACCCCAACAGAGTTTACACATCCAAACTCAAGTTGTTACCAATAATACCAGTCCTAGCTCTTAGTCATTACTGTAAGAAACATTACATCAGAAAGCATTTCGAAAGGCTTGGCACAGAGGCTAAGCCTCACAAAAACATCAAAACCTATAATAACTTTGAGAATGAATTCTTCGCCCAATAATGAATCCAATATGGAACAAAACCTGACTTTCTGACAACATTAGAAACTTACCATCACTGGCCCCATCTTCTAGACCCAAAATATCCCCGTTCCAAAGCCTCTACATTCTAGAACCGTGTCCATTATCCCTATGTGATTCAGAGTGTGTCTTCACTTCATTTGACACATCGCTTCCATTGGAACTCCAAGTTACGTCAGTCAACACACTGTTACTCTTCGAAGTGAGAGTTTCTGACAATGAAAAAAGAAAACACATCAGTATGTCAGCCACTGTGGTCATTTATCTAAAGGAAATTGTAAGCATGCTACTTGCCACAATCACAAAGATACAAAACTCTGACAATACTGAAAGCAATGTCTTATGTCCAATCCTCTTGCCTCAAGTTTGAAGAACAACCTAAGATTCTTTGAGTTAAGGCCAAGTTACAACAAGAAAAAAAGGAAAACTGGCTGAGATAGATTATCAATTGATAGTAGAAATGAAAGATCTCCGTGAGTGAGATCCCAGGGGAAAGAAGGAGCCATCCAAGAAGGAGCTACCTTCTTTCTCTGAATGCTGGAGAGAAATTCTGCTTGAAGGATGGCCTTATCTAAACAAGGGCAGAGTTTGTGAACTCCAGAGGCATCCATACCCTTAGCAGCTCGTCACAAGAGCCTCGGCTGATCACTGACATCATAAATAAGAGTGTCAATTGTTAAATCAACAACAGAAGTCACTGTGCACTTGCTCCTCCTGTAGGACCTCTGTCCTTAACGTGGTGTACTATGAGAATTCACGGTAAATCTAGCCTTCAAACATTACTTTCCACTTTGCATGTCAGTGTGGGTGCAAGCTGTGAAAATCTTTACTGAGTATAGAGTTGGTCTCTATATAAAGATAATAAAAAATGAATCTTCATGAAGAATGGGATGCGAGAGGGAGTAGGGGGTGGGGTGGTTTGGGGGTGGGAGGGCAGGTAGGTGGGAAGAACAGCTACAATCTGAAAGCTGTACTTATGTAATTTATCTAGTAAATAAAAGCTTTCTATAAAAATAGATACTAGATATTAATAAATAGAGCACAGATATAATAACAATAATAATAACAATAATAATAATAGAAAGAATCAAAACAGACTGAATGCTCCAACATGGGAAGTATTGCATATAGCAGCCTCCCAGAATGACAATGACCTCAAATAACACCCTGGCTCAGAATCAACCCTGAAGACATTCTGATGTGGCTAAAACACCTATGAGAGCATGTCAGGCATGGGAAGACAAAACACTGTGGCAAACAGGGTTCCCCATGAAGCACTTCTGTGGGTAGACCCCAAGAGAAAGAAGTGGTCATCCACAAAGGATACACTTTATTCAGAAGGCACAAAAGAACTTCCTCTTCCCCGTGGCCCTGTCTAAATATGGAAGGAGTCAGTGGATTCCACAGGCTTCCACAGCTGAGGCAGCTCAGGTCAAGAACCTCAGGTGTTCGCTGATGTGCTAATTCTGAAATTCTCAACAGGGGTCACTGTGCACTGACTTCCCATGCAGGACCTCTCTGCTCAAAGAGTTGAGGTATGTGAGTTAACAGTACCACTTGGTCACAAAGATCTACCACACTTTCACGTGAATGACACCATCTATGGATTATAAGCTAGAAGAATGTCTCATGCTCGCAAAAGTCACACTGCCCTTGGGTTCTTCTCCAAAGTTAACTCACTCCACCGCAACAGATACTATAGACATACGTAAGTCAAATCGCAGAAAGCCTTACTTTCATTGAATTCAAAAGCACTTTCATCTCTTGTTTGTTGTAAAAACAAGCCCGTCGGTGTTCTAGTGCATAGTAGGGTAATAATACTTCACCAAACATACAGTCTTTTCTCAAAAGCTAGAAGAAAGACTTCTGAATGTACATACTACAAAGAAACCTTGAATAGGGAAGCGGTGGATGCGGATGACCTAATATGATCATTTAAATGTATGCATGTAGGGCAATATTACATTATACCACATCAATATGTACAGCTACTCTTTGTCAACAAATAGAGAAACACATCAAAAAGGAAATACATCATTGTTCAGTGAAATGCATCTCCAAATGCTCACTCTTTTTCATAGAAGTATATGCCATTCCAAAGTTTCCAAATACGTATAGTATTCAGCCCGTCATGTTTTGTTAATAAGTTCTAGGTAAATTCTACTCCTGTCAGAGAAGATGCCCCTAAAGGAGACAGAGGAGGAAGAGAGGTGGGAGGGCTGCTGTGAAGTTAGGTATGGTGGGAGAATCACTATGTTCCGAAAGCCGTGTTTAGGAAATGCATCAAGTTGGTATAGCTTCCATAAAAGGTGTCTGGGAAAAACTGGAAATAAAATAATCCAGGATTCCATGGCTGGCTGTGCACTGTGTAGAGAAAATCAGTGTCTACAGGGGCTCTTTGCTGTACACCCAGGGCAATGCTCTTTCTGTCGTTTCTCTAGAAGATCCCACTTGGGAAGAAATTATGGACATCTAGTAGTCTATTTTCCTGTCTCGTCTAGTAGTAGAGGGTGCACTGCGCTTCCAACAAATCCAAGGCTGATGCTTGCTTTTGTGGAGTGGGAAGTAAGGGTGTGACAGTCAAGGGATACTCTTAACAAAAGAAACATGGGTTGAGAAGGAATTTAGCCTAATGGCTTAGATGCTTTGATGGTGAGTTCCGATGCCCATTTCTCATATCAGAGTACCTGGTTTTGATACTCATCTCTGGAGCCTAACTCCAGTTTCTTACTAAAATACCTCTGGGGAAACAATGGTTCCTATAACAAGTTCCACGCTATTCACATGGGCGACCTGGGTGGAATTGCCAGTTCCCAGTTGCAGTCTGGCACATCTCAAGGCACTTGCAGGACTGGGAAGTGAATTAGCAGTTGGGAGCTCCTCTCCTCTCTCTCTGTCTCTGTTCCTTTATAATGTTAAGATGGGAAGCGTGGCAAAGGCCCTGCCAACTCGGAAACAAAATGCGTTAGTTATAAATGAAAAGGCTGTTATATTCAGCCACACACAAACCTTAATTCATGCATGGCAAACCAAGATAAAGGAAAAACAAATACCAACTAGGAAAGTGTAGGTGGTCTGCCTAGTATATCAAAACGAAAGAAACCTAACGTACACATTGTTCTTGGAAACGAGGGAGAAATGGCCAACATTCCAACAGAAAGATGGGCAAAGGACAAGGACAGTTGACAGGAAAAGGGACACAAGTGGCTTTTCTTCCAATGGAAAGAGCGCCACCTTTCTCCTGTGCAGGGCAATGCAAATAGAAACTGCACATCTCTCATTTGGCTACAATTCAAGTACTTGGCAGCATATATTGGAATAAGAAGACACTCCTCGAGGAGTGGTAATGAACATGCGAAACCATGCAACCTCTATCAAAGGGGAATCTAGCAATAGAGTTCTACAGTAGATCTGCCATTTGCACTGGCACTGTCACTTCTGGGAGTTAACTCCACAAGTATAGGGGCATATGTGGTTTCTGTGTTTGTGTTGCTAACACTCAATGCCTGAGACTGGATAATCTGTGAAGACCAGAAATTTATAGTTCTCACACCTAGAGCGCCTGGGAAGTCCAACATCAGGGCATCAGCATGCTTTGTCTGATGAAGGTCTTACTATTGCATTGTCACATGGTGCAAGGCTGAAGGCAGAAGGGCCAGAGAGCAAATCAGCTGAACACCACATGGAGCCTGTTTGACAGGGACCTCAATCCCCGGTTTCAGTAAGGCCCAGCCACGACCGTTGTGGGTATTTGGAGAGTGAATTAGTGGATAGAGATTCTCTCTCTCTCCGTTACTTTGCTTGTGTCTGTCAATGTGTGTGTGTGTGTGTGTGTGTTGTGTGTGTTTCCACATCTCAAGAAAACTGAACGAAGAATCCATCAAAGCCAACCATTATTCTACAGTGAATACTCTAAAATAGACAAAATTCACAGTCTGCTCAGTTCTTTAGAGGTGGACTAAATGCTGATATCATTTAAAGATGATGGTCCTCTTTCTAGAACACAGAAGGAAACAAACTCACCCAAAGCCTAATGACCCTCATTGTATTTTTATTTTTTAATATCTTTCCTGATTTCCTTGGAAGATTTCTGGGTTCATATTTCATATTTCTTGATTTAGTATAGAAAGGTAGAGTGACAGAGAGGGAAAGACAGAGTAGTTTCCATTCCCTGGTTCACTTCCCAAATCCTGCAACAGCCAGGGCTGGCTGGACTAAGCCAAAGCCAGGAGCCAGCACTTCAATCTGGGTCTTGGAATTGTGTGGCATTTTGTCATCCGTTGGGGCATAGTCTGTTTCACAGGTGCATCTGCAGGCTCTTCTATCAGAAGCACAGAGGAACAAGGACTCCAAAAGGGGATATGAATGCCCCTTGTGGTACTTTAATCACTGGACCAGATGCCCACCACAAGAGTGATGATTTATTCCAGTCGATGTCTGCTAAGTCCTTTGTATGAGAGCAAATTAGGAAAAGCAAGCAAAAGGAGAGAAGTCACTTTCCCAAAACTGGCTTAACGCACAGCATCACAATGTTCACCCACAACTTCACTTCAACAATGGCCAAGGGCAAGGACAGACATTTCTCCAAAGACGAACAGCACAAGAGCTATATTGAAAGGACACACTATTATTGGTCATTGGCCATCACAAATCAAGTCTGCAATGAGATAGATACCCCTTCCAAACCACCTCGAGGCTATTCAAATTACCATGAACCTGCTGTTGCATTCTCAACGAGCTATCTAAAAGAACCGAAAACAAGTTTGAAAAATATTTACCCAGAAGACTTCACAGGATTCACACTAGCCAAAACACAACCACAGCTCCAGTGTCCATCAGTAGATGAATGAATAAACACAATATGGTCTACTCGTATGATGGAATTCAGCATGAAGTAGAATACAAGTACTGATACGGGCTACCGCATAGGCAAAACTTGAAACCATGGTGCAAGTTGAGGGAATCCAGATACAGCAGAGAATAGTTTATAATGCTAGCTCTATGAAACATCTAGAGCATACTCACAGACCGAGAACTAATTGGCAGTTGCAATTGCTGGGGGAAGGGAGACTGGAAACTGGCTACTACTGGGTTTCGAGCTTGCTTTGCAGGTGATGTGATTCACTATTAGATGGTGGCCGAGGCGGTGGTGGGCAGGACTAAAGCTCTCAATAAACTTGCATACAGCCTTTTGGGAAAATTTTTCTGACTGCACCCACCAGTGAACTAGGGCCTCTCTGCTGCTATAGATTGGCTGGTCAAATTATTTTACTGTTTGAAAGGCAGAGTGCCAGAGAGACAGGCAGGGAGGAGGGAGACAGGGAGGTTGATCCAGTGAAACACACGAAAACCCCTTCAGCTGAAACCCCACAGTATCCACTGTGAACCAGACATGTCCTGTCCCCACAGCAAGTAGGAACAAAGTACAGCAGGTGGTATTGAACACACAGCAGGCCATCAGTACCTTTAGAGCACACCGCAAGTTGGGGGTGCACAGGATGTGTAGAAAATCACTCTCTAGGCATGACTGGTAGAAAGGGATACTTTGGTGACTTCAGTGGAAGAACATCTACCAGAGTTGACCAGGATTTCCTTCTCAAGAATTCTAGGTCTTGAATCCTCCCCCAGAGAATTATCAAAAGCGATGCATGAGAATCTACAAATTCGGTAAGACGATCAGGTTTCTCACAAGAAACTTTACAGGCCTGAAGCGTGTGAAAGCTTATCTTCACATAACTGAAGGAATAAACTTCCAACCAAAATGACATCTTCTTATGGACAAGTTAAGGGACAGCATCAGCATTAGACCTGCCTGACAGGGAAGCTCTATTGCCCTCTCCTGGAAGCAAATCGACACTACATGGCAGCAACACAGAACAACCAAAAAGTGGCAAAGCGCCCCAGGGTAAGAGAAAAGGAAAAGACACATACAGGATCTTCACTACCGCCATGGAATAGAAATCACTTTTACAACTTGGAATGAAATTTAAAGTAAAATCACAGAACTTGCAATGACTATACGGATCTCATGTGTATTTTGTAGCAAGTCATTTGGAACTACATTGCTTCTATGTGGATGAAGTGGAAGTCTAAACTAAATGTTTATAGGTGTGAATAGTTTATAGATTCCCATTGCAATGTGTCAGTAGATACCTGTAGATGATGCACAAAAGAAAATGAGAGATAAGAAGTCATTAGGAGGGGCTGGCACTGTAGTGTAGTAGGTTAAGCGCCCGCCTGCATCAATGGCATCGCATATGGGCACCAGTTTGAGGCCCGGCTGCTCCACTGCCTATCCAGCTCCCTGCTAATGGCCTGGGAAAGACGTACAGCCTGGAAAGACAGTCAGTGATGATTCAAATCCTTGGGTTCCTGCCACACAGGTTGTTGACCCAAATGGAGTCTGAGGCACTTTATTTGACTTAAGTTTTGGGGGACTGAACCAGCAGATGGAAAATCTCTGTGTCCCTGCCTTTCAAACAAATACATAGGAATTCTTTGAAAACAGAAAGCGCAATGGATGGCATGGCGACATCATAGGTCAAGGCACCTCCTGCAGTGCTGGCATCCCGTATGGGTGCAGGTCTGAGTCCCGGCTGCTCCTCTCCTGATCCAGCTCTCTACTGGGCCCAGGGAAAGCAGTGGATGATGGCCCAAATGCTTGGGCTCTGGCACCCGGTTGGGAGACCCAGAGCAGGCTCCTGGCTGCTGGAATTGCATCGGCACAGCTCCAATCATTGCGGCCATCTAGGGACTGAATCAAGGGATGGAAGAACTCTATTATCTATCTATCTATCTATCTATCTATCTATCTATCTATCTATCTACCTACCTACCTACCTACGTACCTACCTACCTATCTATCTCTGTCTGTCTTCTTCTGCCTCCCTGTAACACTAACTTGAAATTAAATAAATAAATCTTACAAATGTACCCAAATGACTCCTGGCCTCGTTCATGACTTTCTTAATTCCCCAGTCTTATCGCTTGAAGCAGGGAGGACTAGGGCTCTTCCTATTGCTTGGAGGACATGGAAAAGAAAGCAGCTCACCCAAAACTCTAGGGATTACAAGCTAAGTCTAATGCCAAGTCCCTCACTTGACTCCCTAGGGAGGAAAATGATTTCGCCCATGTCCTCTGAGATTCTTTCATAAAACACCAAGCAAACCAGACCTGGAAGGAGTCTATTTCCTCAGGCATCCTTAGTATTGCACTCTTCTAAAGAGGCTGGACAATTTGAATGAGCTCAGACCTATTTTCAAATGGATGCCACTCTCTGTGGTCACAATGAAGCTTCCTAGCCAGTATTTGATCCCCCAGCCCTAGTGATTTTCTGTGAGGTCTTTTCCCTATCGATAAGGTGGCCTGTTTCTGGGGCCCTGCATGCTGCAGATGGGAGATCTGATGCCAATTTGGGGGCATGGCTTTCAGGTGAGCTCTCTCACCTTCTCCTGGAGTTCTTGGACATGGCTGCTATCATAGCCAGAGACACTGAACCTGTATTCGGGGAAGATGCGCTTTAAGCTGTGACCTCAACATCTCCCGAAGGGGCAGGATCCACGACTCAAGATGCAGTTTAGAGTCTGTTGGGTCCCTAACCTTGGCTTTTCATGGGTCTCCATACCTTGCTTGTTTCTTAGGGGTTTTCCCGAAGGAACATGCTAGAGTGTTTGGAAATGATACGAAAAGGAGGTTTGGGACCCAGCTGTCTGTCTGTCCGCAGGCTTAGGGCCCTGTCTACATTCAAGTCTCTTGAGGGAGCTGAGGAATGGCACTGTGTTTGTCTCCTTGTGTACAGTTAAGGGGATGATATTGTGGCAGCAGCCCAGAGGGGCCTTGGCATATCTTCTTAAGGGAAAGGCTCCACAGAATGGAACTTTGAAGATGTGACCTCACTTCCTTGGTGATAGAACTTACACTCTGATAGCAACAGTCCTTAGCGGCTCACTTGATGGGAGACGTTCAGGAGAAGACCATGTTCTCTCGTTGCTGCCAATCGTTGCCAGGCTCTGGCCTTTTCCGGCGCTTGAGACATTGGCTCCGCTCTCACACGGGGTGTCTGTGGCCTCTTACTGCAAGGCCACCCCAGGGAACAGAACAGCCCAGGAGGCAGCCCCAGGTAGCGGAACAGGCCCGTCCTGGCAGGGGATCACCTGTGACCCCATCTGGGTCTTCTTTGCCCCTCCCTTCACCATGACAGTGGCAGAAGAAGAGGGGCTCTTGCTGCCCAGCAACACGATTCACGTGTTGGAGCCTCCTGTGTCTTGCGTGTTCATACCCTATTTTGTGGACAGCTGGTTGGGCAAGTGGGTGTTGGGGGACCTCCTCTTGTCTTCTGGAGACCTCTCTGGCTGCACAAGGGTACAGAGGCCCTTACTTTCCCGACCTGGGTAACAGAATGCCTCATGGGGGGAATTATTCTCTGTGGGGACAGCCAAGCACGACACTGATGCCTCCGGTCTGGGCTGCCACACACTCTCTTTGCAGAGCTCCACACTCGAGTCCACAGACAGAACACATGAGGAAGCCACAGGCATCGTCAATGGACACGTGAGTCAGGCCAACAACGTGGTTAATGCTGGTGTGGAGTGAACGAGGGGCCCAGGAGTACCCACGTGTTGGGGCACGAGATGACCACGGTGTGCCTAGAACCACATCCTGAAGGGAGGAACGCCCCTGGCTTTTGGCCTCGTGATCTCCCACTCAGTGACTGACCCCCATCCCACTCTCAAAGAAATCTCAGCCCCTTGGCAACTGGGTGTTGGGAAACTCCCTGTTCACACAAGCATCGTGTGTGGCCATGGTGCTGAAGGTTTGCCCACCTAGTCCAAGAATCCTGTGCAGTCCTTAGTCAGCTCCACTGCCTTCCAGGTCTTCTCCAAGCTTTAGGACTCAGTGATCCTACCAGGAAGGTTTTCCCACACAAAAGGGCAGAGGGTTCAACCAAAAGGCTGAAGATACCACACAGGACTGGAGCCTGGCCCCCACCTGTTCTATTCCATGGGACGACATTGCCCCTGTGGCCACACTTGCATGGCTGCTGGGAAGCACTGGGATTCAGCTGCATTGCCACGGCAGCGGTGCTGTAGGACACAGACTCACTGTCTCTCACGGAGCACAGTCAGCTAGGCTGCTCAAAGCACAGGAGCCCAGGTTGGGCAGCTCTCCCAACAGGAGTCGCTGTTCCCATTTCTGGTGGCTGCATGTCAGGGCATGGCCAAGGTGATTTCTCAGGAGGGCTCATTGCCATCTCCATCCCCAGTTTCATTTCCTATGCTCCCCTGGGCTTCTCTGTGCCCCTGTCGCATCTGCCAAAGAGCACAGCAAGGTAATGGGATGGGGCCCACGCCATTTCTGGGGGTAAGGTCAATCACCTCCTTGCGGACTACTGGCCCAACTGCAGCAGTCACACTCAAGTGCTCTGGTGTCAGAACAACCCCACGTGTGTGTTGGGGATGGGGGCCACAATTCGGCTCTGAAAAGGCAGTGATGCCCTGCTGAGGACAAACTCCAAGGACCAGGCTGGCTGGGGACTGGCTCTACACATGTGTCGTTGTAATGCCTCAAGTCAGGTCACTTGGCAGAACGCCTGTGGTCATTACGCCACAGGCAGACACCTCTGACTATGGCTCTTTTCAGGATCTAGCCTCCCCTGGGGCTTCATATCCTACTCCGCCCACTTGTTTCCATTCTGCAGTCTGGTGGCAAAGCAAATCACACAGTTGCCCTCATTTCTAGCTCCCCCAAGGGGCACGGAATCATCTTTCACTGCTGGCCCCCTCGCAGGACTTTCTCATCCCTCAGTCCCTGTTCGGCCTCTTGGCCCCAACTGGGGTTTTCTCCCAACCCGGGTGTCTGCTCCCCTGTGCTCCCTGGAACTGCCACTGACTCACGTCCTTTCTGGTCCTCCCTAGTATGGAAATGGGTCCATGCTCTACTTGGCAGAGGTCTGTGCCATGCGGACCCTACAGCCAGACACTAAAGAGATGCTGCTGGATGCCCTGGTCCCGGGCCCCCTGGGAAAAAGGATCTGCTACTTCAACACCTTCCTGTGTACATACAGCGACTTCTCCACCATTCCGTATTACTTAGACCAGATATTCGACAGGTGGGTAGCTGCCTTTCAGCACTGCGGTGATGCAGAGATGAATCTTACATGTTTTAGATGACCTAAGCGACTTAAGACATGGCGGGCATGGAACGGGTGCCTTTCTCTGTGGACAGGGCTACTGGCACACTGCGTCACACCTCTTGATTTCCTTTCTCTGCACCCTCACGAACCAATGTTTCTACTCAGGTGGGAACCGGCCATGTGCCTCTATGGTTGGAAAACCTCCCAGATGGCGATCCTGCTTTCCCCTTTTTCAAGAATCAGAAATGTTTTCTTTCACAGGCAGAGTTAGACTGAGAGAAAGAGAGAATGCGTCCTTCTATCTGCTGGGTCACTCCCCAAATGGCTGCAAAAAGCAGGGCTCTGGGAAGCCGGGCTGAGGAGCCTGAAGCTCTATCTGGCCCCCTCAGGGGTGCCAGGGGTCCAACTACTTAGGCCATCATCCGGCACTTCCCCAGGCTCATTAGCAGGGAGCTGGACACCAAGGACAACAGCCAAGACTTGAACTGGCCAACCCTGATATGGCTTGCCAGCATCACATGTGGGCAGGGGCATTGGAAGCTGCTATGCCTTCGTACCGGCCACATTTCCTACTTGTTCCAGCTGCTCCTGTCCTCGATATATGCACAGAACAGCTGCCCTCAGGGTTGGTAGCAGTTGCCCAGACCCCTCATCGACCTGGCAGGTCTACAAGGAATCATTCACTCTACACATATATGGGAAGCCCTTCCCTTGTGCACTTTTCCAGACACTTGCCACAAATCCAGTGAACAAAGCATTCAAGGGCCTCACAGTTGTGGGGAATCCGACCCTCACAGCCGAGATCCTATACAAGTCCTGTCCTGCAGCGGCAGAGCTGAGGCTTGCTGACCTCCTCTGGGAGTAGCTGCAACGTCCCCTACTCTGATCACAAGGAGAACCCCATGTCCCACTAAGATGCGGGGAGATTGGGGTGCAGATGCGGCCTTCTGTCACTCGAAAGAATGGCAGGAAAATGAGGGCTGAGGCAAGGCAGAGGCAGACAGTAGGTGCAACTCCAACTTCTGGCCCCACCACATGCAAAGGAAGTGCTGAAGAGCAGTGCTATGGATAGGAGCAGACACGTTCTGCAGAGGAGCGGGCATGTTGGGGCTCACAGACAACACCCACATAGCCATGCCCAGGGCAGTTGCTTCCAGCTTTGCCTACCCTCCCTGACCACCCAACCCAACCCACCATCCCAGGAGCAACCTACTCCCAAGTCTGCTCAGAGCCGGAGCCTAGGGGCCTCCACCTGAGAAAACCATGGGAATGAATGGGAAGGCACTGAAAGGAACATGAGAAGGAAGCCATCCAAAGGAAAGCTACTGCCGGCAATGCCAGAATCCCTTGTGGGTGTTGGTTGGTGTCCCTGTTGTTGCAGTCCAGATTCAGGACCCTGCTCGGGGGTCTGGGAAAACCAGGGGAACATGGTCCAAGCATTTGGACCTCTGCCACCCATGTGGGAGACCTGGATGGAGCTCCTCACTCCCCGCATGAGCCTGGCCCAGTGCTGTCCACTGCCCATCCGGGGAGTCAAGCAGTGGATGCAAGACCTCTGCCCCGGTGTGTGTCTCTCCCTCTCTCTCTGTAACTCTTGGGATTCACAGTCAAGAAATCGCCTTGGAAAACAGCAAAGCATGGCATTGTCTTTAAGAAGCTAGAGTTCACCGGCAGGCTCCGTGCCCCACCCCACACAGGGAGTCCTGGAAGGGCAGCAAGCAGGGTAAGGTCAAGTCTGACTCTGCTGCCCACTCTCCTTCCCCAGGAACATGGCTTCCTGTTTGCAAAGGTGCAAAGCCAAGTACAAGGCCGAATTCTGCGATCGCACGGATCTCCCGCTTCTCAAGATGAAGGTCGGATCCAAGCAGGTCCGCTTGCCCAGAGGAGACCTGCAGACCCATGCGTGCTTTCTGCGTGTCAGGATGGCCTACCCAAATCCCACACAGGCAGAAGCAGTCGGTAAGATGCACTGCACTCCGCGAGATTCTCTCGGTGGGCTTTGGGGCTGGAGCCCCTTTAGAGGCAATGGGATCACGCCTGGCTTTGGAGAGGCCATTGGAAAGTGCTTGATGTTGCTGACCCTTTCTCTTCTCCCAGCTCCTGCTCTATTTGCCAGGCTGCAGTCATGCCAAACACTGGCTTTAGAGCCAGATTCCCCACTGCTCACAGAGCTAGAACCTCTTCTGGAGACAGGATCCATTTCAAAACTGAGGATGCCACCATGCACAGAATCAGCACCAAAGACAACTACCAAAGTCTCCTGCGCATGTCCGGGACCTGCAAACAACCAGCCTCGCAAGATGGCTAGCATCACCACATTCCCCGCCAAGCTGCTGGCGGAACAGTTCACACTGATGGACGCGGTGAGCAGCGGGCTTGTCTCGGCAGGGCCAGGCCCGAACACCCCTTTGGCACCAGCCTCCCCACAGCTGCCCCGACCAGAATCCAGTGGCCTGGCTGCAGTTCAGGCTTCAGGTCCCACCACCTATGTGACTGGACCAATGTCTTCACTCCCAAGGCTGCCTTTCTCCCATGGCTGGCAGAGAGGGCACCCAAACCACACCAGCTGCACAGTGATTCTCCAGATCAACTGACATGGGCCTGGCAGAAAGTAGGGCTGGATCTGACCCACAGGGTACTGGACGGGCCTAGGTGGAGGGCATCCAGGTCCACCCACTGCCTTCCCATCTGCCTGCGATGCCACAGCTGTCCTGGGTCCTAGCACACATATCCATATCAAACAGCAAGCACCTTGTTGGAGTTGCCACAGGGAGCAGCACTGGCACAGGGACAAGGACTCCAGGGCAGATGCTGTGAGAGCAGAAGGATGAGATACTGGGCGGGATGCCTGGGAGCACACACCTCTGTCTCTTTCCTCAAGGCTTGGGAGGGTTGGGATCTGGGCTGGCAGGAGCGAGGCGACCTCAGTGGCAGAACACATAGCCCAGCTGCTCCCATGTTGGGGAGCTGCATGCCAAACTACCTGAGCTGCAGCTTCGAGCACTGTCACTTGCCGGGGTGGCTGGGCTTCACTGCATTCGAGCTAGGCTGGCTGTGCCCATGGGATACCCTCTTGCCCCCAGGAGCTCTTCCAGAATGTGGTCCCCTATCAGTGCCACAGCTCCATCCGGATCCAGCAGAACAAGGAGGTCAATGCGCAGCTGCCCCCTACTGTTCTCGCTGTCATCATCCACTACCACCACGTGGCCCATTGTGTTACTACCACATGCTTGGGGGACCCCAGCATGAAGGCAGCGGACAGGGCCCGCGTGGTGGAACACTGGATCAAGGTGGCCAAGGTAAGCTGAGGCTGTCCCAGGGGCTCCCTCTCTGCACGGCAGGGACGTGCCACTTTGCTTCCTCAGCTCTCAGGTGTACAGTCTGTGGTCACAGATCCTGCCCAATCCCTGGGCTCTTGGGATCCACGAGGTGGCCTGATCTCACTCACTTGTCCCAGAACTACATGCTCACTTCCCGCCTAGGCCCCTGACATGGGTTGAAACCAATCTAGCCCATGTGAGCGTGGCTCAAGGGGGTCCCATCACTGACCTGCTCTGGCTCCCTGGCCAACTCTCTGATGCATGAGGGGGATGTCAGCACAGCTGGCTGAGCCTGGCTCAGGTGGGGCTCCAAGCCACCTACCTGCCATTCATCCGCTCCCTGCCCTAGGAGTGCCTGGCTCTCCGGAACTACTGCTCGGTCCACACCATCCTCTGCGCTCTGCAGAGCCACCCGGTACGCCAGCTGAAAACAACGTGGGGAGAAGTCTCCAGGTGGGTGTGCATCCCTCAAAGCACCTGGTGGACCCGGGACTACCCTCAGGCCTAAGCACTAATCCTCCAAGACTCACAGAGGCTGGTATCCTGGGACACAGGGAGAGGCGTGGACTGCCGGGGGCAGGGGTGGGGAGCACCATCTTTCAGCGGCCCTGGGACATGAGGACTGGGTTTCTGCCTCAGGATGACATTTCCATTAGTCAGGCACATGTGGCTTCCAAACTACATACTTGCGCCTGTGCACCACGCAGCACTGGACCTGCCTGGGCACTCCAACTCTGTAAACACTCACACACACACACACACACACACACACAATCAAAACAGAAGATACTACCAGGCAGGGTGGATCCTCTGATCTTTGTTCTTAAACCAAAGGGGTTTGATCCACCACCTCACCATTCCATCCAAATATCTCCTGGTTTTCCCCTCACAACAGAAAAAGTGCCAGGAAATTTCAGCGTCTTTGCACACAGGACAAAAAAGTCAACAGAGATGTGCCCATGAAGGTAAAGTGGGGGCTCAGGGACAGGGGTGAGGGCTTGGCAGGAGGGGAAGGGGTGTGGCTGTAAGGGCATCAGGGCAGAGGGGAGCTTTTGGTGTCACTGAAAGTGTGCTTGAAAAGAAAACCTGGGGTGTGCCTGCTAGGACAACAGGCCAAGAGAGGGTTGTGTTCACAGGTCGTGGCATGCAGTCGGGCTCAGACGGCAATGGGAATGGGCTGCAGCAAGAGCAGCTTGGCTCTCAGAGGGGGCTGTGAGCACCCACAGGTCTCTGGCTCCCATGCTGTTCCTGCTTCCCCCAGGCTGTGAGGTGGATGCGGCAGCAAGGGCTTCCTTCCATCTGTGCTGGGGCCCTAGAGGTCCTTTGGAAACCAGGCCTGCTACAGGGTTCTCTGTTGCAGCCTTCCATGGGGAGGGCTGCCAAGCCTGCCCCACACATTGCACAGCTTGGGAATGCCAGGGGCTGAGCAGTCGAGTGGGATGCCAAGCATTGGGTCTTACTGGCTGCCCTGGGAGCAGAACTTCTGTCTTCTCGAGGAGAGAAGCAAGCAGCATGAGCCTGTCTCTCAGTCTGCACAGGGAGCCTCATGTGCATCCAGGGAGGCAGGGTATGGGGTGCTGGGCCTGGCTTCCTCTCAGGGACACGCTGAGGCACAGGTCAGTCAAAGGATACTTAGGGCAAGGGGGACCTGAGGTGGGAGAGGAGGCCAGCACCCTCTCCAGCTGAGGAGCAGGCACAGGGAGGCGTGGTCAATCCCCCAAAGCCACCTTCCCAGTGGGAGCTGCATGAATCCATACAGAGCACGTTGTGGGAGGAGGGGAGTGCAGGGTGGGCATTATACCAATGGAAGTGAGCCAGACATGCAGGGCTCAAGGTGGTTTGCACAAATGTGGGCCGGTCAGGAAAGGACTATCTCCCTGAACGTGACCCTGACCCTGGCAGATGGCGATCTGCAGGTTGCCCGCCCGGGAGCAGAATCCCCAGAGAACACAGATGCGGCAGCGGCTGCAGAAGAAGGCAAGTGTGCCTGGGGAGGGGGGGGCAGGGGCTCCTGTCTCCCACTGGGGGCCCATGTCAAGGGAGCAGGGCCTTCTGCCTCCCTTGTTTGCCCACGCCCATCACCACAGTAGCTGAGAGACCCCAGTTGAGAGACCAGAGCTGAGGGCCTGAGCTGAAGGGCTCCCAGCAGACTTGGGCCTGAGCTAGGGCTGGCACCCCACATGGTGACTTGTTATCATGCCATCAGGGCTCCCAGGGTTGTCCGATTCTAGAGGCAGTTGGCTGGATGCAGGGAGAATTGGGAAAGGCACTTTAGGGGCGGGGAGCTTCCCAATGGGGAATGTGGCCAGGGCTCCAGCAGCTGGGGTGGAGTGCATCTCAGGGGCCGGGCCTTGGTGGCACCTGAGAACAGCTGCTCACCACCACCACCACCTCATGGCACAGGGAGCCGTCCCCTTCCTTGGCACTTTCATCATGTATCTGGATAGGCTGGACATCGCCATGAAGGACTTCGTAGATGTGAGTGAACTTGCCATGGGTGGGGCAGGCTCCAGGACCCTGAGGCTTGGGGGGAGGGTCCTGGGCTGAGCTCTCAGCCCCCAGCTCCTTGCTGCCCATGTCTCCAGAGGCCTCACAAGCTGTCCCAGGGAGGAGGGCTCACCTGCATATCCCCTCTGAGTGCGGGAGCCTGCAACCAGGTGCCCATCCCTGTCCCCCAACGGTTGAAGCTGCATAGCCAGAGTCCCTGACTGCAAAGCTGCACAAGGTCTTGGCTGAGCCTGCTCAGCCTCTGAGTTGGGTGGCACCCAAGGGAAGGAGAGAAATTGGGCCCCTGTGAGGTCAGGCAGCACCCACATGCCTCAGTGCACCCATCCATTCCCAGGCCTCACTTTCCCTGCCTGCCATCAGACATGGTGGGGACAGCAGTTCCCTGAGCCTCAGCCACCATGTCCCCTTCTGCAGAGCTAACAGCCTGTCCCAGGGACACCTTCTTTTCCTTCCTCTTACCCAGAGGGGAGGGCCAGGGGCTAGTCACAGGCCAGGGGCTGTTCTGATGGACTCTGCCTTCCAGGGAAAAAACAACATGCTGAAAATGACAAAGGTGAGCAGCTCTGCCCTATCTTCCAGGCACAGAGGGGATGGAGGGGTCAGAGATGCCCTGGGCAGAAAGCCCAGGCTCCAGCCCATGCGTGTCTGTCTGCTCTCTCCACTGGGATGGATACACACAGAAGGAGGAGAGCATCCCTAGGGAGGCTGTGGCTAAGGGACTGGAATCCAGGAGAACTTCCTTCCTGGGCGAGGGGCTGTGTGTATGCTACTCAGAAGACAGCTTGGAGCCTGGAAGGGATGGCCAGGGAAGGCTTCTCTAGCTAAAAGACCCAGAGGCCAGCCCCCTGCCCCTGCCACAGTGTGCCCCTCCAGCAGTCCCAGTGCAGGCCTGTCAGCATCCTCTCTGCCCCTCTTGCCCCAGGAGATAAAAGTTCTCCAAGAAATGCAGCGGCTCCAGGTGGCAGCCAGTCAATATACTTTGCTGCGCGACGCAGAGTTTGCACTGTGGTTCCAATCCATGGAGAGGCTCAGTGACACTAAGAGGTGAGTGCTGGGCAGGGATTGCGGGATGTCCAGGGTGGCAGATGGGGAAGGTTCTCCTGTTGTGCACTGAGGAGAGGGCTACCCATGGCTCCTTGGTCAGCAGAGGGCCTTACCCATGGGCAGTGCGGGGCTCCAGGACTGCGGCTGCAGGGCGGGCCCTGGAGGGAGCCTGAGATGAGCAAGAGTGCACTCATGGCTGCTTCTGTGTCCTGCAGCTACAACCTGTCCTGCCTACTCCAGCCCCTCTGCTAGAATGTCCACCTCATCCTCAAGGCCAAGAACATCAGGCCTTGGAGAACATCAGCATGACTGAGTCCCCCATGCAGGCAGAGAGTGGGGGCTGCAGAGTTCATCTGTGGGCTCGGGGACTGCACCGTGACACTCGCTCCGTTCCCCGCTGACCAAGCAACAACCCAGTGCCTGGGAGACTGGCCTCCCTCTCTCAGATGGGTGGTCACATCATCACCAATTTCACGGATTCCTCCTAGATTTTCCTATGTATATAGTTCACCATGATTAGTACCAGTTGGTTAGGCCTTTCATTAAAGTAGTATACATGGTAGACCATGAGTGTCCTTCTTCCTCTTTATCCCTTCCCTGCCCTGCTAATTAGAGACCATTCTCTAGATCCACAGACAAAGACATTCATGCAGATTCGAGAGGGGTGTGTCTCCCCATGCAAGGATGCCACACCATGAGTGCTCTTTCAGTTCTGAGGCTCCTACATGGAGCCCCATGCTGTCTCGTGGAGAGAGTCCCTCAGGGTCTGTTCTGAAGCGCAATTCATACATCCATCGGTATCTGGCGAGAACAACGCTCTCACTGCTTCTACACTTGCTCCCACGAGCTTTGGGAGTTTGCTGCTTAGGGCCCTTTAGGCTCAGATGGTGGTCCCCTCTATACAGTGTTTTCCAAATGATGTGTGTCACCAGTGACCAGCAAAATGTCCCAAGAACACAACTCAGCCCTAGTCACTAGAGAGAATTCCCTGTGAGATTCAGTGGGAAATGCACATAATAAAAGTGCACAATCTTGGGAAGCCAACACTGACAAAAATTTCATCGATGTATACATATATATACACAGAGATTTGTATGTATTCAGGTGAAGTATCCACCTGCAGCAAAGGCATCCCACATGGGTGCCCGTTTGAGTCCCAGCTGCTCTGCTTCCTACCCAGCTCCCTGCTAATGGCCAGGGAGAGACATACAGCCTGGGAGACAGGAAGTGATATTTCAAACACCTGGGTCCCTGCCCCGCAGGTTGGAGACACATGCTGCGTTGGAGACACTGTACTTGACTCAAGTATTTGGGGACCAAACCAGCAGCTGGAACATCTCTGTGTCTCTGCCTTCCAACCAATGAGTCAGAATTCTTTCAAACATGAAAGCACAGGGGCTGCCACTGTGGCATAGCAGGGAAAGGTGATGCCTACAGTGCCGGCATCCCATGGGGCCGCCTGTTCGAGGCCCGGCTGCTCCTCTTCTGATCCAGTACTCTGCTATGGCCTGGGAAAGCAGTAGGGTTTGGCACAAATGGTTTGGCCCCTGCACACTTGTAGGCTTTCGATCGGCTCACTCCCAGCCATTGCAGCCATTTGCAGAGGGAACCTGCAGATTGGAGGTCGCTCTCTCACTCTCCCAGCCTCCCTGTCACTCTGCCTTTAATAAATATATCTTGAAAACAATTAAAATACAAATAATGTACTAAAGGAGTAACTTGAGCCAAGAAAACCAAAGATCGGTCCAGTGGTCATGGTAAAACACTACCACAGAAACCACAGGTGCTCTAAATATATGCCATGATCATGGGAAAGATATCTCATGTTCCTATTTAGACAAATGAACAGACATTGGACAATGTATGCCGAAACTGTGAAAATGTACAGTTTATACTGATATGGATTTGCCTTCTGGAAGCCTGGGATTCTAGGACAGGGTAGGAAGAGAGAACACCGAGTAGGAGCCCCAATCAAAACCTGCCCATTGAATAGCTAGAGCTCTCCAAGAAGAGCACAACTTCCACAGCTTGTCCATGTTAGGTGAATCTACTGGGAGACGAGCATGGGGAATTGATGACACAGCTTCCTCTCCTTTCCCTATAGCCCTGAGATGCCTCTACACCACATCTCCAGTGTCCTACAGATGAGCAAACCTGGGGGTGGTCCTGGCGACACCTAGAACCCCACAGATCCAAAACACTTGACAAACGCTAAGCAGAAAAATATACCAAAGCACGTCCCAATTAACTGCTGAAAACCACTAGCAACACCAAAACCTTCAAAGATCAAAAATGAGAAGCTTCAGCCTGACTCACAAAATCCTTGAGCTGAAAGACAATGCATCAGTGCCTTCAGAACTTGGGAAAAACCATTTCCAACCTAAAAGTACATACATGTTTTCAATCCTACATTACAGGACAGTAAGATCAAAGCATAGTTAGAGATGCCAAGCATCAAAAACGCTTCTGTATGCCATTGCTCAGAACCTGCCAGAAGATGTGCTCCAGAAAATCAAGCATGGAGGGGCCTGCACCCTAGCTCACTTGGTTATTCCTCTGCCTGCGGTGCCGGCTTCCCATATGTATGCTGGGTTCTAGTCCCGGTTGCCCTCTTCCAGTCCAGCTCTCTGCTGTGGCCCGGGAGGGCAGTGAAGAATGCCCCAAGTGCTTGGGCCCTGCACCCGCATGGGAGACCTGGAAGAAGCACCTGGCTCCTGGCTTCAGATCAGCACAGCGCAGGCCATGGGGGCCATTTGGGGAGTGAACCAACAGAAGGAAGACCTTTCTCTCTGTCTCTGTCTCTCTCACTGTCGATAACTCTACCTGTCAACTAAATAAATATAAATAAATACATAAAATTTTTTACAAAATCAAGCATGGAAAAAAAAACTCTGAGGAAAACATGAAATGCAAGATCAAGGAGCACCATCAGCAAAGAAGTGAACACATTCCTAGAATGATGGGGAACAGAAACCCCAGGGTGACAACATCCACAAAGAGAAAAGCATCTTGAATCCACATTGGAGCAACTAGGAGGTGGTAGGGAAACATTCACCAAGAAAATGAAACTGAGAGAAAGTCTGTTAAGTATAGAAATGTTTATGAGACTGTAAGACAATGAAGAAATATGAGGATTCTATGAATGTTCAGCAAAACGACCTAAGAAAGGGTCAATATGGGGAGCAGGTGTTTCACGCATTGGTCAAGATGCCACTTGGGGATGCATACACCCCAGGGCAGAGGGCATGGGTTTGAGTCCTGGCTCCAATTCAGATTCCACCTTCTTGCTCATGTGCACCCAGAGAGGTGGTCAGAGAAGCCTCAAGTACCTGGAGCCCTGGCACACAAGTGCTAGACCCAAATGCAGTTTCAGGCTCCTGGATTCAGCCTGACCCAGCCCTTGGCTGCTGCGAGCATTCAGGGAATGAACCCAGCAGATGGACAATCTCTGGGCCCCACTGCCTTTCACACCAATACGTTTTTTTAAAAAATCCAAGTAACACAACTCATTGTTCAAGAGCATCATGATAATTAGCACTGGTCTTGATGATCAAGATTCCTTATTGAATTACAATGATGTAAATGCTGCATACTCAACTAAGCAAACCCTGACATATCTGTACTAGGGCCCTGGAGGGACAACCAAAGTTCATTGCCTAGTTGGCAGTGGAGAGTCAGGGGGGAGAGAGCTCCATATTTCCCCATGTTGAGAAGCACAGCACCAGCATGTGAGTTAAGGACCAAGGTGTGGAGCTCAAAAGAAAGCTCTGAGAGTGAAAAGGATGATCCCTGAGAAGGAACGGTGGGAGAAACACCAAAAGGCCTTGATGAACATATGTTATAAAAGAATAGGAGTTTCTGAAACGATCCATTCTTACCTTAGCAAACTCAGACAGCCTGTCATCACTCGTCAAAGACTGCCGACTTGCACAAGAAGCACAGTCTGAGGGACCCACGGCACCCTTGCCATCTTCAAGTTCGTTACATTCACCAGCACCTTCCCTGTCCCTGTCGAGCTCCCAGTCAGGGAAATGCAATTCACCTAAAAAGGCACAAGTTGCAACTTACTTCATTTCAAATCATTAAATGGTTTACAACTACTTGTATTCTCAGTAGTTAGTATAGCCCTGTTCCTGAATAAAGGTTAAAACTACATTCAGACAGTGAAAAAGTTATCCCTGGCCTCTTTTCTAGTCACTTGGTTTCTCGCATCTCGTAACCCCACCCAATCAAACTTAACCACATTTGTTAGCTCTTGGATACCCTTGTCGAGTCTCCATTGCCTGTGCAAGTAACTAGCTAACTGTGCATGTTGTATTTACCTCCTTTCGTACAAACCATGATCTTTTTCACTTCACATCATTAAGGTGATTTTCCTTACCACTAAACAGGGAATGCCCTCAGTCCCAAATGTCCTTGTAAAAGGAGGATATTTTCAGCTCAGAAGACCCAGCAGATATCAAAGGAAATAACTCAGCCAAGTGCAAAAGCAAAAAGAATATTGGCCATCTTCTAGAGAGGCTGTCTGTACAAACCTAACTTGTTCATATTAAGCGTAAGTCGCTAATAGGAACGGTGAGGATGAAAATTACCAGTTCCTCCACCTTGCGGCGCCGGCACACCGGGTTCTAGTCCCGGTTGGGGCGCCGGATTCTGTCCCGGTTGCCCCTCTTCCAGGCCAGCTCTCTGCTATGGCCAGGGAGTGCAGTGGAGGATGACCCAGGTGCTTGGGCCGTGCACCCCATGGGAGACCAGGAAAAGCACCTGGATCCTGGCTCCTGCCATCGGATCAGCGCGGTGCGCCGGCTGCAGCGGCGGCCATTGGAGGGTGAACCAACGGCAAAGGAAGACCTTTCTCTCTCTGTCTCTCTCTCTCACTGTCCACTCTGCCTGTCAAAAAAAAAAAAAAAAAAAAAAAGAAAAAAAGAAAAGTTACCAGCTTACTTTGAGTGCATTAAGATGTCTAAATAGTCTAGTTAAGCTATCTCTTTTAAGATTTGGAGAAGTACATGATTTCTACAATTCTTGTCTGTATCTATCAACTGTGGTGTGTCCTTCAGGGGATGCCTCACCTCAGAAGACCTCTTTGGGAGTGTCCACGGGGACTGATGCTGTCACTGTAATGTACTGGGGAGACGTTGAAGAAACTCTAAAACTTTCTGCAACACACAGGAACGTCCACCTCCTCACGACAGAGGTATCTGGACCCAAGCGATAACAGTGCCAAGACTGAGAAACCCTATTTTCAACTGTCTAAACCATGAGGCAACACAAACTACTCACAGCAAACAAAACTGGTGAAAGTTACACTCCCATCACACATGCACTGTTCTAGTCTTGTCCCAATAACCACAAGTTAGCCAGGCAGTAGTGTGGGTGTAGCATTCAGTAGGAGTTCAGAGAACTGGCTTTGAACTCAAGGGGATCTAACAATGAACCCCAACAGAGTTTACACATCCAAACTCAAGTTGTTACCAATAATACCAGTCCTAGCTCTTAGTCATTACTGTAAGAAACATTACATCAGAAAGCATTTCGAAAGGCTTGGCACAGAGGCTAAGCCTCACAAAAACATCAAAACCTATAATAACTTTGAGAATGAATTCTTCACCCAATAATGAATCCAATATGGAACAAAACCTGACTTTCTGACAACATTAGAAACTTACCATCACTGGCCCCATCTTCTAGACCCAAAATATCCCCGTTCCAAAGCCTCTACATTCTAGAACCGTGTCCATTATCCCTATGTGATTCAGAGTGTGTCTTCACTTCATTTGACACATCGCTTCCATTGGAACTCCAAGTTACGTCAGTCAACACACTGTTACTCTTCGAAGTGAGAGTTTCTGACAATGAAAAAAGAAAACACATCAGTATGTCAGCCACTGTGGTCATTTATCTAAAGGAAATTGTAAGCATGCTACTTGCCACAATCACAAAGATACAAAACTCTGACAATACTGAAAGCAATGTCTTATGTCCAATCCTCTTGCCTCAAGTTTGAAGAACAACCTAAGATTCTTTGAGTTAAGGCCAAGTTACAACAAGAAAAAAAGGAAAACTGGCTGAGATAGATTATCAATTGATAGTAGAAATGAAAGATCTCCGTGAGTGAGATCCCAGGGGAAAGAAGGAGCCATCCAAGAAGGAGGTACCTTCTTTCTCTGAATGCTGGAGAGAAATTCTGCTTGAAGGATGGCCTTATCTAAACAAGGGCAGAGTTTGTGAACTCCAGAGGCATCCATACCCTTAGCAGCTCGTCACAAGAGCCTCGGCTGATCACTGACATCATAAATAAGAGTGTCAATTGTTAAATCAACAACAGAAGTCACTGTGCACTTGCTCCTCCTGTAGGACCTCTGTCCTTAACGTGGTGTACTATGAGAATTCACGGTAAATCTAGCCTTCAAACATTACTTTCCACTTTGCATGTCAGTGTGGGTGCAAGCTGTGAAAATCTTTACTGAGTATAGAGTTGGTCTCTATATAAAGATAATAAAAAATGAATCTTCATGAAGAATGGGATGCGAGAGGGAATAGGGGGTGGGGTGGTTTGGGGGTGGGAGGGCAGGTAGGTGGGAAGAACAGCTACAATCTGAAAGCTGTACTTATGTAATTTATCTAGTAAATAAAAGCTTTCTATAAAAATAGATACTAGATATTAATAAATAGAGCACAGATATAATAACAATAATAATAACAATAATAATAATAGAAAGAATCAAAACAGACTGAATGCTCCAACATGGGAAGTATTGCATATAGCAGCCTCCCAGAATGACAATGACCTCAAATAACACCCTGGCTCAGAATCAACCCTGAAGACATTCTGATGTGGCTAAAACACCTATGAGAGCATGTCAGGCATGGGAAGACAAAACACTGTGGCAAACAGGGTTCCCCATGAAGCACTTCTGTGGGTAGACCCCAAGAGAAAGAAGTGGTCATCCACAAAGGATACACTTTATTCAGAAGGCACAAAAGAACTTCCTCTTCCCCGTGGCCCTGTCTAAATATGGAAGGAGTCAGTGGATTCCACAGGCTTCCACAGCTGAGGCAGCTCAGGTCAAGAACCTCAGGTGTTCGCTGATGTGCTAATTCTGAAATTCTCAACAGGGGTCACTGTGCACTGACTTCCCATGCAGGACCTCTCTGCTCAAAGAGTTGAGGTATGTGAGTTAACAGTACCACTTGGTCACAAAGATCTACCACACTTTCACGTGAATGACACCATCTATGGATTATAAGCTAGAAGAATGTCTCATGCTCGCAAAAGTCACACCGCCCTTGGGTTCTTCTCCAAAGTTAACTCACTCCACCGCAACAGATACTATAGACATACGTAAGTCAAATCGCAGAAAGCCTTACTTTCATTGAATTCAAAAGCACTTTCATCTCTTGTTTGTTGTAAAAACAAGCCCGTCGGTGTTCTAGTGCATAGTAGGGTAATAATACTTCACCAAACATACAGTCTTTTCTCAAAAGCTAGAAGAAAGACTTCTGAATGTACATACTACAAAGAAACCTTGAATAGGGAAGCGGTGGATGCGGATGACCTAATATGATCATTTAAATGTATGCATGTAGGGCAATATTACATTATACCACATCAATATGTACAGCTACTCTTTGTCAACAAATAGAGAAACACATCAAAAAGGAAATACATCATTGTTCAGTGAAATGCATCTCCAAATGCTCACTCTTTTTCATAGAAGTATATGCCATTCCAAAGTTTCCAAATACGTATAGTATTCAGCCCGTCATGTTTTGTTAATAAGTTCTAGGTAAATTCTACTCCTGTCAGAGAAGATGCCCCTAAAGGAGACAGAGGAGGAAGAGAGGTGGGAGGGCTGCTGTGAAGTTAGGTATGGTGGGAGAATCACTATGTTCCGAAAGCCGTGTTTAGGAAATGCATCAAGTTGGTATAGCTTCCATAAAAGGTGTCTGGGAAAAACTGGAAATAAAATAATCCAGGATTCCATGGCTGGCTGTGCACTGTGTAGAGAAAATCAGTGTCTACAGGGGCTCTTTGCTGTACACCCAGGGCAATGCTCTTTCTGTCGTTTCTCTAGAAGATCCCACTTGGGAAGAAATTATGGACATCTAGTAGTCTATTTTCCTGTCTCGTCTAGTAGTAGAGGGTGCACTGCGCTTCCAACAAATCCAAGGCTGATGCTTGCTTTTGTGGAGTGGGAAGTAAGGGTGTGACAGTCAAGGGATACTCTTAACAAAAGAAACATGGGTTGAGAAGGAATTTAGCCTAATGGCTTAGATGCTTTGATGGTGAGTTCCGATGCCCATTTCTCATATCAGAGTACCTGGTTTTGATACTCATCTCTGGAGCCTAACTCCAGTTTCTTACTAAAATACCTCTGGGGAAACAATGGTTCCTATAACAAGTTCCACGCTATTCACATGAGCGACCTGGGTGGAATTGCCAGTTCCCAGTTGCAGTCTGGCACATCTCAAGGCACTTGCAGGACTGGGAAGTGAATTAGCAGTTGGGAGCTCCTCTCCTCTCTCTCTGTCTCTGTTCCTTTATAATGTTAAGATGGGAAGCGTGGCAAAGGCCCTGCCAACTCGGAAACAAAATGCATTAGTTATAAATGAAAAGGCTGTTATATTCAGCCACACACAAACCTTAATTCATGCATGGCAAACCAAGATAAAGGAAAAACAAATACCAACTAGGAAAGTGTAGGTGGTCTGCCTAGTATATCAAAACGAAAGAATCCTAACGTACACATTGTTCTTGGAAACGAGGGAGAAATGGCCAACATTCCAACAGAAAGATGGGCAAAGGACAAGGACAGTTGACAGGAAAAGGGACACAAGTGGCTTTTCTTCCAATGGAAAGAGCGCCACCTTTCTCCTGTGCAGGGCAATGCAAATAGAAACTGCACATCTCTCATTTGGCTACAATTCAAGTACTTGGCAGCATATATTGGAATAAGAAGACACTCCTCGAGGAGTGGTAATGAACATGCGAAACCATGCGACCTCTATCAAAGGGGAATCTAGCAATAGAGTTCTACAGTAGATCTGCCATTTGCACTGGCACTGTCACTTCTGGGAGTTAACTCCACAAGTATAGGGGCATATGTGGTTTCTGTGTTTGTGTTGCTAACACTCAATGCCTGAGACTGGATAATCTGTGAAGACCAGAAATTTATAGTTCTCACACCTAGAGCGCCTGGGAAGTCCAACATCAGGGCATCAGCATGCTTTGTCTGATGAAGGTCTTACTATTGCATTGTCACATGGTGCAAGGCTGAAGGCAGAAGGGCCAGAGAGCAAATCAGCTGAACACCACATGGAGCCTGTTTGACAGGGACCTCAATCCCCGGTTTCAGTAAGGCCCAGCCACGACCGTTGTGGGTATTTGGAGAGTGAATTAGTGGATAGAGATTCTCTCTCTCTCCGTTACTTTGCTTGTGTCTGTCAATGTGTGTGTGTGTGTGTGTGTGTGTTGTGTGTGTTTCCACATCTCAAGAAAACTGAACGAAGAATCCATCAAAGCCAACCATTATTCTACAGTGAATACTCTAAAATAGACAAAATTCACAGTCTGCTCAGTTCTTTAGAGGTGGACTAAATGCTGATATCATTTAAAGATGATGGTCCTCTTTCTAGAACACAGAAGGAAACAAACTCACCCAAAGCCTAATGACCCTCATTGTATTTTTATTTTTTAATATCTTTCCTGATTTCCTTGGAAGATTTCTGGGTTCATATTTCATATTTCTTGATTTAGTATAGAAAGGTAGAGTGACAGAGAGGGAAAGACAGAGTAGTTTCCATTCCCTGGTTCACTTCCCAAATCCTGCAACAGCCAGGGCTGGCTGGACTAAGCCAAAGCCAGGAGCCAGCACTTCAATCTGGGTCTTGGAATTGTGTGGCATTTTGTCATCCGTTGGGGCATAGTCTGTTTCACAGGTGCATCTGCAGGCTCTTCTATCAGAAGCACAGAGGAACAAGGACTCCAAAAGGGGATATGAATGCCCCTTGTGGTACTTTAATCACTGGACCAGATGCCCACCACAAGAGTGATGATTTATTCCAGCCGATGTCTGCTAAGTCCTTTGTATGAGAGCAAATTAGGAAAAGCAAGCAAAAGGAGAGAAGTCACTTTCCCAAAACTGGCTTAACGCACAGCATCACAATGTTCACCCACAACTTCACTTCAACAATGGCCAAGGGCAAGGACAGACATTTCTCCAAAGACGAACAGCACAAGAGCTATATTGAAAGGACACACTATTATTGGTCATTGGCCATCGCAAGTCAAGTCTGCAATGAGATAGATACCCCTTCCAAACCACCTCGAGGCTATTCAAATAACCATGAACCTGCAGTTGCATTCTCAACGAGCTATCTAAAAGAACCGGAAACAAGTTTGAAAAATATTTACCCAGAAGACTTCACAGGATTCACACTAGCCAAAACACAACCACAGCTCCAGTGTCCATCAGTAGATGAATGAATAAACACAATATGGTCTACTCGTATGATGGAATTCAGCATGAAGTAGAATACAAGTACTGATACGGGCTACCGCATAGGCAAAACTTGAAACCATGGTGCAAGTTGAGGGAATCCAGACACAGCTGAGAATAGTTTATAATGCTAGCTCTATGAAACATCTAGAGCATACTCACAGACCGAGAACTAATTGGCAGTTGCAATTGCTGGGGGAAGGGAGACTGGAAACTGGCTACTACTGGGTTTCGAGCTTGCTTTGCAGGTGATGTGATTCACTATTAGATGGTGGCCGAGGCGGTGGTGGGCAGGACTAAAGCTCTCAATAAACTTGCATACAGCCTTTTGGGAAAATTTTTCTGACTGCACCCACCAGTGAACTAGGGCCTCTCTGCTGCTATAGATTGGCTGGTCAAATTATTTTACTGTTTGAAAGGCAGAGTGCCAGAGAGACAGGCAGGGAGGAGGGAGACAGGGAGGTTGATCCAGTGAAACACACGAAAACCCCTTCAGCTGAAACCCCACAGTATCCACTGTGAACCAGACATGTCCTGTCCCCACAGCAAGTAGGAACAAAGTACAGCAGGTGGTATTGAACACACAGCAGGCCATCAGTACCTTTAGAGCACACCGCAAGTTGGGGGTGCACAGGATGTGTAGAAAATCACTCTCTAGGCATGACTGGTAGAAAGGGATACTTTGGTGACTTCAGTGGAAGAACATCTACCAGAGTTGACCAGGATTTCCTTCTCAAGAATTCTAGGTCTTGAATCCTCCCCCAGAGAATTATCAAAAGCGATGCATGAGAATCTACAAATTCGGTAAGACGATCAGGTTTCTCACAAGAAACTTTACAGGCCTGAAGCGTGTGAAAGCTTATCTTCACATAACTGAAGGAATAAACTTCCAACCAAAATGACATCTTCTTATGGACAAGTTAAGGGACAGCATCAGCATTAGACCTGCCTGACAGGGAAGCTCTATTGCCCTCTCCTGGAAGCAAATCGACACTACATGGCAGCAACACAGAACAACCAAAAAGTGGCAAAGCGCCCCAGGGTAAGAGAAAAGGAAAAGACACATACAGGATCTTCACTACCGCCATGGAATAGAAATCACTTTTACAACTTGGAATGAAATTTAAAGTAAAATCACAGAACTTGCAATGACTATACGGATCTCATGTGTATTTTGTAGCAAGTCATTTGGAACTACATTGCTTCTATGTGGATGAAGTGGAAGTCTAAACTAAATGTTTATAGGTGTGAATAGTTTATAGATTCCCATTGCAATGTGTCAGTAGATACCTGTAGATGATGCACAAAAGAAAATGAGAGATAAGAAGTCATTAGGAGGGGCTGGCACTGTAGTGTAGTAGGTTAAGCGCCCGCCTGCATCAATGGCATCGCATATGGGCACCAGTTTGAGGCCCGGCTGCTCCACTGCCTATCCAGCTCCCTGCTAATGGCCTGGGAAAGACGTACAGCCTGGAAAGACAGTCAGTGATGATTCAAATCCTTGGGTTCCTGCCACACAGGTTGTTGACCCAAATGGAGTCTGAGGCACTTTATTTGACTTAAGTTTTGGGGGACTGAACCAGCAGATGGAAAATCTCTGTGTCCCTGCCTTTCAAACAAATACATAGGAATTCTTTGAAAACAGAAAGCGCAATGGATGGCATGGCGACATCATAGGTCAAGGCACCTCCTGCAGTGCTGGCATCCCGTATGGGTGCAGGTCTGAGTCCCGGCTGCTCCTCTCCTGATCCAGCTCTCTACTGGGCCCAGGGAAAGCAGTGGATGATGGCCCAAATGCTTGGGCTCTGGCACCCGGTTGGGAGACCCAGAGCAGGCTCCTGGCTGCTGGAATTGCATCGGCACAGCTCCAATCATTGCGGCCATCTAGGGACTGAATCAAGGGATGGAAGAACTCTATTATCTATCTATCTATCTATCTATCTATCTATCTATCTATCTACCTACCTACCTACCTACCTACGTACCTACCTACCTATCTATCTCTGTCTGTCTTCTTCTGCCTCCCTGTAACACTAACTTGAAATTAAATAAATAAATCTTACAAATGTACCCAAATGACTCCTGGCCTCGTTCATGACTTTCTTAATTCCCCAGTCTTATCGCTTGAAGCAGGGAGGACTAGGGCTCTTCCTATTGCTTGGAGGACATGGAAAAGAAAGCAGCTCACCCAAAACTCTAGGGATTACAAGCTAAGTCTAATGCCAAGTCCCTCACTTGACTCCCTAGGGAGGAAAATGATTTCGCCCATGTCCTCTGAGATTCTTTCATAAAACACCAAGCAAACCAGACCTGGAAGGAGTCTATTTCCTCAGGCATCCTTAGTATTGCACTCTTCTAAAGAGGCTGGACAATTGGAATGAGCTCAGACCTATTTTCAAATGGATGCCACTCTCTGTGGTCACAATGAATCTTCCTAGCCAGTATTTGATCCCCCAGCCCTAGTGATTTTCTGTGAGGTCTTTTCCCTATCGATAAGGTGGCCTGTTTCTGGGGCCCTGCATGCTGCAGATGGGAGATCTGATGCCAATTTGGGGGCATGGCTTTCAGGTGAGCTCTCTCACCTTCTCCTGGAGTTCTTGGACATGGCTGCTATCATAGCCAGAGACACTGAACCCGTATTCGGGGAAGATGCGCTTTAAGCTGTGACCTCAACATCTCCCGAAGGGGCAGGATCCACGACTCAAGATGCAGTTTAGAGTCTGTTGGGTCCCTAACCTTGGCTTTTCATGGGTCTCCATACCTTGCTTGTTTCTTAGGGGTTTTCCCGAAGGAACATGCTAGAGTGTTTGGAAATGATACGAAAAGGAGGTTTGGGACCCAGCTGTCTGTCTGTCCGCAGGCTTAGGGCCCTGTCTACATTCAAGTCTCTTGAGGGAGCTGAGGAATGGCACTGTGTTTGTCTCCTTGTGTACAGTTAAGGGGATGATATTGTGGCAGCAGCCCAGAGGGGCCTTGGCATATCTTCTTAAGGGAAAGGGTCCACAGAATGGAACTTTGAAGATGTGACCTCACTTCCTTGGTGATAGAACTTACACTCTGATAGCAACAGTCCTTAGCGGCTCACTTGATGGGAGACGTTCAGGAGAAGACCATGTTCTCTCGTTGCTGCCAATCGTTGCCAGGCTCTGGCCTTTTCCGGCGCTTGAGACATTGGCTCCGCTCTCACACGGGGTGTCTGTGGCCTCTTACTGCAAGGCCACCCCAGGGAACAGAACAGCCCAGGAGGCAGCCACAGGTAGTGGAACAGTCCCGTCCTGGCAGGGGATCACCTGTGACCCCATCTGGGTCTTCTTTGCCCCTCCCTTCACCATGACAGTGGCAGAAGAAGAGGGGCTCTTGCTGCCCAGCAACACGATTCACGTGTTGGAGCCTCCTGTGTCTTGCGTGTTCATACCCTATTTTGTGGACAGCTGGTTGGGCAAGTGGGTGTTGGGGGACCTCCTCTTGTCTTCTGGAGACCTCTCTGGCTGCACAAGGGTACAGAGGCCCTTACTTTCCCGACCTGGGTAACAGAATGCCTCATGGGGGGAATTATTCTCTGTGGGGACAGCCAAGCACGACACTGATGCCTCCGGTCTGGGCTGCCACACACTCTCTTTGCAGAGCTCCACACTCGAGTCCACAGACAGAACACATGAGGAAGCCACAGGCATCGTCAATGGACACGTGAGTCAGGCCAACAACATGGTTAATGCTGGTGTGGAGTGAACGAGGGGCCCAGGAGTACCCACGTGTTGGGGCACGAGATGACCACGGTGTGCCTAGAACCACATCCTGAAGGGAGGAACGCCCCTGGCTTTTGGCCTCGTGATCTCCCACTCAGTGACTGACCCCCATCCCACTCTCAAAGAAATCTCAGCCCCTTGGCAACTGGGTGTTGGGAAACTCCCTGTTCACACAAGCATCGTGTGTGGCCATGGTGCTGAAGGTTTGCCCACCTAGTCCAAGAATCCTGTGCAGTCCTTAGTCAGCTCCACTGCCTTCCAGGTCTTCTCCAAGCTTTAGGACTCAGTGATCCTACCAGGAAGGTTTTCCCACACAAAAGGGCAGAGGGTTCAACCAAAAGGCTGAAGATACCACACAGGACTGGAGCCTGGCCCCCACCTGTTCTATTCCATGGGACGACATTGCCCCTGTGGCCACACTTGCATGGCTGCTGGGAAGCACTGGGATTCAGCTGCATTGCCACGGCAGCGGTGCTGTAGGACACAGACTCACTGTCTCTCACGGAGCACAGTCAGCTAGGCTGCTCAAAGCACAGGAGCCCAGGTTGGGCAGCTCTCCCAACAGGAGTCGCTGTTCCCATTTCTGGTGGCTGCATGTCAGGGCATGGCCAAGGTGATTTCTCAGGAGGGCTCATTGCCATCTCCATCCCCAGTTTCATTTCCTATGCTCCCCTGGGCTTCTCTGTGCCCCTGTCGCATCTGCCAATGAGCACAGCAAGGTAATGGGATGGGGCCCACGCCATTTCTGGGGGTAAGGTCAATCACCTCCTTGCGGACTACTGGCCCAACTGCAGCAGTCACACTCAAGTGCTCTGGTGTCAGAACAACCCCACGTGTGTGTTGGGGATGGGGGCCACAATTCGGCTCTGAAAAGGCAGTGATGCCCTGCTGAGGACAAACTCCAAGGACCAGGCTGGCTGGGGACTGGCTCTACACATGTGTCGTTGTAATGCCTCAAGTCAGGTCACTTGGCAGAACGCCTGTGGTCATTACGCCACAGGCAGACACCTCTGACTATGGCTCTTTTCAGGATCTAGCCTCCCCTGGGGCTTCATATCCTACTCCGCCCACTTGTTTCCATTCTGCAGTCTGGTGGCAAAGCAAATCACACAGTTGCCCTCATTTCTAGCTCCCCCAAGGGGCACGGAATCATCTTTCACTGCTGGCCCCCTCGCAGGACTTTCTCATCCCTCAGTCCCTGTTCGGCCTCTTGGCCCCAACTGGGGTTTTCTCCCAACCCGGGTGTCTGCTCCCCTGTGCTCCCTGGAACTGCCACTGACACACGTCCTTTCTGGTCCTCCCTAGTATGGAAATGGGTCCATGCTCTACTTGGCAGAGGTCTGTGCCATGCGGACCCTACAGCCAGACACTAAAGAGATGCTGCTGGATGCCCTGGTCCCGGGCCCCCTGGGAAAAAGGATCTGCTACTTCAACACCTTCCTGTGTACATACAGCGACTTCTCCACCATTCCGTATTACTTAGACCAGATATTCGACAGGTGGGTAGCTGCCTTTCAGCACTGCGGTGATGCAGAGATGAATCTTACATGTTTTAGATGACCGAAGCGACTTAAGACATGGCGGGCATGGAACGGGTGCCTTTCTCTGTGGACAGGGCTACTGGCACACTGCGTCACACCTCTTGATTTCCTTTCTCTGCACCCTCACGAACCAATGTTTCTACTCAGGTGGGAACCGGCCATGTGCCTCTATGGTTGGAAAACCTCCCAGATGGCGATCCTGCTTTCCCCTTTTTCAAGAATCAGAAATGTTTTCTTTCACAGGCAGAGTTAGACTGAGAGAAAGAGAGAATGCGTCCTTCTATCTGCTGGGTCACTCCCCAAATGGCTGCAAAAAGCAGGGCTCTGGGAAGCCGGGCTGAGGAGCCTGAAGCTATATCTGGCCCCCTCAGGGGTGCCAGGGGTCCAACTACTTAGGCCATCATCCGGCACTTCCCCAGGCTCATTAGCAGGGAGCTGGACACCAAGGACAACAGCCAAGACTTGAACTGGCCAACCCTGATATGGCTTGCCAGCATCACATGTGGGCAGGGGCATTGGAAGCTGCTATGCCTTCGTACCGGCCACATTTCCTACTTGTTCCAGCTGCTCCTGTCCTTGATATATGCACAGAACAGCTGCCCTCAGGGTTGGTAGCAGTTGCCCAGACCCCTCATCGACCTGGCAGGTCTACAAGGAATCATTCACTCTACACATATATGGGAAGCCCTTCCCTTGTGCACTTTTCCAGACACTTGCCACAAATCCAGTGAACAAAGCATTCAAGGGCCTCACAGTTGTGGGGAATCCGACCCTCACAGCTGAGATCCTATACAAGTCCTGTCCTGCAGCGGCAGAGCTGAGGCTTGCTGACCTCCTCTGGGAGTAGCTGCAACGTCCCCTACTCTGATCACAAGGAGAACCCCATGTCCCACTAAGATGCGGGGAGATTGGGGTGCAGATGTGGCCTTCTGTCACTCGAAAGAATGGCAGGAAAATGAGGGCTGAGGCAAGGCAGAGGCAGACAGTAGGTGCAACTCCAACTTCTGGCCCCACCACATGCAAAGGAAGTGCTGAAGAGCAGTGCTATGGATAGGAGCAGACACGTTCTGCGGAGGAGCGGGCATGTTGGGGCTCACAGACAACACCCACATAGCCATGCCCAGGGCAGTTGCTTCCAGCTTTGCCTACCCTCCCTGACCACCCAACCCAACCCACCATCCCAGGAGCAACCTACTCCCAAGTCTGCTCAGAGCCAGAGCCTAGGGGCCTCCACCTGAGAAAACCATGGGAATGAATGGGAAGGCACTGAAAGGAACATGAGAAGGAAGCCATCCAAAGGAAAGCTACTGCCGGCAATGCCAGAATCCCTTGTGGGTGTTGGTTGGTGTCCCTGTTGTTGCAGTTCAGATTAAGGACCCTGCTCGGGGGTCTGGGAAAACCAGGGGAACATGGTCCAAGCATTTGGACCTCTGCCACCCATGTGGGAGACCTGGATGGAGCTCCTCACTCCCCGCATGAGCCTGGCCCAGTGCTGTCCACTGCCCATCCGGGGAGTCAAGCAGTGGATGCAAGACCTCTGCCCCGGTGTGTGTCTCTCCCTCTCTCTCTGTAACTCTTGGGATTCACAGTCAAGAAATCGCCTTGGAAAACAGCAAAGCATGGCATTGTCTTTCAGAAGCTAGAGTTCACCGGCAGGCTCCGTGCCCCACCCCACACAGGGAGTCCTGGAAGGGCAGCAAGCAGGGTAAGGTCAAGTCTGACTCTGCTGCCCACTCTCCTTCCCCAGGAACATGGCTTCCTGTTTGCAAAGCTGCAAAGCCAAGTACAAGGCCGAATTCTGCGATCGCACGGATCTCCCGCTTCTCAAGATGAAGGTTGGATCCAAGCAGGTCCGCTTGCCCAGAGGAGACCTGCAGACCCATGCGTGCTTTCTGCGTGTCAGGATGGCCTACCCAAATCCCACACAGGCAGAAGCAGTCGGTAAGATGCACTGCACTCCGCGAGATTCTCTCGGTGGGCTTTGGGGCTGGAGCCCCTTTAGAGGCAATGGGATCACGCCTGGCTTTGGAGAGGCCATTGGAAAGTGCTTGATGTTGCTGACCCTTTCTCTTCTCCCAGCTCCTGCTCTATTTGCCAGGCTGCAGTCATGCCAAACACTGGCTTTAGAGCCAGATTCCCCACTGCTCACAGAGCTAGAACCTCTTCTGGAGACAGCATCCATTTCAAAACTGAGGCTGCCACCATGCACAGAATCAGCACCAAAGACAACTACCAAAGTCTCCTGCGCATGTCCGGGACCTGCAAACAACCAGCCTCGCAAGATGGCTAGCATCACCACATTCCCCGCCAAGCTGCTGGCGGAACAGTTCACACTGATGGACGCGGTGAGCAGCGGGCTTGTCTCGGCAGGGCCAGGCCCGAACACCCCTTTGGCACCAGCCTCCCCACAGCTGCCCCGACCAGAATCCAGTGGCCTGGCTGCAGTTCAGGCTTCAGGTCCCACCACCTATGTGACTGGACCAATGTCTTCACTCCCAAGGCTGCCTTTCTCCCATGGCTGGCAGAGAGGGCACCCAAACCACACCAGCTGCACAGTGACTCTCCAGATCAACTGACATGGGCCTGGCAGAAAGTAGGGCTGGATCTGACCCACAGGGTACTGGACGGGCCTAGGTGGAGGGCATCCAGGTCCACCCACTGCCTTCCCATCTGCCTGCGATGCCACAGCTGTCCTGGGTCCTAGCACACATATCCATATCAAACAGCAAGCACCTTGTTGGAGTTGCCACAGGGAGCAGCACTGGCACAGGGACAAGGACTCCAGGGCAGATGCTGTGAGAGCAGAAGGATGAGATACTGGGCGGGATGCCTGGGAGCACACACCTCTGTCTCTTTCCTCAAGGCTTGGGAGGGTTGGGATCTGGGCTGGCAGGAGCGAGGCGACCTCAGTGGCAGAACACATAGCCCAGCTGCTCCCATGTTGGGGAGCTGCATGCCAAACTACCTGAGCTGCAGCTTCGAGCACTGTCACTTGCCGGGGTGGCTGGGCTTCACTGCATTCGAGCTAGGCTGGCTGTGCCCATGGGATACCCTCTTGCCCCCAGGAGCTCTTCCAGAATGTGGTCCCCTATCAGTGCCACAGCTCCATCCGGATCCAGCAGAACAAGGAGGTCAATGCGCAGCTGCCCCCTACTGTTCTCGCTGTCATCATCCACTACCACCACGTGGCCCATTGTGTTACTACCACGTGCTTGGGGGACCCCAGCATGAAGGCAGAGGACAGGGCCCGCGTGGTGGAACACTGGATCAAGGTGGCCAAGGTAAGCTGAGGCTGTCCCAGGGGCTCCCTCTCTGCACGGCAGGGACGTGCCACTTTGCTTCCTCAGCTCTCAGGTGTACAGTCTGTGGTCACAGATCCTGCCCAATCCCTGGGCTCTTGGGATCCACGAGGTGGCCTGATCTCACTCACTTGTCCCAGAACTACATGCTCACTTCCCGCCTAGGCCCCTGACATGGGTTGAAACCAATCTAGCCCATGTGAGCGTGGCTCAAGGGGGTCCCATCACTGACCTGCTCTGGCTCCCTGGCCAACTCTCTGATGCATGAGGGGGATGTCAGCACAGCTGGCTGAGCCTGGCTCAGGTGGGGCTCCAAGCCACCTACCTGCCATTCATCCGCTCCCTGCCCTAGGAGTGCCTGGCTCTCCGGAACTACTGCTCGGTCCACACCATCCTCTGCGCTCTGCAGAGCCACCCGGTACGCCAGCTGAAAACAACGTGGGGAGAAGTCTCCAGGTGGGTGTGCATCCCTCAAAGCACCTGGTGGACCCGGGACTACCCTCGGGCCTAAGCACTAATCCTCCAAGACTCACAGAGGCTGGTATCCTGGGACACAGGGAGAGGCGTGGACTGCCGGGGGCAGGGGTGGGGAGCACCATCTTTCAGCGGCCCTGGGACATGAGGACTGGGTTTCTGCCTCAGGATGACATTTCCATTAGTCAGGCACATGTGGCTTCCAAACTACATACTTGCGCCTGTGCACCACACAGCACTGGACCTGCCTGGGCACTCCAACTCTGTAAACACTCACACACACACACACACACACACACACATACACACACACAATCAAAACAGAAGATACTACCAGGCAGGGTGGATCCTCTGATCTTTGTTCTTAAACCAAAGGGGTTTGATCCACCACCTCACCATTCCATCCAAATATCTCCTGGTTTTCCCCTCACAACAGAAAAAGTGCCAGGAAATTTCAGCGTCTTTGCACACAGGACAAAAAAGTCAACAGAGATGTGCCCATGAAGGTAAAGTGGGGGCTCAGGGACAGGGGTGAGGGCTTGGCAGGAGGGGAAGGGGTGTGGCTGTAAGGGCATCAGGGCAGAGGGGAGCTTTTGGTGTCACTGAAAGTGTGCTTGAAAAGAAAACCTGGGGTGTGCCTGCTACGACAACAGGCCAAGAGAGGGCTGTGTTCACAGGTCGTGGCATGCAGTCGGGCTCAGAGGGCAATGGGGATGGGCTGCAGCAAGAGCAGCTTGGCTCTCAGAGGGGGCTGTGAGCACCCACAGGTCTCTGGCTCCCATGCTGTTCCTGCTTCCCCCAGGCTGTGAGGTGGATGCGGCAGCAAGGGCTTCCTTCCATCTGTGCTGGGGCCCTAGAGGTCCTTTGGAAACCAGGCCTGCTACAGGGTTCTCTGTTGCAGCCTTCCATGGGGAGAGCTGCCAAGCCTGCCCCACACATTGCACAGCTTGGGAATGCCAGGGGCTGAGCAGTCGAGTGGGATGCCAAGCATTCGGTCTTACTGGCTGCCCTGGGAGCAGAACTTCTGTCTTCTCGAGGAGAGAAGCAAGCAGCATGAGCCTGTCTCTCAGTCTGCACAGGGAGCCTCATGTGCATCTAGAGAGGCAGGGTATGGGGTGCTGGGCCTGGCTTCCTCTCAGGGACATGCTGAGGCACAGGTCAGTCAAAGGATACTTAGGGCAAGGGGGACCTGAGGTGGGAGGGGAGGCCAGCACCCTCTCCAGCTGAGGAGCAGGCACAGGGAGGTGTGGTCAATCCCCCAAATCCACCTTCCCAGTGGGAGCTGCATGAATCCATACAGAGCACCTTGTGGGAGGAGGGGAGTGCAGGGTGGGCATTATACCAATGGAAGTGAGCCAGACATGCAGGGCTCAAGGTGGTTTGCACAAATGTGGGCCGGTCAGGAAAGGACTATCTCCCTGAACGTGACCCTGACCCTGGCAAATGGCGATCCGCTCTATACAGTGTTTGCCAAATGATGTGTGTCACCAGTGACCAGCAAAATGTCCCAAGAACACAACTCAGCCCTAGTCACTAGAGAGAATTCCCTGTGAGATTCAGTGGGAAATGCACATAATAAAAGTGCACAATCTTGGGAAGCCAACACTGACAAAAATTTCATCGATGTATACATATATATACACAGAGATTTGTATGTATTCAGGTGAAGTATCCACCTGCAGCAAAGGCATCCCACATGGGTGCCCGTTTGAGTCCCAGCTGCTCTGCTTCCTACCCAGCTCCCTGCTAATGGCCAGGGAGAGACATACAGCCTGGGAGACAGGAAGTGATATTTCAAACACCTGGGTCCCTGCCCCGCAGGTTGGAGACACATGCTGCGTTGGAGACACTGTACTTGACTCAAGTATTTGGGGACCGAACCAGCAGCTGGAACATCTCTGTGTCTCTGCCTTCCAACCAATGAGTCAGAATTCTTTCAAACATGAAAGCACAGGGGCTGCCACTGTGGCATAGCAGGGAAAGGTGATGCCTACAGTGCCGACATCCCATGGGGCCGCCTGTTCGAGGCCCGGCTGCTCCTCTTCTGATCCAGTACTCTGCTATGGCCTGGGAAAGCAGTAGGGTTTGGCACAAATGGTTTGGCCCCTGCACACTTGTAGGCTTTCGATCGGCTCACTCCCAGCCATTGCAGCCATTTGCAGAGGGAACCTGCAGATTGGAGGTCGCTCTCTCACTCTCCCAGCCTCCCTGTCACTCTGCCTTTAATAAATATATCTTGAAAACAATTAAAATACAAATAATGTACTAAAGGAGTAACTTGAGCCAAGAAAACCAAAGATCGGTCTAGTGGTCATGGTAAAACACTACCACAGAAACCACAGGTGCTCTAAATATATGCCATGATCATGGGAAAGATATCTCATGTTCCTATTTAGACAAATGAACAGACATTGGACAATGTATGCCGAAACTGCGAAAATGTACAGTTTATACTGATATGCATTTGCCTTCTGGAAGCCTGGGATTCTAGGACAGGGTAGGAAGAGAGAACACCGAGTAGGAGCCCCAGTCAAAACCTGCCCATTGAATAGCTAGAGCTCTCCAAGAAGAGCACAACTTCCATAGCTTGTCCATGTTAGGTGAATCTACTGGGAGACGAGCATGGGGAATTGATGACACAGCTTCCTCTCCTTTCCCTATAGCCCTGAGATGCCTCTACACCACATCTCCAGTGTCCTACAGATGAGCAAACCTGGGGGTGGTCCTGGCGACACCTAGAACCCCACAGATCCAAAACACTTGACAAACGCTAAGCAGAAAAACATACCAAAGCACGTCCCAATTAACTGCTGAAAACCACTAGCAACACCAAAACCTTCAAAGATCAAAAATGAGAAGCTTCAGCCTGACTCACAAAATCCTTGAGCTGAAAGACAATGCATCAGTGCCTTCAGAACTTGGGAAAAACCATTTCCAACCTAAAAGTACATACATGTTTTCAATCCTACATTACAGGACAGTAAGATCAAAGCATAGTTAGAGATGCCAAGCATCAAAAACGCTTCTGTATGCCATTGCTCAGAACCTGCCAGAAGATGTGCTCCAGAAAATCAAGGGTGGAGGAGCCTGCACCCTAGCTCACTTGGTTATTCCTTTGCCTGTGGTGCCGGCTTCCCATATGTATGCTGGGTTCTAGTCCCGGTTGCCCTCTTCCAGTCCAGCTCTCTGCTGTGGCCCAGGAGGGCAGTGAAGAATGGCCCAAGTGCTTGGGCCCTGCACCCGCATGGGAGACCTGGAAGAAGCACCTGGCTCCTGGCTTCAGATCAGCACAGCGCAGGCCATGGGGGCCATTTGGGGAGTGAACCAACAGAAGGAAGACCTTTCTCTCTGTCTCTGTCTCTCTCACTGTCGATAACTCTACCTGTCAACTAAATAAATATAAATAAATACATAAAAGTTTTTACAAAATCAAGCATGGAAAAAAAAACTCTGAGGAAAACATGAAATGCAAGATCAAGGAGCACCATCAGCAAAGAAGTGAACACATTCCTAGAATGATAGGGAACAGAAACCCCAGGGTGACAACATCCACAAAGAGAAAAGCATCTAGAATCCACATTGGAGCAACTAGGAGGTGGTAGGGAAACATTCACCAAGAAAATGAAACTGAGAGAAAGTCTGTTAAGTATAGAAATGTTTATGAGACTGTAAGACAATGAAGAAATATGAGGATTCTATGAATGTTCAGCAAAATGACCTAAGAAAGGGTCAATATGGGGAGCAGGTGTTTCACGCATTGGTCAAGATGCCACTTGGGGATGCATACACCCCAGGGCAGAGGGCATGGGTTTGAGTCCTGGCTCCAATTCAGATTCCACCTTCTTGCTCATGTGCACCCAGAGAGGTGGTCAGAGAAGCCTCAAGTACCTGGAGCCCTGGCACACGAGTGCTAGACCCAAATGCAGTTTCAGGCTCCTGGATTCAGCCTGACCCAGCCCTTGGCTGCTGTGAGCATTCAGGGAATGAACCCAGCAGATGGACAATCTCTGGGCCCCACTGCCTTTCACACCAATACGTTTTTTTAAAAAATCCAAGTAACACAACTCATTGTTCAAGAGCATCATGATAATTAGCACTGGTCTTGATGATCAAGATTCCTTATTGAATTACAATGATGTAAACGCTGCATACTCAACTAAGCAAACCCTGACATATCTGTACTAGGGCCCTGGAGGGACAACCAAAGTTCATTGCCTAGTTGGCAGTGGAGAGTCAGGGGGGAGAGAGCTCCATATTTCCCCATGTTGAGAAGCACAGCACCAGCATGTGAGTTAAGGACCAAGGTGTGGAGCTCAAAAGAAAGCTCTGAGAGTGAAAAGGATGATCCCTGAGAAGGAACGGTGGGAGAAACACCAAAAGGCCTTGATGAACATATGTTATAAAAGAATAGGAGTTTCTGAAACGATCCATTCTTACCTTAGCAAACTCAGAGAGCCTGTCATCACTCGTCAAAGACTGCCGACTTGCACAAGAAGCACAGTCTGAGGGACCCACGGCACCCTTGCCATCTTCAAGCTCGTTACATTCACCAGCACCTTCCCTGTCCCTGTCGAGCTCCCAGTCAGGGAAATGCAATTCACCTAAAAAGGCACAAGTTGCAACTTACTTCATTTCAAATCATTAAATGGTTTACAACTACTTGTATTCTCAGTAGTTAGTATAGCCCTGTTCCTGAATAAAGGTTAAAACTACATTCAGACAGTGAAAAAGTTATCCCTGGCCTCTTTTCTAGTCACTTGGTTTCTCGCATCTCTTAACCACACCCAATCAAAGTTAACCACATTTGTTAGCTCCTGGATACCCTTGCCGAGTCTCCATTGCCTGTGCAAGTAACTAGCTAACTGTGCATGTTGTATTTACCTCCTTTCGTACAAACCATGATCTTTTTCACTTCACATCATTAAGGTGATTGTCCTTACCACTAAACAGGGAATGCCCTCAGTCCCAAATGTCCTTGTAAAAGGAGGATATTTTCAGCTCAGAAGACCCAGCAGATATCAAAGGAAATAACTCAGCCAAGTGCAAAAGCAAAAAGAATATTGGCCATCTTCTAGAGAGGCTGTCTCTACAAACCTAACTTGTTCATATTAAGCGTAAGTCGCTAATAGGAACGGTGAGGATGAAAAGTTACCAGCTTACTTTGAGTGCATTAAGATGTCTAAATAGTCTAGTTAAGCTATCTCTTTTAAGATTTGGAAAAGTACATGATTTCTACAATTCTTGTCTGTGTCTATCAACTGGGGTGTGTCCTTCAGGGGATGCCTCACCTCAGAAGACCTCTTTGGGAGTGTCCACGGGGACTGATGCTGTCACTGTAATGTACTGGGGAGACGTTGGAGAAACTCTAAAACTTTCTGCAACACACAGGAACGTCCACCTCCTCACGACAGAGGTATCTGGACCCAAGCGATAACAGTGCCAAGACTGAGAAACACTATTTTCAACTGTCTAAACCATGAGGCAACACAAACTACTCACAGCAAACAAAACTGGTGAAAGTTACACTCCCATCACACATGCACTGTTCTAGTCTTGTCCCAATAACCAGAAGTTAGCCAGGCAGTAGTGTGGGTGTAGCATTCGGTAGGAGTTCAGAGAACTGGCTTTGAACTCAAGGGGATCTAACAATGAACCCCAACAGAGTTTACACATCCAAACTCAAGTTGTTACCAATAATACCAGTCCTAGCTCTTAGTCGTTACTGTAAGAAACATTACATCAGAAAGCATTTCGAAAGGCTTGGCACACAGGCTAAGCCTCACAAAAACATCAAAACCTATAATAACTTTGAGAATGAATTCTTCACCCAATAATGAATCCAATATGGAACAAAACCTGACTTTCTGACAACATTAGAAACTTACCATCACTGGCCCCATCTTCTAGACCCAAAATATCCCCGTTCCAAAGCCTCTACATTCTAGAACCGTGTCCATTATCCCTATGTGATTCAGAGTGTGTCTTCACTTCATTTGACACATCGCTTCCATTGGAACTCCAAGTTACGTCAGTCAACACACTGTTACTCTTCGAAGTGAGAGTTTCTGACAATGAAAAAAGAAAACACATCAGTATGTCAGCCACTGTGGTCATTTATCTAAAGGAAATTGTAAGCATGCTACTTGCCACAATCACAAAGATACAAAACTCTGACAATACTGAAAGCAATGTCTTATGTCCAATCCTCTTGCCTCAAGTTTGAAGAACAACCTAAGATTCTTTGAGTTAAGGCCAAGTTACAACAAGAAAAAAAAGGAGAACTGGCTGAGATAGATTATCAATTGATAGTAGAAATGAAAGATCTCCGTGAGTGAGATCCCAGGGGAAAGAAGGAGCCATCCAAGAAGGAGGTACCTTCTTTCTCTGAATGCTGGAGAGAAATTCCGCTTGAAGGATGGCCTTATCTAAACAAGGGCAGAGTTTGTGAACTCCAGAGGCATCCATACCCTTAGCAGCTCGTCACAAGAGCCTCGGCTGATCACTGACATCATAAATAAGAGTGTCAATTGTTAAATCAACAACAGAAGTCACTGTGCACTTGCTCCTCCTGTAGGACCTCTGTCCTTAACGTGGTGTACTATGAGAATTCACGGTAACACTAGCCTTCAAACATTACTTTCCACTTTGCATGTCAGTGTGGGTGCAAGCTGTGAAAATCTTTACTGAGTATAGAGTTGGTCTCTATATAAAGATAATAAAAAATGAATCTTCATGAAGAATGGGATGCGAGAGGGTGTAGGGGGTGGGGTGGTTTGGGGGTGGGAGGGCAGGTAGGTGGGAAGAACAGCTACAATCTGAAAGCTGTACTTATGTAATTTATCTAGTAAATAAAAGCTTTCTATAAAAATAGATACTAGATATTAATAAATAGAGCACAGATATAATAACAATAATAATAACAATAATAATAATAGAAAGAATCAAAACAGACTGAATGCTCCAACATGGGAAGTATTGCATATAGCAGCCTCCCAGAATGACAATGACCTCAAATAACACCCTGGCTCAGAATCAACCCTGAAGACATTCTGATGTGGCTAAAACACCTATGAGAGCATGTCAGGCATGGGAAGACAAAACACTGTGGCACACAGGGTTCCCCATGAAGCACTTCTGTGGGTAGACCCCAAGAGAAAGAAGTGGTCATCCACAAAGGATACACTTTATTCAGAAGGCACAAAAGAACTTCCTCTTCCCCGTGGCCCTGTCTAAATATGGAAGGAGTCAGTGGATTCCACAGGCTTCCACAGCTGAGGCAGCTCAGGTCAAGATCCTCAGGTGTTCGCTGATGTGCTAATTCTGAAATTCTCAACAGGGGTCACTGTGCACTGACTTCCCATGCAGGACCTCTCTGCTCAAAGAGTTGAGGTATGCGAGTAAACAGTACCACTTGGTCACAAAGATCTACCACACTTTCACGTGAATGACACCATCTATGGATTATAAGCTAGAAGAATGTCTCATGCTCACAAAAGTCACACCGCCCTTGGGTTCTTCTCCAAAGTTAACTCACTCCACCGCAACAGATACTATAGACATACGTAAGTCAAATCTCAGAAAGCCTTACTTTCATTGAATTCAAAAGCACTTTCATCTCTTGTTTGTTGTAAAAACAAGCCTGCCGGTGTTCTAGTGCATAGTAGGGTAATAATACTTCACCAAACATACAGTCTTTTCTCAAAAGCTAGAAGAAAGACTTCTGAATGTACATACTACAAAGAAACCTTGAATAGGGAAGCGGTGGATGCGGATGACCTAATATGATCATTTAAATGTATGCATGTAGGGCAATATTACATTATACCACATCAATATGTACAGCTACTCTTTGTCAACAAATAGAGAAACACATCAAAAAGGAAATACATCATTGTTCAGTGAAATGCATCTCCAAATGCTCACTCTTTTTCATAGAAGTATATGCCATTCCAAAGTTTCCAAATACGTATAGTATTCAGCCCGTCATGTTTTGTTAATAAGTTCTAGGTAAATTCTACTCCTGTCAGAGAAGATGCCCCTAAAGGAGACAGAGGAGGAAGAGAGGTGGGAGGGCTGCTGTGAAGTTAGGTATGGTGGGAGAATCACTATGTTCCGAAAGCCGTGTTTAGGAAATGCATCAAGTTGGTATAGCTTCCATAAAAGGTGTCTGGGAAAAACTGGAAATAAAATAATCCAGGATTCCATGGCTGGCTGTGCACTGTGTAGAGAAAATCAGTGTCTACAGGGGCTCTTTGCTGTACACCCAGGGCAACGCTCTTTCCGTCTTTTCTCTAGAAGATCCCACTTGGGAAGAAATTATGGACATCTAGTAGTCTATTTTCCTGTCTCGTCTAGTAGTAGAGGGTGCACTGCGCTTCCAACAAATCCAAGGCTGATGCTTGCTTTTGTGGAGTGGGAAGTAAGGGTGTGACAGTCAAGGGATACTCTTAACAAAAGAAACATGGGTTGAGAAGGAATTTAGCCTAATGGCTTAGATGCTTTGATGGTGAGTTCCGATGCCCATTTCTCATATCAGAGTACCTGGTTTTGATACTCATCTCTGGAGCCTATCTCCAGTTTCTTACTAAAATACCTCTGGGGAAACAATGGTTCCTATAACAAGTTCCATGCTATTCACATGGGCGACCTGGGTGGAATTGCCAGTTCCCAGTTGCAGTCTGGCACATCTCAAGGCACTTGCAGGACTGGGAAGTGAATTAGCAGTTGGGAGCTCCTCTCCTCTCTCTCTGTCTCTGTTCCTTTATAATGTTAAGATGGGAAGCATGGCAAAGGCCCTGCCAACTCGGAAACAAAATGCGTTAGTTATAAATGAAAAGGCTGTTATATTCAGCCACACACAAACCTTAATTCATGCATGGCAAACCAAGATAAAGGAAAAACAAATACCAACTAGGAAAGTGTAGGTGGTCTGCCTAGTATATCAAAACGAAAGAAACCTAACGTACACATTGTTCTTGGAAACGAGGGAGAAATGGCCAACATTCCAACAGAAAGATGGGCAAAGGACAAGGACAGTTGACAGGAAAAGGGACACAAGTGGCTTTTCTTCCAATGGAAAGAGCGCCACCTTTCTCCTGTGCAGGGCAATGCAAATAAAAACTGCACATCTCTCATTTGGCTACAATTCAAGTACTTGGCAGCATATATTGGAATAAGAAGACACTCCTCGAGGAGTGGTAATGAACATGCGAAACCATGCAACCTCTATCAAAGGGGAATCTAGCAATAGAGTTCTACAGTAGATCTGCCATTTGCACTGGCACTGTCACTTCTGGGAGTTAACTCCACAAGTATAGGGGCATATGTGGTTTCTGTGTTTGTGTTGCTAACACTCAATGCCTGAGACTGGATAATCTGTGAAGATCAGAAATTTATAGTTCTCACACCTAGAGCGCCTGGGAAGTCCAACATCAGGGCATCAGCATGCTTTGTCTGATGAAGGTCTTACTATTGCATTGTCACATGGTGCAAGGCTGAAGGCAGAAGGGCCAGAGAGCAAATCAGCTGAACACCACATGGAGCCTGTTTGACAGGGACCTCAATCCCCGGTTTCAGTAAGGCCCAGCCACGACCGTTGTGGGTATTTGGAGAGTGAATTAGTGGATAGAGATTCTCTCTCTCTCCGTTACTTTGCTTGTGTCTGTCAATGTGTGTGTGTGTGTGTGTGTGTGTGTTGTGTGTGTTTCCACATCTCAAGAAAACTGAACGAAGAATCCATCAAAGCCAACCATTATTCTACAGTGAATACTCTAAAATAGACAAAATTCACAGTCTGCTCAGTTCTTTAGAGGTGGACTAAATGCTGATATCATTTAAAGATGATGGTCCTCTTTCTAGAACACAGAAGGAAACAAACTCACCCAAAGCCTAATGACCCTCATTGTATTTTTATTTTTTAATATCTTTCCTGATTTCCTTGGAAGATTTCTGGGTTCATATTTCATATTTCTTGATTTAGTATAGAAAGGTAGAGTGACAGCGAGGGAAAGACAGAGTAGTTTCCATTCCCTGGTTCACTTCCCAAATCCTGCAACAGCCAGGGCTGGCTGGACTAAGCCAAAGCCAGGAGCCAGCACTTCAATCTGGGTCTTGGAATTGTGTGGCATTTTGTCATCCGTTGGGGCATAGTCTGTTTCACAGGTGCATCTGCAGGCTCTTCTATCAGAAGCACAGAGGAACAAGGACTCCAAAAGGGGATATGAATGCCCCTTGTGGTACTTTAATCACTGGACCAGATGCCCACCACAAGAGCGATGATTTATTCCAGTCGATGTCTGCTAAGTCCTTTGTATGAGAGCAAATTAGGAAAAGCAAGCAAAAGGAGAGAAGTCACTTTCCCAAAACTGGCTTAACGCACAGCATCACAATGTTCACCCACAACTTCACTTCAACAATGGCCAAGGGCAAGGACAGACATTTCTCCAAAGACGAACAGCACAAGAGCTATATTGAAAGGACACACTATTATTGGTCATTGGCCATCACAAATCAAGTCTGCAAGGAGATAGATACCCCTTCCAAACCACCTCGAGGCTATTCAAATTACCATGAACCTGCTGTTGCATTCTCAACGAGCTATCTAAAAGACCCGGAAACAAGTTTGAAAAATATTTACCCAGAAGACTTCACAGGATTCACACTAGCCAAAACACAACCACAGCTCCAGTGTCCATCAGTAGATGAATGAATAAACACAATATGGTCTACTCGTATGATGGAATTCAGCATGAAGTAGAATACAAGTACTGATACGGGCTACCGCATAGGCAAAACTTGAAACCATGGTGCAAGTTGAGGGAATCCAGATACAGCAGAGAATAGTTTATAATGCTAGCTCTATGAAACATCTAGAGCATACTCACAGACCGAGAACTAATTGGCAGTTGCAATTGCTGGGGGAAGGGAGACTGGAAACTGGCTACTACTGGGTTTCGAGCTTGCTTCGCAGGTGATGTGATTCACTATTAGATGGTGGCCGAGGCGGTGGTGGGCAGGACTAAAGCTCTCAATAAACTTGCATACAGCCTTTTGGGAAAATTTTTCTGACTGCACCCACCAGTGAACTAGGGCCTCTCTGCTGCTATAGATTGGCTGGTCAAATTATTTTACTGTTTGAAAGGCAGAGTGCCAGAGAGACAGGCAGGGAGGAGGGAGACAGGGAGGTTGATCCAGTGAAACACACGAAAACCCCTTCAGCTGAAACCCCACAGTATCCACTGTGAACCAGACATGTCCTGTCCCCACAGCAAGTAGGAACAAAGTACAGCAGGTGGTATTGAACACACAGCAGGCCATCAGTACCTTTAGAGCACACCGCAAGTTGGGGGTGCACAGGATGTGTAGAAAATCACTCTCTAGGCATGACTGGTAGAAAGGGATACTTTGGTGACTTCAGTGGAAGAACATCTACCAGAGTTGACCAGGATTTCCTTCTCAAGAATTCTAGGTCTTGAATCCTCCCCCAGAGAATTATCAAAAGCGATGCATGAGAATCTACAAATTCGGTAAGACGATCAGGTTTCTCACAAGAAACTTTACAGGCCTGAAGCGTGTGAAAGCTTATCTTCACATAACTGAAGGAATAAACTTCCAACCAAAATGACATCTTCTTATGGACAAGTTAAGGGACAGCATCAGCATTAGACCTGCCTGACAGGGAAGCTCTATTGCCCTCTCCTGGAAGCAAATCGACACTACATGGCAGCAACACAGAACAACCAAAAAGTGGCAAAGCGCCCCAGGGTAAGAGAAAAGGAAAAGACACATACAGGATCTTCACTACCGCCATGGAATAGAAATCACTTTTACAACTTGGAATGCAATTTAAAGTAAAATCACAGAACTTGCAATGACTATACGGATCTCATGTGTATTTTGTAGCAAGTCATTTGGAACTACATTGCTTCTATGTGGATGAAGTGGAAGTCTAAACTAAATGTTTATAGGTGTGAATAGTTTATAGATTCCCATTGCAATGTGTCAGTAGATACCTGTAGATGATGCACAAAAGAAAATGAGAGATAAGAAGTCATTAGGAGGGGCTGGCACTGTAGTGTAGTAGGTTAAGCGCCCGCCTGCATCAATGGCATCGCATATGGGCACCAGTTTGAGGCCCGGCTGCTCCACTGCCTATCCAGCTCCCTGCTAATGGCCTGGGAAAGACGTACAGCCTGGAAAGACAGTCAGTGATGATTCAAATCCTTGGGTCCCTGCCACACAGGTTGTTGACCCAAATGGAGTCTGAGGCACTTTATTTGACTTAAGTTTTGGGGGACTGAACCAGCAGATGGAAAATCTCTGTGTCCCTGCCTTTCAAACAAATACATAGGAATTCTTTGAAAACAGAAAGCGCAATGGATGGCATGGCGACATCATAGGTCAAGGCACCTCCTGCAGTGCTGGCATCCCGTATGGGTGCAGGTCTGAGTCCCGGCTGCTCCTCTCCTGATCCAGCTCTCTACTGGGCCCAGGGAAAGCAGTGGATGATGGCCCAAATGCTTGGGCTCTGGCACCCGGTTGGGAGACACAGAGCAGGCTCCTGGCTGCTGGAATTGCATCGGCACAGCTCCAATCATTGCGGCCATCTAGGGACTGAATCAAGGGATGGAAGAACTCTATTATCTATCTATCTACCTATCTATCTATCTACCTACCTACCTACGTACCTACCTACCTATCTATCTCTGTCTGTCTTCTTCTGCCTCCCTGTAACACTGACTTGAAATTAAATAAATAAATCTTACAAATGTACCCAAATGACTCCTGGCCTCGTTCATGACTTTCTTAATTCCCCAGTCTTGTCGCTTGAATCAGGGAGGACTAGGGCTCTTCCTATTGCTTGGAGGACATGGAAAAGAAAGCAGCTCACCCAAAACTCTAGGGATTACAAGCTAAGTCTAATGCCAAGTCTCTCACTTGACTCCCTAGCGAGGAAAATGATTTCACCCATGTCCTCTGAGATTCTTTCATAAAACACCAAGCAAACCAGACCTGGGAGGAGTCTATTTCCTCAGGCATCCTTAGTATTGCACTCTTCTAAAGAGGCTGGACAATTTGAATGAGCTCAGACCTATTTTCAAATGGATGCCACTCTCTGTGGTCACAATGAAGCTTCCTAGCCAGTATTTGATCCCCCAGCCCTAGTGATTTTCTGTGAGGTCTTTTGCTCTATCGATAAGGTGGCCTGTTTCTGGGGCCCTGCATGCTGAAGATGGGAGATCTGATGCCAATTTGGGGGCATGGCTTTCAGGTGAGCTCTCTCACCTTCTCCTGGAGTTCTTGGACATGGCTGCTATCATAGCCAGAGACACTGAACCCGTATTCGGGGAAGATGCGCTTTAAGCTGTGACCTCAACATCTCCCGAAGGGGCAGGATCCACGACTCAAGATGCAGTTTAGAGTCTGTTGGGTCCCTAACCTTGGCTTTTCATGGGTCTCCATACCTTGCTTGTTTCTTAGGGGTTTTCCCGAAGGAACATGCTAGAGTGTTTGGAAATGATACGAAAAGGAGGTTTGGGACCCAACTGTCTCTCTGTCCGCAGGCTTAGGGCCCTGTCTACATTCAAGTCTCTTGAGGGAGCTGAGGAATGGCACTGTGTTTGTCTCCTTGTGTACAGTTAAGGGGATGATATTGTGGCAGCAGCCCAGAGGGGCCTTGGCATATCTTCTTAAGGGAAAGGGTCCACAGAATGGAACTTTGAAGATGTGACCTCACTTCCTTGGTGATAGAACTTACACTCTGATAGCAACAGTCCTTAGCGGCTCACTTGATGGGAGACGTTCAGGAGAAGACCATGTTCTCTCGTTGCTGCCAATCGTTGCCAGGCTCTGGCCTTTTCCGGCGCTTGAGACATTGGCTCCGCTCTCACACTGGGTGTCTGTGGCCTCTTACTGCAAGGCCACCCCAGGGAACAGAACAGCCCAGGAGGCAGCCACAGGTAGTGGAACAGTCCCGTCCTGGCAGGGGATCACCTGTGACCCCATCTGGGTCTTCTTTGCCCCTCCCTTCACCATGACAGTGGCAGAAGAAGAGGGGCTCTTGCTGCCCAGCAACACGATTCACGTGTTGGAGCCTCCTGTGTCTTGCGTGTTCATACCCTATTTTGTGGACAGCCGGTTGGGCAAGTGGGTGTTGGGGGACCTCCTCTTGTCTTCTGGAGACCTCTCTGGCTGCACAAGGGTACAGAGGCCCTTACTTTCCCGACCTGGGTAACAGAATGCCTCATGGGGGGAATTATTCTCTGTGGGGACAGCCAAGCACGACACTGATGCCTCCGGTCTGGGCTGCCACACACTCTCTTTGCAGAGCTCCACACTCGAGTCCACAGACAGAACACATGAGGAAGCCACAGGCATCGTCAATGGACACGTGAGTCAGGCCAACAACGTGGCTAATGCCGGTGTGGAGGGAGCGAGGGGCCCAGGAGTACCCACATGTTGGGGCACGAGATGACCACGGTGTGCCTAGAACCACATCCTGAAGGGAGGAACGCCCCTGGCTTTTGGCCTCGTGATCTCCCACTCAGTGACTGACCCCCATCCCACTCTCAAAGAAATCTCAGCCCCTTGGCAACTGGGTGTTGGGAAACTCCCTGTTCACACAAGCATCATGTGTGGCCATGGTGCTGAATGTTTGCCCACCTAGTCCAAGAATCCTGTGCAGTCCACTGCCTTCCAGGTCTTCTCCAAGCTTTAGGACTCAGTGATCCTACCAGGAAGGTTTTCCCACACAAAAGGGCAGAGGGTTCAACCAAAAGGCTGAAGATACCACACAGGACTGGAGCCTGGCCCCCACCTGTTCTATTCCATGGGACGACATTGCCCCTGTGGCCACACTTGCATGGCTGCTGGGAAGCACTGGGATTCAGCTGCATTGCCACGGCAGCGGTGCTGTAGGACACAGACTCACTGTCTCTCACGGAGCACAGTCAGCTAGGCTGCTCAAAGCACAGGAGCCCAGGTTGGGCAGCTCTCCCAACAGGAGTCGCTGTTCCCATTTCTGGTGGCTGCATGTCAGGGCATGGCCAAGGTGATTTCTCAGGAGGGCTCATTGCCATCTCCATCCCCAGTTTCATTTCCTATGCTCCCCTGGGCTTCTCTGTGCCCCTGTCGCATCTGCCAATGAGCACAGCAAGGTAATGGGATGGGGCCCACGCCATTTCTGGGGGTAAGGTCAATCACCTCCTTGCGGACTACTGGCCCAACTGCAGCAGTCACACTCAAGTGCTCTGGTGTCAGAACAACCCCACGTGTGTGTTGGGGATGGGGGCCACAATTCGGCTCTGAAAAGGCAGTGATGCCCTGCTGAGGACAAACTCCAAGGACCAGGCTGGCTGGGGACTGGCTCTACACATGTGTCGTTGTAATGCCTCAAGTCAGGTCACTTGGCAGAACGCCTGTGGTCATTACGCCACAGGCAGACACCTCTGACTATGGCTCTTTTCAGGATCTAGCCTCCCCTGGGGCTTCATATCCTACTCCGCCCACTTGTTTCCATTCTGCAGTCTGGTGGCAAAGCAAATCACACAGTTGCCCTCATTTCTAGCTCCCCCAAGGGGCACGGAATCATCTTTCACTGCTGGCCCCCTCGCAGGACTTTCTCATCCCTCAGTCCCTGTTCGGCCTCTTGGCCCCAACTGGGGTTTTCTCCCAACCCGGGTGTCTGCTCCCCTGTGCTCCCTGGAACTGCCACTGACTCACGTCCTTTCTGGTCCTCCCTAGTATGGAAATGGGTCCATGCTCTACTTGGCAGAGGTCTGTGCCATGCGGACCCTACAGCCAGACACTAAAGAGATGCTGCTGGATGCCCTGGTCCCGGGCCCCCTGGGAAAAAGGATCTGCTACTTCAACACCTTCCTGTGTACATACAGCGACTTCTCCACCATTCCGTATTACTTAGACCAGATATTCGACAGGTGGGTAGCTGCCTTTCAGCACTGCGGTGATGCAGAGATGAATCTTACATGTTTTAGATGACCTAAGCGACTTAAGACATGGCGGGCATGGAACGGGTGCCTTTCTCTGTGGACAGGGCTACTGGCACATTGCGTCACACCTCTTGATTTCCTTTCTATGCACCCTCACGAACCAATGTTTCTACTCAGGTGGGAACCGGCCATGTGCCTCTATGGTTGGAAAACCTCCCAGATGGCGATCCTGCTTTCCCCTTTTTCAAGAATCAGAAATGTTTTCTTTCACAGGCAGAGTTAGACTGAGAGAAAGAGAGAATGCGTCCTTCTATCTGCTGGGTCACTCCCCAAATGGCTGCAAAAAGCAGGGCTCTGGGAAGCCGGGCTGAGGAGCCTGAAGCTCTATCTGGCCCCCTCAGGGGTGCCAGGGGTCCAACTACTTAGGCCATCATCCGGCACTTCCCCAGGCTCATTAGCAGGGAGCTGGACACCAAGGACAACAGCCAAGACTTGAACTGGCCAACCCTGATATGGCTTGCCAGCATCACATGTGGGCAGGGGCATTGGAAGCTGCTATGCCTTCGTACCGGCCACATTTCCTACTTGTTCCAGCTGCTCCTGTCCTTGATATATGCACAGAACAGCTGCCCTCAGGGTTGGTAGCAGTTGCCCAGACCCCTCATCGACCTGGCAGGTCTACAAGGAATCATTCACTCTACACATATATGGGAAGCACTTCCCTTGTGCACTTTTCCAGACACTTGCCACAAATCCAGTGAACAAAGCATTCAAGGGCCTCACAGTTGTGGGGAATCCGACCCTCACAGCCGAGATCCTATACAAGTCCTGTCCTGCAGCGGCAGAGCTGAGGCTTGCTGACCTCCTCTGGGAGTAGCTGCAACGTCCCCTACTCTGATCACAAGGAGAACCCCATGTCCCACTAAGATGCGGGGAGATTGGGGTGCAGATGCGGCCTTCTGTCACTCGAAAGAATGGCAGGAAAATGAGGGCTGAGGCAAGGCAGAGGCAGACAGTAGGTGCAACTCCAACTTCTGGCCCCACCACATGCAAAGGAAGTGCTGAAGAGCAGTGCTATGGATAGGAGCAGACACGTTCTGCGGAGGAGCGGGCATGTTGGGGCTCACAGACAACACCCACATAGCCATGCCCAGGGCAGTTGCTTCCAGCTTTGCCTACCCTCCCTGACCACCCAACCCAACCCACCATCCCAGGAGCAACCTACTCCCAAGTCTGCTCAGAGCCGGAGCCTAGGGGCCTCCACCTGAGAAAACCATGGGAATGAATGGGAAGGCACTGAAAGGAACATGAGAAGGAAGCCATCCAAAGGAAAGCTACTGCCGGCAATGCCAGAATCCCTTGTGGGTGTTGGTTGGTGTCCCTGTTGTTGCAGTTCAGATTAAGGACCCTGCTCGGGGGTCTGGGAAAACCAGGGGAACATGGTCCAAGCATTTGGACCTCTGCCACCCATGTGGGAGACCTGGATGGAGCTCCTCACTCCCCGCATGAGCCTGGCCCAGTGCTGTCCACTGCCCATCCGGGGAGTCAAGCAGTGGATGCAAGACCTCTGCCCCGGTGTGTGTCTCTCCCTCTCTCTCTGTAACTCTTGGGATTCACAGTCAAGAAATCGCCTTGGAAAACAGCAAAGCATGGCATTGTCTTTAAGAAGCTAGAGTTCACCGGCAGGCTCCGTGCCCCACCCCACACAGGGAGTCCTGGAAGGGCAGCAAGCAGGGTAAGGTCAAGTCTGACTCTGCTGCCCACTCTCCTTCCCCAGGAACATGGCTTCCTGTTTGCAAAGCTGCAAAGCCAAGTACAAGGCCGAATTCTGCGATCGCGCGGATCTCCTGCTTCTCAAGATGAAGGTCGGATCCAAGCAGGTCCGCTTGCCCAGAGGAGACCTGCAGACCCATGCGTGCTTTCTGCGTGTCAGGATGGCCTACCCAAATCCCACACAGGCAGAAGCAGTCGGTAAGATGCACTGCACTCCGCGAGATTCTCTCGGGGGGCTTTGGGGCTGGAGCCCCTTTAGAGGCAATGGGATCGCGCCTGGCTTTGGAGAGGCCATTGGAAAGTGCTTGATGTTGCTGACCCTTTCTCTTCTCCCAGCTCCTGCTCTATTTGCCAGGCTGCAGTCATGCCAAACACTGGCTTTAGAGCCAGATTCCCCACTGCTCACAGAGCTAGAACCTCTTCTGGAGACAGGATCCATTTCAAAACTGAGGATGCCACCATGCACAGAATCAGCACCAAAGACAACTACCAAAGTCTCCTGCACATGTCCGGGACCTGCAAACAACCAGCCTCGCAAGATGGCTAGCATCACCACATTCCCCGCCAAGCTGCTGGCGGAACAGTTCACACTGATGGACGCGGTGAGCAGCGGGCTTGTCTCGGCAGGGCCAGGCCCGAACACCCCTTTGGCACCAGCCTCCCCACAGCTGCCCCGACCAGAATCCAGTAGCCGGGCTGCAGTTCAGGCTTCAGGTCCCACCACCTATGTGACTGGACCAATGTCTTCACTCCCAAGGCTGCCTTTCTCCCATGGCTGGCAGAGAGGGCACCCAAACCACACCAGCTGCACAGTGACTCTCCAGATCAACTGACATGGGCCTGGCAGAAAGTAGGGCTGGATCTGACCCACAGGGTACTGGACGGGCCTAGGTGGAGGGCATCCAGGTCCACCCACTGCCTTCCCATCTGCCTGCGATGCCACAGCTGTCCTGGGTCCTAGCACACATATCCATATCAAACAGCAAGCACCTTGTTGGAGTTGCCACAGGGAGCAGCACTGGCACAGGGACAAGGACTCCAGGGCAGATGCTGTGAGAGCAGAAGGATGAGATACTGGGCGGGATGCCTGGGAGCACACACCTCTGTCTCTTTCCTCAAGGCTTGGGAGGGTTGGGATCTGGGCTGGCAGGAGCGAGGCAACCTCAGTGGCAGAACACATAGCCCAGCTGCTCCCATGTTGGGGAGCTGCATGCCAAACTACCTGAGCTGCAGCTTCGAGCACTGTCACTTGCCGGGGTGGCTGGGCTTCACTGCATTCGAGCTAGGCTGGCTGTGCCCATGGGATACCCTCTTGCCCCCAGGAGCTCTTCCAGAATGTGGTCCCCTATCAGTGCCACAGCTCCATCCGGATCCAGCAGAACAAGGAGGTCAATGCGCAGCTGCCCCCTACTGTTCTCGCTGTCATCATCCACTACCACCACGTGGCCCATTGTGTTACTACCACGTGCTTGGGGGACCCCAGCATGAAGGCAGCGGACAGGGCCCACGTGGTGGAACACTGGATCAAGGTGGCCAAGGTAAGCTGAGGCTGTCCCAGGGGCTCCCTCTCTGCACGGCAGGGACGTGCCACTTTGCTTCCTCAGCTCTCAGGTGTACAGTCTGTGGTCACAGATCCTGCCCAATCCCTGGGCTCTTGGGATCCACGAGGTGGCCTGATCTCACTCACTTGTCCCAGAACTACATGCTCACTTCCCGCCTAGGCCCCTGACATGGGTTGAAACCAATCTAGCCCATGTGAGCGTGGCTCAAGGGGGTCCCATCACTGACCTGCTCTGGCTCCCTGGCCAACTCTCTGATGCATGAGGGGGATGTCAGCACAGCTGGCTGAGCCTGGCTCAGGTGGGGCTCCAAGCCACCTACCTGCCATTCATCCGCTCCCTGCCCTAGGAGTGCCTGGCTCTCCGGAACTACTGCTCGGTCCACACCATCCTCTGCGCTCTGCAGAGCCACCCGGTACGCCAGCTGAAAACAACGTGGGGAGAAGTCTCCAGGTGGGTGTGCATCCCTCAAAGCATCTGGTGGACCCGGGACTACCCTCAGGCCTAAGCACTAATCCTCCAAGACTCACAGAGGCTGGTATCCTGGGACACAGGGAGAGGCGTGGACTGCCGGGGGCAGGGGTGGGGAGCACCATCTTTCAGTGGCCCTGGGACATGAGGACTGGGTTTCTGCCTCAGGATGACATTTCCATTAGTCAGGCACATGTGGCTTCCAAACTACATACTTGCGCCTGTGCAACACACAGCACTGGACCTGCCTGGGCACTCCAACTCTGTAAACACTCACACACACACACACACACACACACACACAATCGAAACAGAAGATACTACCAGGCAGGGTGGATCCTCTGATCTTTGTTCTTAAACCAAAGGGGTTTGATCCACCACCTCACCATTCCATCCAAATATCTCCTGGTTTTCCCCTCACAACAGAAAAAGTGCCAGGAAATTTCAGCGTCTTTGCACACAGGACAAAAAAGTCAACAGAGATGTGCCCATGAAGGTAAAGTGGGGGCTCAGGGACAGGGGTGAGGGCTTGGCAGGAGGGGAAGGGGTGTGGCTGTAAGGGCATCAGGGCAGAGGGGACCTTTTGGTGTCACTGAAAGTGTGCTTGAAAAGAAAACCTGGGGTGTGCCTGCTAGGACAACAGGCCAAGTGAGGGCTGTGTTCACAGGTCGTGGCATGCAGTCGGGCTCAGAGGGCAATGGGAATGGGCTGCAGCAAGAGCAGCTTGGCTCTCAGAGGGGGCTGTGAGCACCCACAGGTCTCTGGCTCCCATGCTGTTCCTGCTTCCCCCAGGCTGTGAGGTGGATGCGGCAGCAAGGGCTTCCTTCCATCTGTGCTGGGGCCCTAGAGGTCCATTGGAAACCAGGCCTGCTACAGGGTTCTCTGTTGCAGCCTTCCATGGGGAGAGCTGCCAAGCCTGCCCCACACATTGCACAGCTTGGGAATGCCAGGGGCTGAGCAGTCGAGTGGGATGCCAAGCATTGGGTCTTACTGGCTGCCCTGGGAGCAGAACTTCTGTCTTCTCGAGGAGAGAAGCAAGCAGCATGAGCCTGTCTCTCAGTCTGCACAGGGAGCCTCATGTGCATCCAGGGAGGCAGGGTATGGGGTGCTGGGCCTGGCTTCCTCTCAGGGACACGCTGAGGCACAGGTCAGTCAAAGGATACTTAGGGCAAGGGGGACCTGAGGTGGGAGGGGAGGCCAGCACCCTCTCCAGCTGAGGAGCAGGCACAGGGAGGCGTGGTCAATCCCCCAAAGCCACCTTCCCAGTGGGAGCTGCATGAATCCATACAGAGCACCTTGTGGGAGGAGGGGAGTGCAGGGTGGGCATTATACCAATGGAAGTGAGTCAGACATGCAGGGCTCAAGGTGGTTTGCACAAATGTGGGCCGGTCAGGAAAGGACTATCTCCCTGAACGTGACCCTGACCCTGGCAGATGGCGATCTGCAGGTTGCCCGCCCGGGAGCAGAACCCCCAGAGAACACAGATGCGGCAGCGGCTGCAGAAGAAGGCAAGTGTGCCTGGGGGGGGGGCAGGGGCTCCTGTCTCCCACTGGGGGCCCATGTCAAGGGAGCAGGGCCTTCTGCCTCCCTTGTTTGCCCACGCCCATCACCACAGTAGCTGAGAGACCCCAGTTGAGAGACCAGAGCTGAGGGCCTGAGCTGAAGGGCTCCCAGCAGACTTGGGCCTGAGCTGGGGCTGGCACCCCACAAGCTGACTTGTTATCATGCCATCAGGGCTCCCAGGGTTGTCCGATTCTAGAGGCAGTTGGCCGGATGCAGGGAGAATTGGGAAAGGCACTTTAGGGGCGGGGAGCTTCCCAATGGGGAATGTGGCCAGGGCTCCAGCAGCTGGGGTGGAGTGCATCTCAGGGGCCGGGCCTTGGTGGCACCTGAGAACAGCTGCTCACCACCACCACCACCTCATGGCACAGGGAGCCGTCCCCTTCCTTGGCACTTTCATCATGTATCTGGATAGGCTGGACATCGCCATGAAGGACTTCGTAGATGTGAGTGAACTTGCCATGGGTGGGGCAGGCTCCAGGACCCTGAGGCTTGGGGGGAGGGTCCTGGGCTGAGCTCTCAGCCCCCAGCTCCTTGCTGCCCATGTCTCCGGAGGCCTCACAAGCTGTCCCAGGGAGGAGGGCTCACCTGCATATCCCCTCTGAGTGCGGGAGCCTGCAACCAGGTGCCCATCCCTGTCCCCCAAGGGTTGAAGCTGCATAGCCAGAGTCCCTGACTGCAAAGCTGCACAAGGTCTTGGCTGAGCCTGCTCAGCCTCTGAGTTGGGTGGCACCCAAGGGAAGGAGAGAAATTGGGCCCCTGTGAGGTCAGGCAGCACCCACATGCCTCAGTGCACCCATCCATTCCCAGGCCTCACTTTCCCTGCCTGCCATCAGACATGGTGGGGACAGCAGTTCCCTGAGCCTCAGCCACCATGTCCCCTTCTGCAGAGCTAACAGCCTGTCCCAGGGACACCTTCTTTTCCTTCCTCTTACCCAGAGGGGAGGGCCAGGGGCTAGTCACAGGCCAGGGGCTGTTCTGATGGACTCTGCCTTCCAGGGAAAAAACAACATGCTGAAAATGACAAAGGTGAGCAGCTCTGCCCTATCTTCCAGGCACAGAGGGGATGGAGGGGTCAGAGATGCCCTGGGCAGAAAGCCCAGGCTCCAGCCCATGCGTGTCTGTCTGCTCTCTCCACTGGGATGGATACACACAGAAGGAGGAGAGCATCCCTAGGGAGGCTGTGGCTAAGGGACTGGAATCCAGGAGAACTTCCTTCCTGGGCGAGGGGCTGTGTGTATGCTACTCAGAAGACAGCTTGGAGCCTGGAAGGGATGGCCAGGGAAGGCTTCTCTAGCTAAAAGACCCAGAGGCCAGCCCCCTGCCCCTGCCACAGTCTGCCCCTCCAGCAGTCCCAGTGCAGGCCTGTCAGCATCCTCTCTGCCCCTCTTGCCCCAGGAGATAAAAGTTCTCCAAGAAATGCAGCGGCTCCAGGTGGCAGCCAGTCAATATACTTTGCTGCGCGACGCAGAGTTTGCACTGTGGTTCCAATCCATGGAGAGGCTCAGTGACACTAAGAGGTGAGTGCTGGGCAGGGATTGCGGGATGTCCAGGGTGGCAGATGGGGAAGGTTCTCCTGTTGTGCACTGAGGAGAGGGCTACCCATGGCTCCTTGGTCAGCAGAGGGCCTTACCCATGGGCAGTGCGGGGCTCCAGGACTGCGGCTGCAGGGCGGGCCCTGGAGGGAGCCTGAGATGAGCAAGAGTGCACTCATGGCTGCTTCTGTGTCCTGCAGCTACAACCTGTCCTGCCTACTCCAGCCCCTCTGCTAGAATGTCCACCTCATCCTCAAGGCCAAGAACATCAGGCCTTGGAGAACATCAGCATGACTGAGTCCCCCATGCAGGCAGAGAGTGGGGGCTGCAGAGTTCATCTGTGGGCTCGGGGACTGCACCGTGACACTCGCTCCGTTCCCCGCCGACCAAGCAACAACCCAGTGCCTGGGAGACTGGCCTCCCTCTCTCAGATGGGTGGTCACATCATCACCAATTTCACGGATTCCTCCTAGATTTTCCTATGTATATAGTTCACCATGATTAGTACCAGTTGGTTAGGCCTTTCATTAAAGTAGTATACATGGTAGACCATGAGTGTCCTTCTTCCTCTTTATCCCTTCCCTGCCCTGCTAATTAGAGACCATTCTCTAGATCCACAGACAAAGACATTCATGCAGATTCGAGAGGGGTGTGTCTCCCCATGCAAGGATGCCACACCATGAGTGCTCTTTCAGTTCTGAGGCTCCTACATGGAGCCCCATGCTGTCTCGTGGAGAGAGTCCCTCAGGGTCTGTTCTGAAGCGCAATTCATACATCCATCGGTATCTGGCGAGAACAACGCTCTCACTGCTTCTACACTTGCTCCCACGAGCTTTGGGAGTTTGCTGCTTAGGGCCCTTTAGGCTCAGATGGTGGTCCCCTCTATACAGTGTTTTCCAAATGATGTGTGTCACCAGTGACCAGCAAAATGTCCCAAGAACACAACTCAGCCCTAGTCACTAGAGAGAATTCCCTGTGAGATTCAGTGGGAAATGCACATAATAAAAGTGCACAATCTTGGGAAGCCAACACTGACAAAAATTTCATCGATGTATACATATATATACACAGAGATTTGTATGTATTCAGGTGAAGTATCCACCTGCAGCAAAGGCATCCCACATGGGTGCCCGTTTGAGTCCCAGCTGCTCTGCTTCCTACCCAGCTCCCTGCTAATGGCCAGGGAGAGACATACAGCCTGGGAGACAGGAAGTGATATTTCAAACACCTGGGTCCCTGCCCCGCAGGTTGGAGACACATGCTGCGTTGGAGACACTGTACTTGACTCAAGTATTTGGGGACCGAACCAGCAGCTGGAACATCTCTGTGTCTCTGCCTTCCAACCAATGAGTCAGAATTCTTTCAAACATGAAAGCACAGGGGCTGCCACTGTGGCATAGCAGGGAAAGGTGATGCCTACAGTGCCGGCATCCCATGGGGCCGCCTGTTCGAGGCCCGGCTGCTCCTCTTCTGATCCAGTACTCTGCTATGGCCTGGGAAAGCAGTAGGGTTTGGCACAAATGGTTTGGCCCCTGCACACTTGTAGGCTTTCGATCGGCTCACTCCCAGCCATTGCAGCCATTTGCAGAGGGAACCTGCAGATTGGAGGTCGCTCTCTCACTCTCCCAGCCTCCCTGTAACTCTGCCTTTAATAAATATATCTTGAAAACAATTAAAATACAAATAATGTACTAAAGGAGTAACTTGAGCCAAGAAAACCAAAGATCGGTCTAGTGGTCATGGTAAAACACTACCACAGAAACCACAGGTGCTCTAAATATATGCCATGATCATGGGAAAGATATCTCATGTTCCTATTTAGACAAATGAACAGACATTGGACAATGTATGCCGAAACTGCGAAAATGTACAGTTTATACTGATATGCATTTGCCTTCTGGAAGCCTGGGATTCTAGGACAGGGTAGGAAGAGAGAACACCGAGTAGGAGCCCCAGTCAAAACCTGCCCATTGAATAGCTAGAGCTCTCCAAGAAGAGCACAACTTCCATAGCTTGTCCATGTTAGGTGAATCTACTGGGAGACGAGCATGGGGAATTGATGACACAGCTTCCTCTCCTTTCCCTATAGCCCTGAGATGCCTCTACACCACATCTCCAGTGTCCTACAGATGAGCAAACCTGGGGGTGGTCCTGGCGACACCTAGAACCCCACAGATCCAAAACACTTGACAAACGCTAAGCAGAAAAACATACCAAAGCACGTCCCAATTAACTGCTGAAAACCACTAGCAACACCAAAACCTTCAAAGATCAAAAATGAGAAGCTTCAGCCTGACTCACAAAATCCTTGAGCTGAAAGACAATGCATCAGTGCCTTCAGAACTTGGGAAAAACCATTTCCAACCTAAAAGTACATACATGTTTTCAATCCTACATTACAGGACAGTAAGATCAAAGCATAGTTAGAGATGCCAAGCATCAAAAACGCTTCTGTATGCCATTGCTCAGAACCTGCCAGAAGATGTGCTCCAGAAAATCAAGGGTGGAGGGGCCTGCACCCTAGCTCACTTGGTTATTCCTCTGCCTGCGGTGCCGGCTTCCCATATGTATGCTGGGTTCTAGTCCCGGTTGCCCTCTTCCAGTCCAGCTCTCTGCTGTGGCCCGGGAGGGCAGTGAAGAATGGCCCAAGTGCTTGGGCCCTGCACCCGCATGGGAGACCTGGAAGAAGCACCTGGCTCCTGGCTTCAGATCAGCACAGCGCAGGCCATGGGGGCCATTTGGGGAGTGAACCAACAGAAGGAAGACCTTTCTCTCTGTCTCTGTCTCTCTCACTGTCGATAACTCTACCTGTCAACTAAATAAATATAAATAAATACATAAAATTTTTTACAAAATCAAGCATGGAAAAAAAAACTCTGAGGAAAACATGAAATGCAAGATCAAGGAGCACCATCAGCAAAGAAGTGAACACATTCCTAGAATGATGGGGAACAGAAACCCCAGGGTGACAACATCCACAAAGAGAAAAGCATCTTGAATCCACATTGGAGCAACTAGGAGGTGGTAGGGAAACATTCACCAAGAAAATGAAACTGAGAGAAAGTCTGTTAAGTATAGAAATGTTTATGAGACTGTAAGACAATGAAGAAATATGAGGATTCTATGAATGTTCAGCAAAATGACCTAAGAAAGGGTCAATATGGGGAGCAGGTGTTTCACGCATTGGTCAAGATGCCACTTGGGGATGCATACACCCCAGGGCAGAGGGCATGGGTTTGAGTCCTGGCTCCAATTCAGATTCCACCTTCTTGCTCATGTGCACCCAGAGAGGTGGTCAGAGAAGCCTCAAGTACCTGGAGCCCTGGCACACAAGTGCTAGACCCAAATGCAGTTTCAGGCTCCTGGATTCAGCCTGACCCAGCCCTTGGCTGCTGTGAGCATTCAGGGAATGAACCCAGCAGATGGACAATCTCTGGGCCCCACTGCCTTTCACACCAATACGTTTTTTTAAAAAATCCAAGTAACACAACTCATTGTTCAAGAGCATCATGATAATTAGCACTGGTCTTGATGATCAAGAGTCCTTATGGAATTACAATGATGTAAATGCTGCATACTCAACTAAGCAAACCCTGACATATCTGTACTAGGGCCCTGGAGGGACAACCAAAGTTCATTGCCTAGTTGGCAGTGGAGAGTCAGGGGGGAGAGAGCTCCATATTTCCCCATGTTGAGAAGCACAGCACCAGCATGTGAGTTAAGGACCAAGGTGTGGAGCTCAAAAGAAAGCTCTGAGAGTGAAAAGGATGATCCCTGAGAAGGAACGGTGGGAGAAACACCAAAAGGCCTTGATGAACATATGTTATAAAAGAATAGGAATTTCTGAAACGATCCATTCTTACCTTAGCAAACTCAGAGAGCCTGTCATCACTCGTCAAAGACTGCCGACTTGCACAAGAAGCACAGTCTGAGGGACCCACGGCACCCTTGCCATCTTCAAGCTCGTTACATTCACCAGCACCTTCCCTGTCCCTGTCGAGCTCCCAGTCAGGGAAATGCAATTCACCTAAAAAGGCACAAGTTGCAACTTACTTCATTTCAAATCATTAAATGGTTTACAACTACTTGTATTCTCAGTAGTTAGTATAGCCCTGTTCCTGAATAAAGGTTAAAACTACATTCAGACAGTGAAAAAGTTATCCCTGGCCTCTTTTCTAGTCACTTGGTTTCTCGCATCTCGTAACCCCACCCAATCAAACTTAACCACATTTGTTAGCTCTTGGATACCCTTGCCGAGTCTCCATTGCCTGTGCAAGTAACTAGCTAACTGTGCATGTTGTATTTACCTCCTTTCGTACAAACCATGATCTTTTTCACTTCACATCATTAAGGTGATTGTCCTTACCACTAAACAGGGAATGCCCTCAGTCCCAAATGTCCTTGTAAAAGGAGGATATTTTCAGCTCAGAAGACCCAGCAGATATCAAAGGAAATAACTCAGCCAAGTGCAAAAGCAAAAAGAATATTGGCCATCTTCTAGAGAGGCTGTCTGTACAAACCTAACTTGTTCATATTAAGCGTAAGTCGCTAATAGGAACGGTGAGGATGAAAAGTTACCAGCTTACTTTGAGTGCATTAAGATGTCTAAATAGTCTAGTTAAGCTATCTCTTTTAAGATTTGGAAAAGTACATGATTTCTACAATTCTTGTCTGTGTCTATCAACTGGGGTGTGTCCTTCAGGGGATGCCTCACCTCAGAAGACCTCTTTGGGAGTGTCCATGGGGACTGATGCTGTCACTGTAATGTACTAGGGAGACGCTGGAGAAACTCTAAAACTTTCTGCAACACACAGGAACGTCCACCTCCTCACGACAGAGGTATCTGGACCCAAGCGATAACAGTGCCAAGACTGAGAAACCCTATTTTCAACTGTCTAAACCATGAGGCAACACAAACTACTCACAGCAAACAAAACTGGTGAAAGTTACACTCCCATCACACATGCACTGTTCTAGTCTTGTCCCAATAACCACAAGTTAGCCAGGCAGTAGTGTGGGTGTAGCATTCGGTAGGAGTTCAGAGAACTGGCTTTGAACTCAAGGGGATCTAACAATGAACCCCAACAGAGTTTACACATCCAAACTCAAGTTGTTACCAATAATACCAGTCCTAGCTCTTAGTCGTTACTGTAAGAAACATTACATCAGAAAGCATTTCGAAAGGCTTGGCACACAGGCTAAGCCTCACAAAAACATCAAAACCTATAATAACTTTGAGAATGAATTCTTCACCCAATAATGAATCCAATATGGAACAAAACCTGACTTTCTGACAACATTAGAAACTTACCATCACTGGCCCCATCTTCTAGACCCAAAATATCCCCGTTCCAAAGCCTCTACATTCTAGAACCGTGTCCATTATCCCTATGTGATTCAGAGTGTGTCTTCACTTCCTTTGACACATCGCTTCCATTGGAACTCCAAGTTACGTCAGTCAACACACTGTTACTCTTCGAAGTGAGAGTTTCTGACAATGAAAAAAGAAAACACATCAGTATGTCAGCCACTGTGGTCATTTATCTAAAGGAAATTGTAAGCATGCTACTTGCCACAATCACAAAGATACAAAACTCTGACAATACTGAAAGCAATGTCTTATGTCCAATCCTCTTGCCTCAAGTTTGAAGAACAACCTAAGATTCTTTGAGTTAAGGCCAAGTTACAACAAGAAAAAAAAGGAGAACTGGCTGAGATAGATTATCAATTGATAGTAGAAATGAAAGATCTCCGTGAGTGAGATCCCAGGGGAAAGAAGGAGCCATCCAAGAAGGAGGTACCTTCTTTCTCTGAATGCTGGAGAGAAATTCCGCTTGAAGGATGGCCTTATCTAAACAAGGGCAGAGTTTGTGAACTCCAGAGGCATCCATACCCTTAGCAGCTCGTCACAAGAGCCTCGGCTGATCACTGACATCATAAATAAGAGTGTCAATTGTTAAATCAACAACAGAAGTCACTGTGCACTTGCTCCTCCTGTAGGACCTCTGTCCTTAACGTGGTGTACTATGAGAATTCACGGTAACACTAGCCTTCAAACATTACTTTCCACTTTGCATGTCAGTGTGGGTGCAAGCTGTGAAAATCTTTACTGAGTATAGAGTTGGTCTCTATATAAAGATAATAAAAAATGAATCTTCATGAAGAATGGGATGCGAGAGGGTGTAGGGGGTGGGGTGGTTTGGGGGTGGGAGGGCAGGTAGGTGGGAAGAACAGCTACAATCTGAAAGCTGTACTTATGTAATTTATCTAGTAAATAAAAGCTTTCTATAAAAATAGATACTAGATATTAATAAATAGAGCACAGATATAATAACAATAATAATAACAATAATAATAATAGAAAGAATCAAAACAGACTGAATGCTCCAACATGGGAAGTATTGCATATAGCAGCCTCCCAGAATGACAATGACCTCAAATAACACCCTGGCTCAGAATCAACCCTGAAGACATTCTGATGTGGCTAAAACACCTATGAGAGCATGTCAGGCATGGGAAGACAAAACACTGTGGCACACAGGGTTCCCCATGAACCACTTCTGTGGGTAGACCCCAAGAGAAAGAAGTGGTCATCCACAAAGGATACACTTTATTCAGAAGGCACAAAAGAACTTCCTCTTCCCCGTGGCCCTGTCTAAATATGGAAGGAGTCAGTGGATTCCACAGGCTTCCACAGCTGAGGCAGCTCAGGTCAAGATCCTCAGGTGATCGCTGATGTGCTAATTCTGAAATTCTCAACAGGGGTCACTGTGCACTGACTTCCCATGCAGGACCTCTCTGCTCAAAGAGTTGAGGTATGTGAGTTAACAGTACCACTTGGTCACAAAGATCTACCACACTTTCACGTGAATGACACCATCTATGGATTATAAGCTAGAAGAATGTCTCATGCTCGCAAAAGTCACACCGCCCTTGGGTTCTTCTCCAAAGTTAACTCACTCCACCACAACAGATACTATAGACATACGTAAGTCAAATCTCAGAAAGCCTTACTTTCATTGAATTCAAAAGCACTTTCATCTCTTGTTTGTTGTAAAAACAAGCCTGCCGGTGTTCTAGTGCATAGTAGGGTAATAATACTTCACCTAACATACAGTCTTTTCTCAAAAGCTAGAAGAAAGACTTCTGAATGTACATACTACAAAGAAACCTTGAATAGGGAAGCGGTGGATGCGGATGACCTAATATGATCATTTAAATGTATGCATGTAGGGCAATATTACATTATACCACATCAATATGTACAGCTACTCTTTGTCAACAAATAGAGAAACACATCAAAAAGGAAATACATCATTGTTCAGTGAAATGCATCTCCAAATGCTCACTCTTTTTCATAGAAGTATATGTCATTCCAAAGTTTCCAAATACGTATAGTATTCAGCCCGTCATGTTTTGTTGATAAGTTCTAGGTAAATTCTACTCCTGTCAGAGAAGATGCCCCTAAAGGAGACAGAGGAGGAAGAAAGGTGGGAGGGCTGCTGTGAAGTTAGGTATGGTGGGAGAATCACTATGTTCCGAAAGCCGTGTTTAGGAAATGCATCAAGTTGGTATAGCTTCCATAAAAGGTGTCTGGGAAAAACTGGAAATAAAATAATCCAGGATTCTATGGCTGGCTGTGCACTGTGTATAGAAAATCAGTGTCTACAGGGGCTCTTTGCTGTACACCCAGGGCAACGCTCTTTCCGTCTTTTCTCTAGAAGATCCCACTTGGGAAGAAATTATGGACATCTAGTAGTCTATTTTCCTGTCTCGTCTAGTAGTAGAGGGTGCACTGCGCTTCCAACAAATCCAAGGCTGATGCTTGCTTTTGTGGAGTGGGAAGTAAGGGTGTGACAGTCAAGGGATACTCTTAACAAAAGAAACATGGGTTGAGAAGGAATTTAGCCTAATGGCTTAGATGCTTTGATGGTGAGTTCCGATGCCCATTTCTCATATCAGAGTACCTGGTTTTGATACTCATCTCTGGAGCCTAACTCCAGTTTCTTACTAAAATACCTCTGGGGAAACAATGGTTCCTATAACAAGTTCCATGCTATGCACATGGGCGACCTGGGTGGAATTGCCAGTTCCCAGTTGCAGTCTGGCACATCTCAAGGCACTTGCAGGACTGGGAAGTGAATTAGCAGTTGGGAGCTCCTCTCCTCTCTCTCTGTCTCTGTTCCTTTATAATGTTAAGATGGGAAGCGTGGCAAAGGCCCTGCCAACTCGGAAACAAAATGCGTTAGTTATAAATGAAAAGGCTGTTATATTCAGCCACACACAAACCTTAATTCATGCATGGCAAACCAAGATAAAGGAAAAACAAATACCAACTAGGAAAGTGTAGGTGGTCTGCCTAGTATATCAAAACGAAAGAAACCTAACGTACACATTGTTCTTGGAAACGAGGGAGAAATGGCCAACATTCCAACAGAAAGATGGGCAAAGGACAAGGACAGCTGACAGGAAAAGGGACACAAGTGGCTTTTCTTCCAATGGAAAGAGCGCCACCTTTCTCCTGTGCAGGGCAATGCAAATAGAAACTGCACATCTCTCATTTGGCTACAATTCAAGTACTTGGCAGCATATATTGGAATAAGAAGACACTCCTCGAGGAGTGGTAATGAACATGCGAAACCATGCAACCTCTATCAAAGGGGAATCTAGCAATAGAGTTCTACAGTAGATCTGCCATTTGCACTGGCACTGTCACTTCTGGGAGTTAACTCCACAAGTATAGGGGCATATGTGGTTTCTGTGTTTGTGTTGCTAACACTCAATGCCTGAGACTGGATAATCTGTGAAGACCAGAAATTTATAGTTCTCACACCTAGAGCGCCTGGGAAGTCCAACATCAGGGCATCAGCATGCTTTGTCTGATGAAGGTCTTACTATTGCATTGTCACATGGTGCAAGGCTGAAGGCAGAAGGGCCAGAGAGCAAATCAGCTGAACACCACATGGAGCCTGTTTGACAGGGACCTCAATCCCCGGTTTCAGTAAGGCCCAGCCACGACCGTTGTGGGTATTTGGAGAGTGAATTAGTGGATAGAGATTCTCTCTCTCTCCGTTACTTTGCTTGTGTCTGTCAATGTGTGTGTGTGTGTGTGTGTTGTGTGTGTTTCCACATCTCAAGAAAACTGAACGAAGAATCCATCAAAGCCAACCATTATTCTACAGTGAATACTCTAAAATAGACAAAATTCACAGTCTGCTCAGTTCTTTAGAGGTGGACTAAATGCTGATATCATTTAAAGATGATGGTCCTCTTTCTAGAACACAGAAGGAAACAAACTCACCCAAAGCCTAATGACCCTCATTGTATTTTTATTTTTTAATATCTTTCCTGATTTCCTTGGAAGATTTCTGGGTTCATATTTCATATTTCTTGATTTAGTATAGAAAGGTAGAGTGACAGAGAGGGAAAGACAGAGTAGTTTCCATTCCCTGGTTCACTTCCCAAATCCTGCAACAGCCAGGGCTGGCTGGACTAAGCCAAAGCCAGGAGCCAGCACTTCAATCTGGGTCTTGGAATTGTGTGGCATTTTGTCATCCGTTGGGGCATAGTCTGTTTCACAGGTGCATCTGCAGGCTCTTCTATCAGAAGCACAGAGGAACAAGGACTCCAAAAGGGGATATGAATGCCCCTTGTGGTACTTTAATCACTGGACCAGATGCCCACCACAAGAGTGATGATTTATTCCAGCCGATGTCTGCTAAGTCCTTTGTATGAGAGCAAATTAGGAAAAGCAAGCAAAAGGAGAGAAGTCACTTTCCCAAAACTGGCTTAACGCACAGCATCACAATGTTCACCCACAACTTCACTTCAACAATGGCCAAGGGCAAGGACAGACATTTCTCCAAAGACGAACAGCACAAGAGCTATATTGAAAGGACACACTATTATTGGTCATTGGCCATCACAAATCAAGTCTGCAATGAGATAGATACCCCTTCCAAACCACCTCGAGGCTATTCAAATAACCATGAACCTGCAGTTGCATTCTCAACGAGCTATCTAAAAGAACCGGAAACAAGTTTGAAAAATATTTACCCAGAAGACTTCACAGGATTCACACTAGCCAAAACACAACCACAGCTCCAGTGTCCATCAGTAGATGAATGAATAAACACAATATGGTCTACTCGTATGATGGAATTCAGCATGAAGTAGAATACAAGTACTGATACGGGCTACCGCATAGGCAAAACTTGAAACCATGGTGCAAGTTGAGGGAATGCAGACACAGCTGAGAATAGTTTATAATGCTAGCTCTATGAAACATCTAGAGCATACTCACAGACCGAGAACTAATTGGCAGTTGCAATTGCTGGGGGAAGGGAGACTGGAAACTGGCTACTACTGGGTTTCGAGCTTGCTTTGCAGGTGATGTGATTCACTATTAGATGGTGGCCGAGGCGGTGGTGGGCAGGACTAAAGCTCTCAATAAACTTGCATACAGCCTTTTGGGAAAATTTTTCTGACTGCACCCACCAGTGAACTAGGGCCTCTCTGCTGCTATAGATTGGCTGGTCAAATTATTTTACTGTTTGAAAGGCAGAGTACCAGAGAGACAGGCAGGGAGGAGGGAGACAGGGAGGTTGATCCAGTGAAACACACGAAAACCCCTTCAGCTGAAACCCCACAGTGTCCACTGTGAACCAGACATGTCCTGTCCCCACAGCAAGTAGGAACAAAGTACAGCAGGTGGTATTGAACACACAGCAGGCCATCAGTACCTTTAGAGCACACCGCAAGTTGGGGGTGCACAGGATGTGTAGAAAATCACTCTCTAGGCATGACTGGTAGAAAGGGATACTTTGGTGACTTCAGTGGAAGAACATCTACCAGAGTTGACCAGGATTTCCTTCTCAAGAATTCTAGGTCTTGAATCCTCCCCCAGAGAATTATCAAAAGCGATGCATGAGAATCTACAAATTCGGTAAGACGATCAGGTTTCTCACAAGAAACTTTACAGGCCTGAAGCGTGTGAAAGCTTATCTTCACATAACTGAAGGAATAAACTTCCAACCAAAATGACATCTTCTTATGGACAAGTTAAGGGACAGCATCAGCATTAGACCTGCCTGACAGGGAAGCTCTATTGCCCTCTCCTGGAAGCAAATCGACACTACATGGCAGCAACACAGAACAACCAAAAAGTGGCAAAGCGCCCCAGGGTAAGAGAAAAGGAAAAGACACATACAGGATCTTCACTACCGCCATGGAATAGAAATCACTTTTACAACTTGGAATGAAATTTAAAGTAAAATCACAGAACTTGCAATGACTATACGGATCTCATGTGTATTTTGTAGCAAGTCATTTGGAACTACATTGCTTCTATGTGGATGAAGTGGAAGTCTAAACTAAATGTTTATAGGTGTGAATAGTTTATAGATTCCCATTGCAATGTGTCAGTAGATACCTGTAGATGATGCACAAAAGAAAATGAGAGATAAGAAGTCATTAGGAGGGGCTGGCACTGTAGTGTAGTAGGTTAAGCGCCCGCCTGCATCAATGGCATCGCATATGGGCACCAGTTTGAGGCCCGGCTGCTCCACTGCCTATCCAGCTCCCTGCTAATGGCCTGGGAAAGACGTACAGCCTGGAAAGACAGTCAGTGATGATTCAAATCCTTGGGTTCCTGCCACACAGGTTGTTGACCCAAATGGAGTCTGAGGCACTTTATTTGACTTAAGTTTTGGGGGACTGAACCAGCAGATGGAAAATCTCTGTGTCCCTGCCTTTCAAACAAATACATAGGAATTCTTTGAAAACAGAAAGCGCAATGGATGACATGGCGACATCATAGGTCAAGGCACCTCCTGCAGTGCTGGCATCCCGTATGGGTGCAGGTCTGAGTCCCGGCTGCTCCTCTCCTGATCCAGCTCTCTACTGGGCCCAGGGAAAGCAGTGGATGATGGCCCAAATGCTTGGGCTCTGGCACCCGGTTGGGAGACCCAGAGCAGGCTCCTGGCTGCTGGAATTGCATCGGCACAGCTCCAATCATTGCGGCCATCTAGGGACTGAATCAAGGGATGGAAGAACTCTATTATCTATCTATCTACCTATCTATCTATCTACCTACCTACCTACGTACCTACCTACCTATCTATCTCTGTCTGTCTTCTTCTGCCTCCTTGTAACACTGACTTGAAATTAAATAAATAAATCTTACAAATGTACCCAAATGACTCCTGGCCTCGTTCATGACTTTCTTAATTCCCCAGTCTTATCGCTTGAAGCAGGGAGGACTAGGGCTCTTCCTATTGCTTGGAGGACATGGAAAAGAAAGCAGCTCACCCAAAACTCTAGGGATTACAAGCTAAGTCTAATGCCAAGTCCCTCACTTGACTCCCTAGCGAGGAAAATGATTTCACCCATGTCCTCTGAGATTCTTTCATAAAACACCAAGCAAACCAGACCTGGAAGGAGTCTATTTCCTCAGGCATCCTTAGTATTGCACTCTTCTAAAGAGGCTGGACAATTGGAATGAGCTCAGACCTATTTTCAAATGGATGCCACTCTCTGTGGTCACAATGAAGCTTCCTAGCCAGTATTTGATCCCCCAGCCCTAGTGATTTTCTGTGAGGTCTTTTGCTCTATCGATAAGGTGGCCTGTTTCTGGGGCCCTGCATGCTGAAGATGGGAGATCTGATGCCAATTTGGGGGCATGGCTTTCAGGTGAGCTCTCTCACCTTCTTCTGGAGTTCTTGGACATGGCTGCTATCATAGCCAGAGACACTGAACCCGTATTCGGGGAAGATGCGCTTTAAGCTGTGACCTCAACATCTCCCGAAGGGGCAGGATCCACGACTCAAGATGCAGTTTAGAGTCTGTTGGGTCCCTAACCTTGGCTTTTCATGGGTCTCCATACCTTGCTTGTTTCTTAGGGGTTTTCCCGAAGGAACATGCTAGAGTGTTTGGAAATGATACGAAAAGGAGGTTTGGGACCCAGCTGTCTGTCTGTCCGCAGGCTTAGGGCCCTGTCTACATTCAAGTCTCTTGAGGGAGCTGAGGAATGGCACTGTGTTTGTCTCCTTGTGTACAGTTAAGGGGATGATATTGTGGCAGCAGCCCAGAGGGGCCTTGGCATATCTTCTTAAGGGAAAGGGTCCACAGAATGGAACTTTGAAGATGTGACCTCACTTCCTTGGTGATAGAACTTACACTCTGATAGCAACAGTCCTTAGCGGCTCACTTGATGGGAGACGTTCAGGAGAAGACCATGTTCTCTCGTTGCTGCCAATCGTTGCCAGGCTCTGGCCTTTTCCGGCGCTTGAGACATTGGCTCCGCTCTCACACGGGGTGTCTGTGGCCTCTTACTGCAAGGCCACCCCAGGGAACAGAACAGCCCAGGAGGCAGCCCCAGGTAGCGGAACAGGCCCGTCCTGGCAGGGGATCACCTGTGACCCCATCTGGGTCTTCTTTGCCCCTCCCTTCACCATGACAGTGGCAGAAGAAGAGGGGCTCTTGCTGCCCAGCAACACGATTCACGTGTTGGAGCCTCCTGTGTCTTGCGTGTTCATACCCTATTTTGTGGACAGCTGGTTGGGCAAGTGGGTGTTGGGGGACCTCCTCTTGTCTTCTGGAGACCTCTCTGGCTGCACAAGGGTACAGAGGCCCTTACTTTCCCGACCTGGGTAACAGAATGCCTCATGGGGGGAATTATACTCTGTGGGGACAGCCAAGCACGACACTGATGCCTCCGGTCTGGGCTGCCACACACTCTCTTTGCAGAGCTCCACACTCGAGTCCACAGACAGAACACATGAGGAAGCCACAGGCATCGTCAATGGACACGTGAGTCAGGCCAACAACGTGGCTAATGCCGGTGTGGAGGGAGCGAGGGGCCCAGGAGTACCCACGTGTTGGGGCACGAGATGACCACGGTGTGCCTAGAACCACATCCTGAAGGGAGGAACGCCCCTGGCTTTTGGCCTCGTGATCTCCCACTCAGTGACTGACCCCCATCCCACTCTCAAAGAAATCTCAGCCCCTTGGCAACTGGGTGTTGGGAAACTCCCTGTTCACACAAGCATCGTGTGTGGCCATGGTGCTGAAGGTTTGCCCACCTAGTCCAAGAATCCTGTGCAGTCCTTAGTCAGCTCCACTGCCTTCCAGGTCTTCTCCAAGCTTTAGGACTCAGTGATCCTACCAGGAAGGTTTTCCCACACAAAAGGGCAGAGGGTTCAACCAAAAGGGTGAAGATACCACACAGGACTGGAGCCTGGCCCTCACCTGTTCTATTCCATGGGACGACATTGCCCCTGTGGCCACACTTGCATGGCTACTGGGAAGCACTGGGATTCAGCTGCATTGCCACGGCAGCGGTGCTGTAGGACACAGACTCACTGTCTCTCACGGAGCACAGTCAGCTAGGCTGCTCAAAGCACAGGAGCCCAGGTTGGGCAGCTCTCCCAACAGGAGTCGCTGTTCCCATTTCTGGTGGCTGCATGTCAGGGCATGGCCAAGGTGATTTCTCAGGAGGGCTCATTGCCATCTCCATCCCCAGTTTCATTTCCTATGCTCCCCTGGGCTTCTCTGTGCCCCTGTTGCATCTGCCAATGAGCACAGCAAGGTAATGGGATGGGGCCCACGCCATTTCTGGGGGTAAGGTCAATCACCTCCTTGCGGACTACTGGCCCAACTGCAGCAGTCACACCCAAGTGCTCTGGTGTCAGAACAACCCCACGTGTGTGTTGGGGATGGGGGCCACAATTCGGCTCTGAAAAGGCAGTGATGCCCTGCTGAGGACAAACTCCAAGGACCAGGCTGGCTGGGGACTGGCTCTACACATGTGTCGTTGTAATGCCTCAAGTCAGGTCACTTGGCAGAACGCCTGTGGTCATTACGCCACAGGCAGACACCTCTGACTATGGCTCTTTTCAGGATCTAGCCTCCCCTGGGGCTTCATATCCTACTCCGCCCACTTGTTTCCATTCTGCAGTCTGGTGGCAAAGCAAATCACACAGTTGCCCTCATTTCTAGCTCCCCCAAGGGGCACGGAATCATCTTTCACTGCTGGCCCTCTCGCAGGACTTTCTCATCCCTCAGTCCCTGTTCAGCCTCTTGGCCCCAACTGGGGTTTTCTCCCAACCCGGGTGTCTGCTCCCCTGTGCTCCCTGGAACTGCCACTGACTCACGTCCTTTCTGGTCCTCCCTAGTATGGAAATGGGTCCATGCTCTACTTGGCAGAGGTCTGTGCCATGCGGACCCTACAGCCAGACACTAAAGAGATGCTGCTGGATGCCCTGGTCCCGGGCCCCCTGGGAAAAAGGATCTGCTACTTCAACACCTTCCTGTGTACATACAGCGACTTCTCCACCATTCCGTATTACTTAGACCAGATATTCGACAGGTGGGTAGCTGCCTTTCAGCACTGCGGTGATGCAGAGATGAATCTTACATGTTTTAGATGACCTAAGCGACTTAAGACATGGCGGGCATGGAACGGGTGCCTTTCTCTGTGGACAGGGCTACTGGCACACTGCGTCACACCTCTTGATTTCCTTTCTCTGCACCCTCACGAACCAATGTCTCTACTCAGGTGGGAACCGGCCATGTGCCTCTATGGTTGGAAAACCTCCCAGATGGCGATCCTGCTTTCCCCTTTTTCAAGAATCAGAAATGTTTTCTTTCACAGGCAGAGTTAGACTGAGAGAAAGAGAGAATGCGTCCTTCTATCTGCTGAGTCACTCCCCAAATGGCTGCAAAAAGCAGGGCTCTGGGAAGCCGGGCTGAGGAGCCTGAAGCTCTATCTGGCCCCCTCAGGGGTGCCAGGGGTCCAACTACTTAGGCCATCATCCGGCACTTCCCCAGGCTCATTAGCAGGGAGCTGGACACCAAGGACAACAGCCAAGACTTGAACTGGCCAACCCTGATATGGCTTGCCAGCATCACACGTGGGCAGGGGCATTGGAAGCTGCTATGCCTTCATACCGGCCACATTTCCTACTTGTTCCAGCTGCTCCTGTCCTCGATATATGCACAGAACAGCTGCCCTCAGGGTTGGTAGCAGTTGCCCAGACCCCTCATCGACCTGGCAGGTCTACAAGGAATCATTCACTCTACACATATATGGGAAGCCCTTCCCTTGTGCACTTTTCCAGACACTTGCCACAAATCCAGTGAACAAAGCATTCAAGGGCCTCACAGTTGTGGGGAATCCGACCCTCACAGCCGAGATCCTATACAAGTCCTGTCCTGCAGCAGCAGAGCTGAGGCTTGCTGACCTCCTCTGGGAGTAGCTGCAACGTCCCCTACTCTGATCACAAGGAGAACCCCATGTCCCACTAAGATGCAGGGAGATTGGGGTGCAGATGTGGCCTTCTGTCACTCGAAAGAGTGGCAGGAAAATGAGGGCTGAGGCAAGGCAGAGGCAGACAGTAGGTGCAACTCCAACTTCTGGCCCCAGCACATGCAAAGGAAGTGCTGAAGAGCAGTGCTATGGATAGGAGCAGACACGTTCTGCAGAGGAGCGGGCATGTTGGGGCTCACAGACAACACCCACATAGCCATGCCCAGGGCAGTTGCTTCCAGCTTTGCCTACCCTCCCTGACCACCCAACCCAACCCACCATCCCAGGAGCAACCTACTCCCAAGTCTGCTCAGAGCCAGAGCCTAGGGGCCTCCACCTGAGAAAACCATGGGAATGAATGGGAAGGCACTGAAAGGAACATGAGAAGGAAGCCATCCAAAGGAAAGCTACTGCCGGCAATGCCAGAATCCCTTGTGGGTGTTGGTTGGTGTCCCTGTTGTTGCAGTCCAGATGCAGGACCCTGCTCGGGGGTCTGGGAAAACCAGGGGAACATGGTCCAAGCATTTGGACCTCTGCCACCCATGTGGGAGACCTGGATGGAGCTCCTCACTCCCCGCATGAGCCTGGCCCAGTGCTGTCCACTGCCCATCCGGGGAGTCAAGCAGTGGATGCAAGACCTCTGCCCCGGTGTGTGTCTCTCCCTCTCTCTCTGTAACTCTTGGGATTCACAGTCAAGAAATCGCCTTGGAAAACAGCAAAGCATGGCATTGTCTTTAAGAAGCTAGAGTTCACCGGCAGGCTCCGTGCCCCACCCCACACAGGGAGTCCTGGAAGGGCAGCAAGCAGGGTAAGGTCAAGTCTGACTCTGCTGCCCACTCTCCTTCCCCAGGAACATGGCTTCCTGTTTGCAAAGCTGCAAAGCCAAGTACAAGGCCGAATTCTGCGATCGCACGGATCTCCCGCTTCTCAAGATGAAGGTCGGATCCAAGCAGGTCCGCTTGCCCAGAGGAGACCTGCAGACCCATGCGTGCTTTCTGCGTGTCAGGATGGCCTACCCAAATCCCACACAGGCAGAAGCAGTCGGTAAGATGCACTGCACTCCGCGAGATTCTCTCGGTGGGCTTTGGGGCTGGAGCCCCTTTAGAGGCAATGGGATCGCGCCTGGCTTTGGAGAGGCCATTGGAAAGTGCTTGATGTTGCTGACCCTTTCTCTTCTCCCAGCTCCTGCTCTATTTGCCAGGCTGCAGTCATGCCAAACACTGGCTTTAGAGCCAGATTCCCCACTGCTCACAGAGCTAGAACCTCTTCTGGAGACAGGATCCATTTCAAAACTGAGGCTGCCACCATGCACAGAATCAGCACCAAAGACAACTACCAAAGTCTCCTGCGCATGTCCGGGACCTGCAAACAACCAGCCTCGCAAGATGGCTAGCATCACCACATTCCCCGCCAAGCTGCTGGCGGAACAGTTCACACTGATGGACGCGGTGAGCAGCGGGCTTGTCTCGGCAGGGCCAGGCCCGAACACCCCTTTGGCACCAGCCTCCCCACAGCTGCCCCGACCAGAATCCAGTGGCCTGGCTGCAGTTCAGGCTTCAGGTCCCACCACCTATGTGACTGGACCAATGTCTTCACTCCCAAGGCTGCCTTTCTCCCATGGCTGGCAGAGAGGGCACCCAAACCACACCAGCTGCACAGTGACTCTGCAGATCAACTGACATGGGCCTGGCAGAAAGTAGGGCTGGATCTGACCCACAGGGTACTGGACGGGCCTAGGTGGAGGGCATCCAGGTCCACCCACTGCCTTCCCATCTGCCTGCGATGCCACAGCTGTCCTGGGTCCTAGCACACATATCCATATCAAACAGCAAGCACCTTGTTGGAGTTGCCACAGGGAGCAGCACTGGCACAGGGACAAGGACTCCAGGGCAGATGCTGTGAGAGCAGAAGGATGAGATACTGGGTGGGATGCCTGGGAGCACACACCTCTGTCTCTTTCCTCAAGGCTTGGGAGGGTTGGGATCTGGGCTGGCAGGAGCGAGGCGACCTCAGTGGCAGAACACATAGCCCAGCTGCTCCCATGTTGGGGAGCTGCATGCCAAACTACCTGAGCTGCAGCTTCGAGCACTGTCACTTGCCGGGGTGGCTGGGCTTCACTGCATTCGAGCTAGGCTGGCTGTGCCCATGGGATACCCTCTTGCCCCCAGGAGCTCTTCCAGAATGTGGTCCCCTATCAGTGCCACAGCTCCATCCGGATCCAGCAGAACAAGGAGGTCAATGCGCAGCTGCCCCCTACTGTTCTCGCTGTCATCATCCACTACCACCACGTGGCCCATTGTGTTACTACCACGTGCTTGGGGGACCCCAGCATGAAGGCAGAGGACAGGGCCCGCGTGGTGGAACACTGGATCAAGGTGGCCAAGGTAAGCTGAGGCTGTCCCAGGGGCTCCCTCTCTGCACGGCAGGGACGTGCCACTTTGCTTCCTCAGCTCTCAGGTGTACAGTCTGTGGTCACAGATCCTGCCCAATCCCTGGGCTCTTGGGATCCACGAGGTGGCCTGATCTCACTCACTTGTCCCAGAACTACATGCTCACTTCCCGCCTAGGCCCCTGACATGGGTTGAAACCAATCTAGCCCATGTGAGCGTGGCTCAAGGGGGTCCCATCACTGACCTGCTCTGGCTCCCTGGCCAACTCTCTGATGCATGAGGGGGATGTCAGCACAGCTGGCTGAGCCTGGCTCAGGTGGGGCTCCAAGCCACCTACCTGCCATTCATCCGCTCCCTGCCCTAGGAGTGCCTGGCTCTCCGGAACTACTGCTCGGTCCACACCATCCTCTGCGCTCTGCAGAGCCACCCGGTACGCCAGCTGAAAACAACGTGGGGAGAAGTCTCCAGGTGGGTGTGCATCCCTCAAAGCACCTGGTGGACCCGGGACTACCCTCGGGCCTAAGCACTAATCCTCCAAGACTCACAGAGGCTGGTATCCTGGGACACAGGGAGAGGCGTGGACTGCCGGGGGCAGGGGTGGGGAGCACCATCTTTCAGCGGCCCTGGGACATGAGGACTGGGTTTCTGCCTCAGGATGACATTTCCATTAGTCAGGCACATGTGGCTTCCAAACTACATACTTGCGCCTGTGCACCACGCAGCACTGGACCTGCCTGGGCACTCCAACTCTGTAAACACTCACACACACACACACACACACACACACATACACACACACAATCAAAACAGAAGATACTACCAGGCAGGGTGGATCCTCTGATCTTTGTTCTTAAACCAAAGGGGTTTGATCCACCACCTCACCATTCCATCCAAATATCTCCTGGTTTTCCCCTCACAACAGAAAAAGTGCCAGGAAATTTCAGCGTCTTTGCACACAGGACAAAAAAGTCAACAGAGATGTGCCCATGAAGGTAAAGTGGGGGCTCAGGGACAGGGGTAAGGGCTTGGCAGGAGGGGAAGGGGTGTGGCTGTAAGGGCATCAGGGCAGAGGGGAGCTTTTGGTGTCACTGAAAGTGTGCTTGAAAAGAAAACCTGGGGTGTGCCTGCTAGGACAACAGGCCAAGAGAGGGCTGTGTTCACAGGTCGTGGGATGCAGTCGGGCTCAGAGGGCAATGGGAATGGGCTGCAGCAAGAGCAGCTTGGCTCTCAGAGGGGGCTGTGAGCACCCACAGGTCTCTGGCTCCCATGCTGTTCCTGCTTCCCCCAGGCTGTGAGGTGGATGCGGCAGCAAGGGCTTCCTTCCATCTGTGCTGGGGCCCTAGAGGTCCTTTGGAAACCAGGCCTGCTACAGGGTTCTCTGTTGCAGCCTTCCATGGGGAGGGCTGCCAAGCCTGCCCCACACATTGCACAGCTTGGGAATGCCAGGGGCTGAGCAGTCGAGTGGGATGCCAAGCATTGGGTCTTACTGGCTGCCCTGGGAGCAGAACTTCTGTCTTCTCGAGGAGAGAAGCAAGCAGCATGAGCCTGTCTCTCAGTCTGCACAGGGAGCCTCATGTGCATCCAGGGAGGCAGGGTATGGGGTGCTGGGCCTGGCTTCCTCTCAGGGACACGCTGAGGCACAGGTCAGTCAAAGGATACTTAGGGCAAGGGGGACCTGAGGTGGGAGGGGAGGCCAGCACCCTCTCCAGCTGAGGAGCAGGCACAGGGAGGCGTGGTCAATCCCCCAAAGCCACCTTCCCAGTGGGAGCTGCATGAATCCATACAGAGCAGGTTGTGGGAGGAGGGGAGTGCAGGGTGGGCATTATACCAATGGAAGTGAGCCAGACATGCAGGGCTCAAGGTGGTTTGCACAAATGTGGGCCGGTCAGGAAAGGACTATCTCCCTGAACGTGACCCTGACCCTGGCAGATGGCGATCTGCAGGTTGCCCGCCCGGGAGCAGAACCCCCAGAGAACACAGATGCGGCAGCGGCTGCAGAAGAAGGCAAGTGTGCCTGGGGAGGGGGGGGCAGGGGCTCCTGTCTCCCACTGGGGGCCCATGTCAAGGGAGCAGGGCCTTCTGCCTCCCTTGTTTGCCCACGCCCATCACCACAGTAGCTGAGAGACCCCAGTTGAGAGACCAGAGCTGAGGGCCTGAGCTGAAGGGCTCCCAGCAGACTTGGGCCTGAGCTGGGGCTGGCACCCCACAAGCTGACTTGTTATCATGCCATCAGGGCTCCCAGGGTTGTCCGATTCTAGAGGCAGTTGGCTGGATGCAGGGAGAATTGGGAAAGGCACTTTAGGGGCGGGGAGCTTCCCAATGGGGAATGTGGCCAGGGCTCCAGCAGCTGGGGTGGAGTGCATCTCAGGGGCCGGGCCTTGGTGGCACCTGAGAACAGCTGCTCACCACCACCACCACCTCATGGCACAGGGAGCCGTCCCCTTCCTTGGCACTTTCATCATGTATCTGGATAGGCTGGACATCGCCATGAAGGACTTCGTAGATGTGAGTGAACTTGCCATGGGTGGGACAGGCTCCAGGACCCTGAGGCTTGGGGGGAGGGTCCTGGGCTGAGCTCTCAGCCCCCAGCTCCTTGCTGCCCATGTCTCCGGAGGCCTCACAAGCTGTCCCAGGGAGGAGGGCTCACCTGCATATCCCCTCTGAGTGCGGGAGCCTGCAACCAGGTGCCCACCCCTGTCCCCCAACGGTTGAAGCTGCATAGCCAGAGTCCCTGACTGCAAAGCTGCACAAGGTCTTGGCTGAGCCTGCTCAGCCTCTGAGTTGGGTGGCACCCAAGGGAAGGAGAGAAATTGGGCCCCTGTGAGGTCAGGCAGCACCCACATGCCTCAGTGCACCCATCCATTCCCAGGCCTCACTTTCCCTGCCTGCCATCAGACATGGTGGGGACAGCAGTTCCCTGAGCCTCAGCCACCATGTCCCCTTCTGCAGAGCTAACAGCCTGTCCCAGGGACACCTTCTTTTCCTTCCTCTTACCCAGAGGGGAGGGCCAGGGGCTAGTCACAGGCCAGGGGCTGTTCTGATGGACTCTGCCTTCCAGGGAAAAAACAACATGCTGAAAATGACAAAGGTGAGCAGCTCTGCCCTATCTTCCAGGCACAGAGGGGATGGAGGGGTCAGAGATGCCCTGGGCAGAAAGCCCAGGCTCCAGCCCATGCGTGTCTGTCTGCTCTCTCCACTGGGATGGATACACACAGAAGGAGGAGAGCATCCCTAGGGAGGCTGTGGCTAAGGGACTGGAATCCAGGAGAACTTCCTTCCTGGGCGAGGGGCTGTGTGTATGCTACTCAGAAGACAGCTTGGAGCCTGGAAGGGATGGCCAGGGAAGGCTTCTCTAGCTAAAAGACCCAGAGGCCAGCCCCCTGCCCCTGCCACAGTCTGCCCCTCCAGCAGTCCCAGTGCAGGCCTGTCAGCATCCTCTCTGCCCCTCTTGCCCCAGGAGATAAAAGTTCTCCAAGAAATGCAGCGGCTCCAGGTGGCAGCCAGTCAATATACTTTGCTGCGCGACGCAGAGTTTGCACTGTGGTTCCAATCCATGGAGAGGCTCAGTGACACTAAGAGGTGAGTGCTGGGCAGGGATTGCGGGATGTCCAGGGTGGCAGATGGGGAAGGTTCTCCTGTTGTGCACTGAGGAGAGGGCTACCCATGGCTCCTTGGTCAGCAGAGGGCCTTACCCATGGGCAGTGCGGGGCTCCAGGACTGCGGCTGCAGGGCGGGCCCTGGAGGGAGCCTGAGATGAGCAAGAGTGCACTCATGGCTGCTTCTGTGTCCTGCAGCTACAACCTGTCCTGCCTACTCCAGCCCCTCTGCTAGAATGTCCACCTCATCCTCAAGGCCAAGAACATCAGGCCTTGGAGAACATCAGCATGACTGAGTCCCCCATGCAGGCAGAGAGTGGGGGCTGCAGAGTTCATCTGTGGGCTCGGGGACTGCACCGTGACACTCGCTCCGTTCCCCGCCGACCAAGCAACAACCCAGTGCCTGGGAGACTGGCCTCCCTCTCTCAGATGGGTGGTCACATCATCACCAATTTCACGGATTCCTCCTAGATTTTCCTATGTATATAGTTCACCATGATTAGTACCAGTTGGTTAGGCCTTTCATTAAAGTAGTATACATGGTAGACCATGAGTGTCCTTCTTCCTCTTTATCCCTTCCCTGCCCTGCTAATTAGAGACCATTCTCTAGATCCACAGACAAAGACATTCATGCAGATTCGAGAGGGGTGTGTCTCCCCATGCAAGGATGCCACACCATGAGTGCTCTTTCAGTTCTGAGGCTCCTACATGGAGCCCCATGCTGTCTCGTGGAGAGAGTCCCTCAGGGTCTGTTCTGAAGCGCAATTCATACATCCATCGGTATCTGGCGAGAACAACGCTCTCACTGCTTGTACACTTGCTCCCACGAGCTTTGGGAGTTTGCTGCTTAAAGCCCTTTAGGCTCAGATGGTGGTCCCCTCTATACAGTGTTTTCCAAATGATGTGTGTCACCAGTGACCAGCAAAATGTCCCAAGAACACAACTCAGCCCTAGTCACTAGAGAGAATTCCCTGTGAGATTCAGTGGGAAATGCACATAATAAAAGTGCACAATCTTGGGAAGCCAACACTGACAAAAATTTCATCGATGTATACATATATATACACAGAGATTTGTATGTATTCAGGTGAAGTATCCACCTGCAGCAAAGGCATCCCACATGGGTGCCCGTTTGAGTCCCAGCTGCTCTGCTTCCTACCCAGCTCCCTGCTAATGGCCAGGGAGAGACATACAGCCTGGGAGACAGGAAGTGATATTTCAAACACCTGGGTCCCTGCCCCGCAGGTTGGAGACACATGCTGCGTTGGAGACACTGTACTTGACTCAAGTATTTGGGGACCGAACCAGCAGCTGGAACATCTCTGTGTCTCTGCCTTCCAACCAATGAGTCAGAATTCTTTCAAACATGAAAGCACAGGGGCTGCCACTGTGGCATAGCAGGGAAAGGTGATGCCTACAGTGCCGACATCCCATGGGGCCGCCTGTTCGAGGCCCGGCTGCTCCTCTTCTGATCCAGTACTCTGCTATGGCCTGGGAAAGCAGTAGGGTTTGGCACAAATGGTTTGGCCCCTGCACACTTGTAGGCTTTCGATCGGCTCACTCCCAGCCATTGCAGCCATTTGCAGAGGGAACCTGCAGATTGGAGGTCGCTCTCTCACTCTCCCAGCCTCCCTGTCACTCTGCCTTTAATAAATATATCTTGAAAACAATTAAAATACAAATAATGTACTAAAGGAGTAACTTGAGCCAAGAAAACCAAAGATCGGTCTAGTGGTCATGGTAAAACACTACCACAGAAACCACAGGTGCTCTAAATATATGCCATGATCATGGGAAAGATATCTCATGTTCCTATTTAGACAAATGAACAGACATTGGACAATGTATGCCGAAACTGCGAAAATGTACAGTTTATACTGATATGCATTTGCCTTCTGGAAGCCTGGGATTCTAGGACAGGGTAGGAAGAGAGAACACCGAGTAGGAGCCCCAGTCAAAACCTGCCCATTGAATAGCTAGAGCTCTCCAAGAAGAGCACAACTTCCATAGCTTGTCCATGTTAGGTGAATCTACTGGGAGACGAGCATGGGGAATTGATGACACAGCTTCCTCTCCTTTCCCTATAGCCCTGAGATGCCTCTACACCACATCTCCAGTGTCCTACAGATGAGCAAACCTGGGGGTGGTCCTGGCGACACCTAGAACCCCACAGATCCAAAACACTTGACAAACGCTAAGCAGAAAAACATACCAAAGCACGTCCCAATTAACTGCTGAAAACCACTAGCAACACCAAAACCTTCAAAGATCAAAAATGAGAAGCTTCAGCCTGACTCACAAAATCCTTGAGCTGAAAGACAATGCATCAGTGCCTTCAGAACTTGGGAAAAACCATTTCCAACCTAAAAGTACATACATGTTTTCAATCCTACATTACAGGACAGTAAGATCAAAGCATAGTTAGAGATGCCAAGCATCAAAAACGCTTCTGTATGCCATTGCTCAGAACCTGCCAGAAGATGTGCTCCAGAAAATCAAGGGTGGAGGGGCCTGCACCCTAGCTCACTTGGTTATTCCTCTGCCTGCGGTGCCGGCTTCCCATATGTATGCTGGGTTCTAGTCCCGGTTGCCCTCTTCCAGTCCAGCTCTCTGCTGTGGCCCGGGAGGGCAGTGAAGAATGGCCCAAGTGCTTGGGCCCTGCACCCGCATGGGAGACCTGGAAGAAGCACCTGGCTCCTGGCTTCAGATCAGCACAGCGCAGGCCATGGGGGCCATTTGGGGAGTGAACCAACAGAAGGAAGACCTTTCTCTCTGTCTCTGTCTCTCTCACTGTCGATAACTCTACCTGTCAACTAAATAAATATAAATAAATACATAAAAGTTTTTACAAAATCAAGCATGGAAAAAAAAACTCTGAGGAAAACATGAAATGCAAGATCAAGGAGCACCATCAGCAAAGAAGTGAACACATTCCTAGAATGATAGGGAACAGAAACCCCAGGGTGACAACATCCACAAAGAGAAAAGCATCTTGAATCCACATTGGAGCAACTAGGAGGTGGTAGGGAAACATTCACCAAGAAAATGAAACTGAGAGAAAGTCTGTTAAGTATAGAAATGTTTATGAGACTGTAAGACAATGAAGAAATATGAGGATTCTATGAATGTTCAGCAAAATGACCTAAGAAAGGGTCAATATGGGGAGCAGGTGTTTCACGCATTGGTCAAGATGCCACTTGGGGATGCATACACCCCAGGGCAGAGGGCATGGGTTTGAGTCCTGGCTCCAATTCAGATTCCACCTTCTTGCTCATGTGCACCCAGAGAGGTGGTCAGAGAAGCCTCAAGTACCTGGAGCCCTGGCACACGAGTGCTAGACCCAAATGCAGTTTCAGGCTCCTGGATTCAGCCTGACCCAGCCCTTGGCTGCTGCGAGCATTCAGGGAATGAACCCAGCAGATGGACAATCTCTGGGCCCCACTGCCTTTCACACCAATACGTTTTTTTAAAAAATCCAAGTAACACAACTCATTGTTCAAGAGCATCATGATAATTAGCACTGGTCTTGATGATCAAGAGTCCTTATGGAATTACAATGATGTAAATGCTGCATACTCAACTAAGCAAACCCTGACATATCTGTACTAGGGCCCTGGAGGGACAACCAAAGTTCATTGCCTAGTTGGCAGTGGAGAGTCAGGGGGGAGAGAGCTCCATATTTCCCCATGTTGAGAAGCACAGCACCAGCATGTGAGTTAAGGACCAAGGTGTGGAGCTCAAAAGAAAGCTCTGAGAGTGAAAAGGATGATCCCTGAGAAGGAACGGTGGGAGAAACACCAAAAGGCCTTGATGAACATATGTTATAAAAGAATAGGAGTTTCTGAAACGATCCATTCTTACCTTAGCAAACTCAGAGAGCCTGTCATCACTCGTCAAAGACTGCCGACTTGCACAAGAAGCACAGTCTGAGGGACCCACGGCACCCTTGCCATCTTCAAGTTCGTTACATTCACCAGCACCTTCCCTGTCCCTGTCGAGCTCCCAGTCAGGGAAATGCAATTCACCTAAAAAGGCACAAGTTGCAACTTACTTCATTTCAAATCATTAAATGGTTTACAACTATTTGTATTCTCAGTAGTTAGTATAGCCCTGTTCCTGAATAAAGGTTAAAACTACATTCAGACAGTGAAAAAGTTATCCCTGGCCTCTTTTCTAGTCACTTGGTTTCTCGCATCTCGTAACCCCACCCAATCAAACTTAACCACATTTGTTAGCTCTTGGATACCCTTGCTGAGTCTCCATTGCCTGTGCAAGTAACTAGCTAACTGTGCATGTTGTATTTACCTCCTTTCGTACAAACCATGATCTTTTTCACTTCACATCATTAAGGTGATTTTCCTTACCACTAAACAGGGAATGCCCTCAGTCCCAAATGTCCTTGTAAAAGGAGGATATTTTCAGCTCAGAAGACCCAGCAGATATCAAAGGAAATAACTCAGCCAAGTGCAAAAGAAAAAAGAATATTGGCCATCTTCTAGAGAGGCTGTCTGTACAAACCTAACTTGTTCATATTAAGCGTAAGTCGCTAATAGGAACGGTGAGGATGAAAAGTTCCCAGCTTACTTTGAGTGCATTAAGATGTCTAAATAGTCTAGTTAAGCTATCTCTTTTAAGATTTGGAAAAGTACATGATTTCTACAATTCTTGTCTGTGTCTATCAACTGGGGTGTGTCCTTCAGGGGATGCCTCACCTCAGAAGACCTCTTTGGGAGTGTCCACGGGGACTGATGCTGTCACTGTAATGTACTGGGGAGACGTTGGAGAAACTCTAAAACTTTCTGCAACACACAGGAACGTCCTCCTCCTCACGACAGAGGTATCTGGACCCAAGCGATAACAGTGCCAAGACTGAGAAACACTATTTTCAACTGTCTAAACCATGAGGCAACACAAACTACTCACAGCAAACAAAACTGGTGAAAGTTACACTCCCATCACACATGCACTGTTCTAGTCTTGTCCCAATAACCACAAGTTAGCCAGGCAGTAGTGTGGGTGTAGCATTCGGTAGGAGTTCAGAGAACTGGCTTTGAACTCAAGGGGATCTAACAATGAACCCCAACAGAGTTTACACATCCAAACTCAAGTTGTTACCAATAATACCAGTCCTAGCTCTTAGTCGTTACTGTAAGAAACATTACATCAGAAAGCATTTCGAAAGGCTTGGCACACAGGCTAAGCCTCACAAAAACATCAAAACCTATAATAACTTTGAGAATGAATTCTTCGCCCAATAATGAATCCAATATGGAACAAAACCTGACTTTCTGACAACATTAGAAACTTACCATCACTGGCCCCATCTTCTAGACCCAAAATATCCCCGTTCCAAAGCCTCTACATTCTAGAACCGTGTCCATTATCCCTATGTGATTCAGAGTGTGTCTTCACTTCATTTGACACATCGCTTCCATTGGAACTCCAAGTTACGTCAGTCAACACACTGTTACTCTTCGAAGTGAGAGTTTCTGACAATGAAAAAAGAAAACACATCAGTATGTCAGCCACTGCGGTCATTTATCTAAAGGAAATTGTAAGCATGCTACTTGCCACAATCACAAAGATACAAAACTCTGACAATACTGAAAGCAATGTCTTATGTCCAATCCTCTTGCCTCAAGTTTGAAGAACAACCTAAGATTCTTTGAGTTAAGGCCAAGTTACAACAAGAAAAAAAAGGAGAACTGGCTGAGATAGATTATCAATTGATAGTAGAAATGAAAGATCTCCGTGAGTGAGATCCCAGGGGAAAGAAGGAGCCATCCAAGAAGGAGGTACCTTCTTTCTCTGAATGCTGGAGAGAAATTCCGCTTGAAGGATGGCCTTATCTAAACAAGGGCAGAGTTTGTGAACTCAAGAGGCATCCATACCCTTAGCAGCTCGTCACAAGAGCCTCGGCTGATCACTGACATCATAAATAAGAGTGTCAATTGTTAAATCAACAACAGAAGTCACTGTGCACTTGCTCCTCCTGTAGGACCTCTGTCCTTAACGTGGTGTACTATGAGAATTCACGGTAACACTAGCCTTCAAACATTACTTTCCACTTTGCATGTCAGTGTGGGTGCAAGCTGTGAAAATCTTTACTGAGTATAGAGTTGGTCTCTATATAAAGATAATTAAAAATGAATCTTCATGAAGAATGGGATGTGAGAGGGAGTAGGGGGTGGGGTGGTTTGGGGGTGGGAGGGCAGGTAGGTGGGAAGAACAGCTACAATCTGAAAGCTGTACTTATGTAATTTATCTAGTAAATAAAAGCTTTCTATAAAAATAGATACTAGATATTAATAAATAGAGCACAGATATAATAACAATAATAATAACAATAATAATAATAGAAAGAATCAAAACAGACTGAATGCTCCAACATGGGAAGTATTGCATATAGCAGCCTCCCAGAATGACAATGACCTCAAATAACACCCTGGCTCAGAATCAACCCTGAAGACATTCTGATGTGGCTAAAACACCTATGAGAGCATGTCAGGCATGGGAAGACAAAACACTGTGGCACACAGGGTTCCCCATGAAGCACTTCTGTGGGTGGACCCCAAGAGAAAGAAGTGGTCATCCACAAAGGATACACTTTATTCAGAAGGCACAAAAGAACTTCCTCTTCCCCGTGGCCCTGTCTAAATATGGAAGGAGTCAGTGGATTCCACAGGCTTCCACAGCTGAGGCAGCTCAGGTCAAGATCCTCAGGTGATCGCTGATGTGCTAATTCTGAAATTCTCAACAGGGGTCACTGTGCACTGACTTCCCATGCAGGACCTCTCTGCTCAAAGAGTTGAGGTATGTGAGTTAACAGTACCACTTGGTCACAAAGATCTACCACACTTTCACGTGAATGACACCATCTATGGATTATAAGCTAGAAGAATGTCTCATGCTCGCAAAAGTCACACCGCCCTTGGGTTCTTCTCCAAAGTTAACTCACTCCACCACAACAGATACTATAGACATACGTAAGTCAAATCTCAGAAAGCCTTACTTTCATTGAATTCAAAAGCACTTTCATCTCTTGTTTGTTGTAAAAACAAGCCTGCCGGTGTTCTAGTGCATAGTAGGGTAATAATACTTCACCAAACATACAGTCTTTTCTCAAAAGCTAGAAGAAAGACTTCTGAATGTACATACTACAAAGAAACCTTGAATAGGGAAGCGGTGGATGCGGATGACCTAATATGATCATTTAAATGTATGCATGTAGGGCAATATTACATTATACCACATCAATATGTACAGCTACTCTTTGTCAACAAATAGAGAAACACATCAAAAAGGAAATACATCATTGTTCAGTGAAATGCATCTCCAAATGCTCACTCTTTTTCATAGAAGTATATGCCATTCCAAAGTTTCCAAATACGTATAGTATTCAGCCCGTCATGTTTTGTTAATAAGTTCTAGGTAAATTCTACTCCTGTCAGAGAAGATGCCCCTAAAGGAGACAGAGGCGGAAGAGAGGTGGGAGGGCTGCTGTGAAGTTAGGTATGGTGGGAGAATCACTATGTTCCGAAAGCCGTGTTTAGGAAATGCATCAAGTTGGTATAGCTTCCATAAAAGGTGTCTGGGAAAAACTGGAAATAAAATAATCCAGGATTCCATGGCTGGCTGTGCACTGTGTAGAGAAAATCAGTGTCTACAGGGGCTCTTTGCTGTACACCCAGGGCAACGCTCTTTCCGTCTTTTCTCTAGAAGATCCCACTTGGGAAGAAATTATGGACATCTAGTAGTCTATTTTCCTGTCTCGTCTAGTAGTAGAGGGTGCACTGCGCTTCCAACAAATCCAAGGCTGATGCTTGCTTTTGTGGAGTGGGAAGTAAGGGTGTGACAGTCAAGGGATACTCTTAACAAAAGAAACATGGGTTGAGAAGGAATTTAGCCTAATGGCTTAGATGCTTTGATGGTGAGTTCCGATGCCCATTTCTCATATCAGAGTACCTGGTTTTGATACTCATCTCTGGAGCCTAACTCCAGTTTCTTACTAAAATACCTCTGGGGAAACAATGGTTCCTATAACAAGTTCCATGCTATTCACATGGGCGACCTGGGTGGAATTGCCAGTTCCCAGTTGCAGTCTGGCACATCTCAAGGCACTTGCAGGACTGGGAAGTGAATTAGCAGTTGGGAGCTCCTCTCCTCTCTCTCTGTCTCTGTTCCTTTATAATGTTAAGATGGGAAGCGTGGCAAAGGCCCTGCGAACTCGGAAACAAAATGCGTTAGTTATAAATGAAAAGGCTGTTATATTCAGCCACACACAAACCTTAATTCATGCATGGCAAACCAAGATAAAGGAAAAACAAATACCAACTAGGAAAGTGTAGTTGGTCTGCCTAGTATATCAAAACGAAAGAAACCTAACGTACACATTGTTCTTGGAAACGAGGGAGAAATGGCCAACATTCCAACAGAAAGATGGGCAAAGGACAAGGACAGTTGACAGGAAAAGGGACACAAGTGGCTTTTCTTCCAATGGAAAGAGCGCCACCTTTCTCCTGTGCAGGGCAATGCAAATAGAAACTGCACATCTCTCATTTGGCTACAATTCAAGTACTTGGCAGCATATATTGGAATAAGAAGACACTCCTCGAGGAGTGGTAATGAACATGCGAAACCATGCAACCTCTATCAAAGGGGAATCTAGCAATAGAGTTCTACAGTAGATCTGCCATTTGCACTGGCACTGTCACTTCTGGGAGTTAACTCCACAAGTATAGGGGCATATGTGGTTTCTGTGTTTGTGTTGCTAACACTCAATGCCTGAGACTGGATAATCTGTGAAGACCAGAAATTTATAGTTCTCACACCTAGAGCGCCTGGGAAGTCCAACATCAGGGCATCAGCATGCTTTGTCTGATGAAGGTCTTACTATTGCATTGTCACATGGTGCAAGGCTGAAGGCAGAAGGGCCAGAGAGCAAATCAGCTGAACACCACATGGAGCCTGTTTGACAGGGACCTCAATCCCCGGTTTCAGTAAGGCCCAGCCACGACCGTTGTGGGTATTTGGAGAGTGAATTAGTGGATAGAGATTCTCTCTCTCTCCGTTACTTTGCTTGTGTCTGTCAATGTGTGTGTGTGTGTGTGTGTGTTGTGTGTGTTTCCACATCTCAAGAAAACTGAACGAAGAATCCATCAAAGCCAACCATTATTCTACAGTGAATACTCTAAAATAGACAAAATTCACAGTCTGCTCAGTTCTTTAGAGGTGGACTAAATGCTGATATCATTTAAAGATGATGGTCCTCTTTCTAGAACACAGAAGGAAACAAACTCACCCAAAGCCTAATGACCCTCATTGTATTTTTATTTTTTAATATCTTTCCTGATTTCCTTGGAAGATTTCTGGGTTCATATTTCATATTTCTTGATTTAGTATAGAAAGGTAGAGTGACAGCGAGGGAAAGACAGAGTAGTTTCCATTCCCTGGTTCACTTCCCAAATCCTGCAACAGCCAGGGCTGGCTGGACTAAACCAAAGCCAGGAGCCAGCACTTCAATCTGGGTCTTGGAATTGTGTGGCATTTTGTCATCCGTTGGGGCATAGTCTGTTTCACAGGTGCATCTGCAGGCTCTTCTATCAGAAGCACAGAGGAACAAGGACTCCAAAAGGGGATATGAATGCCCCTTGTGGTACTTTAATCACTGGACCAGATGCCCACCACAAGAGTGATGATTTATTCCAGTCGATGTCTGCTAAGTCCTTTGTATGAGAGCAAATTAGGAAAAGCAAGCAAAAGGAGAGAAGTCACTTTCCCAAAACTGGCTTAACGCACAGCATCACAATGTTCACCCACAACTTCACTTCAACAATGGCCAAGGGCAAGGACAGACATTTCTCCAAAGACGAACAGCACAAGAGCTATATTGAAAGGACACACTATTATTGGTCATTGGCCATCGCAAATCAAGTCTGCAATGAGATAGATACCCCTTCCAAACCACCTCGAGGCTATTCAAATAACCATGAACCTGCAGTTGCATTCTCAACGAGCTATCTAAAAGAACCGGAAACAAGTTTGAAAAATATTTATCCAGAAGACTTCACAGGATTCACACTAGCCAAAACACAACCACAGCTCCAGTGTCCATCAGTAGATGAATGAATAAACACAATATGGTCTACTCGTATGATGGAATTCAGCATGAAGTAGAATACAAGTACTGATACGGGCTACCGCATAGGCAAAACTTGAAACCATGGTGCAAGTTGAGGGAATCCAGATACAGCAGAGAATAGTTTATAATGCTAGCTCTATGAAACATCTAGAGCATACTCACAGACCGAGAACTAATTGGCAGTTGCAATTGCTGGGGGAAGGGAGACTGGAAACTGGCTACTACTGGGTTTCGAGCTTGCTTCGCAGGTGATGTGATTCACTATTAGATGGTGGCCGAGGCGGTGGTGGGCAGGACTAAAGCTCTCAATAAACTTGCATACAGCCTTTTGGGAAAATTTTTCTGACTGCACCCACCAGTGAACTAGGGCCTCTCTGCTGCTATAGATTGGCTGGTCAAATTATTTTACTGTTTGAAAGGCAGAGTGCCAGAGAGACAGGCAGGGAGGAGGGAGACAGGGAGGTTGATCCAGTGAAACACACGAAAACCCCTTCAGCTGAAACCCCACAGTATCCACTGTGAACCAGACATGTCCTGTCCCCACAGCAAGTAGGAACAAAGTACAGCAGGTGGTATTGAACACACAGCAGGCCATCAGTACCTTTAGAGCACACCGCAAGTTGGGGGTGCACAGGATGTGTAGAAAATCACTCTCTAGGCATGACTGGTAGAAAGGGATACTTTGGTGACTTCAGTGGAAGAACATCTACCAGAGTTGACCAGGATTTCCTTCTCAAGAATTCTAGGTCTTGAATCCTCCCCCAGAGAATTATCAAAAGCGATGCATGAGAATCTACAAATTCGGTAAGACGATCAGGTTTCTCACAAGAAACTTTACAGGCCTGAAGCGTGTGAAAGCTTATCTTCACATAACTGAAGGAATAAACTTCCAACCAAAATGACATCTTCTTATGGACAAGTTAAGGGACAGCATCAGCATTAGACCTGCCTGACAGGGAAGCTCTATTGCCCTCTCCTGGAAGCAAATCGACACTACATGGCAGCAACACAGAACAACCAAAAAGTGGCAAAGCGCCCCAGGGTAAGAGAAAAGGAAAAGACACATACAGGATCTTCACTACCGCCATGGAATAGAAATCACTTTTACAACTTGGAATGAAATTTAAAGTAAAATCACAGAACTTGCAATGACTATACGGATCTCATGTGTATTTTGTAGCAAGTCATTTGGAACTACATTGCTTCTATGTGGATGAAGTGGAAGTCTAAACTAAATGTTTATAGGTGTGAATAGTTTATAGATTCCCATTGCAATGTGTCAGTAGATACCTGTAGATGATGCACAAAAGAAAATGAGAGATAAGAAGTCATTAGGAGGGGCTGGCACTGTAGTGTAGTAGGTTAAGCGCCCGCCTGCATCAATGGCATCGCATATGGGCACCAGTTTGAGGCCCGGCTGCTCCACTGCCTATCCAGCTCCCTGCTAATGGCCTGGGAAAGACGTACAGCCTGGAAAGACAGTCAGTGATGATTCAAATCCTTGGGTTCCTGTCGCTCCCCGTCTTCGTGGAGGAACGACACTGGACCCTGCGCTGTTCTTTTGTCTGCTCGGCCCTCCCCGGGTTTGCTGCTGGTTCTTCCCGGGTTGGCTACCGACCCTTCCACCTCCGTGGAAGGGCAGTTCCCCCTGCCACATTCCCCACTTCCGCGGGGGAGCTGCACACCGCCCGCCGGCTCTCTCGGGGGCTGCACAGGTGTTCGCCTTAGATGTTCCCCTTAGATGTTCCTTGTGCATGCCGTCTCTCTCCTCCTTTATAGTCCTCCTCTGCCAATCCCAACTCGGCTGCCCACACGCCGAGTACGCTGCTCTCCTCCAATCAGGAGCGAGTCCTACAGTTTATTGGTTGAACTGGAGGCACCTGTGTAGAAGCTGTTTTCTTCTCTCCCAGCGCCATATTGTGGGAGAGCAGATGCATAGAATAAGTCTTAATTCCAGTAACTCAGTCTAGTCCGGATTGTTCCCCACAGATCCCCCTTTCTTTTTATTTTTTGGCGTTGATACGCGCCTGTCTTCGGTGTCCTGCAGCACACACTCTGCTCTACTTGCTAGAGTTGCCACAGGTTCTTACACGTCCTATCAGGCAAACCGAATCCGGGTCCTCTCTTCGCCATGTTGTAAGGAGGTTTTTAGGCGCTGATGCATGCCTGTGTTCGGTGCCCTGCAGCGCATGCTCTGCTCTGCCTGCAGGGGCTTACAAGCCCTAACAATCAGGCAAACCGAATCCAAGCCTTCTCATTGCCGTATTGTGGGGGAGGCCTTACTGATGTTAATTCGTGCCTGTCTTCGGTGACCCGCGGCGCATAAGCTGCTAGCTGCCCGCAGGTGCTCATCGCCTCACTTAATCAGGCAGACCGAATCCAAGCTCTCTCATTGCCATGTTGAGGGGAGGCCTTTCTATTTCTCTATTTCTCTATCTCCGGGCATTCCTATTTCTCCAATTCCACTTCTGTCTTCCAGCATTCCTATTTCTCTCACTTTACTTCTAAAACTTCTGTTTCTCTTATCCCCGCAGCTTCCCGGCGCCTCGCCCTGCCGGCAGGCTCCGCCCCGAGGCTATTTCTCCGTGGCTTTCCAGCTTTCCGGCTGAGCCGCTTCAGCCCGCTTTGCGCACACACTCCGCAGTTTCGCACTTAACCCTTTCGCGTCTGAACCACGGCCTGGCGCCAGCCCTGTTCCCTATCTATTCACGCCCCGTGCTCTCTCTGCACGCGGCGGCTTCCGCGAGTCACACAGCGTAGCTTACGTGTCCGCCACTAGCATTCCATCTAAGTTCCCCGGGCTAGCCTGGCGAATTCAACCCAGCTTACGTCTCCGCCCCACGGTTTGGCTTCCCGTCCTTTGCTCCCCGGGCTAATCAGACGGATCCCAATCTGGCTTACGTTTCAGCTTCTGGTTTTAACTTTTCGCCCCCTATTCCCGGGCTAACTTGAGAATCCCAAAGTGGCTTTCGTTTCAGCCTCGGCCTGCCCCCCGCGGCTTCAATTTCCCTAACATTTTTCTCTACCCGGTATGTTTCCCCAAACTTTCCTCCAACAATACTCCTCCCTCATTTCTCCTGGCCTCTCCCCACAGTCCGCATCCAAGTCTGTTTGTTCTAGCTTTCACTTTCGCTTTCAACCTTAGAGATTTCTCCCAGCTTCCCCCCGTAGTCCGTAGTCCGTATCTGAGTCTATGCCTAGGCTTTCAATAGCTTCTTCCGGCACCTTTTTCGTCCGGCTTTTCCCTAGGCTGTTTGCTAGTCTCTCTCTCTGGTATTTTCCACTTCTTCCCTCCTAGGTTTCCTATCCGTCCTAGGTTTCCTATCCGAGCTAGGTTTCCTATCCGAGTCACGGCACCATTATGTCGCTCCCCGTCTTCGTGGAGGAACGACACAGGACCCTGCGCTGTTCTTTCGTCTGCTCGGCCCTCCCCGGGTTTGCTGCTGGTTCTTCCCGGGTTGGCTACCGACCCTTCCACCTCCGTGGAAGGGCAGTTCCCCCTGCCACATTCCCCACTTCTGCGGGGGAGCTGCACACCGCCGGCCGGCTCTCTCGGGGGCTGCACAGGTGTTCGCCTTAGATGTTCCCCTTAGATGTTCCTTGTGCATGCCGTCTCTCTCCTCCTTTATAGTCCTCCTCCGCCAATCCCAACTCGGCTGCCCACACGCCGAGTACGCTGCTCTCCTCCAATCAGGAGCGAGTCCTACAGTTTATTGGTTGAACTGGAGGCACCTGTGTAGAAGCTGTTTTCTTCTCTCCCAGCGCCATATTGTGGGAGAGCAGATGCATAGAATAAGTCTTAATTCCAGTAACTCAGTCTAGTCCGGATTGTTCCCCACAGATCCCCCTTTCTTTTTATTTTTTGGCGTTGATACGCGCCTGTCTTCGGTGTCCTGCAGCACACACTCTGCTCTACTTGCTAGAGTTGCCACAGGTTCTTACACGTCCTATCAGGCAAACCGAATCCGGGTCCTCTCTTCGCCATGTTGTAAGGAGGTTTTTAGGCGCTGATGCATGCCTGTGTTCGGTGCCCTGCAGCGCATGCTCTGCTCTGCCTGCAGGGGCTTACAAGCCCTAACAATCAGGCAAACCGAATCCAAGCCTTCTCATTGCCGTATTGTGGGGGAGGCCTTACTGATGTTAATTCGTGCCTGTCTTCGGTGACCCGCGGCGCATAAGCTGCTAGCTGCCCGCAGGTGCTCATCGCCTCACTTAATCAGGCAGACCGAATCCAAGCTCTCTCATTGCCATGTTGAGGGGAGGCCTTTCTATTTCTCTATTTCTCTATCTCCGGGCATTCCTATTTCTCCAATTCCACTTCTGTCTTCCAGCATTCCTATTTCTCTCACTTTACTTCTAAAACTTCTGTTTCTCTTATCCCCGCAGCTTCCCGGCGCCTCGCCCTGCCGGCAGGCTCCGCCCCGAGGCTATTTCTCCGTGGCTTTCCAGCTTTCCGGCTGAGCCGCTTCAGCCCGCTTTGCGCACACACTCCGCAGTTTCGCACTTAACCCTTTCGCGTCTGAACCACGGCCTGGCGCCAGCCCTGTTCCCTATCTATTCACGCCCCGTGCTCTCTCTGCACGCGGCGGCTTCCGCGAGTCACACAGCGTAGCTTACGTGTCCGCCACTAGCATTCCATCTAAGTTCCCCGGGCTAGCCTGGCGAATTCAACCCAGCTTACGTCTCCGCCCCACGGTTTGGCTTCCCGTCCTTTGCTCCCCGGGCTAATCAGACGGATCCCAATCTGGCTTACGTTTCAGCTTCTGGTTTTAACTTTTCGCCCCCTATTCCCGGGCTAACTTGAGAATCCCAAAGTGGCTTTCGTTTCAGCCTCGGCCTGCCCCCCGCGGCTTCAATTTCCCTAACATTTTTCTCTACCCGGTATGTTTCCCCAAACTTTCCTCCAACAATACTCCTCCCTCATTTCTCCTGGCCTCTCCCCACAGTCCGCATCCAAGTCTGTTTGTTCTAGCTTTCACTTTCGCTTTCAACCTTAGAGATTTCTCCCAGCTTCCCCCCGTAGTCCGTAGTCCGTATCTGAGTCTATGCCTAGGCTTTCAATAGCTTCTTCCGGCACCTTTTTCGTCCGGCTTTTCCCTAGGCTGTTTGCTAGTCTCTCTCTCTGGTATTTTCCACTTCTTCCCTCCTAGGTTTCCTATCCGTCCTAGGTTTCCTATCCGAGCTAGGTTTCCTATCCGAGTCACGGCACCATTATGTCGCTCCCCGTCTTCGTGGAGGAACGACACAGGACCCTGCGCTGTTCTTTCGTCTGCTCGGCCCTCCCCGGGTTTGCTGCTGGTTCTTCCCGGGTTGGCTACCGACCCTTCCACCTCCGTGGAAGGGCAGTTCCCCCTGCCACATTCCCCACTTCTGCGGGGGAGCTGCACACCGCCGGCCGGCTCTCTCGGGGGCTGCACAGGTGTTCGCCTTAGATGTTCCCCTTAGATGTTCCTTGTGCATGCCGTCTCTCTCCTCCTTTATAGTCCTCCTCCGCCAATCCCAACTCGGCTGCCCACACGCCGAGTACGCTGCTCTCCTCCAATCAGGAGCGAGTCCTACAGTTTATTGGTTGAACTGGAGGCACCTGTGTAGAAGCTGTTTTCTTCTCTCCCAGCGCCATATTGTGGGAGAGCAGATGCATAGAATAAGTCTTAATTCCAGTAACTCAGTCTAGTCCGGATTGTTCCCCACAGGTTCCTGCCACACAGGTTGTTGACCCAAATGGAGTCTGAGGCACTTTATTTGACTTAAGTTTTGGGGGACTGAACCAGCAGATGGAAAATCTCTGTGTCCCTGCCTTTCAAACCAATACATAGGAATTCTTTGAAAACAGAAAGCGCAATGGATGGCATGGCGACATCATAGGTCAAGGCACCTCCTGCAGTGCTGGCATCCCGTATGGGTGCAGGTCTGAGTCCCGGCTGCTCCTCTCCTGATCCAGCTCTCTACTGGGCCCAGGGAAAGCAGTGGATGATGGCCCAAATGCTTGGGCTCTGGCACCCGGTTGGGAGACCCAGAGCAGGCTCCTGGCTGCTGGAATTGCATCGGCACAGCTCCAATCATTGCGGCCATCTAGGGACTGAATCAAGGGATGGAAGAACTCTATTATCTATCTATCTATCTATCTACCTACCTACCTATCTATCTATGTCTGTCTTCTTCTGCCTCCCTGTAACACTGACTTGAAATTAAATAAATAAATCTTACAAATGTACCCAAATGACTCCTGGCCTCGTTCATGACTTTCTTAATTCCCCAGTCTTATCGCTTGAAGCAGGGAGGACTAGGGCTCTTCCTATTGCTTGGAGGACATGGAAAAGAAAGCAGCTCACCCAAAACTCTAGGGATTACAAGCTAAGTCTAATGCCAAGTCCCTCACTTGACTCCCTAGCGAGGAAAATGATTTCGCCCATGTCCTCTGAGATTCTTTCATAAAACACCAAGCAAACCAGACCTGGAAGGAGTCTATTTCCTCAGGCATCCTTAGTATTGCACTCTTCTAAAGAGGCTGGACAATTTGAATGAGCTCATACCTATTTTCAAATGGATGCCACTCTCTGTGGTCAGAATGAAGCTTCCTAGCCAGTATTTGATCCCCCAGCCCTAGTGATTTTCTGTGAGGTCTTTTGCTCTATCGATAAGGTGGCCTGTTTCTGGGGCCCTGCATGCTGAAGATGGGAGATCTGATGCCAATTTGGGGACATGGCTTTCAGGTGAGCTCTCTCACCTTCTCCTGGAGTTCTTGGACATGGCTGCTATCATAGCCAGAGACACTGAACCCGTATTCGGGGAAGATGCGCTTTAAGCTGTGACCTCAACATCTCCCGAAGGGGCAGGATCCACGACTCAAGATGCAGTTTAGAGTCTGTTGGGTCCCTAACCTTGGCTTTTCATGGGTCTCCATACCTTGCTTGTTTCTTAGGGGTTTTCCCGAAGGAACATGCTAGAGTGTTTGGAAATGATACGAAAAGGAGGTTTGGGACCCAGCTGTCTGTCTGTCCGCAGGCTTAGGGCCCTGTCTACATTCAAGTCTCTTGAGGGAGCTGAGGAATGGCACTGTGTTTGTCTCCTTGTGTACAGTTAAGGGGATGATATTGTGGCAGCAGCCCAGAGGGGCCTTGGCATATCTTCTTAAGGGAAAGGGTCCACAGAATGGAACTTTGAAGATGTGACCTCACTTCCTTGGTGATAGAACTTACACTCTGATAGCAACAGTCCTTAGCGGCTCACTTGATGGGAGACGTTCAGGAGAAGACCATGTTCTCTCGTTGCTGCCAATCGTTGCCAGGCTCTGGCCTTTTCCGGCGCTTGAGACATTGGCTCCGCTCTCACACTGGGTGTCTGTGGCCTCTTACTGCAAGGCCACCCCAGGGAACAGAACAGCCCAGGAGGCAGCCCCAGGTAGCGGAACAGTCCCGTCCTGGCAGGGGATCACCTGTGACCCCATCTGGGTCTTCTTTGCCCCTCCCTTCACCATGACAGTGGCAGAAGAAGAGGGGCTCTTGCTGCCCAGCAACACGATTCACGTGTTGGAGCCTCCTGTGTCTTGCGTGTTCATACCCTATTTTGTGGACAGCTGGTTGGGCAAGTGGGTGTTGGGGGACCTCCTCTTGTCTTCTGGAGACCTCTCTGGCTGCACAAGGGTACAGAGGCCCTTACTTTCCCAACCTGGGTAACAGAATGCCTCATGGGGGGAATTATTCTCTGTGGGGACAGCCAAGCACAACACTGATGCCTCCGGTCTGGGCTGCCACACACTCTCTTTGCAGAGCTCCACACTCGAGTCCACAGACAGAACACATGAGGAAGCCACAGGCATCGTCAATGGACACGTGAGTCAGGCCAACAACGTGGCTAATGCTGGTGTGGAGTGAGCGAGGGGCCCAGGAGCACCCACGTGTTGGGGCACGAGATGACCACGGTGTGCCTAGAACCACATCCTGAAGGGAGGAACGCCCCTGGCTTTTGGCCTCGTGATCTCCCACTCAGTGACTGACCCCCATCCCACTCTCAAAGAAATCTCAGCCCCTTGGCAACTGGGTGTTGGGAAACTCCCTGTTCACACAAGCATCGTGTGTGGCCATGGTGCTGAATGTTTGCCCACCTAGTCCAAGAATCCTGTGCAGTCCTTAGTCAGCTCCACTGCCTTCCAGGTCTTCTCCAAGCTTTAGGACTCAGTGATCCCACCAGGAAGGTTTTCCCACACAAAAGGGCAGAGGGTTCAACCAAAAGGCTGAAGATACCACACAGGACTGGAGCCTGGCCCCCACCTGTTCTATTCCATGGGACGACATTGCCCCTGTGGCCACACTTGCATGGCTGCTGGGAAGCACTGGGATTCAGCTGCATTGCCACGGCAGCGGTGCTGTAGGACACAGACTCACTGTCTCTCACGGAGCACAGTCAGCTAGGCTGCTCAAAGCACAGGAGCCCAGGTTGGGCAGCTCTCCCAACAGGAGTCGCTTGTTCCCATTTCTGGTGGCTGCATGTCAGGGCATGGCCAAGGTGATTTCTCAGGAGGGCTCATTGCCATCTCCATCCCCAGTTTCATTTCCTATGCTCCCCTGGGCTTCTCTGTGCCCCTGTCGCATCTGCCAATGAGCACAGCAAGGTAATGGGATGGGGCCCACGCCATTTCTGGGGGTAAGGTCAATCACCTCCTTGCGGACTACTGGCCCAACTGCAGCAGTCACACTCAAGTGCTCTGGTGTCAGAACAACCCCACGTGTGTGTTGGGGATGGGGGCCACAATTCGGCTCTGAAAAGGCAGTGATGCCCTGCTGAGGACAAACTCCAAGGACCAGGCTGGCTGGGGACTGGCTCTACACATGTGTCGTTGTAATGCCTCAAGTCAGGTCACTTGGCAGAACGCCTGTGGTCATTACGCCACAGGCAGACACCTCTGACTATGGCTCTTTTCAGGATCTAGCCTCCCCTGGGGCTTCATATCCTACTCCGCCCACTTGTTTCCATTCTGCAGTCTGGTGGCAAAGCAAATCACACAGTTGCCCTCATTTCTAGCTCCCCCAAGGGGCACGGAATCATCTTTCACTGCTGGCCCCCTCGCAGGACTTTCTCATCCCTCAGTCCCTGTTCAGCCTCTTGGCCCCAACTGGGGTTTTCTCCCAACCCGGGTGTCTGCTCCCCTGTGCTCCCTGGAACTGCCACTGACTCACGTCCTTTCTGGTCCTCCCTAGTATGGAAATGGGTCCATGCTCTACTTGGCAGAGGTCTGTGCCATGCGGACCCTACAGCCAGACACTAAAGAGATGCTGCTGGATGCCCTGGTCCCGGGCCCCCTGGGAAAAAGGATCTGCTACTTCAACACCTTCCTGTGTACATACAGCGACTTCTCCACCATTCCGTATTACTTAGACCAGATATTCGACAGGTGGGTAGCTGCCTTTCAGCACTGCGGTGATGCAGAGATGAATCTTACATGTTTTAGATGACCTAAGCGACTTAAGACATGGCGGGCATGGAACGGGTGCCTTTCTCTGTGGACAGGGCTACTGGCACACTGCGTCACACCTCTTGATTTCCTTTCTCTGCACCCTCACGAACCAATGTCTCTACTCAGGTGGGAACCGGCCATGTGCCTCTATGGTTGGAAAACCTCCCAGATGGCAATCCTGCTTTCCCCTTTTTCAAGAATCAGAAATGTTTTCTTTCACAGGCAGAGTTAGACTGAGAGAAAGAGAGAATGCATCCTTCTATCTGCTGGGTCACTCCCCAAATGGCTTCAAAAAGCAGGTCTCTGGGAAGCCGGGCTGAGGAGCCTGAAGCTATATCTGGCCCCCTCAGGGGTGCCAGGGGTCCAACTACTTAGGCCATCATCTGGCACTTCCCCAGGCTCATTAGCAGGGAGCTGGACACCAAGGACAACAGCCAAGACTTGAACTGGCCAACCCTGATATGGCTTGCCAGCATCACATGTGGGCAGGGGCATTGGAAGCTGCTATGCCTTCATACCGGCCACATTTCCTACTTGTTCCAGCTGCTCCTGTCCTCGATATATGCACAGAACAGCTGCCCTCAGGGTTGGTAGCAGTTGCCCAGACCCCTCATCGACCTGGCAGGTCTGCAACGAATCATTCACTCTACACATATATGGGAAGCCCTTCCCTTGTGCACTTTTCCAGACACTTGCCACAAATCCAGTGAACAAAGCATTCAAGGGCCTCACAGTTGTGGGGAATCAGACCCTCACAGCCAAGATCCTATACAAGTCCTGTCCTGCAGCGGCAGAGCTGAGGCTTGCTGACCTCCTCTGGGAGTAGCTGCAACGTCCCCTACTCTGATCACAAGGAGAACCCCATGTCACACTAAGATGCAGGGAGATTGGGGTGCAGATGTGGCCTTCTGTCACTCGAAAGAGTGGCAGGAAAATGAGGGCTGAGGCAAGGCAGAGGCAGACAGTAGGTGCAACTCCAACTTCTGGCCCCAGCACATGCAAAGGAAGTGCTGAAGAGCAGTGCTATGGATAGGAGCAGACACGTTCTGCAGAGGAGCGGGCATGTTGGGGCTCACAGACAACACCCACATAGCCATGCCCAGGGCAGTTGCTTCCAGCTTTGCCTACCCTCCCTGACCACCCAACCCAACCCACCATCCCAGGAGCAACCTACTCCCAAGTCTGCTCAGAGCCAGAGCCTAGGGGCCTCCACCTGAGAAAACCATGGGAATGAATGGAAAGGCACTGAAAGGAACATGAGAAGGAAGCCATCCAAAGGAAAGCTACTGCTGGCAATGCCAGAATCCCTTGTGGGTGTTGGTTGGTGTCCCTGTTGTTGCAGTCCAGATTCAGCACCCTGCTCGGGGTCTGGGAAAACCAGGGGAACATGGTCCAAGCATTTGGACCTCTGCCACCCATGTGGGAGACCTGGATGGAGCTCCTCACTCCCCGCATGAGCCTGGCCCAGTGCTGTCCACTGCCCATCCGGGGAGTCAAGCAGTGGATGCAAGACCTCTGCCCCGGTGTGTGTCTCTCCCTCTCTCTCTGTAACTCTTGGGATTCACAGTCAAGAAATCGCCTTGGAAAACAGCAAAGCATGGCATTGTCTTTAAGAAGCTAGAGTTCACCGGCAGGCTCCGTGCCCCACCCCACACAGGGAGTCCTGGAAGGGCAGCAAGCAGGGTAAGGTCAAGTCTGACTCTGCTGCCCACTCTCCTTCCCCAGGAACATGGCTTCCTGTTTGCAAAGCTGCAAAGCCAAGTACAAGGCCGAATTCTGCGATCGCACGGATCTCCCGCTTCTCAAGATGAAGGTCGGATCCAAGCAGGTCCGCTTGCCCAGAGGAGACCTGCAGACCCATGCGTGCTTTCTGCGTGTCAGGATGGCCTACCCAAGTCCCACACAGGCAGAAGCAGTCGGTAAGTTGCACTGCACTCCGCGAGATTCTCTCGGTGGGCTTTGGGGCTGGAGCCCCTTTAGAGGCAATGGGATCGCGCCTGGCTTTGGAGAGGCCATTGGAAAGTGCTTGATGTTGCTGACCCTTTCTCTTCTCCCAGCTCCTGCTCTATTTGCCAGGCTGCAGTCATGCCAAACACTGGCTTTAGAGCCAGATCCCCCACTGCTCACAGAGCTAGAACCTCTTCTGGAGACAGGATCCATTTCAAAACTGAGGCTGCCACCATGCGCAGAATCAGCACCAAAGACAACTACCAAAGTCTCCTGCGCATGTCCGGGACCTGCAAACAACCAGCCTCGCAAGATGGCTAGCATCACCACATTCCCCGCCAAGCTGCTGGCGGAACAGTTCACACTGATGGACGCGGTGAGCAGCGGGCTTGTCTCGGCAGGGCCAGGCCCGAACACCCCTTTGGCACCAGCCTCCCCACAGCTGCCCCGACCAGAATCCAGTGGCCTGGCTGCAGTTCAGGCTTCAGGTCCCACCACCTATGTGACTGGACCAATGTCTTCACTCCCAAGGCTGCCTTTCTCCCATGGCTGGCAGAGAGGGCACCCAAACCACACCAGCTGCACAGTGACTCTGCAGATCAACTGACATGGGCCTGGCAGAAAGTAGGGCTGGATCTGACCCACAGGGTACTGGACGGGCCTAGGTGGAGGGCATCCAGGTCCACCCACTGCCTTCCCATCTGCCTGCGATGCCACAGCTGTCCTGGGTCCTAGCACACATATCCCAAACAGCAAGCACCTTGTTGGAGTTGTCACAGGGAGCAGCACTGGCACAGGGACAAGGACTCCAGGGCAGATGCCGAGAGAGCAGAAGGATGAGATACTGGGCGGGATGCCTGGGAGCACACACCTCTGTCTCTTTCCTCAAGGCTTGGGAGGGTTGGGATCTGGGCTGGCAGGAGCAAGGTGACCTCAGTGGCAGAACACATAGCCCAGCTGCTCCCATGTTGGGGAGCTGCATGCCAAACTACCTGAGCTGCAGCTTCGAGCACTGTCACTTGCCGGGGTGGCTGGGCTTCACTGCATTCGAGCTAGGCTGGCTGTGCCCATGGGATACCCTCTTGCCCCCAGGAGCTCTTCCAGAATGTGGTCCCCTATCAGTGCCACAGCTCCATCCGGATCCAGCAGAACAAGGAGGTCAATGCGCAGCTGCCCCCTACTGTTCTCGCTGTCATCATCCACTACCACCACGTGGCCCATTGTGTTACTACCACGTGCTTGGGGGACCCCAGCATGAAGGCAGAGGACAGGGCCCGCGTGGTGGAACACTGGATCAAGGTGGCCAAGGTAAGCTGAGGCTGTCCCAGGGGCTCCCTCTCTGCACGGCAGGGACGTGCCACTTTGCTTCCTCAGCTCTCAGGTGTACAGTCTGTGGTCACAGATCCTGCCCAATCCCTGGGCTCTTGGGATCCACGAGGTGGCCTGATCTCACTCACTTGTCCCAGAACTACATGCTCACTTCCCGCCTAGGCCCCTGACATGGGTTGAAACCAATCTAGCCCATGTGAGCGTGGCTCAAGGGGGTCCCATCACTGACCTGCTCTGGCTCCCTGGCCAACTCTCTGATGCATGAGGGGGATGTCAGCACAGCTGGCTGAGCCTGGCTCAGGTGGGGCTCCAAGCCACCTACCTGCCATTCATCCGCTCCCTGCCCTAGGAGTGCCTGGCTCTCCGGAACTACTGCTCGGTCCACACCATCCTCTGCGCTCTGCAGAGCCACCCGGTACGCCAGCTGAAAACAACGTGGGGAGAAGTCTCCAGGTGGGTGTGCATCCCTCAAAGCACCTGGTGGACCCGGGACTACCCTCGGGCCTAAGCACTAATCCTCCAAGACTCACAGAGGCTGGTATCCTGGGACACAGGGAGAGGCGTGGACTGCCGGGGGCAGGGGTGGGGAGCACCATCTTTCAGCGGCCCTGGGACATGAGGACTGGGTTTCTGCCTCAGGATGACATTTCCATTAGTCAGGCACATGTGGCTTCCAAACTACATACTTGCGCCTGTGCACCACGCAGCACTGGACCTGCCTGGGCACTCCAACTCTGTAAACACTCACACACACACACACACACACACACACACACATACACACACACAATCAAAACAGAAGATACTACCAGGCAGGGTGGATCCTCTGATCTTTGTTCTTAAACCAAAGGGGTTTGATCCACCACCTCACCATTCCATCCAAATATCTCCTGGTTTTCCCCTCACAACAGAAAAAGTGCCAGGAAATTTCAGCGTCTTTGCACACAGGACAAAAAAGTCAACAGAGATGTGCCCATGAAGGTAAAGTGGGGGCTCAGGGACTGGGGTGAGGGCTTGGCAGGAGGGGAAGGGGTGTGGCTGTAAGGGCATCAGGGCAGAGGGGAGCTTTTGGTGTCACTGAAAGTGTGCTTGAAAAGAAAACCTGGGGTGTGCCTGCTAGGACAACAGGCCAAGAGAGGGCTGTGTTCACAGGTCGTGGGATGCAGTCGGGCTCAGAGGGCAATGGGAATGGGCTGCAGCAAGAGCAGCTTGGCTCTCAGAGGGGGCTGTGAGCACCCACAGGTCTCTGGCTCCCATGCTGTTCCTGCTTCCCCCAGGCTGTGAGGTGGATGCGGCAGCAAGGGCTTCCTTCCATCTGTGCTGGGGCCCTAGAGGTCCTTTGGAAACCAGGCCTGCTACAGGGTTCTCTGTTGCAGCCTTCCATGGGGAGGGCTGCCAAGCCTGCCCCACACATTGCACAGCTTGGGAATGCCAGGGGCTGAGCAGTCAAGTGGGATGCCAAGCATTGGGTCTTACTGGCTGCCCTGGGAGCAGAACTTCTGTCTTCTCGAGGAGAGAAGCAAGCAGCATGAGCCTGTCTCTCAGTCTGCACAGGGAGCCTCATGTGCATCCAGGGAGGCAGGGTATGGGGTGCTGGGCCTGGCTTCCTCTCAGGGACACGCTGAGGCACAGGTCAGTCAAAGGATCCTTAGCGCAAGGGGGACCTGAGGTGGGAGGGGAGGCCAGCACCCTCTCCAGCTGAGGAGCAGGCACAGGGAGGCGTGGTCAATCCCCCAAAGCCACCTTCCCAGTGGGAGCTGCATGAATCCATACAGAGCACGTTGTGGGAGGAGGGGAGTGCAGGGTGGGCATTATACCAATGGAAGTGAGCCAGACATGCAGGGCTCAAGGTGGTTTGCACAAATGTGGGCCGGTCAGGAAAGGACTATCTCCCTGAACGTGACCCTGACCCTGGCAGATGGCGATCTGCAGGTTGCCCGCCCGGGAGCAGAACCCCCAGAGAACACAGATGCGGCAGCGGCTGCAGAAGAAGGCAAGTGTGCCTGGGGAGGGGGGGGGCAGGGGCTCCTGTCTCCCATTGGGGGCCCATGTCAAGGGAGCAGGGCCTTCTGCCTCCCTTGTTTGCCCGCGCCCATCACCACAGTAGCTGAGAGACCCCAGTTGAGAGACCAGAGCTGAGGGCCTGAGCTGAAGGGCTCCCAGCAGACTTGGGCCTGAGCTGGGGCTGGCACCCCACAAGCTGACTTGTTATCATGCCATCAGGGCTCCCAGGGTTGTCCGATTCTAGAGGCAGTTGGCTGGATGCAGGGAGAATTGGGAAAGGCACTTTAGGGGCGGGGAGCTTCCCAATGGGGAATGTGGCCAGGGCTCCAGGAGCTGGGGTGGAGTGCATCTCAGGGGCCGGGCCTTGGTGGCACCTGAGAACAGCTGCTCACCACCACCACCACCTCACGGCACAGGGAGCCGTCCCCTTCCTTGGCACTTTCATCATGTATCTGGATAGGCTGGACATCGCCATGAAGGACTTCGTAGATTTGAGTGAACTTGCCATGGGTGGGGCAGGCTCCAGGACCCTGAGGCTTGGGGGGAGGGTCCTGGGCTGAGCTCTCAGCCCCCAGCTCCTTGCTGCCCATGTCTCCGGAGGCCTCACAAGCTGTCCCAGGGAGGAGGGCTCACCTGCATATCCCCTCTGAGTGCGGGAGCCTGCAACCAGGTGCCCATCCCTGTCCCCCAAGGGTTGAAGCTGCATAGCCAGAGTCCCTGACTGCAAAGCTGCACAAGGTCTTGGCTGAGCCTGCTCAGCCTCTGAGTTGGGTGGCACCCAAGGGAAGGAGAGAAATTGGGCCCCTGTGAGGTCAGGCAGCACCCACATGCCTCAGTGCACCCATCCATTCCCAGGCCTCACTTTCCCTGCCTGCCATCAGACATGGTTGGGACAGCAGTTCCCTGAGCCTCAGCCACCATGTCCCCTTCTGCAGAGCTAACAGCCTGTCCCAGGGACACCTTCTTTTCCTTCCTCTTACCCAGAGGGGAGGGCCAGGGGCTAGTCACAGGCCAGGGGCTGTTCTGATGGACTCTGCCTTCCAGGGAAAAAACAACATGCTGAAAATGACAAAGGTGAGCAGCTCTGCCCTATCTTCCAGGCACAGAGGGGATGGAGGGGTCAGAGATGCCCTGGGCAGAAAGCCCAGGCTCCAGCCCATGCGTGTCTGTCTGCTCTCTCCACTGGGATGGATACACACAGAAGGAGGAGAGCATCCCTAGGGAGGCTGTGGCTAAGGGACTGGAATCCAGGAGAACTTCCTTCCTGGGTGAGGGGCTGTGTGTATGCTACTCAGAAGACAGCTTGGAGCCTGGAAGGGATGGCCAGGGAAGGCTTCTCTAGCTAAAAGACCCAGAGGCCAGCCCCCTGCCCCTGCCACAGTCTGCCCCTCCAGCAGTCCCAGTGCAGGCCTGTCAGCATCCTCTCTGCCCCTCTTGCCCCAGGAGATAAAAGTTCTCCAAGAAATGCAGCGGCTCCAGGTGGCAGCCAGCCAATATACTTTGCTGCGCGACGCAGAGTTTGCACTGTGGTTCCAATCCATGGAGAGGCTCAGTGACACTAAGAGGTGAGTGCTGGGCAGGGATTGCGGGATGTCCAGGGTGGCAGATGGGGAAGGTTCTCCTGTTGTGCACTGAGGAGAGGGCTACCCATGGCTCCTTGGTCAGCAGAGGGCCTTACCCATGGGCAGTGCGGGGCTCCAGGACTGCGGCTGCAGGGCGGGACCTGGAGGGAGCCTGAGATGGGCAAGAGTGCACTCATGGCTGCTTCTGTGTCCTGCAGCTACAACCTGTCCTGCCTACTCCAGCCCCTCTGCTAGAATGTCCACCTCATCCTCAAGGCCAAGAACATCAGGCCTTGGAGAACATCAGCATGACTGAGTCCCCCATGCAGGCAGAGAGTGGGGGCTGCAGAGTTCATCTGTGGGCTCTGGGACTGCACCGTGACACTCGCTCCGTTCCCCGCCGACCAAGCAACAACCCAGTGCCTGGGAGACTGGCCTCCCTCTCTCAGATGGGTGGTCACATCATCACCAATTTCACGGATTCCTCCTAGATTTTCCTATGTATATAGTTCACCATGATTAGTACCAGTTGGTTAGGCCTTTCATTAAAGTAGTATACATGGTAGACCATGAGTGTCCTTCTTCCTCTTTATCCCTTCCCTGCCCTGCTAATTAGAGACCATTCTCTAGATCCACAGACAAAGACATTCATGCAGATTCGAGAGGGGTGTGTCTCCCCATGCAAGGATGCCACACCATGAGTGCTCTTTCAGTTCTGAGGCTCCTACATGGAGCCCCATGCTGTCTCGTGGAGAGAGTCCCTCAGGGTCTTTTCTGAAGCGCAATTCATACATCCATCGGTATCTGGCGAGAACAACGCTCTCACTGCTTGTACACTTGCTCCCATGAGCTTTGGGAGTTTGCTGCTTAAAGCCCTTTAGGCTCAGATGGTGGTCTCCTCTATACAGTGTTTTCCAAATGATGTGTGTCACCAGTGACCAGCAAAATGTCCCAAGAACACAACTCAGCCCTAGTCACTAGAGAGAATTCCCTGTGAGATTCAGTGGGAAATGCACATAATAAAAGTGCACAATCTTGGGAAGCCAACACTGACAAAAATTTCATCGATGTATACATATATATACACAGAGATTTGTATGTATTCAGGTGAAGTATCCACCTGCAGCAAAGGCATCCCACATGGGTGCCCGTTTGAGTCCCAGCTGCTCTGCTTCCTACCCAGCTCCCTGCTAATGGCCAGGGAGAGACATACAGCCTGGGAGACAGGAAGTGATATTTCAAACACCTGGGTCCCTGCCCCGCAGGTTGGAGACACATGCTGCGTTGGAGACACTGTACTTGACTCAAGTATTTGGGGACCGAACCAGCAGCTGGAACATCTCTGTGTCTCTGCCTTCCAACCAATGAGTCAGAATTCTTTCAAACATGAAAGCACAGGGGCTGCCACTGTGGCATAGCAGGGAAAGGTGATGCCTACAGTGCCGGCATCCCATGGGGCCGCCTGTTCGAGGCCCGGCTGCTCCTCTTCTGATCCAGTACTCTGCTATGGCCTGGGAAAGCAGTAGGGTTTGGCACAAATGGTTTGGCCCCTGCACACTTGTAGGCTTTCGATCGGCTCACTCCCAGCCATTGCAGCCATTTGCAGAGGGAACCTGCAGATTGGAGGTCGCTCTCTCACTCTCCCAGCCTCCCTGTAACTCTGCCTTTAATAAATATATCTTGAAAACAATTAAAATACAAATAATGTACTAAAGGAGTAACTTGAGCCAAGAAAACCAAAGATCGGTCTAGTGGTCATGGTAAAACACTACCACAGAAACCACAGGTGCTCTAAATATATGCCATGATCATGGGAAAGATATCTCATGTTCCTATTTAGACAAATGAACAGACATTGGACAATGTATGCCGAAACTGCGAAAATGTACAGTTTATACTGATATGCATTTGCCTTCTGGAAGCCTGGGATTCTAGGACAGGGTAGGAAGAGAGAACACCGAGTAGGAGCCCCAGTCAAAACCTGCCCATTGAATAGCTAGAGCTCTCCAAGAAGAGCACAACTTCCATAGCTTGTCCATGTTAGGTGAATCTACTGGGAGACGAGCATGGGGAATTGATGACACAGCTTCCTCTCCTTTCCCTATAGCCCTGAGATGCCTCTACACCACATCTCCAGTGTCCTACAGATGAGCAAACCTGGGGGTGGTCCTGGCGACACCTAGAACCCCACAGATCCAAAACACTTGACAAACGCTAAGCAGAAAAACATACCAAAGCACGTCCCAATTAACTGCTGAAAACCACTAGCAACACCAAAACCTTCAAAGATCAAAAATGAGAAGCTTCAGCCTGACTCACAAAATCCTTGAGCTGAAAGACAATGCATCAGTGCCTTCAGAACTTGGGAAAAACCATTTCCAACCTAAAAGTACATACATGTTTTCAATCCTACATTACAGGACAGTAAGATCAAAGCATAGTTAGAGATGCCAAGCATCAAAAACACTTCTGTATGCCATTGCTCAGAACCTGCCAGAAGATGTGCTCCAGAAAATCAAGGGTGGAGGGGCCTGCACCCTAGCTCACTTGGTTATTCCTCTGCCTGCGGTGCCGGCTTCCCATATGTATGCTGGGTTCTAGTCCCGGTTGCCCTCTTCCAGTCCAGCTCTCTGCTGTGGCCCGGGAGGGCAGTGAAGAATGGCCCAAGTGCTTGGGCCCTGCACCCGCATGGGAGACCTGGAAGAAGCACCTGGCTCCTGGCTTCAGATCAGCACAGCGCAGGCCATGGGGGCCATTTGGGGAGTGAACCAACAGAAGGAAGACCTTTCTCTCTGTCTCTGTCTCTCTCACTGTCGATAACTCTACCTGTCAACTAAATAAATATAAATAAATACATAAAACTTTTTACAAAATCAAGCGTGGAAAAAAAAAACTCTGAGGAAAACATGAAATGCAAGATCAAGGAGCACCATCAGCAAAGAAGTGAACACATTCCTAGAATGATGGGGAACAGAAACCCCAGGGTGACAACATCCACAAAGAGAAAAGCATCTTGAATCCACATTGGAGCAACTAGGAGGTGGTAGGGAAACATTCACCAAGAAAATGAAACTGAGAGAAAGTCTGTTAAGTATAGAAATGTTTATGAGACTGTAAGACAATGAAGAAATATGAGGATTCTATGAATGTTCAGCAAAATGACCTAAGAAAGGGTCAATATGGGGAGCAGGTGTTTCACGCATTGGTCAAGATGCCACTTGGGGATGCATACACCCCAGGGCAGAGGGCATGGGTTTGAGTCCTGGCTCCAATTCAGATTCCACCTTCTTGCTCATGTGCACCCAGAGAGGTGGTCAGAGAAGCCTCAAGTACCTGGAGCCCTGGCACACGAGTGCTAGACCCAAATGCAGTTTCAGGCTCACGGATTCAGCCTGACCCAGCCCTTGGCTGCTGCGAGCATTCAGGGAATGAACCCAGCAGATGGACAATCTCTGGGCCCCACTGCCTTTCACACCAATACGTTTTTTTAAACAATCCAAGTAACACAACTCATTGTTCAAGAGCATCATGATAATTAGCACTGGTCTTGATGATCAAGAGTCCTTATTGAATTACAATGATGTAAATGCTGCATACTCAACTAAGCAAACCCTGACATATCTGTACTAGGGCCCTGGAGGGACAACCAAAGTTCATTGCCTAGTTGGCAGTGGAGAGTCAGGGGGGAGAGAGCTCCATATTTCCCCATGTTGAGAAGCACAGCACCAGCATGTGAGTTAAGGACCAAGGTGTGGAGCTCAAAAGAAAGCTCTGAGAGTGAAAAGGATGATCCCTGAGAAGGAACGGTGGGAGAAACACCAAAAGGCCTTGATGAACATATGTTATAAAAGAATAGGAGTTTCTGAAATGATCCATTCTTACCTTAGCAAACTCAGAGAGCCTGTCATCACTCGTCAAAGACTGCCGACTTGCACAAGAAGCACAGTCTGAGGGGCCCACGGCACCCTTGCCATCTTCAAGTTCGTTACATTCACCAGCACGTTCCCTGTCCCTGTCGAGCTCCCAGTCAGGGAAATGCAATTCACCTAAAAAGGCACAAGTTGCAACTTACTTCATTTCAAATCATTAAATGGTTTACAACTATTTGTATTCTCAGTAGTTAGTATAGCCCTGTTCCTGAATAAAGGTTAAAACTACATTCAGACAGTGAAAAAGTTATCCCTGGCCTCTTTTCTAGTCACTTGGTTTCTCGCATCTCTTAACCACACCCAATCAAAGTTAACCACATTTGTTAGCTCTTGGATACCCTTGCCGAGACTCCATTGCCTGTGCAAGTAACTAGCTAACTGTGCATGTTGTATTTACCTCCTTTCGTACAAACCATGATCTTTTTCACTTCACATCATTAAGGTGATTTTCCTTACCACTAAACAGGGAATGCCCTCAGTCCCAAATGTCCTTGTAAAAGGAGGATATTTTCAGCTCAGAAGACCCAGCAGATATCAAAGGAAATAACTCAGCCAAGTGCAAAAGAAAAAAGAATATTGGCCATCTTCTAGAGAGGCTGTCTCTACAAACCTAACTTGTTCATATTAAGCGTAAGTCACTAATAGGAACGGTGAGGATGAAAAGTTCCCAGCTTACTTTGAGTGCATTAAGATGTCTAAATAGTCTAGTTAAGCTATCTCTTTTAAGATTTGGAAAAGTACATGATTTCTACAATTCTTGTCTGTGTCTATCAACTGGGGTGTGTCCTTCAGGGGATGCCTCACCTCAGAAGACCTCTTCGGGAGTGTCCACGGGGACTGATGCTGTCACTGTAATCTACTGGGGAGACGTTGGAGAAACTCTAAAACTTTCTGCAACACACAGGAACGTCCTCCTCCTCACGACAGAGGTATCTGGACCCAAGCGATAACAGTGCCAAGACTGAGAAACCCTATTTTCAACTGTCTAAACCATGAGGCAACACAAACTACTCACAGCAAACAAAACTGGTGAAAGTTACACTCCCATCACACATGCACTGTTCTAGTCTTGTCCCAATAACCACAAGTTAGCCAGGCAGTAGTGTGGGTGTAGCATTCGGTAGGAGTTCAGAGAACTGGCTTTGAACTCAAGGGGATCTAACAATGAACCCCAACAGAGTTTACACATCCAAACTCAAGTTGTTACCAATAATACCAGTCCTAGCTCTTAGTCGTTACTGTAAGAAACATTACATCAGAAAGCATTTCGAAAGGCTTGGCACAGAGGCTAAGCCTCACAAAAACATCAAAACCTATAATAACTTTGAGAATGAATTCTTCGCCCAATAATGAATCCAATATGGAACAAAACCTGACTTTCTGACAACATTAGAAACTTACCATCACTGGCCCCATCTTCTAGACCCAAAATATCCCCGTTCCAAAGCCTCTACATTCTAGAACCGTGTCCATTATCCCTATGTGATTCAGAGTGTGTCTTCACTTCATTTGACACATCGCTTCCATTGGAACTCCAAGTTACGTCAGTCAACACACTGTTACTCTTCGAAGTGAGAGTTTCTGACAATGAAAAAAGAAAACACATCAGTATGTCAGCCACTGTGGTCATTTATCTAAAGGAAATTGTAAGCATGCTACTTGCCACAATCACAAAGATACAAAACTCTGACAATACTGAAAGCAATGTCTTATGTCCAATCCTCTTGCCTCAAGTTTGAAGAACAACCTAAGATTCTTTGAGTTAAGGCCAAGTTACAACAAGAAAAAAAAGGAGAACTGGCTGAGATAGATTATCAATTGATAGTAGAAATGAAAGATCTCCGTGAGTGAGATCCCAGGGGAAAGAAGGAGCCATCCAAGAAGGAGGTACCTTCTTTCTCTGAATGCTGGAGAGAAATTCCGCTTGAAGGATGGCCTTATCTAAACAAGGGCAGAGTTTGTGAACTCCAGAGGCATCCATACCCTTAGCAGCTCGTCACAAGAGCCTCGGCTGATCACTGACATCATAAATAAGAGTGTCAATTGTTAAATCAACAACAGAAGTCACTGTGCACTTGCTCCTCCTGTAGGACCTCTGTCCTTAACGTGGTGTACTATGAGAATTCACGGTAACACTAGCCTTCAAACATTACTTTCCACTTTGCATGTCAGTGTGGGTGCAAGCTGTGAAAATCTTTACTGAGTATAGAGTTGGTCTCTATATAAAGATAATTAAAAATGAATCTTCATGAAGAATGGGATGTGAGAGGGAGTAGGGGGTGGGGTGGTTTGGGGGTGGGAGGGCAGGTAGGTGGGAAGAACAGCTACAATCTGAAAGCTGTACTTATGTAATTTATCTAGTAAATAAAAGCTTTCTATAAAAATAGATACTAGATATTAATAAATAGAGCACAGATATAATAACAATAATAATAACAATAATAATAATAGAAAGAATCAAAACAGACTGAATGCTCCAACATGGGAAGTATTGCATATAGCAGCCTCCCAGAATGACAATGACCTCAAATAACACCCTGGCTCAGAATCAACCCTGAAGACATTCTGATGTGGCTAAAACACCTATGAGAGCATGTCAGGCATGGGAAGACAAAACACTGTGGCACACAGGGTTCCCCATGAAGCACTTCTGTGGGTAGACCCCAAGAGAAAGAAGTGGTCATCCACAAAGGATACACTTTATTCAGAAGGCACAAAAGAACTTCCTCTTCCCCGTGGCCCTGTCTAAATATGGAAGGAGTCAGTGGATTCCACAGGCTTCCACAGCTGAGGCAGCTCAGGTCAAGATCCTCAGGTGTTCGCTGATGTGCTAATTCTGAAATTCTCAGCAGGGGTCACTGTGCACTGACTTCCCATGCAGGACCTCTCTGCTCAAAGAGTTGAGGTATGTGAGTTAACAGTACCACTTGGTCACAAAGATCTACCACACTTTCACGTGAATGACACCATCTATGGATTATAAGCTAGAAGAATGTCTCATGCTCGCAAAAGTCACACCGCCCTTGGGTTCTTCTCCAAAGTTAACTCACTCCACCGCAACAGATACTATAGACATACGTAAGTCAAATCTCAGAAAGCCTTACTTTCATTGAATTCAAAAGCACTTTCATCTCTTGTTTGTTGTAAAAACAAGCCTGCCGGTGTTCTAGTGCATAGTAGGGTAATAATACTTCACCAAACATACAGTCTTTTCTCAAAAGCTAGAAGAAAGACTTCTGAATGTACATACTACAAAGAAACCTTGAATAGGGAAGCGGTGGATGCGGATGACCTAATATGATCATTTAAATGTATGCATGTAGGGCAATATTACATTATACCACATCAATATGTACAGCTACTCTTTGTCAACAAATAGAGAAACACATCAAAAAGGAAATACATCACTGTTCAGTGAAATGCATCTCCAAATGCTCACTCTTTTTCATAGAAGTATATGCCATTCCAAAGTTTCCAAATACGTATAGTATTCAGCCCGTCATGTTTTGTTAATAAGTTCTAGGTAAATTCTACTCCTGTCAGAGAAGATGCCCCTAAAGGAGACAGAGGAGGAAGAGAGGTGGGAGGGCTGCTGTGAAGTTAGGTATGGTGGGAGAATCACTATGTTCCGAAAGCCGTGTTTAGGAAATGCATCAAGTTGGTATAGCTTCCATAAAAGGTGTCTGGGAAAAACTGGAAATAAAATAATCCAGGATTCCATGGCTGGCTGTGCACTGTGTAGAGAAAATCAGTGTCTACAGGGGCTCTTTGCTGTACACCCAGGGCAACGCTCTTTCCGTCTTTTCTCTAGAAGATCCCACTTGGGAAGAAATTATGGACATCTAGTAGTCTATTTTCCTGTCTCGTCTAGTAGTAGAGGGTGCACTGCGCTTCCAACAAATCCAAGGCTGATGCTTGCTTTTGTGGAGTGGGAAGTAAGGGTGTGACAGTCAAGGGATACTCTTAACAAAAGAAACATGGGTTGAGAAGGAATTTAGCCTAATGGCTTAGATGCTTTGATGGTGAGTTCCGATGCCCATTTCTCATATCAGAGTACCTGGTTTTGATACTCATCTCTGGAGCCTAACTCCAGTTTCTTACTAAAATACCTCTGGGGAAACAATGGTTCCTATAACAAGTTCCACGCTATTCACATGGGCGACCTGGGTGGAATTGCCAGTTCCCAGTTGCAGTCTGGCACATCTCAAGGCACTTGCAGGACTGGGAAGTGAATTAGCAGTTGGGAGCTCCTCTCCTCTCTCTCTGTCTCTGTTCCTTTATAATGTTAAGATGGGAAGCGTGGCAAAGGCCCTGCCAACTCGGAAACAAAATGCGTTAGTTATAAATGAAAAGGCTGTTATATTCAGCCACACACAAACCTTAATTCATGCATGGCAAACCAAGATAAAGGAAAAACAAATACCAACTAGGAAAGTGTAGGTGGTCTGCCTAGTATATCAAAACGAAAGAAACCTAACGTACACATTGTTCTTGGAAACGAGGGAGAAATGGCCAACATTCCAATAGAAAGATGGGCAAAGGACAAGGACAGTTGACAGGAAAAGGGACACAAGTGGCTTTTCTTCCAATGGAAAGAGCGCCACCTTACTCCTGTGCAGGGCAATGCAAATAGAAACTGCACATCTCTCATTTGGCTACAATTCAAGTACTTGGCAGCATATATTGGAATAAGAAGACACTCCTCGAGGAGTGGTAATGAACATGCGAAACCATGCAACCTCTATCAAAGGGGAATCTAGCAATAGAGTTCTACAGTAGATCTGCCATTTGCACTGGCACTGTCACTTCTGGGAGTTAACTCCACAAGTATAGGGGCATATGTGGTTTCTGTGTTTGTGTTGCTAACACTCAATGCCTGAGACTGGATAATCTGTGAAGACCAGAAATTTATAGTTCTCACACCTAGAGCGCCTGGGAAGTCCAACATCAGGGCATCAGCATGCTTTGTCTGATGAAGGTCTTACTATTGCATTGTCACATGGTGCAAGGCTGAAGGCAGAAGGGCCAGAGAGCAAATCAGCTGAACACCACATGGAGCCTGTTTGACAGGGACCTCAATCCCCGGTTTCAGTAAGGCCCAGCCACGACCGTTGTGGGTATTTGGAGAGTGAATTAGTGGATAGAGATTCTCTCTCTCTCCGTTACTTTGCTTGTGTCTGTCAATGTGTGTGTGTGTGTGTGTGTGTTGTGTGTGTTTCCACATCTCAAGAAAACTGAACGAAGAATCCATCAAAGCCAACCATTATTCTACAGTGAATACTCTAAAATAGACAAAATTCACAGTCTGCTCAGTTCTTTAGAGGTGGACTAAATGCTGATATCATTTAAAGATGATGGTCCTCTTTCTAGAACACAGAAGGAAACAAACTCACCCAAAGCCTAATGACCCTCATTGTATTTTTATTTTTTAATATCTTTCCTGATTTCCTTGGAAGATTTCTGGGTTCATATTTCATATTTCTTGATTTAGTATAGAAAGGTAGAGTGACAGCGAGGGAAAGACAGAGTAGTTTCCATTCCCTGGTTCACTTCCCAAATCCTGCAACAGCCAGGGCTGGCTGGACTAAGCCAAAGCCAGGAGCCAGCACTTCAATCTGGGTCTTGGAATTGTGTGGCATTTTGTCATCCGTTGGGGCATAGTCTGTTTCACAGGTGCATCTGCAGGCTCTTCTATCAGAAGCACAGAGGAACAAGGACTCCAAAAGGGGATATGAATGCCCCTTGTGGTACTTTAATCACTGGACCAGATGCCCACCACAAGAGTGATGATTTATTCCAGTCGATGTCTGCTAAGTCCTTTGTATGAGAGCAAATTAGGAAAACCTAACGTACACATTGTTCTTGGAAACGAGGGAGAAATGGCCAACATTCCAACAGAAAGATGGGCAAAGGACAAGGACAGTTGACAGGAAAAGGGACACAAGTGGCTTTTCTTCCAATGGAAAGAGCGCCACCTTTCTCCTGTGCAGGGCAATGCAAATAAAAACTGCACATCTCTCATTTGGCTACAAAGCAAAAGGAGAGAAGTCACTTTCCCAAAACTGGCTTAACGCACAGCATCACAATGTTCACCCACAACTTCACTTCAACAATGGCCAAGGGCAAGGACAGACATTTCTCCAAAGACGAACAGCACAAGAGCTATATTGAAAGGACACACTATTATTGGTCATTGGCCATCGCAAATCAAGTCTGCAATGAGATAGATACCCCTTCCAAACCACCTCGAGGCTATTCAAATAACCATGAACCTGCAGTTGCATTCTCAACAAGCTATCTAAAAGAACCGGAAACAAGTTTGAAAAATATTTATCCAGAAGACTTCACAGGATTCACACTAGCCAAAACACAACCACAGCTCCAGTGTCCATCAGTAGATGAATGAATAAACACAATATGGTCTACTCGTATGATGGAATTCAGCATGAAGTAGAATACAAGTACTGATACGGGCTACCGCATAGGCAAAACTTGAAACCATGGTGCAAGTTGAGGGAATCCAGACACAGCAGAGAATAGTTTATAATGCTAGCTCTATGAAACATCTAGAGCATACTCACAGACCGAGAACTAATTGGCAGTTGCAATTGCTGGGGGAAGGGAGACTGGAAACTGGCTACTACTGGGTTTCGAGCTTGCTTCGCAGGTGATGTGATTCACTATTAGATGGTGGCCGAGGCGGTGGTGGGCAGGACTAAAGCTCTCAATAAACTTGCATACAGCCTTTTGGGAAAATTTTTCTGACTGCACCCACCAGTGAACTAGGGCCTCTCTGCTGCTATAGATTGGCTGGTCAAATTATTTTACTGTTTGAAAGGCAGAGTGCCAGAGAGACAGGCAGGGAGGAGGGAGACAGGGAGGTTGATCCAGTGAAACACACGAAAACCCCTTCAGCTGAAACCCCACAGTATCCACTGTGAACCAGACATGTCCTGTCCCCACAGCAAGTAGGAACAAAGTACAGCAGGTGGTATTGAACACACAGCAGGCCATCAGTACCTTTAGAGCACACCGCAAGGTGGGGGTGCACAGGATGTGTAGAAAATCACTCTCTAGGCATGACTGGTAGAAAGGGATACTTTGGTGACTTCAGTGGAAGAACATCTACCAGAGTTGACCAGGATTTCCTTCTCAAGAATTCTAGGTCTTGAATCCTCCCCCAGAGAATTATCAAAAGCGATGCATGAGAATCTACAAATTCGGTAAGACGATCAGGTTTCTCACAAGAAACTTTACAGGCCTGAAGCGTGTGAAAGCTTATCTTCACATAACTGAAGGAATAAACTTCCAACCAAAATGACATCTTCTTATGGACAAGTTAAGGGACAGCATCAGCATTAGACCTGCCTGACAGGGAAGCTCTATTGCCCTCTCCTGGAAGCAAATCGACACTACATGGCAGCAACACAGAACAACCAAAAAGTGGCAAAGCGCCCCAGGGTAAGAGAAAAGGAAAAGACACATACAGGATCTTCACTACCGCCATGGAATAGAAATCACTTTTACAACTTGGAATGAAATTTAAAGTAAAATCACAGAACTGGCAATGACTATACATACGGATCTCATGTGTATTTTGTAGCAAGTCATTTGGAACTACATTGCTTCTATGTGGATGAAGTGGAAGTCTAAACTAAATGTTTATAGGTGTGAATAGTTTATAGATTCCCATTGCAATGTGTCAGTAGATACCTGTAGATGATGCACAAAAGAAAATGAGAGATAAGAAGTCATTAGGAGGGGCTGGCACTGTAGTGTAGTAGGTTAAGCGCCCGCCTGCATCAATGGCATCGCATATGGGCACCAGTTTGAGGCCCGGCTGCTCCACTGCCTATCCAGCTCCCTGCTAATGGCCTGGGAAAGACGTACAGCCTGGAAAGACAGTCAGTGATGATTCAAATCCTTGGGTTCCTGCCACACAGGTTGTTGACCCAAATGGAGTCTGAGGCACTTTATTTGACTTAAGTTTTGGGGGACTGAACCAGCAGATGGAAAATCTCTGTGTCCCTGCCTTTCAAACAAATACATAGGAATTCTTTGAAAACAGAAAGCGCAATGGATGGCATGGCGACATCATAGGTCAAGGCACCTCCTGCAGTGCTGGCATCCCGTATGGGTGCAGGTCTGAGTCCCGGCTGCTCCTCTCCTGATCCAGCTCTCTACTGGGCCCAGGGAAAGCAGTGGATGATGGCCCAAATGCTTGGGCTCTGGCACCCGGTTGGGAGACCCAGAGCAGGCTCCTGGCTGCTGGAATTGCATCGGCACAGCTCCAATCATTGCGGCCATCTAGGGACTGAATCAAGGGATGGAAGAACTCTATTATCTATCTATCTATCTACCTACCTACCTACGTACCTACCTACCTATCTATCTCTGTCTGTCTTCTTCTGCCTCCCTGTAACACTGACTTGAAATTAAATAAATAAATCTTACAAATGTACCCAAATGACTCCTGGCCTCGTTCATGACTTTCTTAATTCCCCAGTCTTATCGCTTGAAGCAGGGAGGACTAGGGCTCTTCCTATTGCTTGGAGGACATGGAAAAGAAAGCAGCTCACCCAAAACTCTAGGGATTACAAGCTAAGTCTAATGCCAAGTCCCTCACTTGACTCCCTAGCGAGGAAAATGATTTCACCCATGTCCTCTGAGATTCTTTCATAAAACACCAAGCAAACCAGACCTGGAAGGAGTCTATTTCCTCAGGCATCCTTAGTATTGCACTCTTCTAAAGAGGCTGGACAATTGGAATGAGCTCAGACCTATTTTCAAATGGATGCCACTCTCTGTGGTCACAATGAAGCTTCCTAGCCAGTATTTGATCCCCCAGCCCTAGTGATTTTCTGTGAGGTCTTTTGCTCTATCGATAAGGTGGCCTGTTTCTGGAGCCCTGCATGTTGAAGATGGGAGATCTGATGCCAATTTGGGGGCATGGCTTTCAGGTGAGCTCTCTCACCTTCTTCTGGAGTTCTTGGACATGGCTGCTATCATAGCCAGAGACACTGAACCCGTATTCGGGGAAGATGCGCTTTAAGCTGTGACCTCAACATCTCCCGAAGGGGCAGGATCCACGACTCAAGATGCAGTTTAGAGTCTGTTGGGTCCCTAACCTTGGCTTTTCATGGGTCTCCATACCTTGCTTGTTTCTTAGGGGTTTTCCCGAAGGAACATGCTAGAGTGTTTGGAAATGATACGAAAAGGAGGTTTAGGACCCAGCTGTCTGTCTGTCCGCAGGCTTAGGGCCCTGTCTACATTCAAGTCTCTTGAGGGAGCTGAGGAATGGCACTGTGTTTGTCTCCTTGTGTACAGTTAAGGGGATGATATTGTGGCAGCAGCCCAGAGGGGCCTTGGCATATCTTCTTAAGGGAAAGGCTCCACAGAATGGAACTTTGAAGATGTGACCTCACTTCCTTGGTGATAGAACTTACACTCTGATAGCAACAGTCCTTAGCGGCTCACTTGATGGGAGACGTTCAGGAGAAGACCATGTTCTCTCGTTGCTGCCAATCGTTGCCAGGCTCTGGCCTTTTCCGGCGCTTGAGACATTGGCTCCGCTCTCACACGGGGTGTCTGTGGCCTCTTACTGCAAGGCCACCCCAGGGAACAGAACAGCCCAGGAGGCAGCCCCAGGTAGCGGAACAGTCCCGTCCTGGCAGGGGATCACCTGTGACCCCATCTGGGTCTTCTTTGCCCCTCCCTTCACCATGACAGTGGCAGAAGAAGAGGGGCTCTTGCTGCCCAGCAACACGATTCACGTGTTGGAACCTCCTGTGTCTTGCGTGTTCATACCCTATTTTGTGGACAGCTGGTTGGGCAAGTGGGTGTTGGGGGACCTCCTCTTGTCTTCTGGAGACCTCTCTGGCTGCACAAGGGTACAGAGGCCCTTACTTTCCCGACCTGGGTAACAGAATGCCTCATGGGGGGAATTATTCTCTGTGGGGACAGCCAAGCACGACACTGATGCCTCCGGTCTGGGCTGCCACACACTCTCTTTGCAGAGCTCCACACTCGAGTCCACAGACAGAACACATGAGGAAGCCACAGGCATCGTCAATGGACACGTGAGTCAGGCCAACAACGTGGCTAATGCCGGTGTGGAGGGAGCGAGGGGCCCAGGAGTACCCACATGTTGGGGCACGAGATGACCACGGTGTGCCTAGAACCACATCCTGAAGGGAGGAACGCCCCTGGCTTTTGGCCTCGTGATCTCCCACTCAGTGACTGACCCCCATCCCACTCTCAAAGAAATCTCAGCCCCTTGGCAACTGGGTGTTGGGAAACTCCCTGTTCACACAAGCATCGTGTGTGGCCATGGTGCTGAATGTTTGCCCACCTAGTCCAAGAATCCTGTGCAGTCCTTAGTCAGCTCCACTGCCTTCCAGGTCTTCTCCAAGCTTTAGGACTCAGTGATCCTACCAGGAAGGTTTTCCCACACAAAAGGGCAGAGGGTTCAACCAAAAGGCTGAAGATACCACACAGGGCTGGAGCCTGGCCCCCACCTGTTCTATTCCATGGGATGACATTGCCCCTGTGGCCACACTTGCATGGCTGCTGGGAAGCACTGGGATTCAGCTGCATTGCCACGGCAGCGGTGCTGTAGGACACAGACTCACTGTCTCTCACGGAGCACAGTCAGCTAGGCTGCTCAAAGCACAGGAGCCCAGGTTGGGCAGCTCTCCCAACAGGAGTCGCTTGTTCCCATTTCTGGTGGCTGCATGTCAGGGCATGGCCAAGGTGATTTCTCAGGAGGGCTCATTGCCATCTCCATCCCCAGTTTCATTTCCTATGCTCCCCTGGGCTTCTCTGTGCTCCTGTCGCATCTGCCAATGAGCACAGCAAGGTAATGGGATGGGGCCCACGCCATTTCTGGGGGTAAGGTCAATCACCTCCTTGCGGACTACTGGCCCAACTGCAGCAGTCACACTCAAGTGCTCTGGTGTCAGAACAACCCCACGTGTGTGTTGGGGATGGGGGCCACAATTCGGCTCTGAAAAGGCAGTGATGCCCTGCTGAGGACAAACTCCAAGGACCAGGCTGGCTGGGGACTGGCTCTACACATGTGTCGTTGTAATGCCTCAAGTCAGGTCACTTGGCAGAACGCCTGTGGTCATTACGCCACAGGCAGACACCTCTGACTATGGCTCTTTTCAGGATCTAGCCTCCCCTGGGGCTTCATATCCTACTCCGCCCACTTGTTTCCATTCTGCAGTCTGGTGGCAAAGCAAATCACACAGTTGCCCTCATTTCTAGCTCCCCCAAGGGGCACGGAATCATCTTTCACTGCTGGCCCCCTCGCAGGACTTTCTCATCCCTCAGTCCCTGTTCAGCCTCTTGGCCCCAACTGGGGTTTTCTCCCAACCCGGGTGTCTGCTCCCCTGTGCTCCCTGGAACTGCCACTGACTCACGTCCTTTCTGGTCCTCCCTAGTATGGAAATGGGTCCATGCTCTACTTGGCAGAGGTCTGTGCCATGCGGACCCTACAGCCAGACACTAAAGAGATGCTGCTGGATGCCCTGGTCCCGGGCCCCCTGGGAAAAAGGATCTGCTACTTCAACACCTTCCTGTGTACATACAGCGACTTCTCCACCATTCCGTATTACTTAGACCAGATATTCGACAGGTGGGTAGCTGCCTTTCAGCACTGCGGTGATGCAGAGATGAATCTTACATGTTTTAGATGACCTAAGCGACTTAAGACATGGCGGGCATGGAACGGGTGCCTTTCTCTGTGGACAGGGCTACTGGCACACTGCGTCACACCTCTTGATTTCCTTTCTCTGCACCCTCACGAACCAATGTTTCTACTCAGGTGGGAACCGGCCATGTGCCTCTATGGTTGGAAAACCTCCCAGATGGCAATCCTGCTTTCCCCTTTTTCAAGAATCAGAAATGTTTTCTTTCACAGGCAGAGTTAGACTGAGAGAAAGAGAGAATGCGTCCTTCTATCTGCTGGGTCACTCCCCAAATGGCTGCAAAAAGCAGGGCTCTGGGAAGCCGGGCTGAGGAGCCTGAAGCTCTATCTGGCCCCCTCAGGGGTGCCAGGGGTCCAACTACTTAGGCCATCATCCGGCACTTCCCCAGGCTCATTAGCAGGGAGCTGGACACCAAGGACAACAGCCAAGACTTGAACTGGCCAACCCTGATATGGCTTGCCAGTATCACATGTGGGCAGGGGCATTGGAAGCTGCTATGCCTTCGTACCGGCCACATTTCCTACTTGTTCCAGCTGCTCCTGTCCTCGATATATGCACAGAACAGCTGCCCTCAGGGTTGGTAGCAGTTGCCCAGACCCCTCATCGACCTGGCAGGTCTACAAGGAATCATTCACTCTACACATATATGGGAAGCCCTTCCCTTGTGCAGTTTTCCAGACACTTGCCACAAATCCAGTGAACAAAGCATTCAAGGGCCTCACAGTTGTGGGGAATCCGACCCTCACAGCCGAGATCCTATACAAGTCCTGTCCTGCAGCGGCAGAGCTGAGGCTTGCTGACCTCCTCTGGGAGTAGCTGCAACGTCCCCTACTCTGATCACAAGGAGAACCCCATGTCACACTAAGATGCAGGGAGATTGGGGTGCAGATGTGGCCTTCTGTCACTCGAAAGAGTGGCAGGAAAATGAGGGCTGAGGCAAGGCAGAGGCAGACAGTAGGTGCAACTCCAACTTCTGGCCCCACCACATGCAAAGGAAGTGCTGAAGAGCAGTGCTATGGATAGGAGCAGATACGTTCTGCAGAGGAGCGGGCATGTTGGGGCTCACAGACAACACCCACATAGCCATGCCCAGGGCAGTTGCTTCCAGCTTTGCCTACCCTCCCTGACCACCCAACCCAACCCACCATCCCAGGAGCAACCTACTCCCAAGTCTGCTCAGAGCCAGAGCCTAGGGGCCTCCAGCTGAGAAAACCATGGGAATGAATGGGAAGGCACTGAAAGGAACATGAGAAGGAAGCCATCCAAAGGAAAGCTACTGCCGGCAATGCCAGAATCCCTTGTGGGTGTTGGTTGGTGTCCCTGTTGTTGCAGTCCAGATGCAGGACCCTGCTCGGGGGTCTGGGAAAACCAGGGGAACATGGTCCAAGCATTTGGACCTCTGCCACCCATGTGGGAGACCTGGATGGAGCTCCTCACTCCCCGCATGAGCCTGGCCCAGTGCTGTCCACTGCCCATCCGGGGAGTCAAGCAGTGGATGCAAGACCTCTGCCCCGGTGTGTGTCTCTCCCTCTCTCTCTGCAACTCTTGGGATTCACAGTCAAGAAATCGCCTTGGAAAACAGCAAAGCATGGCATTGTCTTTAAGAAGCTAGAGTTCACCGGCAGGCTCCGTGCCCCACCCCACACAGGGAGTCCTGGAAGGGCAGCAGCAGGGTAAGGTCAAGTCTGACTCTGCTGCCCACTCTCCTTCCCCAGGAACATGGCTTCCTGTTTGCAAAGCTGCAAAGCCAAGTACAAGGCCGAATTCTGCGATCGCACGGATCTCCCGCTTCTCAAGATGAAGGTCGGATCCAAGCAGGTCCGCTTGCCCAGAGGAGACCTGCAGACCCATGCGTGCTTTCTGCGTGTCAGGATGGCCTACCCAAATCCCACACAGGCAGAAGCAGTCGGTAAGATGCACTGCACTCCGCGAGATTCTCTCGGTGGGCTTTGGGGCTGGAGCCCCTTTAGAGGCAATGGGATCGCGCCTGGCTTTGGAGAGGCCATTGGAAAGTGCTTGATGTTGCTGACCCTTTCTCTTCTCCCAGCTCCTGCTCTATTTGCCAGGCTGCAGTCATGCCAAACACTGGCTTTAGAGCCAGATTCCCCACTGCTCACAGAGCTAGAACATCTTTTGGAGACAGGATCCATTTCAAAACTGAGGCTGCCACCATGCGCAGAATCAGCACCAAAGACAACTACCAAAGTCTCCTGCGCATGTCCGGGACCTGCAAACAACCAGCCTCGCAAGATGGCTAGCATCACCACATTCCCCGCCAAGCTGCTGGCGGAACAGTTCACACTGATGGACGCGGTGAGCAGCGGGCTTGTCTCGGCAGGGCCAGGCCCGAACACCCCTTTGGCACCAGCCTCCCCACAGCTGCCCCGACCAGAATCCAGTGGCCTGGCTGCAGTTCAGGCTTCAGGTCCCACCACCTATGTGACTGGACCAATGTCTTCACTCCCAAGGCTGCCTTTCTCCCATGGCTGGCAGAGAGGGCACCCAAACCACACCAGCTGCACAGTGACTCTGCAGATCAACTGACATGGGCCTGGCAGAAAGTAGGGCTGGATCTGACCCACAGGGTACTGGACGGGCCTAGGTGGAGGGCATCCAGGTCCACCCACTGCCTTCCCATCTGCCTGCGATGCCACAGCTGTCCTGGGTCCTAGCACACATATCCATATCAAACAGCAAGCACCTTGTTGGAGTTGCCACAGGGAGCAGCACTGGCACAGGGACAAGGACTCCAGGGCAGATGCTGTGAGAGCAGAAGGATGAGATACTGGGCGGGATGCCTGGGAGCACACACCTCTGTCTCTTTCCTCAAGGCTTGGGAGGGTTGGGATCTGGGCTGGCAGGAGCGAGGCGACCTCAGTGGCAGAACACATAGCCCAGCTGCTCCCATGTTGGGGAGCTGCATGCCAAACTACCTGAGCTGCAGCTTCGAGCACTGTCACTTGCCGGGGTGGCTGGGCTTCACTGCATTCGAGCTAGGCTGGCTGTGCCCATGGGATACCCTCTTGCCCCCAGGAGCTCTTCCAGAATGTGGTCCCCTATCAGTGCCACAGCTCCATCCGGATCCAGCAGAACAAGGAGGTCAATGCGCAGCTGCCCCCTACTGTTCTCGCTGTCATCATCCACTACCACCACGTGGCCCATTGTGTTACTACCACGTGCTTGGGGGACCCCAGCATGAAGGCAGAGGACAGGGCCCGCGTGGTGGAACACTGGATCAAGGTGGCCAAGGTAAGCTGAGGCTGTCCCAGGGGCTCCCTCTCTGCACGGCAGGGACGTGCCACTTTGCTTCCTCAGCTCTCAGGTGTACAGTCTGTGGTCACAGATCCTGCCCAATCCCTGGGCTCTTGGGATCCACGAGGTGGCCTGATCTCACTCACTTGTCCCAGAACTACATGCTCACTTCCCGCCTAGGCCCCTGACATGGGTTGAAACCAATCTAGCCCATGTGAGCGTGGCTCAAGGGGGTCCCATCACTGACCTGCTCTGGCTCCCTGGCCAACTCTCTGATGCATGAGGGGGATGTCAGCACAGCTGGCTGAGCCTGGCTCAGGTGGGGCTCCAAGCCACCTACCTGCCATTCATCCGCTCCCTGCCCTAGGAGTGCCTGGCTCTCCGGAACTACTGCTCGGTCCACACCATCCTCTGCGCTCTGCAGAGCCACCCGGTACGCCAGCTGAAAACAACGTGGGGAGAAGTCTCCAGGTGGGTGTGCATCCCTCAAAGCACCTGGTGGACCCGGGACTACCCTCGGGCCTAAGCACTAATCCTCCAAGACTCACAGAGGCTGGTATCCTGGGACACAGGGAGAGGCGTGGACTGCCGGGGGCAGGGGTGGGGAGCACCATCTTTCAGCGGCCCTGGGACATGAGGACTGGGTTTCTGCCTCAGGATGACATTTCCATTAGTCAGGCACATGTGGCTTCCAAACTACATACTTGCGCCTGTGCACCACGCAGCACTGGACCTGCCTGGGCACTCCAACTCTGTAAACACTCACACACACACACACACACACACAATCAAAACAGAAGATACTACCAGGCAGGGTGGATCCTCTGATCTTTGTTCTTAAACCAAAGGGGTTTGATCCACCACCTCACCATTCCATCCAAATATCTCCTGGTTTTCCCCTCACAACAGAAAAAGTGCCAGGAAATTTCAGCGTCTTTGCACACAGGACAAAAAAGTCAACAGAGATGTGCCCATGAAGGTAAAGTGGGGGCTCAGGGACAGGGGTGAGGGCTTGGCAGGAGGGGAAGGGGTGTGGCTGTAAGGGCATCAGGGCAGAGGGGAGCTTTTGGTGTCACTGAAAGTGTGCTTGAAAAGAAAACCTGGGGTGTGCCTGCTAGGACAACAGGCCAAGAGAGGGCTGTGTTCACAGGTCGTGGGATGCAGTCGGGCTCAGAGGGCAATGGGAATGGGCTGCAGCAAGAGCAGCTTGGCTCTCAGAGGGGGCTGTGAGCACCCACAGGTCTCTGGCTCCCATGCTGTTCCTGCTTCCCCCAGGCTGTGAGGTGGATGCGGCAGCAAGGGCTTCCTTCCATCTGTGCTGGGGCCCTAGAGGTCCTTTGGAAACCAGGCCTGCTACAGGGTTCTCTGTTGCAGCCTTCCATGGGGAGGGCTGCCAAGCCTGCCCCACACATTGCACAGCTTGGGAATGCCAGGGGCTGAGCAGTCGAGTGGGATGCCAAGCATTGGGTCTTACTGGCTGCCCTGGGAGCAGAACTTCTGTCTTCTCGAGGAGAGAAGCAAGCAGCATGAGCCTGTCTCTCAGTCTGCACAGGGAGCCTCATGTGCATCCAGGGAGGCAGGGTATGGGGTGCTGGGCCTGGCTTCCTCTCAGGGACACGCTGAGGCACAGGTCAGTCAAAGGATCCTTAGCGCAAGGGGGACCTGAGGTGGGAGGGGAGGCCAGCACCCTCTCCAGCTGAGGAGCAGGCACAGGGAGGCGTGGTCAATCCCCCAAATCCACCTTCCCAGTGGGAGCTGCATGAATCCATACAGAGCACGTTGTGGGAGGAGGGGAGTGCAGGGTGGGCATTATACCAATGGAAGTGAGCCAGACATGCAGGGCTCAAGGTGGTTTGCACAAATGTGGGCCGGTCAGGAAAGGACTATCTCCCTGAACGTGACCCTGACCCTGGCAGATGGCGATCTGCAGGTTGCCCGCCCGGGAGCAGAACCCCCAGAGAACACAGATGCGGCAGCGGCTGCAGAAGAAGGCAAGTGTGCCTGGGGAGGGGGGGGGGCAGGGGCTCCTGTCTCCCACTGGGGGCCCATGTCAAGGGAGCAGGGCCTTCTGCCTCCCTTGTTTGCCCACGCCCATCACCACAGTAGCTGAGAGACCCCAGTTGAGAGACCAGAGCTGAGGGCCTGAGCTGAAGGGCTCCCAGCAGACTTGGGCCAGAGCTGGGGCTGGCACCCCACAAGCTGACTTGTTATCATGCCATCAGGGCTCCCAGGGTTGTCCGATTCTAGAGGCAGTTGGCTGGATGCAGGGAGAATTGGGAAAGGCACTTTAGGGGCGGGGAGCTTCCCAATGGGGAATGTGGCCAGGGCTCCAGCAGCTGGGGTGGAGTGCATCTCAGGGGCCGGGCCTTGGTGGCACCTGAGAACAGCTGCTCACCACCACCACCACCTCATGGCACAGGGAGCCGTCCCCTTCCTTGGCACTTTCATCATGTATCTGGATAGGCTGGACATCGCCATGAAGGACTTCGTAGATGTGAGTGAACTTGCCATGGGTGGGGCAGGCTCCAGGACCCTGAGGCTTGGGGGGAGGGTCCTGGGCTGAGCTCTCAGCCCCCAGCTCCTTGCTGCCCATGTCTCCGGAGGCCTCACAAGCTGTCCCAGGGAGGAGGGCTCACCTGCATATCCCCTCTGAGTGCGGGAGCCTGCAACCAGGTGCCCACCCCTGTCCCCCAACGGTTAAAGCTGCATAGCCAGAGTCCCTGACTGCAAAGCTGCACAAGGTCTTGGCTGAGCCTGCTCAGCCTCTGAGTTGGGTAGCACCCAAGGGAAGGAGAGAAATTGGGCCCCTGTGAGGTCAGGCAGCACCCACATGCCTCAGTGCACCCATCCATTCCCAGGCCTCACTTTCCCTGCCTGCCATCAGACATGGTTGGGACAGCAGTTCCCTGAGCCTCAGCCACCATGTCCCCTTCTGCAGAGCTAACAGCCTGTCCCAGGGACACCTTCTTTTCCTTCCTCTTACCCAGAGGGGAGGGCCAGGGGCTAGTCACAGGCCAGGGGCTGTTCTGATGGACTCTGCCTTCCAGGGAAAAAACAACATGCTGAAAATGACAAAGGTGAGCAGCTCTGCCCTATCTTCCAGGCACAGAGGGGATGGAGGGGTCAGAGATGCCCTGGGCAGAAAGCCCAGGCTCCAGCCCATGCGTGTCTGTCTGCTCTCTCCACTGGGATGGATACACACAGAAGGAGGAGAGCATCCCTAGGGAGGCTGTGGCTAAGGGACTGGAATCCAGGAGAACTTCCTTCCTGGGCGAGGGGCTGTGTGTATGCTACTCAGAAGACAGCTTGGAGCCTGGAAGGGATGGCCAGGGAAGGCTTCTCTAGCTAAAAGACCCAGAGGCCAGCCCCCTGCCCCTGCCACAGTCTGCCCCTCCAGCAGTCCCAGTGCAGGCCTGTCAGCATCCTCTCTGCCCCTCTTGCCCCAGGAGATAAAAGTTCTCCAAGAAATGCAGCGGCTCCAGGTGGCAGCCAGTCAATATACTTTGCTGCGCGACGCAGAGTTTGCACTGTGGTTCCAATCCATGGAGAGGCTCAGTGACACTAAGAGGTGAGTGCTGGGCAGGGATTGCGGGATGTCCAGGGTGGCAGATGGGGAAGGTTCTCCTGTTGTGCACTGAGGAGAGGGCTACCCATGGCTCCTTGGTCAGCAGAGGGCCTTACCCATGGGCAGTGCGGGGCTCCAGGACTGCGGCTGCAGGGCGGGCCCTGGAGGGAGCCTGAGATGAGCAAGAGTGCACTCATGGCTGCTTCTGTGTCCTGCAGCTACAACCTGTCCTGCCTACTCCAGCCCCTCTGCTAGAATGTCCACCTCATCCTCAAGGCCAAGAACATCAGGCCTTGGAGAACATCAGCATGACTGAGTCCCCCATGCAGGCAGAGAGTGGGGGCTGCAGAGTTCATCTGTGGGCTCGGGGACTGCACCGTGACACTCGCTCCGTTCCCCGCCGACCAAGCAACAACCCAGTGCCTGGGAGACTGGCCTCCCTCTCTCAGATGGGTGGTCACATCATCACCAATTTCACGGATTCCTCCTAGATTTTCCTATGTATATAGTTCACCATGATTAGTACCAGTTGGTTAGGCCTTTCATTAAAGTAGTATACATGGTAGACCATGAGTGTCCTTCTTCCTCTTTATCCCTTCCCTGCCCTGCTAATTAGAGACCATTCTCTAGATCCACAGACAAAGACATTCATGCAGATTCGAGAGGGGTGTGTCTCCCCATGCAAGGATGCCACACCATGAGTGCTCTTTCAGTTCTGAGGCTCCTACATGGAGCCCCATGCTGTCTCGTGGAGAGAGTCCCTCAGGGTCTGTTCTGAAGCGCAATTCATACATCCATCGGTATCTGGCGAGAACAACGCTCTCACTGCTTCTACACTTGCTCCCACGAGCTTTGGGAGTTTGCTGCTTAGGGCCCTTTAGGCTCAGATGGTGGTCCCCTCTATACAGTGTTTTCCAAATGATGTGTGTCACCAGTGACCAGCAAAATGTCCCAAGAACACAACTCAGCCCTAGTCACTAGAGAGAATTCCCTGTGAGATTCAGTGGGAAATGCACATAATAAAAGTGCACAATCTTGGGAAGCCAACACTGACAAAAATTTCATCGATGTATACATATATATACACAGAGATTTGTATGTATTCAGGTGAAGTATCCACCTGCAGCAAAGGCATCCCACATGGGTGCCCGTTTGAGTCCCAGCTGCTCTGCTTCCTACCCAGCTCCCTGCTAATGGCCAGGGAGAGACATACAGCCTGGGAGACAGGAAGTGATATTTCAAACACCTGGGTCCCTGCCCCGCAGGTTGGAGACACATGCTGCGTTGGAGACACTGTACTTGACTCAAGTATTTGGGGACCGAACCAGCAGCTGGAACATCTCTGTGTCTCTGCCTTCCAACCAATGAGTCAGAATTCTTTCAAACATGAAAGCACAGGGGCTGCCACTGTGGCATAGCAGGGAAAGGTGATGCCTACAGTGCCGACATCCCATGGGGCCGCCTGTTCGAGGCCCGGCTGCTCCTCTTCTGATCCAGTACTCTGCTATGGCCTGGGAAAGCAGTAGGGTTTGGCACAAATGGTTTGGCCCCTGCACACTTGTAGGCTTTCGATCGGCTCACTCCCAGCCATTGCAGCCATTTGCAGAGGGAACCTGCAGATTGGAGGTCGCTCTCTCACTCTCCCAGCCTCCCTGTAACTCTGCCTTTAATAAATATATCTTGAAAACAATTAAAATACAAATAATGTACTAAAGGAGTAACTTGAGCCAAGAAAACCAAAGATCGGTCTAGTGGTCATGGTAAAACACTACCACAGAAACCACAGGTGCTCTAAATATATGCCATGATCATGGGAAAGATATCTCATGTTCCTATTTAGACAAATGAACAGACATTGGACAATGTATGCCGAAACTGCGAAAATGTACAGTTTATACTGATATGGATTTGCCTTCTGGAAGCCTGGGATTCTAGGACAGGGTAGGAAGAGAGAACACCGAGTAGGAGCCCCAGTCAAAACCTGCCCATTGAATAGCTAGAGCTCTCCAAGAAGAGCACAACTTCCATAGCTTGTCCATGTTAGGTGAATCTACTGGGAGACGAGCATGGGGAATTGATGACACAGCTTCCTCTCCTTTCCCTATAGCCCTGAGATGCCTCTACACCACATCTCCAGTGTCCTACAGATGAGCAAACCTGGGGGTGGTCCTGGCGACACCTAGAACCCCACAGATCCAAAACACTTGACAAACGCTAAGCAGAAAAACATACCAAAGCACGTCCCAATTAACTGCTGAAAACCACTAGCAACACCAAAACCTTCAAAGATCAAAAATGAGAAGCTTCAGCCTGACTCACAAAATCCTTGAGCTGAAAGACAATGCATCAGTGCCTTCAGAACTTGGGAAAAACCATTTCCAACCTAAAAGTACATACATGTTTTCAATCCTACATTACAGGACAGTAAGATCAAAGCATAGTTAGAGATGCCAAGCATCAAAAACGCTTCTGTATGCCATTGCTCAGAACCTGCCAGAAGATGTGCTCCAGAAAATCAAGGGTGGAGGGGCCTGCACCCTAGCTCCCTTGGTTATTCCTCTGCCTGCGGTGCCGGCTTCCCATATGTATGCTGGGTTCTAGTCCCGGTTGCCCTCTTCCAGTCCAGCTCTCTGCTGTGGCCCGGGAGGGCAGTGAAGAATGCCCCAAGTGCTTGGGCCCTGCACCCGCATGGGAGACCTGGAAGAAGCACCTGGCTCCTGGCTTCAGATCAGCACAGCGCAGGCCATGGGGGCCATTTGGGGAGTGAACCAACAGAAGGAAGACCTTTCTCTCTGTCTCTGTCTCTCTCACTGTCGATAACTCTACCTGTCAACTAAATAAATATAAATAAATACATAAAACTTTTTACAAAATCAAGCGTGGAAAAAAAAAAACTCTGAGGAAAACATGAAATGCAAGATCAAGGAGCACCATCAGCAAAGAAGTGAACACATTCCTAGAATGATGGGGAACAGAAACCCCAGGGTGACAACATCCACAAAGAGAAAAGCATCTTGAATCCACATTGGAGCAACTAGGAGGTGGTAGGGAAACATTCACCAAGAAAATGAAACTGAAAGTCTGTTAAGTATAGAAATGTTTATGAGACTGTAAGACAATGAAGAAATATGAGGATTCTATGAATGTTCAGCAAAATGACCTAAGAAAGGGTCAATATGGGGAGCAGGTGTTTCACGCATTGGTCAAGATGCCACTTGGGGATGCATACACCCCAGGGCAGAGGGCATGGGTTTGAGTCCTGGCTCCAATTCAGATTCCACCTTCTTGCTCATGTGCACCCAGAGAGGTGGTCAGAGAATCCTCAAGTACCTGGAGCCCTGGCACACGAGTGCTAGACCCAAATGCAGTTTCAGGCTCCTGGATTCAGCCTGACCCAGCCCTTGGCTGCTGCGAGCATTCAGGGAATGAACCCAGCAGATGGACAATCTCTGGGCCCCACTGCCTTTCACACCAATACGTTTTTTTAAAAAATCCAAGTAACACAACTCATTGTTCAAGAGCATCATGATAATTAGCACTGGTCTTGATGATCAAGAGTCCTTATGGAATTACAATGATGTAAATGCTGCATACTCAACTAAGCAAACCCTGACATATCTGTACTAGGGCCCTGGAGGGACAACCAAAGTTCATTGCCTAGTTGGCAGTGGAGAGTCAGGGGGGAGAGAGCTCCATATTTCCCCATGTTGAGAAGCACAGCACCAGCATGTGAGTTAAGGACCAAGGTGTGGAGCTCAAAAGAAAGCTCTGAGAGTGAAAAGGATGATCCCTGAGAAGGAACGGTGGGAGAAACACCAAAAGGCCTTGATGAACATATGTTATAAAAGAATAGGAGTTTCTGAAATGATCCATTCTTACCTTAGCAAACTCAGAGAGCCTGTCATCACTCGTCAAAGACTGCCGACTTGCACAAGAAGCACAGTCTGAGGGGCCCACGGCACCCTTGCCATCTTCAAGCTCGTTACATTCACCAGCACCTTCCCTGTCCCTGTCGAGCTCCCAGTCAGGGAAATGCAATTCACCTAAAAAGGCACAAGTTGCAACTTACTTCATTTCAAATCATTAAATGGTTTACAACTATTTGTATTCTCAGTAGTTAGTATAGCCCTGTTCCTGAATAAAGGTTAAAACTACATTCAGACAGTGAAAAAGTTATCCCTGGCCTCTTTTCTAGTCACTTGGTTTCTCGCATCTCGTAACCCCACCCAATCAAAGTTAACCACATTTGTTAGCTCTTGGATACCCTTGCCGAGTCTCCATTGCCTGTACAAGTAACTAGCTAACTGTGCATGTTGTATTTACCTCCTTTCGTACAAACCATGATCTTTTTCACTTCACATCATTAAGTTGATTGTCCTTACCACTAAACAGGGAATGCCCTCAGTCCCAAATGTCCTTGTAAAAGGAGGATATTTTCAGCTCAGAAGACCCAGCAGATATCAAAGGAAATAACTCAGCCAAGTGCAAAAGAAAAAAGAATATTGGCCATCTTCTAGAGAGGCTGTCTCTATAAATCTAACTTGTTCATATTAAGCGTAAGTCACTAATAGGAACGGTGAGGATGAAAAGTTACCAGCTTACTTTGAGTGCATTAAGATGTCTAAATAGTCTAGTTAAGCTATCTCTTTTAAGATTTGGAAAAGTACATGATTTCTACAATTCTTGTCTGTGTCTATCAACTGGGGTGTGTCCTTCAGGGGATGCCTCACCTCAGAAGACCTCTTTGGGAGTGTCCATGGGGACTGATGCTGTCACTGTAATGTACTGGGGAGACGTTGGAGAAACTCTAAAACTTTCTGCAACACACAGGAACGTCCTCCTCCTCACGACAGAGGTATCTGGACCCAAGCGATAACAGTGCCAAGACTGAGAAACCCTATTTTCAACTGTCTAAACCATGAGGCAACACAAACTACTCACAGCAAACAAAACTGGTGAAAGTTACACTCCCATCACACATGCACTGTTCTAGTCTTGTCCCAATAACCACAAGTTAGCCAGGCAGTAGTGTGGGTGTAGCATTCGGTAGGAGTTCAGAGAACTGGCTTTGAACTCAAGGGGATCTAACAATGAACCCCAACAGAGTTTACACATCCAAACTCAAGTTGTTACCAATAATACCAGTCCTAGCTCTTAGTCGTTACTGTAAGAAACATTACATCAGAAAGCATTTCGAAAGGCTTGGCACACAGGCTAAGCCTCACAAAAACATCAAAACCTATAATAACTTTGAGAATGAATTCTTCACCCAATAATGAATCCAATATGGAACAAAACCTGACTTTCTGACAACATTAGAAACTTACCATCACTGGCCCCATCTTCTGGACCCAAAATATCCCTGTTCCAAAGCCTCTACATTCTAGAACCGTGTCCATTATCCCTATGTGATTCAGAGTGTGTCTTCACTTCATTTGACACATCGCTTCCATTGGAACTCCAAGTTACGTCAGTCAACACACTGTTACTCTTCGAAGTGAGAGTTTCTGACAATGAAAAAAGAAAACACATCAGTATGTCAGCCACTGCGGTCATTTATCTAAAGGAAATTGTAAGCATGCTACTTGCCACAATCACAAAGATACAAAACTCTGACAATACTGAAAGCAATGTCTTATGTCCAATCCTCTTGCCTCAAGTTTGAAGAACAACCTAAGATTCTTTGAGTTAAGGCCAAGTTACAACAAGAAAAAAAAGGAGAACTGGCTGAGATAGATTATCAATTGATAGTAGAAATGAAAGATCTCCGTGAGTGAGATCCCAGGGGAAAGAAGGAGCCATCCAAGAAGGAGGTACCTTCTTTCTCTGAATGCTGGAGAGAAATTCCGCTTGAAGGATGGCCTTATCTAAACAAGGGCAGAGTTTGTGAACTCCAGAGGCATCCATACCCTTAGCAGCTCGTCACAAGAGCCTCGGCTGATCACTGACATCATAAATAAGAGTGTCAATTGTTAAATCAACAACAGAAGTCACTGTGCACTTGCTCCTCCTGTAGGACCTCTGTCCTTAACGTGGTGTACTATGAGAATTCACGGTAACACTAGCCTTCAAACATTACTTTCCACTTTGCATGTCAGTGTGGGTGCAAGCTGTGAAAATCTTTACTGAGTATAGAGTTGGTCTCTATATAAAGATAATTAAAAATGAATCTTCATGAAGAATGGGATGCGAGAGGGAGTAGGGGGTGGGGTGGTTTGGGGGTGGGAGGGCAGGTAGGTGGGAAGAACAGCTACAATCTGAAAGCTGTACTTATGTAATTTATCTAGTAAATAAAAGCTTTCTATAAAAATAGATACTAGATATTAATAAATAGAGCACAGATATAATAACAATAATAATAACAATAATAATAATAGAAAGAATCAAAACAGACTGAATGCTCCAACATGGGAAGTATTGCATATAGCAGCCTCCCAGAATGACAATGACCTCAAATAACACCCTGGCTCAGAATCAACCCTGAAGACATTCTGATGTGGCTAAAACACCTATGAGAGCATGTCAGGCATGGGAAGACAAAACACTGTGGCACACAGGGTTCCCCATGAAGCACTTCTGTGGGTAGACCCCAAGAGAAAGAAGTGGTCATCCACAAAGGATACACTTTATTCAGAAGGCACAAAAGAACTTCCTCTTCCCCGTGGCCCTGTCTAAATATGGAAGGAGTCAGTGGATTCCACAGGCTTCCACAGCTGAGGCAGCTCAGGTCAAGATCCTCAGGTGTTCGCTGATGTGCTAATTCTGAAATTCTCAGCAGGGGTCACTGTGCACTGACTTCCCATGCAGGACCTCTCTGCTCAAAGAGTTGAGGTATGTGAGTTAACAGTACCACTTGGTCACAAAGATCTACCACACTTTCACGTGAATGACACCATCTATGGATTATAAGCTAGAAGAATGTCTCATGCTCGCAAAAGTCACACCGCCCTTGGGTTCTTCTCCAAAGTTAACTCACTCCACCGCAACAGATACTATAGACATACGTAAGTCAAATCTCAGAAAGCCTTACTTTCATTGAATTCAAAAGCACTTTCATCTCTTGTTTGTTGTAAAAACAAGCCTGCCGGTGTTCTAGTGCATAGTAGGGTAATAATACTTCACCAAACATACAGTCTTTTCTCAAAAGCTAGAAGAAAGACTTCTGAATGTACATACTACAAAGAAACCTTGAATAGGGAAGCGGTGGATGCGGATGACCTAATATGATCATTTAAATGTATGCATGTAGGGCAATATTACATTATACCACATCAATATGTACAGCTACTCTTTGTCAACAAATAGAGAAACACATCAAAAAGGAAATACATCATTGTTCAGTGAAATGCATCTCCAAATGCTCACTCTTTTTCATAGAAGTATATGCCATTCCAAAGTTTCCAAATACGTATAGTATTCAGCCCGTCATGTTTTGTTAATAAGTTCTAGGTAAATTCTACTCCTGTCAGAGAAGATGCCCCTAAAGGAGACAGAGGCGGAAGAGAGGTGGGAGGGCTGCTGTGAAGTTAGGTATGGTGGGAGAATCACTATGTTCCGAAAGCCGTGTTTAGGAAATGCATCAAGTTGGTATAGCTTCCATAAAAGGTGTCTGGGAAAAACTGGAAATAAAATAATCCAGGATTCCATGGCTGGCTGTGCACTGTGTAGAGAAAATCAGTGTCTACAGGGGCTCTTTGCTGTACACCCAGGGCAACGCTCTTTCCGTCTTTTCTCTAGAAGATCCCACTTGGGAAGAAATTATGGACATCTAGTAGTCTATTTTCCTGTCTCGTCTAGTAGTAGAGGGTGCACTGCGCTCCCAACAAATCCAAGGCTGATGCTTGCTTTTGTGGAGTGGGAAGTAAGGGTGTGACAGTCAAGGGATACTCTTAACAAAAGAAACATGGGTTGAGAAGGAATTTAGCCTAATGGCTTAGATGCTTTGATGGTGAGTTCCGATGCCCATTTCTCATATCAGAGTACCTGGTTTTGATACTCATCTCTGGAGCCTAACTCCAGTTTCTTACTAAAATACCTCTGGGGAAACAATGGTTCCTATAACAAGTTCCATGCTATTCACATGGGCGACCTGGGTGGAATTGCCAGTTCCCAGTTGCAGTCTGGCACATCTCAAGGCACTTGCAGGACTGGGAAGTGAATTAGCAGTTGGGAGCTCCTCTCCTCTCTCTCTGTCTCTGTTCCTTTATAATGTTAAGATGGGAAGCGTGGCAAAGGCCCTGCCAACTCGGAAACAAAATGCGTTAGTTATAAATGAAAAGGCTGTTATATTCAGCCACACACAAACCTTAATTCATGCATGGCAAACCAAGATAAAGGAAAAACAAATACCAACTAGGAAAGTGTAGGTGGTCTGCCTAGTATATCAAAACGAAAGAAACCTAACGTACACATTGTTCTTGGAAACGAGGGAGAAATGGCCAACATTCCAACAGAAAGATGGGCAAAGGACAAGGACAGTTGACAGGAAAAGGGACACAAGTGGCTTTTCTTCCAATGGAAAGAGCGCCACCTTTCTCCTGTGCAGGGCAATGCAAATAGAAACTGCACATCTCTCATTTGGCTACAATTCAAGTACTTGGCAGCATATATTGGAATAAGAAGACACTCCTCGAGGAGTGGTAATGAACATGCGAAACCATGCAACCTCTATCAAAGGGGAATCTAGCAATAGAGTTCTACAGTAGATCTGCCATTTGCACTGGCACTGTCACTTCTGGGAGTTAACTCCACAAGTATAGGGGCATATGTGGTTTCTGTGTTTGTGTTGCTAACACTCAATGCCTGAAACTGGATAATCTGTGAAGATCAGAAATTTATAGTTCTCACACCTAGAGCGCCTGGGAAGTCCAACATCAGGGCATCAGCATGCTTTGTCTGATGAAGGTCTTACTATTGCATTGTCACATGGTGCAAGGCTGAAGGCAGAAGGGCCAGAGAGCAAATCAGCTGAACACCACATGGAGCCTGTTTGACAGGGACCTCAATCCCCGGTTTCAGTAAGGCCCAGCCACGACCGTTGTGGGTATTTGGAGAGTGAATTAGTGGATAGAGATTCTCTCTCTCTCTGTTACTTTGCTTGTGTCTGTCAATGTGTGTGTGTGTGTGTGTGTTGTGTGTGTTTCCACATCTCAAGAAAACTGAACGAAGAATCCATCAAAGCCAACCATTATTCTACAGTGAATTCTCTAAAATAGACAAAATTCACAGTCTGCTCAGTTCTTTAGAGGTGGACTAAATGCTGATATCATTTAAAGATGATGGTCCTCTTTCTAGAACACAGAAGGAAACAAACTCACCCAAAGCCTAATGACCCTCATTGTATTTTTATTTTTTAATATCTTTCCTGATTTACTTGGAAGATTTCTGGGTTCATATTTCATATTTCTTGATTTAGTATAGAAAGGTAGAGTGACAGCGAGGGAAAGACAGAGTAGTTTCCATTCCCTGGTTCACTTCCCAAATCCTGCAACAGCCAGGGCTGGCTGGACTAAGCCAAAGCCAGGAGCCAGCACTTCAATCTGGGTCTTGGAATTGTGTGGCATTTTGTCATCCGTTGGGGCATAGTCTGTTTCACAGTGCATCTGCAGGCTCTTCTATCAGAAGCACAGAGGAACAAGGACTCCAAAAGGGGATATGAATGCCCCTTGTGGTACTTTAATCACTGGACCAGATGCCCACCACAAGAGTGATGATTTATTCCAGTCGATGTCTGCTAAGTCCTTTGTATGAGAGCAAATTAGGAAAAGCAAGCAAAAGGAGAGAAGTCACTTTCCCAAAACTGGCTTAACGCACAGCATCACAATGTTCACCCACAACTTCACTTCAACAATGGCCAAGGGCAAGGACAGACATTTCTCCAAAGACGAACAGCACAAGAGCTATATTGAAAGGACACACTATTATTGGTCATTGGCCATCACAAATCAAGTCTGCAATGAGATAGATACCCCTTCCAAACCACCTCGAGGCTATTCAAATAACCATGAACCTGCAGTTGCATTCTCAACGAGCTATCTAAAAGAACCGGAAACAAGTTTGAAAAATATTTACCCAGAAGACTTCACAGGATTCACACTAGCCAAAACACAACCACAGCTCCAGTGTCCATCAGTAGATGAATGAATAAACACAATATGGTCTACTCGTATGATGGAATTCAGCATGAAGTAGAATACAAGTACTGATACGGGCTACCGCATAGGCAAAACTTGAAACCATGGTGCAAGTTGAGGGAATCCAGATACAGCAGAGAATAGTTTATAATGCTAGCTCTATGAAACATCTAGAGCATACTCACAGACCGAGAACTAATTGGCAGTTGCAATTGCTGGGGGAAGGGAGACTGGAAACTGGCTACTACTGGGTTTCGAGCTTGCTTCGCAGGTGATGTGATTCACTATTAGATGGTGGCCGAGGCGGTGGTGGGCAGGACTAAAGCTCTCAATAAACTTGCATACAGCCTTTTGGGAAAATTTTTCTGACTGCACCCACCAGTGAACTAGGGCCTCTCTGCTGCTATAGATTGGCTGGTCAAATTATTTTACTGTTTGAAAGGCAGAGTGCCAGAGAGACAGGCAGGGAGGAGGGAGACAGGGAGGTTGATCCAGTGAAACACACGAAAACCCCTTCAGCTGAAACCCCACAGTATCCACTGTGAACCAGACATGTCCTGTCCCCACAGCAAGTAGGAACAAAGTACAGCAGGTGGTATTGAACACACAGCAGGCCATCAGTACCTTTAGAGCACACCGCAAGTTGGGGGTGCACAGGATGTGTAGAAAATCACTCTCTAGGCATGACTGGTAGAAAGGGATACTTTGGTGACTTCAGTGGAAGAACATCTACCAGAGTTGACCAGGATTTCCTTCTCAAGAATTCTAGGTCTTGAATCCTCCCCCAGAGAATTATCAAAAGCGATGCATGAGAATCTACAAATTCGGTAAGACGATCAGGTTTCTCACAAGAAACTTTACAGGCCTGAAGCGTGTGAAAGCTTATCTTCACATAACTGAAGGAATAAACTTCCAACCAAAATGACATCTTCTTATGGACAAGTTAAGGGACAGCATCAGCATTAGACCTGCCTGACAGGGAAGCTCTATTGCCCTCTCCTGGAAGCAAATCGACACTACATGGCAGCAACACAGAACAACCAAAAAGTGGCAAAGCGCCCCAGGGTAAGAGAAAAGGAAAAGACACATACAGGATCTTCACTACCGCCATGGAATAGAAATCACTTTTACAACTTGGAATGAAATTTAAAGTAAAATCACAGAACTGGCAATGACTATACATACGGATCTCATGTGTATTTTGTAGCAAGTCATTTGGAACTACATTGCTTCTATGTGGATGAAGTGGAAGTCTAAACTAAATGTTTATAGGTGTGAATAGTTTATAGATTCCCATTGCAATGTGTCAGTAGATACCTGTAGATGATGCACAAAAGAAAATGAGAGATAAGAAGTCATTAGGAGGGGCTGGCACTGTAGTGTAGTAGGTTAAGCGCCCGCCTGCATCAATGGCATCGCATATGGGCACCAGTTTGAGGCCCGGCTGCTCCACTGCCTATCCAGCTCCCTGCTAATGGCCTGGGAAAGACGTACAGCCTGGAAAGACAGTCAGTGATGATTCAAATCCTTGGGTTCCTGCCACACAGGTTGTTGACCCAAATGGAGTCTGAGGCACTTTATTTGACTTAAGTTTTGGGGGACTGAACCAGCAGATGGAAAATCTCTGTGTCCCTGCCTTTCAAACCAATACATAGGAATTCTTTGAAAACAGAAAGCGCAATGGATGGCATGGCGACATCATAGGTCAAGGCACCTCCTGCAGTGCTGGCGTCCTGTATGGGTGCAGGTCTGAGTCCCGGCTGCTCCTCTCCTGATCCAGCTCTCTACTGGGCCCAGGGAAAGCAGTGGATGATGGCCCAAATGCTTGGGCTCTGGCACCCGGTTGGGAGACCCAGAGCAGGCTCCTGGCTGCTGGAATTGCATCGGCACAGCTCCAATCATTGCGGCCATCTAGGGACTGAATCAAGGGATGGAAGAACTCTATTATCTATCTATCTACCTATCTATCTATCTACCTACCTACCTACGTACCTACCTACCTACCTATCTCTGTCTGTCTTCTTCTGCCTCCCTGTAACACTGACTTGAAATTAAATAAATAAATCTTACAAATGTACCCAAATGACTCCTGGCCTCGTTCATGACTTTCTTAATTCCCCAGTCTTATCGCTTGAAGCAGGGAGGACTAGGGCTCTTCCTATTGCTTGGAGGACATGGAAAAGAAAGCAGCTCACCCAAAACTCTAGGGATTACAAGCTAAGTCTAATGCCAAGTCCCTCACTTGACTCCCTAGCGAGGAAAATGATTTCACCCATGTCCTCTGAGATTCTTTCATAAAACACCAAGCAAACCAGACCTGGAAGGAGTCTATTTCCTCAGGCATCCTTAGTATTGCACTCTTCTAAAGAGGCTGGACAATTTGAATGAGCTCAGACCTATTTTCAAATGGATGCCACTCTCTGTGGTCACAATGAAGCTTCCTAGCCAGTATTTGATCCCCCAGCCCTAGTGATTTTCTGTGAGGTCTTTTGCTCTATCGATAAGGTGGCCTGTTTCTGGGGCCCTGCATGCTGAAGATGGGAGATCTGATGCCAATTTGGGGACATGGCTTTCAGGTGAGCTCTCTCACCTTCTCCTGGAGTTCTTGGACATGGCTGCTATCATAGCCAGAGACACTGAACCCGTATTCGGGGAAGATGCGCTTTAAGCTGTGACCTCAACATCTCCCGAAGGGGCAGGATCCACGACTCAAGATGCAGTTTAGAGTCTGTTGGGTCC